>NC_044353.1:21381043-22581043 GCF_007364275.1 Archocentrus centrarchus | reverse complement strand
TATGTGACTGAAGAAAAAGCAGAGAGATTTAAGAGGTCAGAAATGCATATCCACTGTTGTGCATTCAATGGTATGTGAATGGTTGCAGAACATCACAGAGAAAGAGGGGGAAAGTCAGGCTGCTGAGTTTGACATTTTGCACAGGAACAGATTAGTGCGCTATCGTGCTGAACATCAGGTAAGTCAAGCAGAGCTCGATGCCTAGATTTAGGCAATATCTCCATTGCTCCAAACAAGTAAAAGAGCGTGTTGCGGCATAATGCTTATCTTTCCTGAACTCTGTGTCACCCTGTTGTCAGATACTGGGGCTCTCATGCCTGAGCACTGAGCATGTAACATCTGCAGCATTGGATGCATTTGTCAAACTGTGGGAAGCAAGAAGAATATATGATGCATTTGCTGAGGTACTCATTGGTTTGAGTGAGTTTGTTGTTTGATGTTCCAAAAACTAAAGATATATCACTGAATATATCTGGGGCATATTTTTTTTAATTGCACCCAGACCTCATCTGTGGCAAGCAAAGCTGTTGAAGTTGGATGATGTCAGACAGTTTTGTGTTTACTCTCACTAGAGCCTGTGCACTTGGAAAGCTGAATGATATACTGCTGCTCAGGGGCATTTTCTGAGCTGGACGGCTATTGTGTTTTTCAGAGAGGCTTGTTTTTAATCCTTGCCGATCCCCTCTGCCCCGCATTCATGCATGCATAGTCTTTTTTTGTAATTTTATTTGTCAGACAATGTAATCAAATGAAAGGTAAGCACTCTCCAGTAAACAAGAGTAATTGTTAGTGGCCATTGTATTAAGCCATCGAACATGCTCTTGAACACGGAGCGGTTTTTTAGGTTGTTTGGGACATTCGGGTGATTTGCGTCATTCCCTTGTGTTTTTCAATTTACTTCTTTCTCTCACAAATATGAATAAGTGACCAAGGATTTGTTAAAGCAAGATACTGTTTATCCTGTGTGTCTAAGGGGACAATAATCTCTTAGTATTTAGGTTACAATTGCATCTATTTAGTATTTTGAAATGAATGTAAAAGGAACCAGACCCAAACATCTCAAGAGAGCCATCTGGCTCGAGACGCTTGACTCTCAGCCGTTGTTTCACCTCTTACATCAAATGTGCAACAAAAGTGATAAAAGCTCCAGATTATTTCCTGGAACAGAGAACTACAGAGACCAGAGAACTTGGGGCTAAAAGCACGTTTCAGGGGACCTTGACTGGTCTGAAGCCACAATGGACTGAAAAAGCCAAGTGGGAACAGTAGTGCTTTGCTCCAGCAGGCTATCATAACAGCACAATATAGAAGCCTAATTAGCCTCGCACCTCGAAGCCCATTAGTTCCACTCCAGCTTCCACCAAATGGGCAACGTGATTTCCCTCTTCCCGAATTAAAGGCATCCAAGCAGACACATTGTACTTGACAAATCGGCACCAGTAAAACAAGGGAGTTCTGTGAATTTATGTCCTCGGGGTATATCTTAAAAACCTTCTTGTGCTCTGACTTCGCATTCTTTCTGAGTGTAACAAGCAGTGAACGTTCATTATCGAGAGAGTCTCGTTTTGCCTTCTGCTGTGGGGCATTTGGTGTTATATCTAAAAATAAGCACATATGATTGGAATGAAAACTGAAAACTGTGCAGCTGGGCTTCTCAAAGAGAAGCATGCAGTTTGTTGCAAAGGTCATCTAAAGGAAATTTAATTACTTAAGTTTTTATTTTCCTCTAGTGATGAAGCTGTCTAAATTTCAGATATTATCTGGGTCTCCAGCCATACTCTCAATTTGAGATGTCATTTTCATATTCACCTCATAACTTCACAAACATGTAATGACTGGAATGTGTCGTGTTGCAACATAGAAAAGGGGTCAAAAGCCAGGTTTAGGAATCTTTGTTTCCTGTAGTAAACCCTCTCGCTTTGACACATCCTCACTCCCCCTCCTGCAGGACTCAACTCAGTTTGGTTAATCAGTGTTCGCTGCTAAGTTGCAGCGTGGTGCAGGCTGGCAAAAGAGTGATGGAGTAAGTGAGCGATAGCACGTGAAAGAGGGAAACCCCTGGAAAGCCGTCACACATGGTGTAATGTATTAGCCGCAAGGAAGAGCAGGTTCTCAGCCGCTCTGCTGTACCGGGACACGTGCTGAAATGTCATGCACTTATGAGGTCTGTCTGGTAAGGACTAAGGTGAAACACTTACAGTACAGATGTTTGGCAGAGCAGAGGTTAATGCATAGTCTGCTGTGATGATGTCCCTTTAGTTTCAGGTTTACATGAAAACATGGTTTGCATACACTCAGTTTTCTAATGACCTATAAGGAATGCAGGAATTTTTGAATGGATGCCATTGTTGCGAATCTCTTAGCAATCAGAACATAGAGTGTAACAGTCATAGAAACAGGATTAAGACTACAACAAGTCTGAAGATGTTAGAGGCAGCGCTGTGATCTGAGCAGGACCGGTCATGACCTGATGCCAGGCCAGACAAGAATAGCACTGATCTCTCAGGCGCCTATGGCAATCGGTCAGGTTGTACTACAGCTAATGCTAATTGTATCCAGTTGTTATTACACTGAGCAGTCCATTAAGAAAGGCTTTGGTGTAGATTTTATCAAGTCCGATAGCATGGACATTTAGATTGTGACTGGAACCTCCAAGCTGCTGTTTACTCCACATTTTAGAAGCTTGATGACATTTTCAGTCAAAACAGAGACTGAAAAAGTTGTGAATTAAGCTTTCCCATCCAAGTACATTACGTACTTTCCATCTGTCATGACACATTGTGCTCTTATTTGTTGAAAAAAAAAAAAACAACCTACCTCCAAACAAAAGAAATTCCTAACACAACATCACAAACTCGTCCTCCTACCCCCGCAGGACTGGAACAGAATGGAATTTGAAACGTTTTAGCCAAAAATGTTTCCATGGTCAAGGTGTTTTTTGCAGAAACGTTTCAGATTTCGTTCCGTTCTCCGGCTTCAGTCAAATCTGTTGGGAGTATTGTGGCAGTCGACGTGAAGGTGAGTGACCTCTGGCACACACTGACAAATACTCAACCAAACATTCACTGGCTTTAACACGAAAGTGGACAGCTGCCAACAGAGTCACTGACTGCATGCAGCTGTCTCACTAAAGGAACAAATAGCATTTCCTGGAGTTTTTTGGCCTGATAATGTTTTGGTTTGTCTTGTATAGCCGTAGACCTTGTGGACTATGGCCATAATTCGATGAATAAGCAGGACTGGCATGGGACTGATCAGGTTCACAGGGAATACTTGTACACTGCACAAGTCAAAAAGACATAACTTATACTTCCTCATCGGCATACCTTCTAAATTTGGTGTAATTGTAGTGTGAACGATATGGCCCAGCCTTTTCCTGTTTTGGTTCTCTTGTTTTGCATTAACAAGAATGTGTTTGCAATGAGCTTTGATGGCTTGTGTGTCTCTGTGTCATCCAGGCAGCGTGGCCAGTGTAGATAAGCCCCTTTATGAGGTGAAAACCCTTCCCAGCCCTGCAGTATCCCCTCCCAGCACCAACAGCAGGAAGAAGGGATGTCACAGCTTTTGGCAGTGCTCATTGTCTCCTGCAGCATCCAGGTGGGTTTCAAGAGCATACTCAAAAGCATGCACCTACTCTTTCACATCTATATGCATAATGGACATGCAGAGCTCAAGAGCCTCTGAGCAAGTTGTCTGTGAACTTCCATTAGTCAGTGACCTTCACAGTAAGGACCTGTTTCTTTAGCTCTGTCTCCTGAAACAAGCCAGAGAGTCAGTGAAGACTAAACATTCTGTACAGTAGCACGTCCAGTATTAGAGTGTGACAAAGTATTATTTTGATTGATTATATCCCCAGTATGAAGACCGGTTGTTTACAGCTACAGTATTTATAAAGTGAACTGAAATAAATGAAGTCAGTTGGCCAAATGCTTTGCATGTGAGGTTCACTTTCTTAACATACTTCTTATCCACCTGGCTGAAAAACATCCATTAGTCACCAGAAAACAAACCTTCCAGATTTTTTTTTCTTGAATTGTCCTCTGTGTTCTTCACATCTCCTTAGGTTTCTGCTGTTGCTACCCTGGATAAGCTGATGGAGAGCTGGAACTTGTACACGGATGAGTGTAAACACAACAACAGCAGAGATCCACCAAGCACTGGTGAGTTAAACACTGTATTAGACCTGTATGTTGTAAGTTTAGGCCATTCCACACTGTTATTAAAAATCAAACCTGCACCATTTTCTAAAAGTTTCCAAGTGTAGCCCATTCAGTGAAGATGACACCCAGTTTTGGGGATTTCACTGGTGACAAGGACACACTATATCCCAATTAGGGCTGCAACTATCAATTATTTTAGTAATAGCGTATTCTATTGACTATTCCATCGATTAATCGGATAATAAATACTTTTGTCTTATTAACAGATCATCTGCATATTTTAATTTCTGCAGATTTACTGCAGAACTATAAGCTATAAGCTTATAAGCTATTAGCTACAATGTCATATTCTTCAGTACAGCTATAAACTTGCTAGTAAAAACTTTTGGATTCACCCATCTTGGGAAAATTTCTGGCTTTCTCTTAGCTCTGGTTTTGGTCTCCACCAGCTCACACACAACCATCTCTGGAGTTTACAGAGATATCTGAGAATGAGAAAATCATGAGTAGCAGTTCTCTGGGTGAAAATGCAGATAGTAAGGCAACAGTAACTCAAATAACCACTCTTTACAACCAAGACATGCAGAAGAGCATCTCTGAATGCACAACACATATCACTTTGTCAACCTTGTGCTACTCTTGTCAGCTAAGACAGGAAACCAAGGCTGCAATTTGCTTTGGCTCACCAAAATTGGAGAACTGAAAACAAGTTTCGATTTCTGCTGCAATGTTCAGATGGTAGATTCAGAATTTGGCATAAACAACGTGAAAGCATGGAGGCATCCTGCTTTGTATCAACTGTTCAGGTTGCTGGTGGTGGTATAACGGTATGGGGGATATTTTCTTGGCACACTTTGGACCACTTTGTATCAAGTGAGCATCATTTGAACACCAGCTGAGAATTGTAAGGAGGGTGTACCTAACAAATCGGCCAATCTATGTCTCTTGGGTTTCTGACTGTCCCGCCTAGATGGTGACTATGAATGGTCAGTTTGTTCTTTGGTATGCCAAGCAACATAGGGTTGGGCTATGAGAGTGAATCCACAGAGAGAGGAAAAAACACAGAGACAGATAATAATTATTTATTTTATGACTTCCCGTGACTCCTTACATGAGTAATTATATAATGCCTCTTTTATATAAAACTATTAAATATATCTACTATAACAACATTTATGAGCAAGGTTAATGAGCCCTTTAATGTGGCAGAACTGGTGATAATTCGGTCACCAGTCCATGAGGCAGCAGTGGTTTCCTCTCCATGCTCAGACCACTGCATAACCCCTCTGCTTGCAGACATTCACAGTCACACGATTGCTGAACCACACTCACTTCCTCCTCATGCCTGGAGAAAAGCAGCTCCCATCTGCTCGTTCAACAAAACTTTTAACTACACCGTAAACGCTGCCCTTCAGTGGCATTGAAGCCTGTTATCATGTTTTATGCTTGCTGGTTAGTGCAGCAGATTGCTCCAACTTTCATAAAGGCTACTTCCCACACTGCATGCAAAATCACACCACTTTGGAGCACTTGCATATCTTTTCTGTCACCCTCCATTAGCGTAAGAGCAGCTTAGCCTATACATCAGTTCATGACCATCCATCTGACCGTACAGTTAGTGTTGTTCATGTCCTGTTTTCCGAAACATGATTAAAGATGTGATATAAGTGGGAGGTCAAGACTCTGAAGCTAAGATAAATGACCCTGATGTTTTCAAATCCCATAAAGGCTACAAGCAGCCATCAGTCCAAATAAATGTTACTGTATTCTGTAATGCTTAGGCTATCAGAGATCAGTGTGTACGGGCAGTGAGCGTATATATCGTGATTGCTTTTGTTTTGTGTGTTTTTTTTAAACACAGGCCTTGTGTGCAACAGGACTTTTGACAATTATGCCTGTTGGCCCGACGGACTCCCTAACACCACTGTTAGTGTGCCATGCCCGTGGTATTTGCCCTGGCACCATAAAGGTAAGAGACATGTGAGTTTATAATTATATTCATGCTAGGTCACTTAAAATACCCTGCAGAGAAAGACAGCTGCCTATGCTGACTGGACTTTCCACTAAATCACAAAGGCCTGTGTGTGTGTGTGTGTGTGTGTAGTTCAGCATGGCCTGGTGTACCAGGAATGTGATGCGAATGGCCAGTGGGTGACTACAAAGAATACCAGCGAGTGTGATTCTCATGAGCTAGATTCGGTAAGAATTGTCTTTTTTTTTCTTCTTGCTGGAAGAATATGAAAAGAAAAAGAGCACATATATTGTATAGTTTCACTATGAATTAAAAAAAATCTCACAAACATATGCTCTGATTTGCAGCAGTACTATGGCCATATTCGGATCATGTACACTGTGGGCTATTCCTTATCCCTGGTGGCTTTGGTTTTGGCTCTTGGCATCCTCATATTCTTTAGGTAATAATAATTTACAGTTGAAATCATTTTGAGTACATTTTAAGAGAACAAATCCAGCTGGCTGATTACCACACAGATGACCTCGTGGATGATTCTTGCTTCTTTTTGGTCAGGAAACTACACTGCATGAGGAACAACATCCACATGAATCTTTTTGCCTCCTTCATCCTGCGAGCCTTGTCTATCCTCATCAAAGACGCTCTGTTGGAGGCCAGCCACACAGTACAGGGCCTGAGCAGAGACCAGGAGCAGGGATTCCCCCGTGCATCTGTAACTCCAGTGGAGATGTTGGCCAGCAGCGAGGTCAGAGTTGCTCTTCAGTGAAGCAATACAACTGCAGTATACTGGACAATGTTTGATCAACAAGGGAGTTTACTCAGATTACTTAAGGTGGAAAGAAGACAAAGGCTTTCTTATTTCTGACCTTTCCAGTATTTTCTTTTTAGTTAAAACAAAAGTGCCAAACATTCCCAAATTGAATTCTAATAGATACAGTATTTTCACAGTATGTCATTAAGGTGAACTTTGAACTCTGCAAAGGACAACACCCCCTGATTTTGTTTAAAGAATTTCTACACTCACTGACCACTTTATTAGGTACACCTTGTTAGTACCAGGTTAGACCCCCTTTTGCCTGCAGAACCTTCTTAATTCTTCATGTCTTAGATTCAGCAAGGTGCTGGAAAATTCCTCAGTAATTTTGGTCCATACTGACATGACAGTATCACACAGCTGCTGCAGATTTGTCAGCTGCACACCCATGATATTAATCTGCTCTTCCACTCCACCCAAAGGCACATCGAGTGATTGTTCAGGCCATTTGAGTACAGTGAACTCACTGTCATGTTCAAGAAATCCGAAATGATTTGAGTGCACTGTGGTCATAGAGGTATAGACATGTCAACAGCAATACTCAGGTAGGCTGTGGCATTTAAACAATGCTCAGTTGATACTAAGGGACCCAAAGTTTGCCAAGAAACTATAACTCACACCATTACACCACCGCTGTGAGCTGCTGATTCAAAACAGGATGGCTCCGTGCTTTCATGTTGTTTACACCAAATTCTGCTCCTACCGTCAAACGTCGCAGCAGAAATCGCAACTCAGACCGGACATTTTTTTCCAGTCATCTGTTGTCCAGTGTTGATGAGCCTGTCTGGATTGTAGCCTCAGTTTCCTGTTCTTAGCTGACAGGAGTGGCACCCGGTGTGGTTCTTCTGTTGTGGTCTGTTTTACGAGTCGATGTGTTGTGTATTCAGAGATGCTCTTCTGTGTCCTTGGTTGTAAGAAGTGGTTATTTGAGTAACTGTTGCCTTTCTATCAGCTTGTAGCAGCTGCACGAGATTACATGAAATACTTGAATAAACAAGTATTTGGAAAGGTTTACCTATTAAAGTGGCAAATGAGTGTATATTCTAACTCACAAAATGTTTTTGTTAATGAAAGTGATTTTATATATTGTGCATATGTATGTTTAAATGTTTTAATGGTAAAAGAGTTGCATTTACAAAGATTTTGATGACTTACTTATGTTAGTTATAATAGTTATAATAAACTGTTATATTTCAGGATTTTAATTGATAATCCCAGTAATAACCAGAAGAGACATACTTAAGGGAGGACCACACACGTTTGGGTTGTGCTGTGTGTCACAGCTGGCTGCGATTTGGTTTAAAGTTGCTGCAGTTGTAAAATCTGTTCGCTGTAGGCACAAAGCCCAAATCTCACTGGCAGAACGAGCTCCCATCTGCTGCAGCGCCGGTGTCACTGTTCACATTAGCTATACAATGTGTCAACTCTCCTTGATGGTTTAAAATCTGTAACGTTAACCTTTTCTTGCAGACAACGGTAAGCTGTCGCGTTGCCGTGGTCATGATGCAGTATAGCATAATGGCTAACAGCTACTGGCTGCTGGTGGAAGGCATGTACCTCCAGAACCTCCTGGTCATCACTGTGTTTACAGAGAGGAACTACTTCAAAATTTACCTGTGCATCGGGTGGGGTGAGCTGGCCTGTTGTGTATCTGTGACGTCATAGGGTCAGGGGATGCAAGTTAATTATGTGCTATATGATGCTTTCTGCATTGTGCCAGATGAAGTCAGAGCAAATAAATGCAAAATATAACATGGCTTTGCTAATTGGCCCTTTTGCATTTTTTTTTTCACAGGTACCCCATTAATATTCCTCGTGCCATGGGTAGCAGCTAAATACCTGTATGAAAATAAACTGTAAGTTTCCTTCTCTTTTCCGCTTCCCCCTACCCCAGGTGATGTAACAAATGTGAAAACCTGCCAAACGGTTTCAATTTTAACTTGCAGCATTTATATCAGGACAATATTTCGAGAAAAGTTGGCAGACGACGTTTCTTCTATAATTGTGACACTTGTGGTTAATTTAACACACAATTACTACATGAAGAACTGTCTGCAATTAACCTTTTCAAACAGGCATGTTTTATCTCCTGCTGGATGCCAGTTTGGTTTAGCAGCTTTGTTTACACATTTTTAATATATTAACACTCAAAAGCACCCATCCAGGGAAAGGAAAGCAGCAGTTACAAATGCAGTTTAACAGCATGTTTTACAGTGTGAGTCGTGTCCACATGCAGAAATATCTCACTGTTATTTAATTCAGTGCTTTCTTTTTTTCAGTTGCTGGGGGCAGAATATAGACATGAATTACTGGTGGATCATCCGCTCTCCAATACTGCTAGCTGTTGTGGTAATTTCCTCCTCCTTTACTTTATGTTTTGTCATATCTTGTTATGCTATTTCCTGAAAATGTTTTTGTACATTATTATTATTATTATTTCTACACGTAAAATGTGGTGGCAAAAAAAAGCAGCTTCACCTTAAAAATGCTACATGTGTAAATGCCAATCTTGCATTTCCAGCTATTTTTATCCCCCTGCTCATGCACTATACAATATTAAACGCACCTCATTTATTCATGAGGTGTTAAAGGCAAGATGTGCTTCAGACCCAATATCTGTGAAGCATGTCAGGAGTCAAAGATTCTTGGATTAAATAAAATTAATATTTGCAGTGTGATCAGCTCTACACTCTCTATCCATCCTGTGACCAAGCCTTTTATTTAAGGTGTGTTCGGCAAAGGTCACTTCCAAGCATTTACACAAGTCCAATTTGTCATGGCTCTTAAGCGAAGCCAGACATCCTGGCACTTTCCATGCATTTATCGTCCAGCTAAGTGACCTGTATCCCACAGGAATTCCTGTGTTTGAGTTGCTGTAGGAATGGGAGGGCTGGTCCCTGTTTCACTATTTCCCTCTTTATCTTGATCCCACCATTCTGAAGCTTCACGGCAGAGTAGAAAACTACACTGTAGTATTCATAAAGATTGTGTGTGTGTGTGTGTGTGTGTGTGTGTGTGTGTGATTACTCCACGTCTGACAGATATGCAACTTTATTCAAGTCTGTGCAAATATAGAAATGCTGATATAAATATACAGATAAATATGCAGATAGTTTAATGTGCAGTGTCAGTCTATAGTTGTCATGCATCTGTTATATACACTCACCAGCCACTTTGTTGGGTACACCTTCAAATGCTCACTGGCAAAAATAGCTAATCATAGCATCTGCTCAATGCAATAAGGCATGTAGACACAGTCAAGCTCATCATCAAGTTCAAATTGAGCATCCAAATGGGGAAGAAAGGTGATTTAAGTGACTTTGAACGTACCATAGTTGTTAGGGCCGGACGGACTGGTCTGAATATTTCCTGCAGAACCATCTCTAAGGTTTACAACGTGATTTGAAAAAGGGAAAATATGCACTGAGCAGAAGTTCTCTGGATAAAAATGTCTTGTTGAAGCCACAGATCAGAGGAGAATGGCCAGAGTCCTTCAGGTTGATAGAAAGGCAATAGTAACTAAAATAACCACTTGTTACAGCCAAGGTATGCATGTCTGAATGCACAACACTTTGATCCTTGAAACTACTGCAACAAGAGACCACACCAGCTGCCACTCCTGTCAGCTAAGAACAGGAAACTGAGGCTACAATTTGCACAGGCTCACTAAAATTGGACAACACAAGATTGGAAAAACACGGCCTAATCTGATCTGGTGCTGCGTTCAGATGGCTCAGAAGGGTCCAAATTTAGTATAAACAACATGAAAGCATGGATCCCTCCCGTCTTGTCCGAGTGGTGTGGGTGATGTTTTGCTGGCACACTTTGTACTAAGTACCAGCTCAGCATCATTTCAAAAGGCACAGCTTAGCTGAGTAATGTTGCTGACCATGCCCACCCCTTTCTGACCACAGTGCGCCCATGTTCTGATGGCTGCTTTCAGCAGGCTAACATGTCGTGTCCAAAAGCTCACATCATCTAAAAGTGGTTTCTTGAACATGACACTACACTCAAATGGCCTCCACAGTCACCATATCTCAATCCAATGGATCACCTTTGGGATGTGGTAGAATGGGAGATTCACATTATAGATGTGCAGCTGACAAACTTGACAAACAAGCAAGAACCCAGATCTGTGAGGAATGTTTCCAACACCTTGTTGAATCTTTGCCATGAAGAATTATGAAAGCGAAAGGGGCTCTAAACGGTAATACAAAGTTGTACCTAATTAAGTTGCCAGTAAGTGTATATTTATAAACGATTAAAAATTTATCATGCCCATAGCTAAGGTCCTTTATTAAATAATACAAGTGATGTATGTTTAAATGTTGAAAATAAGTGACATTACATAGTTTCATTCACCATTAAATTCTCATACTGGTACATACTGAGATGCTGATATGAAAAACCGTGACAGCAATTAAAAGCACACATTAGGTCCAAGCACCACAAATTATCCATGACAAATTATTTTAAAAATGTTAAAGGTCACATCATAAGTGATTTCATCAGAGGAACACCTACTGTTGTTTGAAATGCCAGCTGTTACGAAACGGTTTCCTGATATACTTGGAAAACACTTTTTTTTTTTACAGCTGTTGGTACTAATGTAGATAATTATGCTTTTATCTGGTGATCTTTTGTGAGATCTATAGCTGAGATTTCTACCATTTCTTTCATTAAACATTTTTTCTGGGCCTGTGTGTTGTATCTGGAAGCGTCACACATCTCCACTGTAGTGAAGGAAGATGAGTATGATGGTATCATAGACCAAAGCTTTTTTGCTTAAACATGCTCGAGAAAAAACTATTTCCATTAACCCTGGCATATCTGTCCTTCACAGATCAACTTCCTTATCTTTATCCATATTATCAGCATTCTCGTGTCAAAACTTCGAGCACATCAAATGAGATACACAGACTATAAGTTCCGGTGAGTGTGAATTTTATGTTATTTGCTGTTGATTTGTCTTTTCTTTCTCTCTACTTAGTCTGTACTTTTTTATTTTTTTTGTTTCTATCCTCCATCTCAGGTTGGCTAAGTCAACTCTAACCTTGATCCCATTGCTGGGAATCCATCAGGTGGTCTTAATCTTTGTAACAGATGAGTCCACAGAAGACAGCAATGGCTTGCGTCTCACCAAGCTCTTCATTGACCTTTTCTTCTCCTCCTTCCAGGTTGGACTTTGACAATAAAAAGAGAAAAGGCTGTCGGTCATGAACTATAAAATATGTCAATTTCTTCACAGAGGCAACACAATTTCTGAAATGACTCAGCATTATCACTCATTAATCACTTTAAGGGGAGTTTGCATGCTGTCATAATTCACTTCAGCTGAGGTGAATTATATATGTATAGCTTGTATATGACAAAAAGTCAAAAAAAAGAGAAAAAATAAGCAGCATGCTTTCACCGCTAAGTCAGTAAGTACAGGTGCTGGTCATGAAATTAGAATATCATGAAAAAGTTGATTTATTTCAGTAATTCCATTCAAATAGTGAAACATGTATAATATAGTCATTCATTACACACACACTGATATATATTTCAAATGTTTGTTTCTTTTAATTTTGATGATTATAACTGACAACTAATGAAAACCGTTGGGGAGCCAGTGCAGAGATGACAAAATAGGCGCCGCATGAGACCACTTAGGAGATCTATTACGTTGCCTTGCAGCTGCATTTTGAACCAACTACAGGCAATCCAAAGATGATTTATTGAGATCAATGTACAGCGAATTATTGTTGTCCAATTGTGAGGAGACAAAAGCATGAATAATCATCCCTAAGAGCCTGGTCAAATGTAACACCTAAATTTCTGACATTTGGTCGAACCAATAATAATAAAGAACCAAGATTATTGATCTTGTGTGAAACTATCAAGGAAAGGTTAAAGTTTGTCTGAGATACATACAACACAGCTTTGATGCTACAGCCATGCCAAGACGGGATGCCAAGATCTAATGGTCCAAATAGCGAAGTCCACATATGGAGGCAGTTAGGGTGGCAGTAGCTGGCAGGTTTCTGAGGCAGAAAGTCATGGTCCAAATCCAGTTTCACTCTGATTTGCTTACCTTGGTTAGGTACCAAAAAGGTGAGGTTTATGGAAAAAAGTTGTGATTTGGGGTAAAATACAGTCCTTCACACTTTCCATGCAATTTGAAGAATGCTTAAATACACTTAAAAGCACCCAGTGCCTATTATGAACTGGCGACTTGTCCAGGGTGAATCTCACCTCTCTCCTTGTGACAGCTTCAGGGTTAGGTTTCAGCCCCCCTCTGACCCTGAGTTTATTAAGTGGCAGAAATGCATCAATGGATGGTAGCCAGTGTATTTAGATGTTTTGACAAGGACCTCTGAACAAGTGCCAATATGTGATGAGATGGAATCAAACCATTGCCGTGACCTGATTCATCACAGAGATAATGCCAAAGGTTAGCTCTGTCGGGCGGTTTTCAGAAACCGCCATGGGAAAGAGAATGGGCTGGAAACCAAGTGTTTGTGTGGAGAGATGTGACAAAAGGGTTGAAACAGCAATTTTAATGTTTGTTTTTCTGTATGTTAATATTTGTTACCCTAATATAACCTAATATGTGTTAAATGTCAGAACCATAACTGCATTACAACTGCATCTGAATTCCAGTTGCAATTAAACCTAAAGCTCAAAATGCATGTTGTACAAAAAAAAACTCAAATTGTGTAATTGTCGCTCTCTGCATCTCTGAGTTTTTCTTCTCAGAGACAGTCGTGATCTATTTACTTATGTGTCAGAAGGGATTACATTAACAGACTATGAGCACTGCTAAATGACTTTGCCATACTGTGACATAATTAGAGTGACCTTTAGGCTCTGGAAACAAAGATGACAGATGACCAACAGAGAGAGCAAAAGAGAAGGAGATGCAAAGACTATTTCAAAGTCAAAAGATGACAAGTGCAGCTGTGGGGCCTACACCTTAAGACAGATGTTGCTCAAGGGCACTTGTGGTTTAGTTTTAAAGAAGCAAACTTGCAGTTCCTTCCTGGAGTGCAGTGCATTCACTAGAATATATTCAGTTTTGTAGCTTCAAAGTAACATGTAAGTGAATATTTTAGGTGCCATGAGTTACTTCAGCATTGTTTTTTTCACAGGGTCTCCTGGTGGCCATCTTGTACTGCTTTGTCAACAAAGAAGTGAGTCACCTTAATTGTGCTACAAAAACTGCCCAACTACAGATTTTCTACAGATATTTAGTGTCTACTTTTATCTCTGTTGTCTCCTCAGGTGCAGTCTGAGATCCTAAAGAAGTGGAAACGTTGGAAGCTAGGGAGGAACATTGAGGAAGAGTACCGCCACACCTACAGCAATATCCCCAACACAAAGACAAGCAGCCTCTTGAATCACGTCCCTCAACTGCCTCACCTCCCGGACATCGCCAAAACCTCTGACCCAGTCTGTAGCCCCGAGGAGAGGCACATGCTTGTCACTGGCGACCACAATGGTATGGTCCACAGTGCGGGGGAAGAGACGTGTTCCTCGCTGCTGCATGAGGGAACCAACAGCAACGGCACCCTAGTGGAGGATATCAGCATTACGGACAAGTTGCAGTGTTACGAGGTGCAGAGAGAGAACGTGGAGAGCCACCTCTGAAACCTGCTGGGAATTTGAAAAAGGAAGTTTGACTGACCTGCTCAGCTGCAAAGAGCCGAGTAAATAGCATCACTTTTCAGGTCCGCCCTCTGAGATCTGTGTCACTGAGGACATAGCAGCCATTGCCACAGTCACAGAGAACAGAGATCAGTAGGACAGACATCCACACTGAGATTTTGAATGTGGAGTGAGTCTCGTGAACGGATTACTTTAGATGTTTTTCACACAGTGTAAGAAGCTGCTGCATGTTGAACAATTTGCGCAACAGCATCCCAGTGCAGATAAACCATGGAAGATAATAATAAATGAAACCTGAAATAACAAAACAAAACAACAAAAACGTCACAGGTCCCGTGCTTGAGCCTCTGCTTTAATTCATGCTTTCTGTCAAATTTGTGGTACTGAAGATTAAATACAAAGTGAGCAGTGAACTGAACACACACACACACACACACACACACACACACACACACACACACACACACACACACACACACACACAAAGACCAAAATACACACAGAATAATATGAAGTAGGGACAAATGGGAGTCCTTTTTTAGTTTTCCTGTCCATGTGATTTAGATGATAATGTGCAGAAAAAGAAACATTATGTTGACTATACCTCAAACAGTAAGGCAACCACAGTGTTGTATAAGTGACCTCATTCAGGGCTCATATGGGAAATTGGCAGCTTCTGTCCCCAGGTCCGTCTCAGCTTGCGTATAGACATTAAAGGAGGTCAAGAGATGTATAGGATGAATTATAAATAAGCTAATATAATCATCACTTGACTTTCTTATGTATTTTGGATTAAAAAGCCTCTTTTTTATATATTAGTTCAATACTGCTGATTGCTATAGTTGCAGCTGTTTAAATGTGCCATGTGTGTTTTTTACAGTGATAGTTGAATTCCTGTGCCACTAATTTTCTTTGCCTCCTTTACCATCAAGATGATATCTGACTCACATGCCTTGGCAAACTTCTGTACCGTATTCCGCTCAGCCTCTGGATACAGTGTTGCTCTCAAATCAAGGATAAAAATACATATGTGACCTGTACAGCCCTATATATGTAAGGTATGACTCCAGCATCAATGCTAAAAATGGCACATAACGCCTGACACAAGGATCGCCTTGGGATGTCATGCACGAAGGTTGCGTAGATTTTTGTGAGCTTAACTTGTGAGTTGTGTGACTCATTCACTCTACGGTGCCATCGCATCAGACGAAACGTCCCTGCTAACGACTGCATCCGCCCAGTTACTGTACAGACAGAGTCTAATGCAGCTGTACCACGACTGCAGCGGCTGTGGACACTTTTGAATGAAACTCTGCACCACAAAAGTTGAACCAAACCTCTTCAGCAAGCTTTCGAACAGCAAACAAAGTTAGTCAGGCAGTGGTACGTTTGCGCCTGATCACATTTATTTTCAAAGAAAGGAAGCCTCCTGCAGAAGAGAAATTAATATCTGAATTGCTGAAACAACAGAACTGACTGAACGTGACTTTGTATGTATCTGTTTGCACAATGTTAATTTATAATTGGTAAATATTGTGTATATATATATGTGTTTATACAGGTGATTTTATTTGATTGCAGTCCATATTTTTCATGCATGTGTGTGTGTGTGTGTGTGTGTGTGTGTGTGTGTGTGTGTGTGTGTGTGTGTGTGTGTGTGTGTGTGTGTGTATTATCCGAGCATGAATGTGTGTAGTTCCAGTATTCTAAGTTTGTGGCTGTAGGATGAATAATAGGCTGCCACCAGAGGCTTGACAGAAACAAGTGGAACTGGCTTGATGCAGAGCACAGAGGTCAGAGGTTATTCCAAGTCAGTCTCCCTCTAGCATATACACTATAGCACCACAGGACATTCCCACACATCCTGCCTGTATAAGGCATGAAGACACAGCTTTGTGTTTTATTATGGAAACTGGTCTCATTGTGATTCCACAGTGTCATTTTGTAGCTTAGAGCAGCAACGTGTTTCTCATTCATGTCTGTGCATTTACACTTCAGTCAGTTCCTTCTGTTGAGGTGGGAAAAAATTGCAGGCTGAGGTTATTTTTCATCAACATCCTCTGAGGATAATAATAATAGAGCAGGTAGATAGCCAATATTTGCTAGGAATACATCAAGTGTAGTTCTGCTGCTGCCCAGAAGTGACTTTGCAGTGTTTTTCTTTATTGTTTTGCAGACATTTCACAAGGTAATGTTGTACATGTCAAAGGAAATAGGATTCAGTAGGGCTATATCCTAATTTAGTTCCAAAGTAATACCTGTATTTTAAGCTGTGACCATAATCATGTTTGTATTTGAAACTAGGAGCTTGGGTCACTCCCTATCCTGGACCAAAGTGGTTCTGTCTGAATGTATTCTTTGAAAGGCTTAACTCAGTATGTTCCTTTTTCTCTTCTCTTAAAGGTGGTTATGTAAAGTATATGTGGTGAATCAGTCACTATAAACCGACTGTGTCCAGGTGTATACAGTTCATCATATATTGTGTCCGCTTTGTGCAAATGGTAAAAGAATAAATAACAGTGTATACAAAAGATGATTTTTAACTTGCAGTGGCTTTTTGTATTGGTCAACATTCACGATGTTACAATAAAAAGGAAGGAGACATGTGGAGATCAACTCTCTTGGCTTGATGGTGATGTCATCTGCTTCTCTGGCTGGCCAGGCAGCTTTTCTGGCTGAATGCCATGCAAAGAGGTGAGTATTGATTCTACCCTCAGGGCCAGGTGCTGTTTGGTATGGCACATTGTTCCTATTATGGCTAAGACACTAGTCTGTTTCATCTCACCAAGATCTCCTCTTTTTCAGTAAACTGTGACGCAGGCTCAAATGGCTTCTGAAAGCAACTTCCCCAACATGTTTTTGGGAAAAAAAAGCTGCTGTAACTTTCCAGAACATCGACACCTTCTACGGTGGTCAGCGGGGTGGAGATAATCTTTTTTTTTTTTTTTGCTCATTCTTCATGTTTATAATGTGTATCACCAAGAATCATCAGCGAACCAAGAGAAGCTCCTGATATTGTCCTCTTATTCACATTTTAAACAGTATTGTATCTCATCCCTGTCTTGGACTCATGTCAAAACAGATGTGCTGGGGCTCTTAAACAGTGTCTCTGAAGGATCTTTATGGGCACAATCAAGACATTTGGTTCATTAATAGAACAATATTACAACATTCTGGGAAGCTACAATGTAATGTCACTAAAGGCTCTGTAAATGTTATGGGAATGCAGTGTGGAGACACAGAGCAAATGTTTTATATTACTGGTCCCCTAAAGATTTCCAGACTGTCCTGAATTTCTCCTGGATGCATGCCAAATAACATCCTCATCCACTTTAAAGAACTCTAAGTATTAGCTGTCTGGGAACATTTTAGGGAATGTTACAAGGTGATGTCCTTTACGCCAGCGGGAATGTTCTTTGAAAACCCTGAGAACATTAAGTCTCTACCAGCAAGAGTATAAACTAGTTTGGTCACGGATTAGGTTGGGCGCCACCTTGTGAGAACAGCTTTTATAGCATAATCTGACACGTATTGCGGTTACTCTTTCTATCATGTGTAACAACGAATAACACAAAGACTACTTGGACAATGCAAAGACCTCAGCAGTGTACAATGTTTCAACAATGTAGTAGGCAAGTTGCACTTTGTATTACAAAAGGAGAGTTATGTTCTTAGGTGTGCAGCTCATTGTGTTCAATCAAACAAAGAGAAAAATATCATTAATGCCAAATAGACACATGAGACCCAACACAAGCATATTGTGATTTTCAATCAACATGAAGGCAGTATTGGGCAGCACGGTGGTGCGGTGGTTAGCACAGCAAGCAGAGCAAGATGGATTTGAATCCACCTTGGCCCGGGCCTTTCTGTGTGGAGTTTGCATGTTCTCCCCATATCTGTGTGGGTTTTCTCAGGGTGCTCTGGTTTCCTCCCACAGTCCGAAGTGGGGTTAGATTAACTGGTAATTCTAAATTGCCCATAGGTGTGAATGTGAATAGTTGTCTGTGCTAGCCCTCCGACAGGCTGGCAACCTGTACAGGTGTATCCTGCCTCTCACCGTATAACAGCTGGGAAAGGCTCCAGCCCCGAGACCCTGAACAGGATAAGCAGAAGAGAATGGATGGAGACAAAACTAAATAAGGCAGAATCTTTGTAGATTTAGCATAATATGAATGCCTTTCTGCAAGAAAAGAACACTGGCTTCTTTATACAAACTTTCCTTTGGTATAAGAAAATGGCAGGAGGTTCATCTTCTGGTCTCTATGCACAAGGAGTAAATATAGTGAGGGTGGGTCAATAGTCGTTGTGTTTGTCTTTTCTCCCTGAGGCCTGGGAACTGATGTGGACAAACAGATTATGTGTCACTGGACCATAAAGCGCCCTTCAGCTCACTGACGGAGTGCTATCAGCGCTTCCCAGGATTGTCAGTGTGTCACAGCTGCAGAGGCAACGGGGCGCAGAAGGTGTGCATTTGTGAATGAATATTTTATATTTACATATCTTATCTCTTAGCCATGTGTGAGAATAGGGCTTGCAAATTAGTAAGTAAACTGTGACGTGTTTTTGGCCTGATGAAACCATTGATTAAGAAATATTTTGACCCTTATTAGATAAAAATGGTGTATCGTTTATAACTCTATATTGGATAATATCAGTGCTGTCTTCTTGATGGCTAAATGATAAAAACAATGAGTGATATAGTTAATGTGTATGTCTAATATCAGTTCAGAGCAGCACAGTCACAAAAATGCTGAATAGTAAAAGATAAAAATGTTTTAAACAAGCCGTAATCTACAGTTAAATATGAATCTGCCCTGAGCAGAAACATGACAAAAATATCAGATATCAGACTGTTAAAATGGAAATTAACAGTGCTTATATGAAATGAGTATGAGTATGAGTATATGCTCACTGAACACTATATTAGGCACACTTTTCTAGTACCCCCTTTTTGCCTTCAGAACTGCCCTAAATCTTCATGGCATAGATTCAACAAGATGCTGGAAACAGCTGCACATCCATGATACAAATGTCCGGTTTCATCACATCTCAAAGGTGCGCTATTGGATTGAGATCTGGTGACTGTAGAGGTCATTTGAGTACAGTGAACTCACTGTCAAGTTCAAGAAACCAGCTTGAGATGATTTCCGCCCTGTGACATGGCACATTATCCTGCAGGAAGTAGCCATTAGCTGTGGTTGTAAAGGGCTGGACATGGTCAACAACAATGCTCAGGTAGGCTGTGGTTTTTAAAAAGATGGTGCTACAGAGCACAAATGGTGCCAAACAAATACTGTTATTACAATCACACTACCACCGCCAGACTGATCCATCGATACAGGTTGAGTGGGTCCATGCTTTCATGTTGTTCACGACCCTACCATGCAAAAGTCGCAGCAGAAATCAAGACTCAGACCAGACCGTGTTTTTTCCAATCTTCTATTGTCCAATTTTGGTGAGTCCCTGCAAATTACAGCCTCAGTTCTAACCTCTGGCATCAGCAGGGCGTTTTTGTCAGGAGACCTGCTGCTCATGGTAATATTAGATACTCCATTCTGATGCTTTGTTTGAACTTCAGCAGGTTGTCTTTACCATGTCTACATGCACTGATTTCCTGCTATGTGATTAGCTAATTAAATATTACATTAACAACCAGTTGAACAGATGTACCTAACAAAGTGGCTGCTGAGTGCACATCCCTTTCTCTCATTTTTTTCTCTCTCAGCATTTTCTTGAGCGTCTTTTGTGCAAGAAGTTGCTTGAAAACTACTAAAGACAGTTGAGACTTACATAGGCTTTTCTGTCTGTCTATCTAAGTAGATATTGATCACTGCAAACTCTAGAGTCATCAATTATTACAGCACCGTTTGTTGCTGTGCTCCCACAAAGCAGATTCTATTTATCACACACTACACCCTCACTGAGTGTATGGGCTTTTGCAATGTCACAACAGCACTGCAGGAAAAAAAAATTGAAATAATACATAAAACTTTGTTTTGATTGGCAGCCTCATAATTGGAATGGTTAGCACTTTCTGTACCCACAGTTGGCCAAAGCACATATTACAGCTGCTTTGCCTCAAAACGAGTGGAGCCCAAACAATTACAATTACAACAGAAGGAACATCATTTACTCACTGACTGATTTTAACCAAACTTCAGCCTTTTCCTTACCCAAGCCAAGAGTGGAAATGAGCCCCCCCAAAAGATTACGATCAATAACTACATTCTGCAAATGTTTGTCACGTCATTTAGATCCCAGGATATGAACAAGTGGCACACTGCTGATACAAAATCATAGTTGATCCATGCAAAAACCTTTTCCTCATGTTTCAAGGCTGGCAGGCTGCTCGGCCAAATTGGCATCATTCACTCAGTTTTATAGGACGTAGGAGTGAGGAGAGAGACCGGATTCATTGGTTTGATTAATGCATGAGCATCATCACTCAGGTTGTTAGTGCTCATTAGCTGTGTTTGAGAGGTTGCGTTATCATCTCTCTCAAGCAGAGTAGCCTCCCATGGGTGCACATGGTCTGGGAAGCAACCCGTCCATGTAATATGAAGATGACTCTCTCAGCTTACACACACACACACACACACACACACACACACACACTGACACTTTACACATGGCCTCATCTCAGAGATATCCCTCACCAGCGCCTGATGATCTGTCAACACCCCTACAACCCTCTTAAATTAAATAAGCGTGCAATCAGATTGTAGCCACCAAACACACACTAGGCTCAATACAGTAAATCCAATATCCAAGACAGTGTGGTGGTTTACAGCAGTAGCTCTGAAGCAGAGTCACATGGCTTTGGGTAAATTTTACTGGCCTGGATGAACGTCTAATTACTACAAGCTTCTTTGAAATTGAAAATTAAAAATGTTAATGTTGCTAGGAGAAATGATACTAAATAAAATTACAGATTAAACAAACAAACTAAAAAAAAACACAAACAGTGTGGTGTGTTTGTTTGCAGTGTTTATGCCATCTTCTGTCCATCTTAAGTAACACCGCCAGAAGATAAATATGCATATTTCCAAAGTACTAAACGAGTCCCTCAAACCTTAAATCAATCAGCTCCGCAACAGTTCCACAAAAAGTTCATTCTTAATTTAAGATGTCAGGTCAGCTTAATAGTGCAAGACACATTGTTTTTCAGCTCCTCCAGTTTTTTATCATTTCCAGAGGAGATTAGAATATGAAAAGACTCCCGGACTACTTATCGTAATTTGCTCAAATCAGGATGTAACAGCTAAATTAATAGCCTAAAAAAAAAAGCCTGCATTGACAGAAAAACAGTTTTATGTGCTATAAATAGTTCCTGCAATTACTTTCATCCTGCCTTAATAAAAGAAACTGATTCACTTTTCTATAGTTTGAAATCCACATCAAATTAACCTTTTTTTAAAAAAAACCTGCGAGTTATAAATAACTAGGTAGCAGCTTGTGACTGTCACACATGTACAGCTTAAAGCTGAGGGAATGTGAGTCCTGTTTTTTAGCCACTTTGATTAAAACTGATGGACTCCATACTGAGGGGAAATAACTCAGAATACTGTAGCTGCAGAACCAGAGGGTTCATTTGTAATAGCCAGAGAAGCTCCTTTTGGCAACGACCGACCTGCATCACTGAGTGGAAACAATGGTATTAGACAAACACCCGAAGCCCTTTTTCTGACCACAGAAAAGGCAATGTGGAAAACGTGTGCAGACAGCTGAAAAAACCCGAATTGCCCAGGAAAAGAATGTGTTGTTTTAAGTTGCTGCTCAAAAGTTGGTCCACAATTCAAACTGACAACTGGAAGTTCACTCAGAGAGCGCCAACCACCACCAGTGCCCTATCTTACAATATTGGAGTGAAAAAAAAAAAAATCCTGGAACTACTCATGATCTGGATCAGCACCAAAATTCAGTGGGTTCATCCTTTGCTAATGCGCCTTCTCTCTATTAAGTTTCATAAAAAAATTAGCCCTGTGATTTTTACATAATCCTGCTGACAATGAAAGCATAACCTACTCGCCGGAAGTAATGAAGCTTCCCCGAAGCTGCAGGGGAACACAGACTGTGGTGTGCAGTCACTTTACATAGCTCTGCTCCAAATGAATTTGTTCTTGTTTCTTAGTCATTTCACTTCACATCCGCTGTGTTTTATCTGAATCAAAGAGGAAGCTCAATCAGCAACAAGGAGACGGATTTGTCCACTTTGAGTCTCAGTGGAGGCTGCAAGTTGAGGTCAGGAAGTAACTTTGCATGAGGATTAAAAAAGAGGAATGTTTTCCGGTGTGGTGATTTCACCTTATACCTAAATTATTTTATTTTATTTTATTTTTTTAAGTAACAAGCTATGGGGCTTAATTTTTATTCTTTTTTTAGGTACTCTTACTGTTTTTTTTTGTGGGCAAAACACTCCATAAAACACTAGGAAAGAAAAACAAACAGTTTTTCATCACATTTCAATAACATGGATTTCTAGGTATTTAGTAGTGCATGCTTAAATTTGAATTACAAAACCTTGCTGCAAGGACATTGGTAATTATGGTGTGTGGCAAACCTCCTAAAGGGTTTGGGAAACCACACTAATGCTGTTGTATTTCATGCTTTTACTGGGAGATGACAGCAGTCATTACAGGCTGGGCAACTGAACAGAGTTTCCTAGACAGGCATGTTCTGCCTCACCTCAGGGAAAGCCAGTGCAACTGCTGTAACTCACAGACAGCTCAGTGTTTTCAGAAATGGTGTTCACGTCCCTCCAGGTTCTAATTAAAGCTTTACTTTTACAATTATCACACTCTCTTAGGGCACACTTGCCCTGACAAGTAGCTCTTAATACAATGGCACTGAGCCCCTGTATGATAGCATGCAGTCAGGTTTGTGTGACGGTGACGACTAAGCAGCAGCACCCTGGCTCAAATGGATTTTCCCGACTTCTGAAATCAATAAGCTTTGCGACCAGAAGAGGACAGCTTGACATCGATGTGACCTTCTAAATGGGGCTCTCTGACTGGACTGTGTGCTTTTTATTCCACCCCTCGCCTGAAGGACCCCACGTAACATCCTGCCCAAGGGTTCATGACCACTTTGATGGCCGTACTAAAAAGTTAGCAAGGACATGCCATTTCAGTATTGCCTTGTTGTACTTTGCGAGACTGTTGAGTGAGACTCTACATTAACATCATGCTCCTCTGGTACCTGCTGCAGCTTCACATTGAAGAAACAGGTCCAGTGAACTGAAGCTGCCAGGAGATTAAAGCTGTTGTCCCAGCTCTCTGCACATTCTTTTACTTAGCAGCCCGGTGAGTGAATACTGATGCGCAATGTAACTCTGCACCCCCCCCACCCCCCCACCCCAGCCCATGGCAGGAGATGTAAAAAAACATACAAGCAAATTAATGATTACCCGCTGGAGTTGAACTGCCTGCTTATCTACAAATCAGTTGGTTTGAGTAAAAAAAGGAAAAGCGAGTGTATAGAATTCATGTCTGCTCATTAATCCTCCTCTGCTTGTGCCAGGACCCACGAGTGCACTAAATCCCCACTGCCAGTGGCTCCAGCAGCCAAGAGGAGTTCAGCAGAGTGACAACCTGAGTGTTACACTCTACAGAGAGGTCATTTGCTTTGTTTCATTAGCCAAACAGGATCTGGCTAATGAAAAAAAAAACTCTTCTCACAGATGAGTTGATGCACAAACAGTAAGGGAAGTACTAAACCAGAAACACTGCAGAATTAAATAAATAGCAAATAATTTCAGGGTAAAAAAATTTTTTAAAAAAAGGAAGAGGAAAAACCGCACCACAATACTCCAAAAGTAAAATCTGTCTCAACTCCTCATTAAGTTGAGTGAAATATCTTTGGCGTCTGATGCTGCAGTTGCTTTTCAGAGAATGAATGTGTTTATTTCACATTTACATGTTCTATTACTTTCTTTAAAGGAAAAAAAAACAAAAAAACAATATTCTTGTTGGACCAGACGTGTTGAAATCCCACAAAGAGAGCCATGAGGTCTTCTTCTATGAAAATGGAAAAACAATTTATCTCTAAGCCATTTATTATCTCTGTGAAGCCCATCAAGTAAAAGACCCCTGATTACAAAACAAGCTATATCCCCCTCACCATGAAACCACATCCCCTGACCACAGACTCCTGTCTCGGTGTTCAGCCCCTCTCTGGTTGGCATCTGCTGTCTGCCTGCAAGCCTTCGTAATCTGAGCGAGAAAGATTAGGCTACTCACCTGAGACATCCACTGATTTATCCCACATCCCACCTGCAGATGCAGCTGGATACATGGACACTTCACTCGCTAGGCTATCAACCCTACCTACCCAGTGTCATCCACCAGTATGAGCACTCATGTGCCAAGGATTGCTCCTCTGCAGTGAACTACAATATGCCATTATTGTGGTAATAACATGCCTGCCATCTGCCACCTAGCAAAAAAAAAAAGAGAGAAACTGCTGTATCGAGCCTCTACACTACAGCTTAGTACCTTAATATCTGAGGCTCTTGTCAGCTTTGTCTAAGCCTGTAAAAAGTCACATAGGTCCCATAGCTTATCTTGTGCCAGACACCAAAATTTTAATGCTTCAGGAAAGATGAATTAGTGTCTGGCTTATATTTTTATGGTAGCACATGATTAAAAGCATACAACACATTTATTATCAACCTCGTGCTGTGAATGGTGTCATCTCAGATGCTCCTAGCTGCAATTTTCTACCTTATTTATGTGTCTTCGTCATGCTCCACCTCACAGGCTCACCGTCAGTGCTGCTGAAGGTCAGCAAGACACTTTGTAGCAAATCATTATCACTAACGGTCAGAAGCCTGGCTATTTCTTCATCTTTGTCCAGAGAATTCTGTATGTGCATCTGTGTGGTTTAGAAATACTTAATTTACAGAACAGCTTTTTTGTCAGCCATCAAGATCACACTCACTTCTCTGTCTCTTAAAGCCTTTTTTTTCATGGTTGCCTGGATTGTCAACCAATGTTGTTGTAACTCTTAAGACAGCTGCACTGATCACACTATTGTAGCTGAGGGAATTTAGACCAGTTTTAACCCTCAGTGGTGCTTCAGTGTTTGTTTGTATTTGGGAACTGAAGGCCGGACCCAGGATTAAGTCAGACTTAACAAGCGGATTTTCTAAACCACACAGCCTTGAGAAAGATGGATGAACTAGAAGCAGGCCAGACATGACTACATGAGTCACTGCAGTAGTTTGGGGTCTTCGAATTGGAGGAGGATTTACTGTTGTGGCCAATTCTAGAGAAACTGGAAGGGTTAGACAGTCTTTTTGCTGTTGTGTGTTTTTCTGTTAGATCTAATGAATTTTGCAATTGCAGCCACATTTGTGAACAGGAGTAAGAATCTAATACAGAAGTACTACCCTGTATTTAAGGCCAGTGGCTCTTTGAGCTGAATGCAACACAGTAAGAATGATGGAAATGGCAACATGGTAAACTTTAACATTGTTCGTCGGCTTAATTAAACAGTTGCTGATCAAACAGAATGTCTAGGTTAACATAATGAATGCCACTTTTTTTCTAGGTAATACACAGTAAAGCAAAGCATGGGACAAATGTTGACCTGATGGTGGTACTGTCTGCATGCACTCTACCAAAGGTCAGACTCCAGTGTTTAGAACTAGTAAAATATAATATGAAACTCACAATGTCACCATGAAGAGTCAGGGGTCAACGAAACCCCTGGATTTTTCCTGTCAGGGAACAAGACACACATAATGATGCCTTTGTGTCTCTGTAAGTAGAATAAGGAATCCTGGAGTATATATAATGATTCAAGGGTACTTACCGAAAGCTAAAATATTGCTCCAGGGGAGCCCGATTCAAGATTGATTAAAAGTAACCACACTTATGAACCTTCAGTAACACACCTACAACTGCGTATTCAAAGCCCCACTTCTCTTGCTAATGACGTGCATCAAACACCCCCCCCCCATCGTTTTCTTCATTTCTGTACGTATCAAAGCAACACAATCCTAGAGTGAAGCAAATTCAGCCTGCTTACAGTCAAGCAAACCAAAACATGTCTGACCGGGGGAGAAAAAACTGGATATTGTCTACTGAAGGGAAGTAGTGGTTTTCACCCTGTGAGTAAAAGGGACATCACGTCTCCACTTATATAAGGACCTGGTTTGTTACAACATCTCTTCTTACCACACATTCATTTCTTTCCTTGGCATGGCTCTCACAGAGCCTGTGGATTTACACAGAAGATGTGACAGCTTTGGGAAGACTTCATCTGTCGTCAACATGCAATGGGCAGGCACCTTGGCAGTGAAAAAAGCAAGGCACACTACATCTCTACTGACAGTTTCTCATTTGTTACTTCACACCATACCATTATACCATGATACATCAGCAAACACAACATTTACTGAAACATGAAGCACAACAGCAAGCCTCTGGTTTTTCAAGAACATTTCGGAACAGACACGATGTCTCCTTATTTCAGCAATGCGCCACATTTTTCTTGCCGGACTCACCAATAAACCAAATGCCAGGAGAATGCACTTACATGAAGAGCTGTTTTTTTTTTTTTCTATGCTCAGACTAATCGTACACACTGGGCCCTTTGAAAGCCAACCAGGCCCGATGGCCAACATGTTCGCTAATAGGACACAGGACTGTTATCATTTGTAACAATTGTCGTTCTGTCCTCCAAACAAAAGCCTGTTCTGTGCTTAATTTCCAATAATGGTCAGTTGGCTCAGTTGGTTACAACACAATGCCACGAAGGCTGAGATCATGAGATTGATAAGTGTTTGGGCTATTAATTGTTTTTCCTACATCCTGAATACAGTACATCCTTGGGCACAGTTTTGTCCTCAGTTCCTCTCTCACTTGTCTCTCTTTTCACAGCATCGGGTGTGTTGTTATGTTCAAGGGCTTTACGGTCCTGGATATTCAGAGAGAGCAGTGAGGGCAATGGTTGTGATGCTACTTATTGTGCAGCAGATAATGTATTGTATTGGTTCATATTTTGTAAATTGCTTGTTTGTTTTTTTGCATCTCCGTAAGTTCCATGAATGGCAAAAACGTTCTACGTGTAAAAAGTCACACTTGATTTGTATAAGGGAACTGTAATGCATATAAATGAAAAAAAAAACATGCTAAGGAACAAAGCTGTTTTTTTTTTTGGTTTTTTTTGGTCTAGTGTCACTGCTGGTAGCATGAGACAGTACCTGTAAGACCATTCAGGTTGCACAGGAAGTCTAGCTCCTCCAGGATGGCACTTCCATGCATACCCTTGCAAGAAGCTTTGCTGTGTGAAAGCAGGTTTACACCCAACACATGACAGACATGAAATAGTCTGGAAATGCTGTGGCATCACTGGGGCAAACACCAGTTGTGTTGGACCTGTCCTCGGCTGTTGAGCACAAGCCCCACTGAAGGATGCTGGGACCTCATCCACCCTCATGGAGTCAGATGGAGGTCACATTGCAGGCCTCTGGCAATGCTCCTACTGTTTCTCCTTGCACAAAGGAGCAGATACTGGTCCTACTGGTGGGTTCATGCTCTTCTCTTGGTCTGTCCAGCCTTGATATCTCCTCTATACTCTCCATACTCTTACATCTGTGCAACCTGAATGGGCTGCAAGTACCATCTCAAGCTCCTAGCAGTAACAAGAACACTGGCAAAAAGCAAACTAGAGAAAAAAAAATCACTTTCATTCTTCTTAATCTTTTTTGGGCAGTATATTTGTTTGTATTCTGGGTCTCAAATTCATTCAGAAACATGAAAGTGGAGATATGGGGGAAGACATGCAGGAAAGGGCCACAGGTCAAAAACACAGTTGGGCTGCCTTCACCACAGGCATGTGGTATACATGGTCCCCTGCTCATCCACTGAGCCATCCTGGCACCCAGTTCAGTTTTTAATGACAGCAAGCACGATGCTGTAAATAAAGCATTTCAATAGAAAGCATATTTTGCATCTGCAGCACATTCTGTCAAGACAAATGCCACATGCCAAAACCACCTCAACCTCAACTGGCTCCTTTTTATGGAAAGGAGTAGCAGATCTTCTCTGAGCCCCTCTTGAATGATTGCACTCTCCGCCCTGTCTCAAAGGGAGAGTCCAGCCATCCTTCAGAGGAAACTAATTTCCACTACTTGTATCAGCAGTCTTGTTCTTTCGGTCACTACCCAAAGCTTGTGACCATAGATGAGGATTGGTAAATCGAGAGCTTTGCTTTTATGCTCAGCTTTCTCTTTACCACAACAGACCGGTGCAGCATCCGCGTCACTGCAGCCGCAACCCCAATCCATCTGTCAATCTCCACTCACTCATTTACAATACCCTGAGATACTTAAACTCTTCCACTTGGGAGAGCAACTCGTCCCTGACCCAGAGTGGGCATGCCACCCTTTTTCAGCTGAGGACCAAGTCTGAGGTCATGGTCCTCAGCTGAAAAAGGGTGGCCTCAGACTTGGAGGTGCTACTTGGCTGTGAACTGCACCAGTGTGAGCTGGAGGTCACCACCTGATGAACAGAACCACATCATCCGCAAAAAGGAGAAGAGATTCTGAGGCCACCAAGGCAGAAGCCATCCACTACTTGGCTACACCTAGAAATTCTGCCCATAAAAATTATAAACAGAATCAGTGACAAAGGGCAGCCCTGGCAGAGTCCAACACCCACCAGAAATTAGCCTGACTTATTGCTGGACTTATTGGCGATGCAGACCAAGCTCTCACTGTGGTTGTACAGGGACTTAATGACTCAGGCTAGACACCCCATACTCCCACAGCTCCCCAAATGGGCTACCTTGAGGAACGCAGCTAAATGCCTTCTGCAAGTCCACAAAACACATAAAGACTACATGGGTAAACTCCCACACACGCTTGAATATCTTTGAGAGGATAAAAAGCTGCACCCACTGAGCTCTTCGGCAACCAGGATGAAAACCGTATTGTTTCTCTTGAGGTTTGACTAATGGACAAATTCAGTATTTATCTGGATGGGTGTTTTTAGGCAGTTGACAACTAAAGTCCTCTCTGTTCTCTTATCAAAAGCTCAAGAGAATAATTGCTCTTTTACTGCAAAATACACTCAGGCTACTTGCTGTCTCTGTTTGTGGTTGAGCTTTGGTAGTTTTGTAACATTAAGTTTCTCAGAGCTTTTTTCCCCGCTGATCAGCCTACACCTTTGAAAACCCTGAGATGGTCACATGTAAAAAGGCTCAGAGTTCAGCAGAGATGAGCAGAACTGCAGACTCGGCCGGTACCTTTTCAAGGTGTGTCACCAAGCACAACCTTTTACATTTAAGTCATTTCTTCATGTAAAAATATTAATTATTGAGGCATTTTATATATTAAGCCCCCCACCCCCCGCTCCTACAACAGGTGAGACATGTCAGGCTACATTTTCACTATTTTCTCACTCAGTCACTTTTCATCAGGGCACGCTCATCTGTTGGGCTAAAAATATACCAGCTGCTCGTACTGCTCGCAAAAGCAAAACACTTCATCTCACTTAAGAATTCAATAAACTAATTCATTTTCCTCCATCATAACTAACAAATAATGTGCAAGTCTAATTCACATTTAAATTGCATACAGATAAATCTTAGAAGGCTGCACAGTTGCTTACTAGAACATAAGAATTTGATTAAGTGCTCACTGACTGAAGAGATCATCCCTGTGACTGGGCTGGGTTGTCTCAGGGGCCGTGGAAACCAGACTACTGTAATGGAATTGCTCACAGTCAGTGCAGTCAGACCATTTGATTGCAGACAACATTAACTCATTATTGATGCCTCTCTCTCTCTCTCTTGGTCCCTACATCCCTGTGTGGACAGGATTCATGTTGTGGCCTGAGGTTAAATGTTTCCTAAGTGCACTGTTCTGGAGTAATAGAGCCACCCAGGATTTTCGGGGACAAGACTTGACTACTCTCTTTTGTCTCTCTATATATTTTTGACCATTTTGCACACGTGCCACATGTACAGTGTGCTTTGAATATCAGCTATCTAAGTAGAATTAAACCTGACTCCCTCCCAGAAAGGATTAACGCACAACTGAAGGCGCTTCGCATTATGAATGTTCAGTTCCTCAGAAATCTTATTTGAAGCACACAAAAAAATGCAGCAAAAGGTGGAATAGCCAAAAGCAATTACCGCACATTTTGCACTTATTCTCCTAACAGGATGAAATGCTATGTTAAGGATTTTATCAGGATAAAGAGTAGTTGCTATTGAGTTTAGGATAATGTTGGCTGCTCTGTACTCGGTTTGGGGAACTTCACAGAGCACCCACAAGCATCCTTAGTGGAGATTCTGTGTTAGCCACATCTGCCAAACACATCATGCCGTTGTCATCTTAATAGCCTCAGCATTTCTAATGCTTGAGGTGAAATCGTATCATTTGAAAATGTGAACAAGATAGCTGTAAACAGCAAAATACTGTTATGTAATAAATTAATCCAAAACAGACCAACGTCATGCACATGTAGTAATTTAGACAAACAAGTCCAGGACAAGGAAGTCCAACAGAAACCAAGAAGATAGGAACAAGTTAAACAATAAACCATTCACTAGGCACAAAAGCTTGACAGCTAGATTTAATAGAAACAATATGGCAAAGAAATGAAGAGAAGCATGAGCACGCACCAGGGTACTGATTAGCTGATTTGGAGCAGGTGTGGCAGATAAAACACAGGTGATCCTAATGAGGGCAAGGCAGACGATACAAAGGAGGGAAACTAACAAAGACAGGAAGTAAAGCTGGCAGGAGTGCAATAAAACTGGAAATAATTTATCCAAAATTCAAAATCATCACATGGGGTTCCCAAGCATCATCAATCTGTGACACTGGAATCAACTATCATTTATAAAACCTCTTTCTAGAACCAGACATTGCTTTGAGCACTTCATCTAAAACACGTTCATGGCTAATTTAGAATCACCAGCTGACCCAAACAAGCACGTCTTTGCATTGTGAGAGGAAGCCTGAGTACCTGGAAGAAAGCCTTGCAGGCACAGTGAGAACATGCAAACTATAAACCTAGTAGGCTAACCCAAGAAAGTGTTATATTTACTGATGATATTTTTACAAACGTTCATGACTGTGAAACAAATGGATTGCTTTTATGTAAAATTAGTAATCGGCTTTCTGTTTCTGAATGATAAATTTTCACCTGTTGTAAGTGAACCATTATATAAATAAATTATTAAGACTAAGGACACCAGAAAGAAAGTCTAACAGATGAATCTGACAAATCATAAAAGTGTATCAGGTATATCGAGTATACAAAAGATCCCCAGTTCATGCCCGGGAGGAGACAGAAATCCTTTGAGGGTTGTGTCAGGAAGGGCGTCCAGCATAAAAACAATCTGCCAAATCAAAGATGCTGAGCTACCTGCTGTGGGGGCACCTTGTGGTTAAAGAAGCAGCCAAAAGTAGCTTCTTAGAATTATATGATAAACGTTGCACTATTTGGAAAAGTTAGTCGAAATATAAATACAAAGCCATGGATGACTAAAGGTCTGCAGAGGGCATCAAAAAAGAAAAACATTCTTTATAAGTTTTCATTACAGAGAACCAGTGAAAATAAAATGCAAATTGTATAAGAATAAACTGAAATTACAGAAGAAATGGAACAGATGTTACAAATCTGAATTCCCAAGTTATTATTTAAACAGCTGTAATGCAACAGTGGACAAACACTGTTGGAGAGCTCAGTGGTTATTTTGTGAGTGTTGTTGGTTTGGGTCATTATCCCATTGGAGGATCCAGGACCTGAAACTGAGACAAAGCTTTCTGACACTGGGCAGCACATTTCACTCCAGAATGCATTGATATTCTTGATATTTCATTGCACCCTGCACAGATTCACGACACCCTGTGCCAGATGCAGCAAAGCAGCCCCATAAAGTAACTGGGCTCCTCCATATTTCACAGTAGGTACAGTGTTCTTTTCTTTGTAGGCTACTTTTTTTTTTGCGTCTGTGAACACAGAGCTGATGTACTTTGCCCAAAAGATCTAGTTTTGTCTCATTTGTCCAAAGGACATTCTTCCAGAATCCCTGTCAATATGAATTTTGGTAAATTCCAGTCTTGCTTTTTTATGATTTGCTTTCATCAGTGGTGTCTTCCATGAAGTCCACTTTGGTTCCAACAGCAAATGATGGTGTGATCTGACACTGATGTACCCTTTGGTTACTATTCGAATTATCCATCTCATTATCCATCAATTTTCTTCTTGCAGCCATCTCTAGGAAGGTCAGCTACAGTCCCGTGGACCTTAAACATCTGAATAATATGTGCACCTGTTGTCACAGGGACATCAAGCTGCTTGGAGATGGTCTTATAGCCTTTACCTTTGACATCCTTGTCTTTCTCATCTCCCGAGACACCTCTATCCCTGGCTTTCTGTGGTCCATGTTCAGTGTGGTACACACCATGATACCAAAGAGCACAGTGCCTACTTTTCCCCCTTTAAATAAGCAGACTGACTGATTCCAAGTTAAAAGACACTCATTATGGTAATTACAGGACACACCTTAGTTCAACATGTTCCTATGGTCAGCTTATTTTCAATCTTTTCAATTATTTTTGTCCAGGCAAGTTTCATTAGTTATTTTTCAGTAAATTATTTTTCAGTAAATTTTGTATTTATTATTACTTTTGTCAGTTTCAAGTCATTTCATTGACCATTAATTTTGTCCACGTCTGTATAAGCTACCGCACTGAGCAGCTATGAACAGTGAAAGGGTGGCGATGTATCACAGGGAGTATTATTGATGAAGCACATTCAGAGAGTTCTGCTGTGTTAAAGTCTGACAGATTAGTGCTAATTAGCCACTCTTCAAAATGACCTTAGGGGGGTCTTAATGTTGAATATGCTCAATGATCCCAAATCTGCCATTAAGACAATCTGTTGTCATTAAGAGTTAGTGGGTATCATAGGAGCTCACAGTTATTAATGGTTAACCACTGCAGTTTTCATTTTCTGAATAATTGTTATTGCCTTTTAATATTGCAGGAAATACCAAAGCCTTTGGAACTTTAATCGCAATAAAAGAAAATGATTTGATTATAAGAAAATGAGCACTTAGAAACAATGAAGGACTGCATGTGTGTGTTTGCCCATGTCTGTGTGTGTGACAGCTGGATTCAGGGAGGGCTGCAAGAGGATATTTCCAGAATCATCACCATCATTTTCATCATCATTATCATCATCATTTATCTTTTCCCTCAAGAATGAAGGGATCTTATGTGGAATGGAATAGAAAGATTATATGTCATATGTCTGTAAATCGTTATCTTCAGATATGCCCCCCTTTTTGTTCCTGCTTACATTACAGAATAGGTATGATTTTCACATTTCAATCTATATCCATCAAGAGCAGCACACAGAAAGTAAAGTATCCAGTTTCAATCTGAAGTACATTTAATATACGCGTTGAAATGTTTGTTTTGTTTTTATGATGCTTAAATGTTTGAGGATCCTGCTGTGCATAAGCAGCAAATGGTTTCTGATTTTCAGAGAGGTTAAATGGGACCTATTAAATTTTTGTCCACCCGCACCTTAATAAGTGCCACTATTGCAACAGTATATATGTAAATGGTGGAAAATAAGGAAAAGCACAATAGGTTTCTTTTAACAATAATTCCCCCAACCCCCCCCCCCCCCCCCTTCCTTTTTTAACTCTACTGCCGTTGTGTCTCAACTTTAAACCTCCCTGCTGTTTTCTCAGTCACAGCAGAGCTCAGAATGCCTTCCTTCTGTTCTGCTACAGTGCTCACAGCAGTATTTTATTTTTCATTTTTTCTAACTCCCCAACTGCTCTTTGTGTCTTCGCTGATCAGCAAAACAACTCAGGCAGAGACTCAAAGATTGTGCAGATGGTTTGGTTTATATAGTTTCATCTTTCAAAATGACAGACAATTTTAGAGTAGAACTAGATTAGTTTATTTATTTATTTGTTTTTTTTCATGGCTAAGAAAGTACAAAAAAACTGTTACTTTATTTAAAAAAGAAATGTTGTTCTAAGATATATATTTATGAAAAAGGGCAAACATGGAAACCAAAAGTTCTCATTTAAATCTAATCAGATGTTTTAAGATGCTTAAGCTCCTGGCAGGTCTAACCAAGCCGAGCAGGTCTCAGGGTAGAGGCCAGAAAAAACTCAGCACCTGGTCCTCCAGGTTGGACGTTGGATGTAGGGTTAACAACCCTACTTTGTAAAAACAATACTTTGTTACAGAAACTGCAACAGATGCCAACAACAACAACAACAATGGTTTCAATGTGGATTTGAGCCAATTATATGGCAGAATGACCACTTCTGAGGAAAGCCTACATGTGGAAGTCAGAGGTGCGACAGACAATTTACTCAGACCAAAACATAAGATCCACATTGGACCATGGAATGTATGCACCATGTATGAGACATCTAAAGCAACTCAAGTCCTTAGTGAGATGAAAAGATACAGTCTGGACATACTAGGTATTAGTGAATGCCGCTGGACAGGTGCTTGAAGACAGGTGACAAATAATGGATCAGTTATACTATACTCAGGGCACCAAGACCATCACGAACATGGTGTTGCCAGTATCCTAAAAGAATGTTAAGACCTTGCTGGTGTGGGAACCAATAAATGAAAGGTTGATCAGAGCTCACTTCAGCTCTAGGCACTGCAAACTCACTGTACTGCAATGTTACTCACCAACCAATGAAGCTGGAAGAGGACAAAGACCGCTGGTATGAACAGCTGCAAACAACAGACTCAAAGCATGATATGCTGTTGATCATGGGGGACATGAATGCTAAGGTTGGGAATGACAAGACCAATTTTGAATGTGCTATAGGGAAACATGGCTGTGGTGTGATGAATGAGAATGGCAAGCTATTTGCATACTGCATGATTGGTGGCACACTATTTCCACACAAAGATATCCAGGGGAAATAAATACTGTCTGTAGCCCCTTAACTGGCCAGGGCCCGCTGACGGGCCGTTTGTAGTCCTTTTTATATGGCAGGCTAGACCCTCCCATTTTTACTGACATCTCATTCAGCCAATCATGTAACTGGCTGCACCAAATCACCTGACAAAGCTACGTGACGCCCTCTGAGTATCACTGGCTCTAGCAAACCCATTTCTTAACATGATTGGCCAAATGAGGTGTCAATCAAAATGGGAGGGTCTAGCCTGCCATATAAAATGCACTTCATTCAGCCGGCGGTCCAGACGCAGCCAGTTAATAGGCTATGAAATGGGTTTTTCAGAGCCAATAATAACCAGAAGGCGTTATGTAGTTTTCGTCAGGTGATTTTTTTTTGCTGCCAGTTAAGGGGTTAAAATCACCAAACAGTTAGTCCACAAGACCACCAGCCAGACAGCCCCAGTAAAAGATAAAGATGGTTGCATATTAACAATAGAGCATGAACACACAGCTCAATGGCTCTAGTATTTCCAAGAAGTCCTCAATAGACCAGAATCAAGTGACCCTGCAGATCCACCACCAGCCTAGGGCATCCTTGACACTGACATCTGTCGGCCCAAAAAAGAAGAGGTATGGTATGCCATTAAAGCCTTACAGAATGGAAAAGCCCGCAGCATTGATAACATACATGCTGAGATGCTAAAGGCTGATCTAGACAACTCATCAAAGATCTTTACAGATCTTTTTTCAATCAACATGGGCCGAGGATACTATACCGAGGACTGGTCAAAAGGACTTATTGTGAAGCTTCCAAAAAAAGGCAACCATCACTCTCCTGTCATTATCATCAAAAGTCTTCTGTCGAATTCTTGTGGACAGAATCAGCTCAGCTATTGACACCAAGCTGAGACAAGAACAAGCTGGATTCAGGAAAGGAAGAGGATGTATAGACCAGATATTTTCTCTCAGAAACATCATAGAGCAATGCCTGGAATGGATAAGATAAGATAAGATAAGATAGTGTTTATTTGTCACATGCACAGTTATACACAGTACAATGCACAGTGAAATGTATTTTGTACCTTATATACACACACATATAAATAAGAAGAATAAAAATAAAAAAAAGTAATTCACACTATACACTATACTCTATATACTACACACTATACACACTTTTTAAATTATGATATTTACACTGTGCAATAATGGTCCAGTTAGGGCTCAGAGTTGAGCAGACGGATGGCTTGTGGGTAAAAACTCTTCTTCAACCTTTCAGTCTTAGCCCTCAGGCAGCGGTAACGCCGGCCTGATGGGAGCAGGGAGAAGAGAGAGTGTCCGGGGTGGCTGGGCTGTTTTAGGATCTTCATGGCCCTCAGCCTGCACTGCTTGGTGTAAATGTCCTGCAGGTTGGGGAGGGTGGTTCTGATGGTCCGTTCAGCTGAACGAACCACCCTTTTTAGGGCCATGAAGTCCTGCTTGGTGCAGTTTCCCATCCAGGTGGTGATGCTCCCACGCATGATGCTCTCAATGGTGCAGGTGTAAAAGTTCCTGAGCACCTTGAGTGGGAGCTTGAAGTCTCTCAGCCGCCTGAGGAGGTAGAGACGCTGTCTGGCCTTCTTCACAGTGATGTTTATGTGATGAGTCCAGGACAGGTCCTGTGAGATGGTCACTCCCAGGTATTTGAAGGTGTCCACTCTTTCCACCTCAGCACCACTGATGACAAGTGGATGGTAGTCCCTCTGCTGCTTCCTGCTGAAGTCCACGATCAGTTCCTTTGTTTTGCTGACGTTGAGCAGGAGGTGGTTCTCCTGGCACCAGTTCTCCAGGCGGGAGACCTCTCTCCTCTAGGCTGTCTCCTCATTGTGAGAGATTAGTCCCACAACAGCAGTGTCGTCAGCAAACTTGATGATGACGTTGGACTCTGACGTGGCCTCGCAGTCATGGGTGTACAGTGAGTACAGCAGAGGGCTGAGCACACAGCCTTGGGGGGATCCAGTGTTGAGGGTGAGGGAGGATGAGGTGAGGTGACCCACTCGTACCACCTGTGGTCTGCTGGTCAGGAAGCTGTGAACCCACCTGCACAGGGATGGGCCCAGGCCCAGGTCCAGCAGCTTAGAGACCAGCCTGGAGGGAACTATGGTGTTGAATGCTGAGCTGTAATCTACCAACAGCACTCTCACATAGTTCCCCTTACCAGTGTCTATGTGTGAAAGAACAGCCCACTCTACATCAATTTCATCGACTTCCAGAAAGCGTGCACCATGAAGCCCTATGGAAGCTCCTAAGGTCCTATGGACTACCTCCTAAGATAGTTACCTTGATAAGGTTGTTCTACCATCACTTTGTGTGCTACTTTATGGAAAGCTGTCAGATTGGTTCCTGGTAGAGTCTGGTGTTAGACAAGGCTGTATCATTTCTCTAGTTGCCATTGACTGGATCATGTGAAAGACCACAGCAGACAAACCAAGAGGAATCCAGTGGACTCTATTTCCCCATCATGAAGATCTTAATTTCACTGATGATCTTGCTGTCCTGTCCACAAAAGTGAGTCGCCTACAGGAAAAGACAAACAGACTGCAGTGCTCTGCTCAACAGATGTATTTTAGTGGTGCTGATGATCAGGCCTAAGTCATGTGTATCAACCCAACATCAGATGCACTTGTCAGTGTGGATGACAAACCACTCAAGGTCATTCAGGAGTTTTCCTACCTTGGAAGTCTTATGAGCATTGACAACACAGCCAGCAATGACATTTAAGCATGGCTGGGAAAAGTTCATGTTACTTTTGCCAGACTTCAGCCTATCTGGAAGTCAAAGCAATACCACCTCAAAGCCAAGCTGAGGTTGTACAACAGCAACGTGAAATCTGTTTTGCTGTATGGCTCCGAGTGTTGGAGAGTAACACAGACCAGCATGAGAAAACTGGACGCCTTTTACAACAGCTGTCTGAGGAGAATATGTGGTATATTCTGGCCCATGAGAATGACGATCTATATCAGAAGACCAAGTGCGCAAGTTTGTGGGTGGAAATTAAACGCTGTTGTCTCAAATGACTGGGCCACATACTGAGGATGGACAGTCAGCCCGTTCCTAAAGTAGCATTGCGGTGGACACCAACTGGTAAAAGGAAACAGGGAAGGCCAAGAACAACATGGTGAAGGACGGTGACATCAGAGCTGCAGGAGATGAACCTTACCTGGGGTGAAGTGCAACATGTGGCTAATGACAGGAACAAATGGAGGCAGCTGATAGCGGCCTTATGTCCCAAAACGGACTAAAAAAAAAAATAGATTTCTTGGGAATCAACTTCAAGACATATAGATGATTAAAAAGGAAACAAGAGAATGTGTCATCCTTTTTAATTATTATTTATTGAAATTTGCTTTGGTTTTGTTGTTTGTTTGTTTTTTGTTAAACTGATTTAATGAGATGAAGGCTGTGACTGTGTCTCTGAAATCAATGAAGTGGTCATTTATGTAAGTCACACTCTGTCTACTAGCGCTGTCAGAGCTTCTGCATCTTTTTTTGCTTGCCCTTTCTGCTTAACAGTTTCAGTTCCCAGGAATCCTCTTTGCGACAAAACAGCCATTTCTTTGGACTCTGCGGTTTCTATATTTCATCTGAAGCTGACGTCAAAATAGTTCACAGCTGTGACAGTTCGACTCTCCAGCTTGAACCCTGTAAGGCATGTGGGAGTATTGTGGTGATGGGAACTAGACACCTGGAGAGAACGAAGAAAGGGAGTTATCTTTGGAAGGCAGGTAGCAATAATTCAGTACTGGCAAAGGAAATGGTGCAGCTCACACCTCACTGCAGATTGAGTGGTATCAGGTGAGCTGTCCAAGAAGTGTGGAGTGGAAACAGGAGTGCAGGATAATGTCCGGCAGCTGATCAAACATGCCCAACAAGAAGAGAAAAGGGTGGGGTGTAATCAGTTTCTGTCATGCTCAGGTGTGACTCTGCCAATCTAGTGCTCCAACATTTGCTGTCGACTCACCATCTGGGCCCCTTGGACCACACAGCATAAATAACTGTGCTTTTCTATGTGTGTAGTCTGTAAGCTGGAACTGGAACCTATCCCAGCTGTCATATGGTGAAAGGTAGGGTACACGCAGTACAGGTCGCCAGCCTGTCGCAGGGCTAACACAGAGAGACAGACAACCATTCACACTCACATTTACACCTACTGGCAAATTAGAATCACCAATTAGCTTAACCCCACTGACTGCCTATCAGCATTACCAATTAAAAATGTTAGCATATGTTACTACTCAGAAGGTTATTTATGATTATTTGGTACTTTAACTTCACATTTTTAGTTATAGTTATAAGGTTAGGGAACCAAAAAAAAAACCAAACAATTTTTTATATTAATTTCATCACCAAAAAAAAAAAAACCCTGAACAACTGTGAAGTGAAGGAAAAAAACTAACTATTAGCATGTTTGGGCCTTCCTTGAAACGGAGTCTCTATAAAGCTCTGCATACCACTTTGCACATGTGTACAAATAAACTTTGGTAATAGATAAAACACATAGTAACCTAATAGTGAAAGAAAGAAAGAAAGAAAGAAAGAAAGAAAGAAAGAAAGAAAGAAAGAAAGAAAGAAAGAAAGAAAGAAGTGTCTATGTCTTTGATAACCTGGTTAGGTTGTGAATGGTTAGAAATAGATCAAAAATAATGTGGAGAACAAGTGCACATTATTTAGTACATTAGTCTTTATTTCAGTGTCATTAATATCACAAATGAACGGGCTGAATAAAATGTCTCACGCCATCATCATTATAATAATCAAAGCTATAAATACATGAAATCCAAACATCATTACACAGTTACAGCCTCAGTTAAAGCTTTTTTGGGCATGCTGTTCACCAGCAGGAGACTTTTGATGGAGAAAGGATGTTTACAGTTGTGTCTCAAATGACTACAGTCAAATGACTACTTTTAAATTGTTTTTTTTAAATGCTGATTAGACAAACCACAAGTTTCTCACGGTATGTTAAAAATCACAAACACACAATCAAACGTACAACAAACAAAACGCACACAAAAATACCAACCAAATGTATCTGGCAGGGTTCAGAAGAGCACCTAGATTTATATTTTGATACTAAGCTTTTTTTTTTTTTTTTTAAGTAGAAAAGAAAAAGGCTCCCAGACTTCTCTGTTGCCGTCTCAGCTGCTTAAGTTCTTCAAGCTTGAGCAAACTTTACACTTTTGCCTCATTTAGTGTGTAAATGTGGTTTGGCAGGTTTCTTGAAGCAACAAGAACTATAACTGCTAGTAATGCAAAACACTGTGCACCTGTAAGTATAACCGCTCCAGGAGCTACTCAGAATAATGAATCGTGAGTGTGGTTGTATCTCTGATGAATAAATGAAACATTCACTTCTCAGTTGCTGTACTGGTACCAGGAAACCAAGTGTACACAAAGGATGGTATGCAAATTTCTCACACTGTGTCACAGCATACACCAAAGATAACCAGAACACCACCGGGGTCCTAAAGTTTACTTTTTCACAGGCCTGTCTTGCTAAGATGTAGTATCAGAGGCTAGCAGAGACATCCTCTGCATATTATAACTTCTACCACTCACAACGCTGTCCAAGTATTTTCTTTAAGTTACATAAAATGTCATTCAGCTTCTGATTCATAGCACTGTGTCAATATCTTGAGCCACCACTCATTTCTTTATATTTTGCTTCCAAGGAGCCAGGCTTTCTTGTATTTTTAAGTGTTCTTGAGAAATTGTCCTCTGGGCTTTCTGAAGCTCTTTCAAATATTTTCTTTAGACATTAAAATCTTTAGACAGTCCTTGTACCTGACTATTTTCAGAGGAATGTTTTTTCATAAGTCAAGCCACTGATGAATCATTCAAGCATAAAAAATGGCACCTAACTCGAGGGATGAACCAGTGTTTTGTCTACATATAACAGCAAACTTAGCAAGGAACCATTTTTAGGTTTTATCTTTAGGCACCTTGTTATTTGTGGCCTGTTGCAAAAACATATCATTTGTTCCCGTTTGATTTGCTGAATCTACAAAAAATGTTAATGATAACACAGTCTGACAGGCATAAAATTGTATTTTTGCATGAACAGCGTGATTCCCAAAGAGCTATTAAATTGGACAAGTGGAGGGCAAAAAAAAAGAAGCAGCAGGCCTAAAAAACTACCTGTGGCAGATGAACTGTATCTGACAGTTGAATTCTTATGAAATAGGGAAAAAATCCAGAAAAGGACTTTCAGTTGATGTACTGTTCACCAAAACCTCATCAGAAATGATCTCAGTGGAAGGGTGGCTGTCAAAAATGCTATTTTTTACATTCATTCAACATCAGTATGCACAGACTTGATATGAGATTGAGTGTGTACAGCCATCTGTGAAGCACGGTGGAGGCTCTGTCATGGTTTGGGGCTGCATTTCAGCCAGTGGTGTCGAGGATCTTGTCAAAAAATATGAAGAAATTAAGGGTGACTCAAGACTTTCACACAGTACTGCAGCTTATATATTATATTAAAATGTTTCAAATGTTTCAAAGATCACTGACAAATTATAATGATTGGTTTCATTTCATGTAAGCGGATCAGGAATAATCTGAGACGTTTTGTTGTCATTAGCTTTAGCTGAAGCATGGTGGAAGTTTAACCCAACATTACGCACTAATCAGATGCAGATGAAGCTCTGATTGGGCCATGAAAATGAATATCAGTTTATCAGCACTAACTTCTCTAGTTTTATTCTCATGTTGAAAGGCTTGATTCCAACAGCTTAAAGAAATTAGGCTGTGAAGATCTAGAGGTGTACACAGACTCATCTCATTATCTGACAGATTTTAAGGCCTATGTAATCTGGGAAATGTGGGTTTGGGTGCTTCTGTACGTTTGATCTGCAGAAGGAAAGTGTTTATCCATGTTTGATGTTAAACATTAAACATTTATCCATGTTTAATGTTTCTGCGTATTGTTGGATTGGTTGCTGCCGTTGTGTGAGGACTGAACCCAGCTTCCACATTAATGACTCATTCAAATAAGGAAATGTATACACTTACCAAAATAAATAAATATGCATAAATATCATCATCATTATAACCCTCAAAGTATTTTGTAATGACTTTTGGGATTTGGGCTTCCAAATATCTCGGAGCAGTTTTTGTACTGTGGTGGGGTGCGTTGTCTTGCTGTTGGGGAGTGTCATTGCAATCCGCAGAAATGTTTATGTGGTTTTTACACATCAAAGCAACTTTCACATGAGAATCCAAGTTTTCCAAACCAAACGCCACAGTATTATGAGATTATTATTATTATTATGGTCGATCAGTTTGTCTGTGGTTTCAATGTTGTGGCTCATCTTTGTATGTAAATATTCTAAATATAAGATTCAGTAGTTGAATTACTAGAAATAAGTTTAGCCAGTTACTTGCAGATACTATAAAAATAGAAATGAAACATATATTTATTAATGATAGTATAATCTTTTTTTTTATAAGACTCGTACAGGTAGCATGAAGTTTCCCCAATGATTCTTAATATTAAAATTATTTGCTGTACATGCACATAAATTATGTCCAAGTCATATACAGTATGTATAATGTTTGTAAATTACCATCTTCAACTTCTGAAATGTTACCCAATTTGCCCACATCAGAAGGGCCCTGTTATGACCTTTTATGTTTTCCATGACTATCTGTAAAGCTACTCGAGATTGCTCATCTGCATTTCATTATGTAAAGGTCAAACTGCTGTGCTTTCTCCAATCCTCCACTTTAGACCGTCAAGAAGCCGCTTCCTACTTTGAGTTCAAAGCATGCTCAAGCACTATTTTCTCTGGTCTGTTTTCCCTTATGTGAGCCTGTGCTAACAGCGCTGGTCGTGCCATGGCACCGACATCATCCCTGACAAGATGATTGCCCTGCAAGCTAAAGGCTCTCCCTGATTGCAAGTTTTTACTCTGTTTTCATTCAGCACCATGCATGCTATCTGGATCTGGGGGCATGTGAAGGTGAAAAAGGTTCTGCTAGGATGTACTTAATCTTTCTGCGTTGCTGTGATCTTCAGTGTGAGGGGCTGTGCCCAGTGCCCATTAAAATCAACAGGGACCTGAACAGTTATGAAAGCAGCAGGAGAGTGAGCGCAGAATGATTAGTAGAGAGTTGCTGGGCATCTTCCTGTTGCTCCAAATTGCAAATTGTATGCCTGTAAAGTAGCTTACACCCAGGCTTTTAATTATTTGCATGAACATATGGAAGTGCATTTGGTCATCTCTACTGAAAAAAAAAAAGTTCAGACTGGCTTGATAGAAGGTTTGTGCAGACTGTATAATTACGCACTTTGTGGTATAAAATAAAAAGCTAGTCTTGGATGAGATAAAGCCTGAAAAACAGCATCTTGTTTTTTGTTTTGGTTTTTTTTGCTGCCAGAAGAGACTGTTGTGGTTTTGCAGACATATGACCACCAACTACATGATGTTAACTTGTCCGAACTGTTGGCTGCAGCAAGGAGGCACAACTTTTACTTTGAAGGCTAACCCTCTCCATTTCTGGTGTAGAACTTTTTCTAGTTTCACTACTGCTCGGGTAGTAGTTAGTGAGTATTTGCAGACAAACATGAACGATTACAGCCAACCTTTGCAATCTGATCCCAACCAAACCAATCACTAGGAGGTTTTTGGTGCAGCACCTTTGCAACCATCTTTTCACCTAGCAAGAACCACCAACGTCCAGGAGCCGCTGCCAGCCAGTCAGGAAATACACATTTTTTCCTAGCAACTGTTGGTTGTATCGCATCCACTGTGGCAGATAACTCTCGAGCAATGTTCGCATGGCATCGTGTGAGAATCCTCAATATTTAGATGAGAGACTGGAGTGCTACACTAGTGAGGTTTGCCAGAAGCAGCCGAACTGATTCCTACTAATTAGTGTTAAATGGCATGCAAATAAAATATGAGAATTTCAGTCTCTAAAACCAGAACACCATCGGCCTCTTTGGATGTGTGTTGGTGTACTTCAGGGAACAAAACAGGCACCAGATGGGAGGTCCAGTTCATAGTTCCAGTTAACTGAGGATAGGCTTAGCATAGAGCTAGGAGCCACACAACTTTATACTTTAATAAAAATTAAAGTTGTGCAAAAGAATGTATATTTGTAAGAAATGGGTAAATTATGTGCAGAGATCAAACTTTTAGAGAAAGCAAGGTCAAATGTTTTTTGTCATCTAGCTAGCCAACTACTGGTGGTAATTACTTAAGACATTAGAGTACTCTCAGTTTTCTATAACACTCATGAATAAATAAACTGTCCATGGTGTACCTTGTCTCTCAACAAGTCAACCATGAACTGGATAAGCAGTTAAAAAAATGGATGGATGGCTGCATAAATAAATATACTGGTATTTTCCCAAATCTCCAACTCTTTTTTTTTTTTTAAGCTTGTGTCTGTTTCTCTCTTAAAGTGCAATCTGAACATTTTCAGGTTCATTTCATCATGTGAGAAATGGAAAACAAACAATGGTTCATATTGCAAAAAAACAGCACAGTTCTGGTCTGGTTGCGTGATCCGTCTGCATGTAAGTGAATGTATGAGGAAACAGATTTCTGCTGCCCTGCTGCCCACACATGCAGTGCTCATGCAGTGAAAGGTGAGAGCTCCTGCCTGAGCCTCTGCTGACTTTAACCACATAAATTGTAGAATTCTTGTGGTGCCTGCTGGGAATCATTACTCGGTGATGGAAGTTGGAAAGAGATTGCCAAGCATTAACATCCCACCACCTCATTACACACTCTCAGGCTACATCCACAATAATGCATTTATAAAACAGTGTTTTAAAAGAGGAGATAATGTCACAGATTATCTCCATATACACTGACACCTTTAAAGACATGTCACCCTCACACATTAACAAGCACTGGTTATGCATGTGTTGGTGCAACCAGTAGACAGAGGGTTAGTTCCGTGTGGAAATACTGAAACAATGGGACAATAGCAATGGCAAATGACTTACAATGAGGTGTTACTGCTGCTGAATGTAATGCACCCAATTCAGATGTTATCAGCCGATTGAATGACCATTATCAGTTGTCACACATGTTTACCTCTGCCATCTATTTGGCAATCCATTGCAAAGAATGATAAACAGAGGAAAAACATTATGCATCAGACATCTAGAAAAGAATCTGTGTTAAATCGCCAGTGGTATGCGGCAAATACAGCTTTGTAACATCAACAAAATGTTTATTTAAACCCAAACTATGATAATTTCCTAAACAGTAACATCATTGAGTGGGGCTGATAGTTCATTATCAGTCCCACCACTGACCAATACCAATCAACCGAAACCAAACAGAAACATTTGGATTTTCTAAATTAAAATGATGTACTGAGAAACTGATTTAATCCACAATATAAAACTTGTGTTTCTTTTTTAGTGTATAGTTTCCAAATATCTCAATTTCTGGTCATTCAGGCTGAAACAAGATCAACAGCGTTTCAAAACTCTCCTTTTTAGCGGTCCTTTTTAGAAGATACTGGGAAGTGAACCATCAAATTCATAATTATAAGCTATCAGCTGAGGGATAAGACCACCTATACACTAACTTACATGTGCATTGTGTTTATGTTTTCAACAGTTCCACACATCAGGTTTGAATGCCCTTTTTGATGGTGAATCTCAGCAGGGATAATTAATCAATTAGAGGTTTAAGTGGCTTTTTGTCCTCCACTGGATGGGATTAATGGGAACATTTATGTGATGACGAGTCCAGGTTTTCATCAGGAGCTCTGGAGCAGCAGTAGATGCTAGATCCAGACAGAAATCACCTCGTTAGTCTGTGAGTCTGTAGTAATCATGGTCTACTGGCTGCAGCTGATAAGCACCAGCAATATTCCAATGCAGGCCGGGTCATATCTCACAAGTGTTATTTTGGGATCATTTACCGGTTCCATTCCTTCCCCTGAGAATTTTTCATCTGAGTACCATAAAATATAAGTAACCCCAGTGATAAGAGAGGCTGATGTTCAGCATCAACACAATCATACATATCATCCACTCCAGCCACTCCTGTGTCTGAATGAAGAGCCCACGGTGGGAAATGTGCCCACAGAGTACACCGCATTCCTTCACCTTTTTTGGCTACATCTGTGTGCAACAGAAAAACAAGGAGCACTTCATTAGTTAAAGTATCAAAATCAAATGAAATCAAACACAGTGCTGAATTTTAAACTAAACACAGCAATAAATCAGTCTAATTATAACATATAAATGCATAAAACAGATATGTGCACACAAATGCTAGCTGATCATTGTTTTATAATAGGAAAGTACCTTGTACGAGTGCATCAGTGCTCACAACCTTCATTAAAGTAGAACTATTAATACAACATAAAAATAATCCATAACATGAAGTTCTGTGGCTGTATCACATTACTGTTGCATCAATGCTCAACTAGCCTTTTACTACTGTAGCTGGTCAAGGTTGTGCTTATTCCAGCTGCTTTATTCAAAATGTAATTCTGCAGTTCCCCAACTAGGGGTTGGTTCATATAAAGCATCAAGGGATTCATTTAGTTCAGTATTCACTAATGATTTTTTTACATTTTTTTTTTAGAAAAATGGAGTAACATAAAATGCTGCAGATAAGGAGAAGCAGGTAAAATGATGCCTTAATATTACAGACTAAGTTTAACTAAATGGTCACTGTTGAGGGACCTTCAGGAAGGATCTCAGGTTTCATTTAGGCTCACAGGTAGCTGACTACATATTCTGGAGCTGATCCTTTGAAAGAAGAAGAAGAAGAAGAAGAAGAAGAAGAAGAAGAAACAGCCTTTATTGTCCCACAGAGGGGAAATTTGGGTGTAACAGCAGCCGCAGTTATTATAAATATAAATAAAAATATAATAATTTACACTATTAAGAAAAGAATATATATATATATAAAATCAACAAACAAGATTAACCTTAATACTACTAATAATAACACTATATACAATGTACATGATGTGCCTGTGTGTTGAACCTTAACAGGCCGGACTATTTACAGTATATTATATATTATCCTACAATGTGTAGGTTATTGTGGTTTTTGTTGGGAGCAGTGATGGTTATAAAGTCTTACAGCTGCTGGGAGGAAGGATCTACGGTAACGCTCCTTTGTGCATTTAGGATGCAGCAGTCTGTCACTGAAGGAGCTCTCCAGCTCAGCAACAGTTTCATGCATGGGATGGGAGACCTTGTCCATCAGTGATGTTATTTTGGTTAGAGTCCTTCTGTCTCCCACCACCTGCACTGAGTCGAGAGGACATCCTAGGACAGAGATGGCTTTCCTGATGAGCTTGTCTATCCTCTTCCTCTCAGCTGTAGACAAGCTGCTGCTCCAACATACTGCTGCATAGAAGATGGCTGATGCTACCACAGAGTCATAGAAGGTCTTCAGGAGTGTCCCCTGCACTCCAAAAGACCTCAGCCTTCTCAGCAGGTAGAGTCTGCTCTGACCCTTCCTGTAGAGCGCATCAGTGTTATGAGTCCAGTCCAGTTTATTGTTTAGGTGAACACCCAGGTACTTATAAGAGTCCACTATCTCAATGTCCACTCCCTGGATGTTCACTGGTGTCCGTGTGGTGGGTCTGCGCCTGCGGAAATCCACCACCAGCTCCTTGGTTTTAGCGGCGTTGATCAGGAGGTGGTTCCGCTGGCACCAGTCCACAAAGTCCTGAGTCCACTGTCTGTACTCTGAGTCATCCTCACCTGTGATGAGGCCAACTATGGCAGAGTCGTCAGAGAACTTCTGCAGATGGCAGCGTGGGGAGTTGATGGAGAAGTCTGCAGTGTAGAGGGTGAAGAGGAACGGTGCCAGCACAGTTCCCTGTGGGGCCCCCGTACTGCAGACCAGCCTGTCAGAGACACAGCCCTGTGTCCTCACGTACTGTGGGCGGTCAGTGAGGTAGTCCAGTATCCACTCGGAGATGTGGTGGTCCACTCCTGACAGTTCCAGCTTGTCCCTCAGAAGTCCTGGCTGGATGGTGTTAAAAGCACTGGAGAAATCAAAGAACATGATCCTCACAGTGCTTCCAGGCTTCTCCAGGTGGGTCAGAGCTCGGTGCAGGAGGTAGATGATGGCGTCATCCACCCCGATGCCAGGCCGGTAGGCGAACTGCAGCGGGTCCAACGAAGACGACACCATGAGGCGTAGATGGTTGAGGACCAGCCTCTCGAGGGTCTTCATCAGATGCGATGTCAGGGCTACCGGCCTGTAGCTGCTAAGATCCTTTGGATGTTTGGTCTTTGGTACCGGTACCACACAGGAGGTCTTCCACAGTTGTGGTACTTTCCCCAGCTTCAAGCTCAGGTTGAACATGTATCCCATGATGCCACACAGCTGATCTGCGCAGCACCTCAGGAGCCTGGAGCTGATGCCGTCTGGACCAGAAGCCTTTCGCACCTTGATTTTACGTAGCTCCTTCCTCACATGATGAGTTGAGAGGGACAAGATGGAGGTGGGGGATGGGGGTTGTGAGATGGAGTCCTCAGAAGTGAAGGGGGTGGGTGATGGCTGAGAGCTGAGAGGTGTGAGGTCCCAAGAAGAAGAAAGGTTGGCAGTCATTAAAGATGGTGGGGCTGACAGCAGGGGGGACTGGGCTGGGGGAGGGGTGGGTGGCTGGTCAAACCTGTTAAAGAACTGGTTCAGGTTGTTCACCCACTCTAAGTCTCCCACAACCCTAGGGCTTGGTTTGTGGCCTGAAATTGAGTTCAAACTCCTCCAAACCCCACTGATGTTGCTCTGCTGTAGCTGGTCCTCCATCTTCTTCCTGTAGATGTTTTTCCATCCCTGATTTTCCTTCTCAGATCCTTCTGCACGGATCTCAGCTCCTCCTTATTTCCTGATCTAAAGGCTCTCTTCTTCTCCTTCAGGAGAGCCTTTATTTCAGAGTTGATCCAGGGTTTGTTGTTTGAAAAACACCGTACCCTCCTGGTGGGCACAGTGTTTTCCACGCAGAAATTGATGTAATCAGTGATGCAGTCCGTGATGCTGTCGATGTCCTCCCCATGAGGGGCACAAAGCTCTTCCCACACAGTGGAGCTAAAGCAGTCTCTCAGAGCTTCTTCAGTCTCCTCAGACCATTTCTTCCCTGTGTGTGTCACAACTGGTTCTCTGTGTACCAAGGGTTTGTACACAGGCTGGAGATGAACCAGGTTGTGATCTGAGCCCCCCAGGGGAGGCAGAGGTGATGAGCTGTATGCCTCCTTGATGTTGGCATACAGTAGATCCAGTGTGTTGGTATTCCTGGTGTGGCAGGTGACATACTGGGTGAAGGTGGGGAGAGTGGAGGACAGGGAGACGTGGTTAAAGTCCCCTGAGATCAGAAAGAGGGCCTGTGGGTGCTGTGTTTGGAGTCTGCTGGTAGTAGCATGGAGGACATCGCAGGCTGCAGCAGCGTTAGCAGAGGGCGGCACATACACAGTTATCACAATAACATGTGAAAACTCCCGAGGAAGATAGTACGGCCTCATACTAACAGCGAGCAGTTCAATGTCCTTACTGCAGAGCGTCTCTTTGATGGTTAGATGTCTGGAGTTGCACCATCTATCGTTCACAAACACAGCCAGACCCCCGCCCCTCTTCTTACCACTCTCCTTGGTTCTGTCGGCACGGATCAAATGAAAGCCGTCCATGTTTATGTGTGAGTCCGGGGTTAGCTCGGTTAGCCACGTCTCCGTCAGGCACATGAGGCTACTCTCCCGGTAGCTCCTTTGATGTCGCGTTAGCGCCGCCAGCTCGTCCACTTTGTTGGGAAGAGATCTCACGTTTCCCATGATGATGGACGGGATGACGGGCCTGTACCTTCTCCCCTGGCAACGATGACCTATGCCCGCACGTCTCCCGCGTTTCTTCCTTCTCAGTTCGCGGGGAATATCAAGTCGTTCTGCAGGAGTAGGCACAGCGGAGCTCCCGATGGAGATCAGCTGGTCCCGAGAGTAAACAATAGGAGCGTGGCCACTCTCGCAGTCTCCAAACATAAACACCATAAAAAGGGTACATAAAAACAAAGTTTTCCAGAAAAAAGTCCGCTCCATCATGAGGAAAAAGAGCAGAAGATACAGAAACACAAAAACACATCTAATACTAAACAAAATGAGAAAAAACACGGAATGAGTGCGGAGCTGCTGAAATTGGCTGCCTGCTCGCGCGGCGCCGGAAGTAAGTTCTAACCTCCAAAGGATCACTGAGCTCCTGGACAATCTGTTGGTGCCAAATAGACCAAAACATAATGTCCCAGAGATGTTTTATTGGATTTAAGTTAGACGAGCGTGGGGGCCAGTCAGTGGTATTAATTCCCTCATCCTCCAGGAACTGCCTGCATATCCTCGCCACATGACACTGGGCATTGTCATGCACCAGGAGGAAGCCAGGACCCACTGCACCAGAGCAGGGTCTGACCGTGGAACCAAGGATTTCATCCTCATATGTAATGGCTGTCAGGGTGCTGTTGCCTAGCCTACAGAGGTCTGTGTGTCCCTCCATGAATATGCCTCCCCAGACTATCACTGACCCACCACCAAACTGATCATGCTGAACAATGTTGCAGGCAGCATAATGTTCTCCTCTGCTTCTTCAGACCCTTTCACATCCGTCACGTGCTCAGGGTGAACCTGCTTTTATCTGTGCACAGAGCACAGAGCACCAGTGCTGGACCTGCCAATTCTGGTATTTTATGGCAAATGCCAATTGGGCTCCATGGTGCCGGGCACCAGAGCACCGTCATGAAGTTTGTGTTTGTTTGGTCAGAGACAGTTTTTTTTTTTGTGTGTGTGTGTGTGTGTGTGTGTGTGTGTGTGTGTGTGTGTGTGTGTGTGTGTGTGTGTGTGTGTGTGTGTGTGTGTGTGCATGATGCTCCAGTGCCTTTGTTGGTTCTCTTCGAGTATTTACTACCACAATCCAAAGACATGCATATTAGGTTAACAGGTGATTGGCTGTAGCTGTGAATGTGATAGTGTGCAGTTGTCTATCTGTCTGTCTGTCTGTCTGTGTTGGCCTTGTGATAGACTGGTGATGTGTTCAGGGCATACCCTTCTTTTTGCCCAGTAACAGCTGGGATAGACTCTAGCCCCCCTGCAACCCTGAATTGGATAAGGGGTTAAGAAGATGAATAAATGCCTGATAAATTCCACTTTTCTTTACAGAATGAAACTCTGAAATGTTGAGAACAAAACCTAGCTTAAATCAGACCTGAACTGACAGCCCATTTTTAAAAAATTATTCACTTAATGTTAATGACTGAGGACAATCCAGCAGTAGTAGAGAGACAGAGAGAGGTAGAAAGACAGGTGAATGTCATTTAATATAAGAACACTCTTTAGTGCCAGTTCTGGCTTCTGACCTACCCTAAAACCTGATGAAAATTTCTCAAATAGACCATTACTGTATACAAAGGAAAAGTAGATAAACTAATTCATGCTGTGTAATTTCTGCAGTAAAATGTTTAAGATTTAAATTGAATGCTGAATACACGGTTTGAACTAATGGGTTACAGAAACAGTTGTTTCACTGTGAGAACAAGACAGAGTCACTAATGGATGCAAAATAATGCCACACTTGAATTATCTGTCACCTGTGTGTGGCCTTTTGCAGCTCACTGTGTCTGTCACCTTTTGACCTGTCACATTTTGGGCAGAAAATATTCAGTTCCCCATCAATGGCGGTTGGTACTGCTAATGTCTAACATCCGCCTCCCTCGGGATTGCTTCTTTATCAGAGGCCAAAGTGTGAGCAAAACAATATTCCACTAACTCCGTTCTTCCGCTGTTTAATAGAGGAGCCATATTAGGTTTGTAATATAGTTTGTATCCAAAAGAACATTTCAGCTATAATGCCAGGTGTTATTTCTATCATCTGGAACATGCATTTATAGGTGAATTTTAAATCAAGTTGATTTGGCCACAGGGGGAAAAAACATAGAAAGGAAATGAAAGCAATTGTTTCATAATGTGGTGACAAAACAATATCTGACTGTTCTCATGCGCTAATGGATAAAGAACTGTCCTCGGGCACATTCATGCAAAACATAAAACTTTGTCAGACGCAGGAAGACGCTGGGTAAAGTGACTGTTTTTTTATTTTTTTAGAATTCAATCTGAACAAATGTCAAGCCGGTTTAGTACAAACAAAGCTCAAGTGAAGGGAAAACTGCTGTGTTTGTTTTCATTTAAACCACAGCATGTCTCACAGAGATGCATTAGCCTTTTTAGAGAAATAGAAGCAGGTGGCAAAAAATAAATGAGCTCTTTGGGTTTAATACATTCTGAATTATATAAGTAGGGAAAGTGATTGATTTTGTGTGTTTGTGTGTGTGTGTGTGTGCCATGCTCCATTAAAAGCGGGATGATGCCTAAAAAGGAAAACTTGGGAATGATCTCCTCTACATTCCTTAAAACATTAAATGTGTTTAGGCTGATACAACTGACATTTAGGTTGGTAGGAGAAGATGATGGTGACTGTCTGCTGTGTGTGTTTTTGCAGTTGGAGAGTTGTTGTTTAGCAGCCTGAAGAAATTCAAATAACCCATGCTAAGAACTGAAACATTTGTAGATTTATACTACAACTGAATGCATTTCACCATTTGAGCCTCTGGGAAGCTACTTTTAGATTGAAAGCTGTGAAAGTTAAAACCTACTACACGAATAATAACAATCTAGGACTGAGTCAAGCCCCAGTTAGACAGGTATAGAGACAGGTGAAATTGGCTGCAAAGAGGCATATGGTGCTGCACCAAAAACCTCCTTAGTCATCTTTAATTTGCATGGAAGACGCCACCGTGTCTGCAGACACTCGTCAGTGAAACTGTAAAAATAGTGTCATGCAAACTGGAAATGGAGACCATTCCCCAACAACAGCCACCAGCAGCTACTTGCCAACTGGTCGGTGAATATACATTTGGCTGGCACCCAGAGGTTGCCAGACTATAATCTTAACTAGTAATAGGCTAACTGGATAAGGATTGGTATTCCATAATAGAAAATAATGTTTTTCCACCTTTATCTTGTCAAATCCAGATAATTTTATGTGAATAAAATTTTCTACTGGCCTGAAATATTGTTGGATCACAGAGATTTGAAGAGTGCTCTGACATATGGATAGGTGGTGAAAATAAGCATCATGCTTAAGGGGAAAAATGCTTTGCAGGAGGAGAAGGCTCATTATGAGGTGAGCAGCTATTGGCATCTTTCAGAATCACCTTCAGAATCAAGATCTTGCTCCATCAATCATCAGAAAAGCTCCCACTTCAAAGCCAAATTATTTCTTAATATGGCTTGAATAAGTAGTGATTATGTGATAACATAAAAAGTCATTGGTTAATATTTGCTCATACAGCAGCTGCACTTAAATGAGCGCAGATGGGTACCATTACAAGACATCTGCAAGTGGTTTAAAAACATTGTTTTTAAAGTTGTCTGGGTCATTAATCAGCTGACTTTAATTAAAGTTAAAAGCTTAATTCTATTATGAAGCAGGAGCTGTTTTAATTTCCTCCCAAAAGTAAAACAAGTGGGAACATTGATACATTGATTATAACAATGCACACAATGTGCTGGGGGTTTCAGATAAATGTCATACATGCTTAATTTTTGAGACATTTAGAAATGAGAGTCATTACATAATGGAAAAATATAAAGAATGTGAGATGGACCTCCTGTGGAAAAAAAATGCAGATCAAAATGCTTGAATGATGCTTTTTTTTTCTTCTTTTCACATAAAAAAAAAAAGCTTCTCACTCCACAGTTGTCCCTGTTGTTCATTTATCTGAAAGCGCATAAAGGTAACAGTGTTCATTTTTACTCAGCGCCTTGGCTACGTTGAGCTGATAAGCACTATGATTACTGTGGTCCAGTAATGGTTTGTGCAAATCCGCTGATGTTATTAAGCACTGTGATAAATGTAAGCTTGCTTATTTCAGTCAGTCACTTGGGTTGCACAATTTTGTGCTGCACACGTGAAAAATGAATTTAAAAAATGTAAAGCAAACACTAGATAGGTCTGACTGGGAAAATCAACCTGTATCACGGATGCAACAAGTACATGTCTCTATCATTGCACTTTAAAAAGGTGACCCATTGAAGTAAGCTGGATGACAGAACAACAGAAGGCTGCTGCGCCTTATTAACACAAAAATCTTCAGAAAACAATAACAAGAAATTCTGCGAAACTGTTCATCTGTGATGCCTCAGCGTAATGTCTGTTTTTCTACACTCTGATCGGAGTTTTTCAGTTAGAACACAACCTGCTGTTTTTAGTCGTTATCTTTATTACATGTCACAGCAGCTTTTTGGGACCTTTTTTCTATCATCAACAGTAAAAACTCCGCTTCACACGTAATCTACAGATAAACACAAATTAAGCCGTGGCGCACAACTTACCAAAACTTTTGCTTTTATGTGGGAGTAAATCTTGTAACAATTCTAAATTATAAAAGTAACAATTCTGGTGTAATATTTTGTTTGCTTGCCACCTTCTTGCCAGTCACTTCAGTTCTTATGTAACTTTTTTTGTGATGTTTTCTTCCTTGGTTTTTGCTCCTGTTTATGCAAAGATCGTTCTTCTGGCTGCAAAGGGCTGCAGGCCGGAGCAGAGAGGGGAAGCACGCAGGCTCGGATCCACAGTCAGACCTCAAGAGAAAAGCCTGGCTTCCACACTCCATCCCACAAACTTTTCCATAATGTGAAACCATCGCTCATTCTCTCAACTCTGTCGTCATTCCAAACCAAGGAGATCAGCGCTGTTACCACCCAGTATGAAACTGGCAACAAATGAGCTTTAAGACAGGAAGAAAGGCAGATCACTATTGTCGAATCAAAACCAGGGAACTGTAATTTTGGTTATTTTTCTATTTAAATATAATTTTGCAGATTTATGGCCCCTCTGTTGCACACATTTGGTCTCATGAAACCCATTTGAAAGTGGTTTTGAAGCACCTTCAGCTTTCAGCACAACCTGCCATGGCCAACCAGGGATGCCACAGGTGGTGCCGTGACCCAGTCCAAAGCAAACTGGCAGAAATCCCTCAGACATCGTGAGTATAGGGGAAAAAATCACCTCCAGCTGGGAATACCGAGTTGATAAGAGAAGGATTCATTAAGGAAATTCACCAAACCTTGCCTGTAGTAGTGGCAGTGAAAGGGGCTCACGAATAGTTCGCGGTTATCATTTACAAATTATAGTGGTAGCAGATCAGCTGCTTGAAATTGCAGGAAATTTCCAAAAACCAAGTCCATGATTTAAGACAGAGGTGGACAAAAGCGAGATTGTCATTTCTGGCTGTTGACTATCCATTTTGTCAAGTAAAATTACAACTTTTATCAGCTTTAACTTTCTAATAAAGAATTCATCCATTCATCCATCCATAGTGCGAGAGGCAGGGTACACCCTGAACAGGTCACCAGCCTGTCGCAGGGCTAACACAGACAGACAACCATTCACACTCACATTTACACCTATGGGCAATTTAGAGTGACCAGTTAACCTAACCCCAGTAACTGCATGTGGAGTGGACTGTGGGAGGAAACCGGAGGACCCGGAGGAAACCCACACAGACACGGGGAGAACATGCAAACTCCACACAGAGAGAGGCCCCAGCCAAGGTGGAATCGAACCCGGACCTTCTAGATGTTATTGTGTTATTGTAAAGAATATATTTTAACACTGAAATATGAAAATCAAACTTTTTAATGTTTCCACCTGACTAAAAACTGTCATTGTTTAAATAAGTATTAAATAGGTTCACTTTATGTCTGCATGCAGCAACCAGCTGCTGAAAAAGAAGATAAAGCTACATTATAATACCCAAAGGAAATGGCAGCACTTGGCCTGACAAGGAAAAAAAATCAGAGTAAATCTGACTTACTCCTCTTTATCTCTTAATTATAATGAAATAAACCAGATTTATGCTTTATTATTAACAATATGACTCACTGTTTTGTTTGCTTTTCTCCTTAAAAGATAAAAGGCTCGCAGGATGAAGAGCTCTTTTTGTGAACACTTGAAACAAATGTACAGGATCAAACTCGTAATGCTGTTACTGTTTGTCTGCACAGTAATTTAAAATTGCCCCTTTTTTCTCTTGCAGGCCAGAAACTGCTGTTGTGTGCTATGAAGTAAAACTGGCCCAGATGCAAATATTGCATTTAATCACATCCTTGCACTTCTGATCCAACTCATCTTGCATTTTTATTTTAAATCAAATAAACACAGCATAAAATCATTATACGTATGGCTTTGCTTTTCTCTCTTTTTTTTTCTCGCTGTGGTCACACTGCTTAAAAACATGCAGAGAAATCTAAAGTTTCACAGGTCTGGTGTTTTTCACTTGCTAAGCTGTTTGGTTCATCACTTTGGTAACTGGCAGGTCTAGCCACCTTCACCTCACTGAAGTCTAACATTGTTGCCTGCAGTGCCTGAGCTGACCAGTCTGTGGAAAAACAGAAGTCACCCATGAAAGGAAGAATTTGACATTTGAAGCAGCTGGCAGCAGAATGCAGAGAAGAAGAACAGAGGACTGTCAACCACTTTGTGAGAGTCCAGGAAAACTGAGGAAAATGCTGATGGATCAGTCAGATAAAAGGAGGGAAGGAACTGGAAAAGAAGGGATTTCCATGGATGGATATTAAAACACTGATGAACAATGACACCGCAGCTGGTGCAGTGTTACCAGCAGAGATGTACCAACCTGCCTACGTAGCCATACGTGGTGCATTTAATTTAAATTTTATGCTGTTTAAAGACTGGAGCCAGACAATTTAATTCAGTTCAGGCTTATTTGTATAGCACCAATTCACACCAACCGCTGCCTCAAGGCGCTTAAGGCCCTTTTCACATTACTCCATGCAAATGTCCATTTTAAATTAAATTACGACTACATATGAATCACTTGGATGTTTGTTATCCCTCTGGATCTTATCACACACAGAAATGTAATGCAATTAAATTAATCTTTATTGCATTAAATTGTTAGCAGCTGCATGCCAGTACTGCAGGATGTGGATATATTCAACCAGAGGTGATGCAACAGACATGAAATCATGCCCGGCTTTAACATGCTCATTGATTTTTCAACAAATGTTGTGATCCAGAAACTTTTTTAATCATGGACAATCTCATGTTACTCTCAGTATGATAATAATAAACAGTGACGTCAGGGTCACTGTTTCCCTTTAAAGGCTGCAGAAGAGTTTAAGACTTTGTCAGCATTTTAAAGAAATGACAGCCTAAACCCCAAAAGGTAATTACTTTCATTTAAGTTTGACTCAGCGGTTACTAAAGAAAAGTTTGAGACTGACATTTGAACCATGTTGTAGCAGGTTCGCTTTCTTTCTGTGGAAATTAAACATGAAATAAAACAATCAAGGTCATAAACACTTGACTTTGTATAATTTATTCCTGGCACTCCTTCAGTCCAGCGTCGATGCTGACAGAAGACTAACTGAAACCTTGTTAATACTGCTTTGGAAAAGAATTTAACCCCTATTGATGCTCTGCCTTTAGTTATATCTGCACAAGCCCAGGCTCTCAGTGTGAAGGAGAAATTACTATTTCAAGAAAGCCAGTGAGAAAGAGAGAGAAAAAAGCGTGTTTGTTCATATATACAGCGAGCTTCCTGTCGGGTAAAATCAAAGATGGAAATGACTTCTCCTCATGTTGAGATACGAAGCCGCAACATCTGGTATAACAATTCAGTTCAGTGTAAAAATCTCAAATTCTGTTTCTGTTGTCAGGACTGTTCCAAAACATTCAGTCTGTCAGTTCTCAGCTTCAAACCAGACTTTGACATCTCTTCCTCATCCAGAAACAAAGGTAGACGAGAAAGGAGAGAAAACGATATGCGTTTCTGTCTGTGCGTGCGTGTGCATCATCAACATCGTTAACTGCGTCCCCGGTGGATGTCTTCAGGCGCAGCGGTCAGTCTGTAGTCTACTACCGATAGAGTGCCTGATAAAGAGGACACCTCAAGCACACATCTGTGACTTCAGCGCAGTGGAAGAGAGAAAATGCCAAAATAAATAAATAATTAAATGCATAAAAATAATAAACATTTAATCATGAATGTGACAAAATTTGATGCTTCTGTATAAATATACTTCTGTTTGTTTCAGTATCCCTATTTATTTATTTTTCTATTTGATTTTTGGATGGATGGATGGATGGATGGATGGATGGATGGATGGATGGATGGATGATATTTTATTAATTTTTATTTATTTAGCAATTATTTATTGACTATATCCCTGTGCAGTTTTACAAATTATTTATTTCCAGCATATGTGTTCGTGTGTTATTTTCATTATTTTCTTTTAAGCGTTTTTCCATTACTATGCAAATGAGGGGGCTCTTATTTGTGTCTCTTGGTTACAGGGCCTCAACATACATGAGAAGTGTTAGTCTCCAAGAGGCAGTTGTCTAATCTAGCTATCTAAAAATTATACAGTGAATTAGTACCGTATGAAAGCAAATACATGAACTCTATTAATAGAGACCAACTCTAAAAACAGTGTATGCCATACTTTATAAATTACTGCCTATATTTCTGTTTAATAAATCTTTTAATTTAGACTGTCTGAGTCTTCCGTACACATCAAAGTAAGTCAGGCTATAGACTAAAAAAGGAAGCAGATGTACTCTTCTTACGCGGTGCATTATCTGTCATTACTGACCTATGTCATCAAGCTGCTCTTTCGTCAAGCACCATGACAACCACACATAATAACTGGCTCACCATTAGATGACTTTTTGCACAGGTTTAACAGGTTTATGTAACTTGTGCATCAGCTTCAGCAATAAGCAATATGAGACTCAAAGTTTAACCACAAAAAGATGTTCTTTCATCAAAGAGTTGATTTGTTTCACTTGTGCATTAATCTCTCAGTGATATCAGTAACTTTGTAGGCTGGACTTCTTAAAGAAAGTTTATCTGATTTTCATCTTCACTTTACATCATGGAAAAGGCATCAAGCATGGAGCCGTTGGATCTCGAAGACGAGTATCATCACTCAAACACTGACACTGATACAGGCGGTGAGTAAACCATAGGACATGGAAAAAATATCAGTTTGTCTTTTAAAGCTGAGCATGATGGATTGTGCATCACTGTACAATATAATACTCAGGAAAATAATACCTGGAACAATATTAAATAACATGAAGCCACAAACCCACATACAGCTGCAAAACCAAGGCATACAACTCTTTTTTTTTTTTTTTCGGCAAAAATTGTGTCTTCACACGAATCCACAGGCCTCCTGGTTTAAAAAGCTGCTGAGTGTCTAATGAAAGCACAGGCATAATGAATTCAAGTGCTCCTAACTGTTCAGCCTAGTACCAGCAGAGGAAGCCAGGTTAAGTATTCCTTTTAAAAATAGACCTGACAGGGTGTCTAATGTGTCCAGCAATCACTGTGCTCACACTGTGAGAGAAGCAAATAAAGAGGCAAATTACAGACGAGGTAGTGTCTCACAAGCTTGTTTTCATAATTAAATCAGTCTTGTTTTCTTTGCCATAAAGCACATCATTTATTTTCTCACTATCTGCTCACTGCTAACCCTGACTACTGAAAATGAGAAAAGTAGGCCTTCTCCCACAAATGTTTCCCTTTCATTTTCTTAAACTCTTATCCTACTATGCATCCAAGGGGTGTCTTTCATGTGACACAGCAGAAGAGGTATGATCCAGTCCATCGCAGAGGCTCACAATTTAGAATGACCAATTAACCTAGCATGCATGTTTTTGCACTGTGGCAGGAAATCAGCTGCGGAATAGGGGAAAACATGCAAACGCTGCACAGGCAGTGGAGAAAGTGCCAACCACTGTACCACTGTACCCTCAAATTCTTTCCATAATAGGAAAATAAACAGTCTTGTCTTTAACCAAATCCATTAAAATCTGCATCAATACAAATACATACATCAAACTATAGGCAGGCTGTTTTTCAGTGTAACACTGTCCCCCAGAGGGCAGTGGAGGCTCTGTAGTGTGAGGATAAATTGTCTCGCGCTGGATATTAATTCAAGAGACAGTTTTGATTTTAATAGAACTCCATTTATAAGTTTATTAACCTTATTTAACCATAGGTGGTGTTTATAATTGTACAGTTCATGACAAATGCATTCTTATCTGGAGATTTGGGTGTTAATACATTTTTATTTTGTGCTATGGATGGAAAAAATATAGCAAGCAGAGTGATGTGTCTTGGCTTCACTGCACCCCAGCTCAGTTTGGTGTCATGATCACGCTGTGGAACATGGAGGGCCACTGAAATCCTGGCCGTAGGATGACTTTTCTAGGACGCCTTCAGGTAACGACCATCTCACCAAAATGCTGCTTCAGCTGCTCGAGGAATATGAAGGTTAAGACTGTGTGAGGGATGAGGCGGATCCCTGCAGGAGCAAGACCCTGGATACAAATCACAGCACTGTTTCAGTAACTGAATATTCTAAACAGGTTGCTACAGTACATAATTACAAAGAGTTATGCTTTTGAGTGAAAGAAGCTGTGTAAAGCAGTTTTTGCAACTATGACATCCACCTTGTAGAACGCGTTCGGCCCCAGCTTTGCTGTTTCAATTATGCAGTGAGACACACTCTGCAAAAAGGAGACAAAAAAATACAAGAGATACGCCAAGCTGTGTAATTTCCCCCATAACCAATGAATAAACATACATCACTTCAGAGTGATGAAAGCGGGACTCAGAGACTTAAATAACTCAAACTCTCCTGCAAAACCAGATAACAGTAAAAGTCACGTCAGAACACTCACCCTATATTCAGCTTTTGAATTCATTAATCTTGTTTTAATAACGTCAAGTGGTTGGCACAGGATTGTGGCACAGCCACCCTGTGCAGAAAAGAAGAACAGAGGGTTTATTTCAGAACATGATGTGATGTTTTTGTTTCTGCGCAGTGACAGACATGAGTCACTTACTGCAAACACACTCGCCAGGAAGTGAGTGAGGATGTTGTCAGTCAGGTAACCAGTAGCCAGAACCAACTCTTTGGACTGGTCGTAACAGGCGAGCTGCAGGAGCAAAAAACACACACGTGCTGCATTAGTAGACTCGCAGGTCTGTGATGCAGCAGGTGATTGAAAACGTTACCCTCCAGGGAAAATACAATAAGTAGGTGTAGGGAGATGACCAAAAAATCTAGACTATTTCAGTTATTGATTTTCCTCAGTTGTGTGTAAAATGAAAATATCGATTCTCATGAGCTAAAAATTTTGGTTATTCAGTTTTAGATATTATGCACGATAATGATGTAGAAGGAATAATGCATTAAACTCCCAATTTTTCAACATTGTTTGGTAGTGAATTAGTTTCATTATGGATGTTTTATGGCAATGATCTGAGGGCATAAAAGAATAGCATATGGCATAAAATTAGAGCATTACAAACTTTCTGTCTTACATTTTGCCGTCAACACTCCAAAATACTCTATTTCACTGCAGTTGTAGTTTCTGCCCTCTGACTCTCTCTCAAAGGGCCGAATATGAATTTACCTGTCCAACAGAAACCAGTGCACCTCTGGAAGAAGCCATAGTAGCACCAGAGAACAGTTTCCTCAGCCCCTCTATGAACACATTTCAGGATGATGAACAACGTAAAGAAATTTTTGTTCAGTGTGAAAAGGTTTTGTGCTCTTGAGATTAAGGACGTGTAATCTAAAGAAGCTTTTATGGACTTTACCTTCCTTACAAACACGCAAGAGTCCATCAAAGGCATGAGCATAACTGTAAAAGGGAAACATCTTACAATGTGGTTGTTTGCATGAAAGAACTATAATTGTCTGAAATTATTTCATTTTTTTCATGCACTTACTTTCTCCTGAGCTCTGCTGCCAACTTAACATCGTTCTGCATTCTGTAAAGATGAGAGATTGTAAGATTTCAAAGCCAGTTCTCTGTTGCCATGTGTAACCTTCACAGTGATTTTCTTGCTTCTGCACTCAGTGAAAATTTGCAACTTTGCCTTTTCTTTCTTCTATAATTTGTGCTTTTTCCAAACCTTTTTTTTCTTTCCATCTGAATATTTCTGCAGGTACCTGCTTTAGATGTTCTGTTACAGACTCATTAACCTGCTGGACTCACAGACACTTTATTTGATAGGACCGGGTTTTATTCCTTTGGCCTTCAGAACTGCCTTAATTCTTCATGGCATAGATTCAACAAGGTGCCAGAAACATTCCTCACTGATTTTCATCCATATTGACATGATGGCTTTACACAGTTGCTGCAGATTTGTTTGCTGCACATCCAATTTTCATTTTTCATAACAATCAGAACACAAAATAGCACACCAATAGCATACTAATAGCACACAATACTAATAATGAACATAATGAACACTCCCTAATACACTGAATTATTTGTTTCTAAGATCAGCAGTTTCTGAAATACTCAGACCAGCCCATCTGGCACAAACAACCATGCCACATTCAAAGTCACTTCAAGCACCTTTCTTCCACATTTATTTTCTCCCCAATGTCATCAAGCGCTTTCACAAAGATATGGAGGAGAGAAACTGCAAAAAATCAGCTACTTTGCATCCTCATATGCAATAAACTGCGATGCACTGTGTATTTTGACACCTTTCTATCAGAACCAGCAGATTCTATATGCAGTTCTATATGTGAAGTACAGAGTACAAAGACATAAGTATTTTATCTCACCGGACATTCACCAGGTCAGCTGGGGTTCCAATGAAACCGCCCATCAAACCTGATGGAGGAAAAAACACCTTAACATAAAACATAAAGTCTAAAATAAGAAATACTGCTGAGATGTTTAGCACCACTTACCTCCAAAGGCAGCCAGGAGGGCTTTCTGGTAGAAAGGCAGGGGGCCTTTGGTTTTTCTCTTCATCTTATCCCTGACAGTCTCGTAAATGGCAAACCTTGATGAAGAATATGTCATCTAGAAAAATAAATAAATAAATGCTCCTAGGCGGTAGAGTTGCAGCATGTACAGCCGAAAAAGATTTTAAGGAAATGAGTTTTCAACCTGCCGGCAGAGGGAAGCAGTGAGGCCACTGTAGAGCGCCAGAAAACCCTCTCTTCTCACTACATTGAGAGTCATCCCAATCATCCGCATCTTCACTTCCTGCTGTGTTTGCAAGTGCACCTGGAAGTGAACATATGAAGGCATTTAGCGAGAACAGCGTCACAGATATATGAAGTTCCTGTCTATAAAAACTCTAATATCTAGTCTGAAAATATATCACAAACTCTGAATATTAACAGAATCATTCAGTCAGTATCCTAAATGAAAGAAAATCTATTCAATTTTTGGATAATAGCTGCAGGAAATGTAAAATTGTGCCAATAAACATGCACTATAAATGATAGTATCATTTAAAGCACATCAGGCATCAAAAGATGCCTAATGATCACCATAATAAAGGTAATTTAGGTGCACAATAGTCTCATCGACCAACTGAAATTCTAGGAAACTGGTAAAGTGAATATTGCCGCACCAGACTATTCCAAATTTTATCATCATCAGGTAAATAGGAAACCAAAACAGCCCAGAGCCACATGTGGAAAAAGCATCTCAGACACATCAGTGAGGCATACCTGGATCAATTTCTCATCTGCTTTTAATGGAAAGATTGTGCTGTGGCGTTAATTCAGATTCAATTAGCCTTATATTTTACCTTAATCAGATCCAGTGGATGGGTCACACAGGCTGCTGCAGTGGAGGAGACTCCACCAAAATACCAACGGGAACTGCGACTCTCCTGCATGCTGTGAGTGAGACAAACTCCAGAGGGTAAAAGCCACGGGGTCGACTTCTCAGAGGCTGAAAGGACAACTTTGCCCGAGGGTGTTCTTTTCATCTTTTCCCCCGCCACGCTTCTAGTGATGTGTGACCACAATTCATCTTAAAAGTCAGTGCGAGCCAGTTTAGTGTAAATCATCGTGTTTGTTTCTTTTTAAGCACCGGACAGTCAAGTGCAATGACAGTGCCTCCCTATTTACCCCATGTTTGTGTGCCAAGCAGGAGAGGGGTGCAGCTGGTTTGTGGGAGGAAGTGTACGTGACTAATATAAAAATAGTAAGTGAGCTTGACTGCTGCTTTAGTTTTGAAATCGTGGCATGCTGGCACACTGACAGAGAGCAAAGGTCATGAAGTTTGAACAAATATTTTGTCAGGAATAGATTTTTCTAATTATAACATTCAGACTCAGGGTCATACAAAAGGTTACAAAGTCAACATTTTTGAACGCTGGCTTAACAATGTGCAGCAAAACTGTTATTTTTATACTTTTCTGGAAGTTTCTGCAGCTAACGTGACTGTCTGGGTTCTTCAACATGACATGATTTTAAATGAGCAGCGCTGCGGTGTTATGAATGAGCAGCCTGGCACAGCAGCGTGTGTGCTGACTCAGAGGCGGACAGAGAGGGAGGGGACTCGTGACAGATGATACAAACAGCAACTGGATACCCACTCCAAGTTGGAGCAAAGGTAAGATGTGAGCAGGATCGGACGCAGGCGTGGGTAATGACAGCCAGTGATAGGCAGTACTCAGATTTAGGTTTCTGTCCTGCACCTTAACTTGAGTTGTTGTTGCTGGGCCCGTTTCAGAGAGCTGCGTTTGATCAGTTTGGGAGCAGCTGCTATTTGGCCTACCCTCTGTGAAATTAATGAGGTGGACAAAACAATAACTGCAAGGTCCAGAGGAAAATAAAATTGAATGAAGAACAGGTTCAGCCTTCATGTTGATAGGATTTATTGCAGGCCTGTTCCATTGTTTTCTGCTGGCTGTACCCACACTGGTAACTGAGTTTGCAATCAAATCAGGCTGCAGACATTAATCTGCTGCACATGAATCCAAATCTTTAAGGGTTCCTTGAGATTAAATTATAAGAATGGGCCAGAGTTAGGTCTACATGAGTGTTACATTGCATCTGTGCTGGATAGTTATAGTTGGCTGTCCCGAGTCTCAGAGTAGAGTCGCTTGCAGTGTAGAAGCCTGATATGCTGCTGTGTCTAAAATGCTTTGTAGCTCCAGAGGATGCTTTTTTCCTGCCAAATTACTGTATCAAATTGTACATACACTTGGATTTTTTTTCCATTATAAGTGAGTTAAATGAAACCTGTGACTGTGATTGAATGTGGTGACTTCTTTCAGCTCTCCCGGCCAGTCTTGCAACACCATGACCCAGCCAGAAGCAATCATCACTAACACAGCAGGGTATCATTTTCATTCTCCAGGACAATTTTCTATGACTCTCACTGGGACCGTCTTTTTTTCTCACTGAGGGGAAACTGGATGAGGAGGCATTTCTTATCATGCTCTTCACGAAGCTTTTTAATCAGCATGGCTGTTTCTTATGTTTCATCTCTACACATCTGTCTCCATTCTTTCTCCTCTCCATCTGTGCTTTGCATTTGTTTTTGAGACACATGCAGGAATACACGAGTCTCTCTGGAGACATTTTGATGTGTCACAGCAGATAAAGTCCAGGTGTTGATATAAAAACTAAACGTGCTAGTGATGTTCCACGAATGGGGAGCTTCCATTTATGGTGTTCCACCGATAGTAAGCTTCCACCTAGGATAAGAGCGGAATATTCCACCAGTGAAGCTTCCCTAATAAGAGTAATCTTCAAAACCTGGACTGACACAGGAGCCCAAAAAAATGTCAACAAAAAGCCCAGAACATTCACCAAATTCAATCCAAATCAAAGAAGATAACACACATCAGCATCAACCACAGACAACATGAATGCACCTCCAAAGGGAAATAAGATTTTTAAAAAAAAGGAGTAAATGCTTTTAAGCCACAGTATTTAAGGGCCTGTAATTTATAAATCCAAAAAGCTTCCCTTTGGTTAGGACTTTTTTGTCAACTTTTTGTATGCAAAGAGGGATCTGGTCAGTTCCAAAGGCTTGTGATGGGGATGGATTACTGTTATGGAAGTCCAGGTATTATCTAGCTGCGGGGTAATTATTGTTAACGATCCTGCAAATGTCTTTTTGTTCTCCCAGTATTAAAAAACTGCAGTTGGGACAGGCTATTCTATAGATGACAAACAAGGTTTTACAATACCATAATAATATAATGGTTAATAGTGGACTTTTTGGCTTGATGTTTATTGACTCCTTCAAATGTCCAGATTCTGAAGTTTCCTCCTATTGAAGCTTCACTAGTGGAATCCTCCACTCTCATCTTAGGGGGAAATTTACCATTGGAGGAATGGCCGAAGTGGAAGGTCCCTACTGGTTGAACACCACTAGAAAATAGCCAGCATTTTCATGCACTCTGTTTACTCCCTGATAAAGGATTGTGTTAAAACATGTTAGAGATTTTTTTTTTGTTTGTTTGTTTTTTAGGCTAAACATGACCATGTTGTGCCATGAGGATTTGGCCTATGTGTATCCTTTCTAAAGAGGTCCTCAAAGAGAAGTGGTTTGAATCCAGGAGGTGGTCCTTCTGAGTCTTTGTCCCAGGTCCTGAATCCTGCCTGATGCTTGACTGCCACAGTACCTTACTAGGATACATGATAAAAATAAATTTTTTTTAAAAAAGTAGTCAACATGTCTGCTGTCCTATCAAAAAAAAAAAAAAAAATATGCCACTTCCACTGCTCTAGGATGAGCTGGACTGATCTTGCCGATAATTTGCTGACATGCGAGGGTCGTCAGCTATTGCAGCTTCCCTGTAAAAACTGATGAGCTGCTCAGTCTTTCTTTCTTCTACTCCACCTGGCATCAACCCTCGTTGGCATTTATGCTATTTTGGCTTAACTGTTTAAATGAGCTGTTGTAGGAAACCTCTTGTGCGGGCTCCCTTCTTGTCATCTACTTTGAGCCAATTTGCGACAAATGTCACTGTTTAATTTGCATCATAATGAGATGAGATCAGGTGGGGAGTTAGAAACATATGAACTCCTTGATGTTATCTACACTCCACCTGAGATGTCCTTGCACCCCCTAGTGTTCATATTTAGAAAGCACCTGACTCCCCACTTTAGTGCTCATATTTATATACAGTTAAAATTCTATTTAGGTCAGATCTAATTATTGATAGATTTATTTTAAAATGCACAGGTGATTTTGTGCATGGGACAGATTTTTTTGAAAAGGCATTTCCACAAACTCAGAAAGAGGAAAAGCAATCCAGCATCAATCTGAAAATAACTGCGTGCCTTTCCCCACAGAGGACATCATAGTAGGAAAAGCAAAGCACTGTATGTGTGTGTGACTCTGCAGAAAGTTGCCGACCTCTGCGCCTCAGCATCCGCTGACCCTGCTGTGATTTTACGTGGCCTACCACTTCATATCCGCGACGCTGTCGTTCCCAATCTCTTCCACTTGGTTATAATACCACTAAAAGTTCACTGTGGAATATTTAGCAGTGAGGAGATTTCATGACTAGATTTGTTGCACAGGTGGCATCCTATCACGGTACCACACTGGAAATCACTGAGCTCCTGAGAGCGACCCCTTCTTTCACAAATGATTGTTGAAGGAGTCTGCACGCCAAGGTGCTTATGTGTGCCTGTTTTTTTTTTATATAATATATATATATATATACACACACATATATACACCAGTGCTTTGCTTGCTGCTGGCAGAAAAATACAAATAAAGTCCACCTTTGAATCTGTTATGATAGATTTTCACCAGGTCATATATATGTGATTTCAGCAACTTGGTGCATTTAGGCATGTAGACATGGTCAAAGCAACCTGCTTAAGTTCAAACCAAGGATCAGAATGAGGAAGAAAGTTGATTTAAGCGACTTTAATGCGACATGGTTGTCGATGCCAGCTGGTCTGGTCTGAGTATTTCAGAAACTGCTGATTTACTGGAAATTTCCCCACTCTCTCTGCGGTTTACAGGGAAATAGTCCAAAAAAAGAGAAAATATCCAGTGAGCAGCAGTTCTCTGGGTGAAAATGCCTTGCTGATGCTAGAGGTCAGAGGAGAATGGACCGACTGCTTCAAGCTGATAGGAAGGCAGCAGTAACTTAATCACTCGTTACAACCAAGGTATGCAGAAGAGCATCTCTGAAGACCTTGAAGCAGATGGACTAAAGCAGCAGAGCACCAGTGGCTGCCACGAATGTCAGCTAAGAAAAGGAAACTAAAGCTACAATTCATACAGGCTCACAAAAATTGGACAATTGAAAAAAAAAAAACAAACTTTGCCTGGTCTGATGAGCATCGATTAACATTCAGATTTAGAGTAAGGTGCACCTAATAAAGTGTCCAGTGAGCGTAAATTACTCTCTCTCCAAATCACGTTACCAAATAGATTGAAGCTGGTTTCTTCTTTTTCTGGAGTTTACTCAAACAAAATGACATCTAACTGCTGTTAACTAGACATTAATGACCTCTGGTGGACAACAGCAGTAAAGCATCATCTAATGTAATTTACTTGTTCCACTATAATAATTTTCAGCCCCAGTACTTCATATGTTCAGTCAACACAGCACACATTAAATGAATCTTTTGATTACATTCTTTTCAAGGTTTAACAGTTTCCACAAAAATCAGCCACATGCTCAATAAGAACACAAAAGAGCAAACTTTTTTTCAACTTTAATCACATTTTTAACATTTTGATGATAGATGTGGACTGAGCTCTGCCATTCCTGAACTACACACAGTATCTGGTGTTCCTTAACATCAGTAATCTGTATCAGCCTGGAAACCACAAGATTTCATCTTATGAGAAGTTCAAACATTAAAAACAGAATTACAAACTGGGTCCAGCCTCTTCCAGACATGCACTCCTTTCCATTAATCTGACGGCACCTCAGCGTGTTAACGGCTTCGTGTCTATTAGCATCTCGGTCGCTCTTCTGGAAGTTGGACGCAATAAATTTCAGCACAGCAACTAACTGTGTCCGCATCTTTGTGAGTTTCTCAGCTCACAACAGAATGCAAAAAAAAAAAAAAAAAAAAAGCAAAAACATTTTTACTGTTTTTAATTTGGAATAAGAGTAAAACATTAAAACGTTCCTCCTAATACAGTAGAGATCCTATATAGGGCATGTGTGAGGGGGGCAGGACGCAGTTCCCTCAGCAGTTCATACAGCTCTTAGTCACAATGACAAAGATGTTCAAGAATGTGGATACACCTGCCTACAGTTAGCACTTACACTACTTCTGTGGGGCTCTCTGAGTCACTGTTGTTGGTACGTCAGAAGGAAACCAGAAAAACATTAATACAAATATGATCTATGTCTGAGTGACAGAATGCCATAACTGCAACGTTACTCTAGCTGTGTCTGAATAAGGCTCTACTCAGCACCCAGGCCAGTATTTCTTTAGCTTGTTTGTGACACGTGTATCAGACAAGCACATAAGACAAATGAACCACCAAACGGTGCAGCAGCCGTTTGTGCAGGCTGTATGCCTGAAAGTTCAGTCTCAGCTGTACTGCCCCACCTGACGTTGTAAGGGGACAGTGTTAATGTCAGAAGGCATTTGTTTCCATTTCTCTTAGGATCCACGTGTTTGTCGTACAAAAGAAAAAAAAAAAAAAAAAAAAGAAAGAAACTAAAAGGTGAAGTGCACGAGTAGCAAAATGGTGGCAGACGAGATCTACTCCAACACCACGGTGCCACCTGCTGCCTCCAGGGCTGCTTTTAGTTTCTCTGCCTCTTCTTTGGATACGTTGGCCCGGATTTCCTGTGGAAGAGACTCCACTAATTTCTTAGCCTGTTTCAGAGAAAGGGGAAAAAAAAACCAAAAACAAAAAACATTTAGTGAAGTTAACAAGCCCGCTATGAGAAGCTTTACCATCTTAATGCAAAAACTAGCTGCACAAACATCAAAATAAAACGTGGAAATAAAGTTTGCTTGCAGGTACGGTTTCTGACCAGAACAAAAACACGTGATCTTTAACACATTAAATACACGTCTAAAAAAAACTAACACAAAACAAAAAACATCAGAAGAACTTGATCATCACAGTATCTCAGTTAAACCTCAAGGGCATCAGGGAGGCTCAGTGGGTGAGCAGGCGACTATGTGTGCCACATGGCTGTGGTGCAGGTGACCCAGGTTTGTCTGACCCATGGCCCTTTCCTGCATGTCTTCCCCTCTCTCTCTCTCACTACTGTACACTATCTAATAAAGGCAAAAAATAAATAAACTTCAATCTATCCAGTTAGGAAGCAGAAACCATTGCAAATCCATTTCAGCTGCTTCAGTGCAAATGAAAGCGACAACAGGTGCACTGGAGACAGAACAGGGAACAGACCACCAGAGCTCTGCACTGTGCTTTGAGCTCCTGAAGGACGTCACCCTCGTGCAGTTTGGTCAGAAACATGCATATAAGTGTCCTGCTGGAGGTCATATTGTAGCGCTCTGACAGTGTTCCTCCTGTTTCAAAGTAACAGATCCCAGTCCTACTGCTGGGTTGATACACAAAGAACAGAACAGGGCTGTAGAAGGGTCACAAGCCCGTCTTCTGGCATCTCCTCCACACTCATGAGGTCATTCTGGGAGGAACAGCAAACCTCCTTGTAACAACATGTATGGATGTGCCATCCTGGAAAAGCTGGACTGCAGGTACCCATTCATGCTATGAGCAGTGTCAAGGATACTTTAACCATTCCCAAATCCATTCCCTTTTCGGGAGTTATCTTGTTTTCTCTCCAGTGCACCTGTCAACATGTTAATTTGCACCAAAGCAGGTGAAATGGATTCACAATGGTTTATAGATCCTAACTGGACAGACTGATATCCCTTAAGTTTAACAGACTGTGTTATACTGTGATGATCAAATCTTTGTAGAGCAGTGAACATTATTACCTCCAAAATCAATCTAATAAGACATATTTTACCCCACACTGTAACATTGGTCCTTTAACACTGCTGTTTGTCAAAAGCTACACTGGGACCTCTAAAATGGCTCTAACAGAGACTTACCTGCACCAGATTCAAGCCCTGGATGCAGTTCTTCACTTCCTTTATAAGCTTTACTTTTTCGGCTGCTTTTGATTCTGTCAATTTTACTGTGAAGTGAGTCTTCTCTTTCTTTGCTGGTGCTGCATCCTCCTCTGCAGCCTAGTTGCACAAGGAACACAAAAGAGCCCATTTAACTGTGCACACAGATCCTCTATGGGTAGCTTTACATTCTTAAGACATCTAAAAAGTGCAACAATGACGTATGTTGATAATTAGTACCTCAGCTGCAGGTACAGCTAATGTTGGCATCGCCCCCAAAGGCATCATTCCAACATTCTCAATGTTCAGAGTTTTCTGTGGTGAAGAAAAACAAAGGTTATCACAGCATACATCACAAGTGCACTGTAGTTTCAACTTTTCCACAAACCTTGAGGAGCTCGTTGAGGTCGGACACCTCTAACAACGTGAGGCTGGCTATGTCATTGACAAGCTGCTGGATTTTGGGGGAATACTGTTTGGGTGCGCCGTCTAGAGGAGGGGTGGCGATGGCATCTGAAGGAGAGGCTGGACTGGTTTTCAGAAGCCTAAGCGCACACAAGGCTGGTCTCTGCCACTGAAGCTGTTGCCTGGCAAAATGAAAACTGATTAGCTAAATGGCAAACTGCATCTGGCCAGTAGAAGCCACCATTAATCCACATACTCAGTGTGGCGTGGGTCCAGCTGCAATCACACCTGGCATCACAATGTTATTTTTTTCATCCCGTGCCCATTTTTGACTTTGTCTACTGCTTTACAAAACAATTTTCATGAGATTTACAGTGTAGACTGTCCAAAAGATACATTATTGTCTTAATTTGCAAACTATTAAATAACCTCATGCTGCATAAAGGGAGTAACTTAACGTGAGATGAGCTTGCCTTCTCATTTCAACTGGAACTGAAAACGTTTTTGCTTTTCAGGTTAACAGTTTACAAATTGTGGTTGACAAGCCAAAAATCCTGAATTTCCAGTTCCTTATGAGCAAATAATGCAAATAATACATTTTAAAAAGCAACTCAAACTCTTAGTGTTTGTTCTGAATACCTTTGCATTATAAGCCAAGAATACATCATAATAAGTGTCTATGTCACTTGTAGGTTTCAATAACTTATGGAGAAAAATCATTTGTTAGCAACATACTTTGCTGTTTTATTTAGGCACTAAAGCTTAATAGCTATAACAATTTAATAAGGATATTGTTAGACAGTGGTGTGAGAGAAAAGGAGCAGGTGCAGGAAGCAGCAAACAGAGCGCAACACCAGAAAGGAGTTGGCAGGACTCTGCAGGCCCTGGCTAGCTTTCACTAGCTTATTACTCTTACCATCAATGGTAAGAAGAATAAGAGATTTGTTATCTCTGAAATATGCAAGATGGCATAAATATGCAAAGCAGTTGCTCGGGGTGAGCAGGACCGGTTATCATTATGGCAAGGATCTGTCAGCCAAGCAATCAAGGAAACTCAGCCCTTTGAAGCAAAACTAGCAGCATGCTAATACTGCACGCCTTCTCAAAGTATCACACTAGGGTTGAGAATTTACTCTGACAGATGTGGACATCACAACTGAGTACTCGTTTTTATTTGGCTTTTTCCTAGTCTAAGTGGAGGCCAGTTGGATGAGGCATGAATAGCTGGTGCCCTTAGTGTCTGTGCAGACAAGTCTGTGTGGTTACAACAAATTGTCAGGCATGTGGACAACCCCACAAAGCTTCACTTTCTCCCTTTAAGCCTCTTCATCCCAAACAAACTCCTGGGTACTTGTAGATAGAAAATACTTGTGCATTGGGCTGCCAGCCTGCACCGGAGGAAACTACAGCTTTGACAGAGGACCTGATCAGAATCAAGGGAAAGAAGAGCTCCATGACATGCCACAGTGGCTAATCAGCTACAGGGGTGGCAGGAGGATGTCCCAAAAACATCAGTAAACCTCCAGCTGACAGCCTGGACAAGGAACACCTACCTGTGCGTCCCTTTCAGGGCATATCCATGGCACTTCAAAGACCAATAGATGAAAACCTAGGAAAACGTGCTAACCACGAATACTACCACCTCTTTTGATATATACATACATGGTCTCAAGAATCCCTAAATCATCATATTTCTTGATCCGAACCACAGTGGTGGATAAAGTCCATTTTAGCCTTTAGTCCATCAGCCTAGAAAAACAATTCATTTATGGTATTTTTACTGCTGTCAAATATCAGAAAAGTGAATTTTGCCCGAGGAGGTAAGAAATAAAGAAATAAAACGTCAAACAGCTGCTACTCATAGACGTACACTGCGTTTTGTGTCGTTAAGACTGCAGGGCTCAGTTGCTCATGGCGTTCAAGTTGAAGGGGAACACTTAACGCCGGGTAACCTGCTTAGCACACAGCCGTAAACCATTAAACTCATTTCTGAGCGCAATCAAAGCGCATCTTCTACATTTAGACGAATTCAAGAGACAACACCGTGCTCTCCATCCAAATTAAGCGGCAGCAGTGGCCGGCTCTCTGCCCTTGAAGGAGCAGACAGATGTAAGCTGTTAGACTGCCTGTTACGTACCGGTGCGTGCTGGTTGCGGCCCGCAGCGCGGAGCGGAGGCAGCGTCTGGTGCAGAACATGCTAACAGTAAATGGAGCCGGTTATCCTCTCTCTAAGAAAGCGACCAAGTTTGTCACATACACGTCTCCTTCCAACAGCTCCTCTGCCTCAAAAGCACATGGCGTCCCCGCTACTCCTGACCTACCCACAATGCTCTGCGTGAACTGTTAAAAAACCTCAATACAACAGCTACGGGAGCCCATAAGGGACCTGTGTGTGTGAAAGCGAAAGAAAGTCTGTATGGTAAAATAAAACCCTTCCAATTTCAATGCCATTCACTGTCACACGCATGAAATTGCTATGTACTGCTGTAGTTGTTGCTGACCACATTATGTGTCAATAGCTGTTTGCTATGGTACTGTGCAAAAGTCTTCAGCCACCCATCATTCCTTTATATTTTGCTAAAATGGGAAATAGGTACAGCGATTTATTGATTTACTGTATGTGCAAACATACATGGAAATACAGCATACAAGGCAAGGACTCACACTGAATAATCCACTGCGTGTATGTGTGTGTTTTATGTTGTTTTTGTTTTGTTTTGTTCTTGGAGGGGTTTTTTTTGGGGGGGGGGGGGGGGGGGGGGGTCTATCCTGCTGTTGTGCTTTGACTGCATTGGTCAGTGTGTTTGGGATCATTGTCTTGCAATGGTGCTCTTTGCCAAGTTGTCTGTTGTGTGTAGACACAACACTGGTTCATTTCTTGAGTTAGGTGCCTTTTTGAATGTTTGAATGATTCATATATCAGTGTTAAGGGGCTTAATAAACAAAAAACACTCCTCTGAAAATGGTCAAGTACAAGGACTGGACTGAAAACGAGTGAAAAATCAACCAATAACCAAAGAACTTTATTGAAAGACGTTCAGAAAGCCTGGAGAACTATTGCTCAAGACCACTTAAAAAACAAAATATAAAGAAACGAGGGGTGGCTCAATAATTTCTGCCTGTCCCACTATTTTCTCTGGATGTGCACATGCGTGTGTCCTACCTGTAGAATTCCAATGCTGGACAGCTGGGCACTGGGGAGGAGCACAAAGGGAATCCTCTTAACCAGGTAATCTGTCCACCCATCTGCTGCTGCCATCATCCACCAACATGCCATTCCCTCCACTGGCCTTTATCTGCTGGTGCAAATAAAGGTAAGAAGGATCCAGACCATGCTGCTGTCTCCTCAGGCTGAAAGGAACTGGCAGAGTCTTTATTCAGTGCTTGAAGGTTTATTGGAGGACCAATCACACAGGCAGTTATTTGCCTTAGAGCTAGGTTCTGGAACCGGCCAGCATGTGATACGGTTTGCTCAGAAGATGCCCTTTGTCACTTGGCAGCCATCAGACATCAAACAGGATTTTCTGGACAGGTTTGTGTCTTTTAGAAAACGCCTGCCATTTGTTGTGCTGTGCCATGTTCATCTATCATCTGTCTAGTTATAATTACAAGAATACACTTTCCAGTTAATTCACTGATATATTTGAGCAAGTGTTTTATTAAAGTCTATGGATTTGAGATTAAAAATAAAATAAAAATCTAAAATTAATCTCATACACCTTGTTGGCAGTATCAAGGCGTACACTGCTGTAACCCATGCAAAGACTGTGCTGCCACCTGTCCACCTGGATGCCAGTGAACCGTGGGAGAAATGGGCAGGACTGAATCGTAACTCCTGCGACATTATTATTGCCATTAACTTACTGCAATACAGCTCCTTCAAAACAGCCCAGGTAGGCCTGGTCACTTCAAAATCAACTGAAGATATTGAGTGCTAGATTCCTGGAGTACTGAGACACATTTATCATTTTAAAACTGATTTTCCAAATTTTTTATTTTTTTTTTTTGAAATCTATGCTTTCCCCAGGGAGTATTCAGTGGAGCAGGTCAGATCCTCAAACAAAATGGCCTTTTGATAACATATGGGGTATGTAATCATAGTAGGCTCAGGTTTATTTGTAGTTAACTAACGAACTAAAGCAAAATCAAAACATTTCCCAGGTGTACGCTGTTAATGGCACCATCACACCAAGCTGTAATGAAAAGCTGGATGAGGAGCTACGAAAAATGTGAGTGGGCACAGTGAACCAGCTAGTTGATACCAGGTCTCGTGTGATCCTGCTGGTAGGATCAAATATAAACCATCATGCTGGTTTCTGTTCCACACAGGAATCCAGACTGGGGTCTTCCAGACATCGATGTGCTCAGACAGCTGGCCTACGGGAACGGGATGCGTATGGAGCGGATAGTAAGTCACATGTCTCGGCTTGAAGGCAATTCCAACAACAACAACATGCCTTTTACATCTGTAATGTTTCCCTCTTCTAGATTGAGATGGAAGAATACTACAAATGCCTCATCTTCAGAAAACTCTAAAGAAGCGCAGCTACATAAACGACATTCACATCGATCATCAATGTAATTCTATGACCGTTATATTTATAAAAGATTGTTCAAACCTCTTATTCATAACAGAAATATGGCTGTGATAATGAATGTTAAATAAAAGCTGCAATACCCCCCCCCCCTCCCCCCATACAAGCCGAGGCACATGGACAGTAAGAACCAGATATTTATTAAATATATTTTTAAAATTACTTCAAAGTCAGACAGATCAGTATGATGGAATAAAGAAGTTCACAGACGCCAACTGAAGAGTTACAGAAATCACTGACTGGGTGTGTGATACATACATGCAACACTTCATGTTTGCTCTGCAAGCATTTCTTCTCTTCTGGATACTCAAGTACACTTTAGAAAGAGTGCCCACCTGTACTTACAACATTGGTATCTTTGTGTGTGACAATTACAACTAAAAGGACGCAGGCTGGGACACTTGGAGGCAGCTTGCACTTTATTACAGGTTAAGGTCATATGCTTCTGTTTTGTGATGCCGACTGATGTTTGGCAACACAAGTTGCTTTAACAAAAGGAATCCAAGTTGCTATGAGAATTGCTGGACTGCGTTTAGTATGAATATTTTATAGTTACTAATTGTGAATTTTAATTTATGTAAGTATAATTGAGACTAAACAACCACCCAGCTAATTTTCTAAACACTCCGTAATGATACTCCGGTAACGCACTAATCCCTGCATCATCTCTGAAACTATATTAACACACAGTTGAAGCAGCGCACGACAAATAAATGCCAAAAAAATAAAATAAAAGAAGACCCTAATTTGTGATCATGAGAAGGGATGATATGAGAACTACAGCTGGAATGTTAGGCTGTGAATCTGATGCAGATGCATTACATTTTTTCCAGGGCTCTGATTGTTTTCACTCTCCAGAGACCACTCTCTCTCTCGACACACCCACAGCATCTTAACAGCACACACAGATGTTTCTCAGTCACTTCCTAAACTGCTAAAACATGTTGAAATAATCTGCTTCCATTCCAGAAAAGAACTGAAATTTTAACATGCAAATATTGATTTAGAAAAATATGAGACAAAAGATGGTTGTGTCTTCTTTTTTTAATCTCCTAAATTATCATATTTTAACTTTAATACCACTGACTATTTCTGCTCTTCAGTTATTCATTTAATAAGGAGAAACTACATACATATCAACTGGAAAGAAGGAGGAGGGTGAAGGGTCTTGATTATGGCGCTTCCCATTGCAGCTTTACCCCCAATTCCTACACTTCAGTGGGGGAGGAGGCAAGGAGAGCAACAGTTCTGCAACATCATCACAATATTTCACATTGCCACAACATCACAGCAAGGTGGAAAGTGGGAATTATGTGTGTGTTTCCAGAGGGTATCCTCAGAGTCCAGAGAGGGAAGAAAGAGACCAAACGGGGAGAGAAACTGTAGTGTGTTGGACCCCGCAGCGTGTCGCCTTTCAGTCGAAGGAGATGAGCTGTGCCTCTGCACTGCCCGGCACGGCTTGAGGTGCCTGCTGCGGCGCCTGCTGCTGTTGTTGTTGTTGCTGCTGGGGGCCACCAGGGGGAGCAACCTAGATACATGAATGAGTGAAAGGGAAGATTAGTCAAGATTGAGACTTAAATAACCTAAATAAAAATAAAGATTACAATGATTAAAAAATAAAGGCAGATTTTATTTGTCAACTGTGGATGACAGATTAACCAATGAACTACAGTCTGCTCAAAGTTTCATGTAATACATGACTGACCTGCTGGTACATGGGCTGCTGGCCTGGCATGTACTGCTGCTGGGGGGGCATATTGGGGTCCTGTCCGGGCAATGCTGAAATCATTGTCTGCATATTGTATGGCTGGTAACTCATGTAACCCATACCGTTAGTGGGGGCTGCCTGGGACATGGGGGGCATACTCTGTGCCTGAGAGACCACGTTCTGCACAGAACACAGACAACAGTGAGCGGTATGTATCTTGAAAAGTTTTGGTGGTGTTTTATGTATAAAGTGGAGCTTTGTCACACCTGATAACCCTGCGTAGGTGTGGGCTGATAGGTGGAGTAGGGTGGACTAGCTGTGGGTGGAGCCTGGCCAGGAGGAGGAGTGGGCTGCCCATTGGTGCCTGCAGGCTGGTACATGTATGCATTAACCATATTGGGATCTGAAAGTGAGGGGGAAAAAATTATTTTTTTTTTAATTCACACAATAGCACACAAGATTTTAGATTATATCAAAAATGTTTCATGACTAAATGTAATGCAAGATGACAAAAGCTGGTAGACTTTCTAGTTTTGAAGCTTTCAGAAGATTCTTTGAAACTCATCCTTTTTCTTGTTAACCTCCTCACCTGTGGCAGCACCAGGCATAGCCTGGTACTGTGGTGGTGCACTCTGCCCTGGCTGGTTCATATAGATGTTGTGCATAGGTGAACCCTCCACAGAACCAGCAGGGCTGAAGGTGCCTGGGTAGCTGGGTGGACCACCAGGTTGGTATACCACCCCTCCGGCAACATTGGGGGGCAGAGACTGCATCTACAGCAGCGCATAAAGACAGCCTTAAAATCTTCTTCAAAAGATTTTAAGAAGTAATATATAGTCTGATAACACGTTCAATGAGAACACCTGACAAACAAGTCTAAAATGTGTACCTGAGCGTAGGGCAGAGAGAAAGCAGGCATCTGGGCCCGCATCTGGATGGTGTGCTTCTGCTGCTCCAATCGCATCTGCCTCTCTTTCTCCTGCTCCTGGAGGCGCTGAATAGCCAGCTGTCTTTGCATCTCCAGGTACTCCTGCAGTCAAAAGAAACACCTGTGAGCATTGTTATAATTTAGAGTAACTGAACTCTCATAGAACAGATTCATTTCATTACCTGTTTCTTCTGCCTCATGATCTCCAGTTTTTGTGCCAGCTGGATCTGCCTCTGTCTCTCTGCTTCCTCTGCAGCGCGGCGCAGCTTCTCTCTGTGTTCATCCCGGAGCGCGTTGAGGGCTGCCCGTGCATCACGAACCTGAGCCAGCTTGTCCTGCAGCCCCTCGTAATACACTGACAAGACACATGTGTCACAGTTCAGACACAGGACACAGGGAGACAGAAATATATAAACAAGCACATTTGTGCAAAGCCAGCACTCACATCGCTTCTCATCTAACTGGTTGAGGATGTCCAACAGCTGTGGGTGCATATTGTTGATGGACTGGAAGAGTGAGAGCACAGCGCTGTCATTGGTGATGCTGCGCCCACGCATGTGGTTGCTCTTCATGCGGTTGAGGAAGGTGGTGACAGCATTCTGCAGAGCCTTCAGAAACTGCTCATGGTTCTCCTCTGATTCACCATTCTGATACTGCTGCTGAAAGAGGACATGACAGGGCAAACAATGAGCAGCAAGTCGTTTTTTGGGGGCTTTTTTGGTTTTATTAAAGCACAGAATTTATACATACCTCTACAATGCTGACAGGCTGGACAGGGACGTGACTTTCTGCAGGCTGAGTGATGGATGGAAGTGGCTCAGCCAATGTCACAGGGGCAGGGGCTGAAGGGGTGGGACTCTTGCGAGCCTCTTCCTGTTTTTTCTCCCAATATGTTCTGTTCAGGTAACGAGCCAGCTGGAATGACAGGACATTTCCTTATTAGCTTTAAAAGCATGGTGTAGCATTTCCATTGTTTTACCATGCTGCAGATATTTGAGAAGAGAAATATGCCACATGTACCTCAGGATCTACATCTTCAGCTGATGGAGCAGAGGAGTTCTGCAATGTGTTTCATAATAGTCAAAAATTTCAATAATTTGAATAATAATATAAAAGAAAGCCTTTCAAACATGGATTAAATCATGACAATTATTTTGTAGAGCATAGCTGATTTAACTGGAAACAAGCCTTACCACAGGGGAAGTGTAGAGGGTGCTGACTGGGGGTGCTGAAGAAGTCACTGGGACGGGATCAGCTTTGGGATACATCGAGTATGAGTTCTTTTGTCTCTGCAATTGAACATTCAGGCATGTGTCAGCTTTTATTTTATAAATGAGCTGTAAAAAAAAAAACAAAAAAAAAAAAAACACAAATAAGCATTTCAGCTGCGCAACCCACCATTCGCTCCTTCTCCTCAGCCTCACTTTGAGAAAGGGCAATGGCCAGCTGCAGCTCCTCCTCCTCCTGCAGGGCAGCCTCGTCTCTCTTGGGGGGCATCTGGTGAGATGTGAAAAGTCATGTGTGGGAAAAAAAACAAAGCTTTTAAACAAACAAAGTACATCCTTACTGCTTCCAATCAAACGCACTTGGTTAAAAGAGCTGTGCCTGCAAATCTCAATGAACCAAAGCAACAATATAAAGAAGAGTGGGCCAAAATTCCTCCATAGACAGTCATACAGAAATGAATCTTTTTACTTCAAGTTATTGCTACAGAAGATGATTCTGTGAGCTACTGAATCATGGGATGTACTTCAGTGTTGTCATAGGACTGCAGAGTGCGAAAATTTTCTTCATCATGACTGCATTTATGTCTAAAGTGTTTCAAATTCTTACCTGAGATTGTTGGGACAGTGGGCTGGTTAGGTATTCAGGTGGCAGTTCAGAAGAGCCTGAGGGAGGGGCTTTTCCTTCAGCTTTCCTAAGTGGAGGAGAGAGGGAGGGGTGGCTGGTAAGGAAGAGGGATCAGGGAGAACAAATAACATTGTAAATCAGGGTAGAGCGTTCTGCTTCAAACAACAGTAGCAATCCAACACAACACAACACAACACAACATCACAGGAAATGTTTTCAAGTTCAGACATTTGAATTTTGAATCTGCATCCAAACTCACATACTGACAGACAACAATTCCAATTTTGCCACTCACCTTTATTGTTTTAGTTTATCGTTCTTATTTAATAATGTTTTGTGCAATCAAAATATTTACATTTTATAGTATAGTCTATGTGCTTTGAACGTGACACATGAACCAAACAATATATACATAAATTAAAAGAACTGAGATTTATAATAAAGATTTTTTTTAAATATAGATGTTAATAATCACTCTTTGTGTGACGATATTTGTGCAAAGTTTCATTAAGACTGGCCCACCTGTTAAGGAGGAAATAGGGTACATACAGACATATACATACATACTTCATAAAGGTGTTCACAGTGGTTATAGAAGCCACAGTTCAGTGAACCGAACTGAACAGATCACAGTTATTGGACTGAAATAATCATTTTAAAAAGATCTAAATAAATTCTAGTTGTGTCTGTGTCTACCCTTCTGTACCCCACAGCGGTCCTTGCATTCCCCACTAATAGCCATGGCCGGCCCGAGTGTTTCTACTACTGTTTGTGTATAAAAACATTTTTGTACACACTATAACATATCCTAATAATAAACACTTAGCAATAAATCAGAAATTAAAAAAAAAAAAACATATGTGTGTTAATTAAACATTTTAGGATATGTTACGTTTTTGCTCCCAAGTTCCCTCAAACGCTCTGGCCAGCGTTGGCATCTGTGAAAGGCACATTACAAATAAACTTGTCTTACTAGACTGGCCCCCACCATTCCTTGTGCAATTTTAACATTTACATCCTCTACACGGTTTTTCACACCGCAGCTCTTCCTTCTCTTTAGGGTATCTTAGGCAATAAACTCAACTAACCACTCATGTTGTAACATGTAAAGTATTTCCTGATTTTAGCTGGACTTTGTTTCCCATTGATCCCCGACTTTCTCTGCATTGTCCTGTGAATTATCAGCTGTGAGAACAGCTATTTAAGAACTGTTTGGAGCAAAGCCAGTGTTACCAGCAGGTCTTTGAATATGAGTTGTCAGTATTCATATGCCTGTGCAAACATTCCTAAGACCACATTACACAGTTGCAGAGATAACTTGCCTATGTTTACAGTTTAGTTTTAAAATCGTTATCTTAAAATATCGCCATATCATTTTTACCTTGAACAAGACTGTTCCAAAGAACTCATGCTGCCTGCTCCAAAAGCTCGTCAGGAAGTATATTCACGTATATGAAAGTAAATGATTAAGCGTCGAGTTAGCAGGTAATATTTAAAAATCCATTTTTACAGTAAACAACTGTTGCTCAACAGGTACTGCGTAGAACTGTCTATATTTTATACAAGAAGTTAATTTCATTCAATATTGATAAAGATATCTGACATAGGAAATAAGTTAAAGCTGAGAGACGCAGGAAAGATGGAAAGATTGACGGCAGGTAGGGGTATGGCTCCTTTGCTCTGCTGTTGTATCGATCTATCAATACGTATCTATCCTCCAAATTAGCAGTCAATATGTTGTATGGTTACTGAGTTACTGAAAGTGTAACAGACAGGCAGACAGACAACAGAAAAGTGATCCCTAAGTGTCTCCCTGCCTCTCGGCCGGCGACACAATAAAACTGGTCATGTGTTCTATCCAGGACCACCATGTTTCAAAGATTTCACACTCAGTCTGCCATTTCCATCGTCACATCCGAGGACTCACTTGTTAAGCAGCTCAAAGCAGGGCTCGCACACACGCACTTCCTTCTCGATGCCAAACTTCGGAATGGTGGAGTACTTAGACGAACACTTGCCACAGAAAATCTGGCCACAGGCTCGACAGTGGTGCTGGAAAAATCACGGAACACACAATGAGGTTCATTTCCACACATGCGCTGTGAGCATATACCCCACACACACACACAAAGTGCTCCAAGTTACAAGCAGGCCTAACCTACCTTTCTTGTCATAACACCAAACTGGACTCTGCACCGGTGGCACTCCTCAGCGTCGACCCAGTCAGGGGCCTGGACAAACACAGCAGACATCAGATGTTACTCAGCTACTTCTCAATGTATCAGTGCACATGCCACAAAAATCATAAAACTCACTTAACCCTTTAATACCAAACCTGTGGTCAGTAACAGAACGTACTTCAAACGTCCTGCTGCTGGACTTCCGGCAACAATTGCCGTAATAACCCTATTCTGAACTTTCAGAAACAGTTTGAATTTTTTCAATAGGACAAACAGTCACGTAATTACGGTAATTCAATGTCTGACCTGACGTCTCAGTGGTGATACGCTCTGTGTTAACCAGCTGTTCACGGCAAGTAAAGGCAGGTAACAGGTGAATCAGCAGCAATCGCACAAAATAAGCTTACACAAAAAAAATAAACACAAAATATCTTACTCTCTCGGCAGCAAACATGGCGTCACTCTCCTTAAACTCGGGGAAAACATGACCTGCAGACAAAAGAGAAAAAAAAAGCTGTAGAAATTTAACAGTCGCAAAGAAGCAATAACTTCTGTGTAAGTACCTTTGAAAATGAAATGGACTCTGCAGCTTATAGTGAAACCATCTGATTCAGTTTTTATTATTCCAGATCACTTGAACTGTTATCACCCAGTCTGAGGCGGTGTATCAGAAAGCATTTATCTGGGTCAGTAAGCTTTCAGAGATCCTTAGCTTTCATTTCAGGTAAGCGCGCACACCTCGTCCACACTTACCTTCCACTTTCATGATCTGATAGGTGTCTTGAACCACCTTATATTTGGGTTCATTACGGAAGGCGTGAGCCCAGGCTTGAATCAGGTAGAGGATCTTGTTTCTGACATTTGGTTCTGTCTGCTTCTGGAGGTGAAAGAATCACACAGAAATAACACAAAACAAAGCAAAAAATAAATAAAAAGGACAAAAAAAAAACAACAACAACAAAAAAGACCTTTAAGCTTTTCCTGTTTTTATCTTCTATTGTCACATAACATTCAAAAAAACACTGAATTCCTCAACACTGTATTTGGTGACAAGAAGCGAGATGGGAAGTCCCTTGTTTTCATCTGAAAGAACACTCCTGTCACGAGGCAATGACATCACCAGGAAGCTGATACCAGCATGAGCTGCACAGCCTGTGTCACATGATCCAGTGAGGATCCAATCAAATATTGCTATCTCATGCTGTAATGCAGCTGAAAGAGTGAGCAGTCATGAGAGAGAGAGGGGAGAAAGGTTATAAAGCTTCCAGCTAAAACATGTCTGTGAACAAGCAGGAAAGTCTTCTATAAACCCGCCCACCACTTATTTGTGTCATTAAAAAAAAATGTAATTGAGTATTGATTATGAGTGTGTGGAAGCTCACTGTAGTATGCATTTATATTTGGGTTTTGGGACTCTCACCACTCCAAGAATGCGTGGTGGATGTTTCTCATTACTGTTGGACTTTTTCAAAGACTAAACTCTTCATTGATTAAGCAGAAGCAGCAGCTTCAGCCTCTGCCAGCAAATTAAGTTTCAAAGTGAAAAGACGTCAAAGGCCGTGTCTGAACGACACACTGGAAACTGAACAGAGAAAGAGCATGATGCTATTTAACAAAATGAATGCCACCTTCAGTAGATCTTTCAGTTCCTCCATGGTTTGCTTACTCGCCACCTCATCGTGCACTGTCTGGCCACAGTTCTTCACCACTGACTCCAGGACCTGAAGAGTGAGGCCACATTATTTTCTATACCCCCAAAAACACAATACAACAAGTCTACTTTCTTCCACAATTAGGTGACAAAAACAGAACACACCAACACACATCAAAATGAAACTTTACAGGGTTACCAGTAACTATTACTTTGTATTATTGTCTGTATGATTTCATGCATCTTACCTCAAGTCCATAAAGAGCCACATGTGGATTTTTGTCATTCAGCTTCTTTTTAATGGCCCCGATAGCATATTTAGCCCTGCAACGACAAACACAAATATTGCTTAATCCAATGGGTAAAATGTATTCTCAATTATATTTATTTCAAAATAGTAAACCCAGCAGTCGAAGCTGTTTTTCTCTTCAGCTGCTGGAGAGACTCACTGTGTGTCTCCCTGTCGAATGAGATCACAGATCTGCAGGATGGATTCCCAATCAGTCTCCAGAAGCAATTGACTGGTGGCTTTATCTGCAGATGAGTACAGAAAGCTTTAACATGCATGTCTGTCAAATGGCTTCCACACAATATCTGCAACAAAAAAGCTGCCCCAGCATTACAGATGAACAGCCTCTTCTTCCACATCCTGTAGGATATATAGAAACACTACAAAATCTCTACTCCTGCTACAGAATCTGGGTTCATCTTAGTATGTTGTTTTCTATGAGAATTTAAATTATTCCTGTGGCAAAAGAGTAACAAGTTTGATCTGTTTAACCTCGTGATACTGTACAGCTATTTTATTTATTACATCATTATCTGCAGGAAAAATTAGCTGTAATATTTTATTGATATCAATGCCTTTGTGAGTTCTGCCGTCAGGTTTTCCATGCAGAGGCAAGGTAGAAAAAAATAGGACTGCATCTGATTCAGGTTTGCACGAGCGCCATTGTCCTGAGTGTGACATTTGTTATGCACAGTGGAGCTGCGCATAACAAATAACAGGAACTGATAAGCCTGGTGGTATACGATTTTGATAGATTTGGTACCTGGAACCTGTTCTTGATTTGCATTCCTAATCGCGAGTGGCATGTCATCCAACTTTCAGAACGACCAACGACCTGTTTGCAAATCATAAAACAGAAAAACTGCCCAACTCTCAGGCACCAAATATCATCTTATTACTGGTTACATCTTAAGCTGGGAGACGTGCACAGTGGATTAAATGATCAGATAATAATGATGGTCAATGATTTGAAGTTGGCTTTGAATTTGGCTTCTGCACTGAACTGTGCTGCAGTTGCTACTGAATTTCTAAAACAATTTCTTTTTGAGTAAAACCTCATGAACAACATTAACTCCTTTAAATATACTTGACATCTCCTGCAAACTGTAAAATTGATCACAGGTTTAGAGGCATGCACTCAGTTTTAGACCTGTCTGGCAGCATGACTTTTATCTTTTAAGGGTATACGTTGAAAGTCTAAAACGTATTCATCATCAACAATGAGTCTGATGACAGACAGGAGGTAAAGCAACTGCAGAGCTGGTGCAGGGATAACAAGCTCTGCATCAACAGCAAGAAAACAAAGGAGATTATTGTGGATTTCAGGAGGGGCAGAAACTCCCCTGCACGTCGGGGGAGCAGCAGTTGAAGTGGTCTCCAGCTTTAAGTATCTAGCTGTACATCTCACTGAGGATTTTACCTGGAGCCACAACACCTCCTTCCTGGTTAAGAAGGGACACCAGCAACTCTACTTGCTCATGAGGCTGCTGCGCGCTGGACTTGGGAGCTCAGTCTTGAACTTATTCTACAGATGTGTGGTGGAGACTGCCCTGTGCTCCTGCATCACTATGTGGTATGGCATGAGAAGAAGGCTCTGATGAGGGTGGTGAAAGCTGCAGAGACGATTGCTGGCAGCAGCCTCGCCACTACTAGAGACATCTATACTAGCAGATGCAGGAAAAGGGCCTCCTCTATCTACTCACCCAGCACACACACACACTGTTTGTCCTCCTCCCCTCATGCAGGAGTGCTGCGGAGCATCAAGAGCAAAACCACCAGGCTGTAAGACTGTTGAGCTCTGGTGGTGCTCTGTAGTCTCTGCTGCTCCCAGCCAAACATAGTAAAACGTGAGAAACCACTAGTGTCTTTGCACTATCCACCCTACACACCTTATTTTTTTTTCCCTGTTTTTACTTAATATTTTCTTATTTATACTAAATGACACTGTAAATAATTTTTCTATGCCTTGTTTCTGTATATGATGCTCTTGTGCGTTCTCATTCTGCTGGCTTTTAATCTGGATCCAAGCACAAAATTTTGTTTCACCTTATGTGAGTACATGTGTTGGAATGGCAATAAAAGTCTTGAAATCCTTGAGGAAAAAAAATAAAATAAAAAATGGGACCGCACTGATGAAAGGAACCAACGAGCTCGGCAGGATTGGATTTAATGGATTTAAGATTTGAAACCAGCTCTTGATTTCCATCACTGATAGGTATGCAATCCAAGTTTTATAACCCATTTGATTGTTTTAACAGAGACAGCCTGTTTGCAAATCCTAAAACAAACAATATTTAGCCCTCGTATATCATCTTATTACTGGTTACATCTCAATTATGGCATTTGATTTGGCAAAGGAGGAAAGATGCTCTCCATCTGAACTTAAAATGCACTTTCTGAACTGTCTGGGAATTGATTTGTAATATAGTTTATAGTATACTCACAGTATATTTGGTAATGTGGATAAAGGCGCAGCTGTGGGCTGAGAACCTAAAACTTCATTGCACACTTTACAAAATAATGAGATATTTAGTGGCTGTGCCTGGTTTTGATCCAGGGGCCCTCTAATAAGTTAACCTGGCCATTCTTGTTAACCCAAATAACTTGTTGTTGCACAACTGGAAATTCGCTTGGACTGGTTTTAGTCCAAGCTAACTGTTGCAAAATTCATCCGCTGCATGCTACGACACAGACGCTCCCCCACTGAGATTAGTCATGGAGTAAAAGCAATTATTAGCTATTTGACGTTATCGTACATCTATACATGGATCACAGATTACCCAATTCGCTAATTATAAACAGATGTCAGCCAGCTAATCAACCTGTTGTGGTCTTCCAAAAAAAAAAAAAAAAAAAAGATTCAGGACAACACTCATCGCTCTCACGAATAACAGCGTTATGTTTGGCTGCCCGGTTTCCTTGGATATGGAGTAGTTAAGGTGTGAAGTAAGTGCTAACTATATACTACCGCATAGGAACACATCTTAGTGCCACCAACAGCTTGGGTTATCTTAACTAAAAGCAGGCTGATAACGCAAGAACTTGACCAGACTTCGAGCTAAAACTGCCTGCTTTAGTTAACTTCTTAGCATTTCTTGGCCTTCGAACAATAGCAGCGAATTTGTTAGCAGGCTGAAAAAAAAAGGGCTAGCTGGCCTGAGAGCCACAGCCCGATCGTCTGTCAAAACAATACGCTGGAAAACATCGCACTTTGGCTTATAGTTGATTCTTTTACTCTTAACTTGATGTATGTGCTGTTAACTCACCGAGAAGCCTCTCAAATGTGCCTCCGCCTTTTCCCATGTTTAACTCAGAGTCTCAGAGTAGCTGTCGATGTTTCTTGTTGGATCAGCGGATCCCGATACTTTCACCGCGGAGGTTAGCTGTTAGCTCGTACTGTTAGCCACGGAGCACAGCTGTACGCTCAGGTACAGCCTCCTCCGACTTCCCACTTCCGCCGCAGAAACAGCGACACTCATGAAATGTCTCCCTCTAGCGGCATGTATATGCAACGACAGGTCAACTTTTTTTAGAGAAACTACGACAACTAAGTCAATGTGCTGCATGATACAGTAAATTGAACACTTATCAGTGTAAAGTTGCTCAAGGTGCAACAGTATGAAAGAGTAATTAAACACCTATGACTATCTTGTTTTTCATGGTTTCATCTTTCTGCAGTGATGCACTCCAGGACACTTTGACATGCAACAAATCACCTAACAATGTGATCAAAACACACACAATAATCTGATTATATGTAACAGTTTAACACTGACATTGATCTTATTTCAGCTGCTCCACTTCAAATCAACAGTTAGACAGCTGAAACTTGGATACAGTTGGATGTTACAACAGGACAATGATCCCAAACATGCATCAGAACTGGTTTGGAATGATAAAGCCGGCTAACATTAAGCTTCTGGAATGGGCTTCGCAAAGCCCCAACCTCAACCTGATTGAAAATTTGTGGAATATGGTTAAAAGCTAGGTCTCTGCCAGGAAACCAAACATTTTAAAAGGAACTCACATATCCAGCCAGAATTATGACAGAAGCTTGCTGATGGCCACCAAAAGCATCTGGTTGAGGTGTAACTTGATAAGGGGCATTTAACCATATACTAGTGAGGGGTGTATGTATATTTTTGAGCCTGTACATGTAATTACGACTCTGTGTGAATTAGAGAAAATCCAAAATAAATTCAAACACATGGGCCCAATTCTTGTTTTTTAAAGTCATTAAAGATGTATGCTGTACAATCATTCTACCATGGAAAAAGAGCAGTTCAAAGAAATCAATAAAGGACCAAAATCATCATGACAGTCATATTCATGATGAGTGCATGTAAACGTCTGACTACAACTGCAGATCTCAGGTGAACTGGACACAGAAGCCTGCTGAAGACTCTGAAATGCATCAGTGACAGTGCAGTTATTCCCTCCTTGTGAATGACACACTCATTAGCTCATTAGTTCATTTTCATGTAGTGAGACTCTGTAATTCTTTGTTTGTGTCATTGTTAAGAATTGTGTTGACACCATACCTCTAAGCCATTTTGAAGCACTCCTTTCATTATTTACAATGTAACCAGTGCACTTGTCTCACTCTGTTTTCCCCTTTACAGCTGTACAGTAAAACACCACAGACTTACAGTATTCACATCATTATTCTACCAGCACTGGTATAGGCCTACTTAGGTCATATATGAGTCACTACCTGGCACTTGGAACACTGCTGACTATTGTTATTGTGGTGCTGTAATGCTCTATAGACTGGCATTGTGTTGCTTTGTCTTCTGCTGTCACGGAAAGAAAGGACAAAAACTGATCGGGTAATGCATGCCTGCACAACGACACTTCAATTTACAGTGTGTAATAAATGCCAGTTACATCTACAATGTAATTAACCAGGCTTAAGATATTTCACTCAAGAAGAAAATGACATGAATAAAGATGATGAATGTGAAGGTGCTGGTTTTTGCTTGCTATACAATTGTCTGCTGGAATATCCTCAGTAATTACTGTGTTTTTTTCCCCCAAAATTCTCCATAAGGATTCAGTGAAAGAATAAAAACTGTGTGCTTTTACTGGAAGAAATAGGGGGATCTTTATGTAGTGAAAATAAGATCATGTATTTTTCTTTGTCCCTGGTACAGAGTAGCTGGGACAGGGAAAACGAGATGGAAGATAGGACAACAGACACACACACAGAAAAATATGGCGCCACAAGCAAATGTACACACGTCTCCATTGTTCTATTGTTCTTCTCCATTCAGCAGAACCCCTCAGAGTGTTTACATAAATGAGTCAAAGTTTTTTTCTTGTAAAACCACTTTACTCCGTGTTCATTAAAGACACACAACTGTTTTTTTTTAAAGAGCTTTTATATTTGTAATCATAAAAATGTGAACACACACCATTTTCCCTCAGCAGAGGAAACGACTTTTATTGTATTTTACTGGCAGACAGAGAAAAGTGTTATTGAAGGATTTCAGGTATGAAATAATAAAATGAGTTCAGTTTTCAGCCTCCTGTGGCTTTTTTTTTTAAAGGAAAACAAAAGCAAAGTGGAGTAACACTTAATAAAAAATAATTACATGGATCAATGTCAAAAGGAGAAAAAACAGGTTTGTCGTCATTTGGGGTGGATTTGTGGAAGGCCTTCAGACATTTTAGACATAACCTTTGACTTGCGTGGCAGGTGCCCTGCGAGGACTGCTCTCTCCACTGCTGAAAGTGGGAGAGCCCGGGATGCCGGGAGGACTTGACCCCGCATAGAGCAGAGAGCCCCCAATGAGGAGCAAGGCTGACGCCCCCCAGCCGATGTAAAGGGCAGGGCCGAGCTCACGCTTGTGAGGAGCTGCCACATGTGGATCATAGAAATCCCTGATGATGGAGTGGGCCGTCCAGCAGACGGGCACAAGGTAAAGGAACCCTGCGATGGCGAAAAGGGAGCCAGAAATGCGAGCAATACGGGCTTTAAGGCTGTTAATGCCGATGCATTTAGTGCACTTGACTCCTAGGACCCCCAGAGTCAGAGCCAGGCCGCAGAGCAGGATGGAGAACACAGTGAGGCCGCGGGCAGCCTGCATGTCACTGGGCAGAGCCAGCAAGCTATCGTACACCTTACACTGGATCTCACCTGTGCTCTGCACTATGCAATTCATCCAAAGGCCTTCCCAAATGATCTGAGCTGTCACTATGTTGTTACCGATGAAAGCGGTCACCCGCCACAGGGGGATGGCACAAACTATTAACCCACCCACCCAGCCCACAATGGACAGGATCAAACCCAGCAACTGCATGCCCGTGGTAGCCATGGCAAAAGGTGTTATTCGAATCAGATGGATTTGTCTCTGTTATATCAGTCTATATCTGCACTGGGCCAACTTATAGTCCTGCAAAGAAATGGGACAGGCGATGGTGCTGGAAATGTTGTGGTCCACCAGATCCTGTCTGTGGGTGATGAGGTTGATGAGGTCAGCTTGGGTTTGACGAGGATAGATATCCTGAAATTAAGACAATACAAAACAGTCGCACCAATCGAATTATTCTATTGGTCATCAAACAAGCAGCGCAGAAAAGCTCACAGAGACTAACCATGAGTGGATATAACATCACATGCTGTTGTTGTTTACAACAGCGAACACTAGCATAACATTAGTAAAGCATGAAAAGACTAATAGAGCATATATTTATCATAAATATTTGGAAACAGGCTGAGAGGCCTGTTGGATTCCAGTGAGAAGCACAGAGAATAGCGTTCTTTGACACGACTGTGGGTGTCGAGCTACGCCTTGTAGGGTGAGTGGATTATCTCAGAAAAACATGAGGAGACTCTGAACACAAGCAGCTTTCATGAGAGCTTGTAGAGTGGGCCAGGAGAACCTGTGTCATCTCTTTATTACAGCTACAATTTTACCAGTTCTGTTCATACAATCCACTAAGAACAAAATCAGTACAGGCACAGAAGAACACTGAGGACCAATGGGATGCATTTTACTATTTAGAACAGTTTTGACTCCAGTAAGTATTAATTTGACAGATTATTGTGATATTTGGTGAAGATAATAGTGGATATTCCTTATAAAGAGCACCGAAGGCCCTTGAATGTTCCCAGATCTTGTTTTTTGAAATTTCTGTCTCATTCCAAGGATGTTTTGCAAACATTACAGTGGGAGAAAAGCAGCTTATGGCATCTCAAAGAGCTGCCTCCAACATCCTTTCCACTGTGATGAAATAGTGATACTGGTGAACATATAATAGAAGTACTGGAAACAAAAGATAACACATCACAAAAATGTGTTTTTAAGTTATTGTCAAGACACTACTGACATTTGGTTAAAATATCCAGTTGTTATTAATAAAAAGAATATTATTAGGGACATTTACCTGAAACAGAGTTTGCTGGAGTTTCACTGCTCCCCCTGAAGATGATCCACCAGTTTACTGTTTGTCTGGAACTCCTTAGGTTTTTTTTTTTTAGATCAGCTGTGAATGCCTGGAGTTGTGAATGAAAGTCCTGGGAATTCAGTTCAGTCAACAGGAAGGCCAGAGAGCAAGGGAGGCTCTCTCTCTGTCTGTCTGTCTCTCTCTTTTCTCTGAGGGTTGGTGGACTGCAGCAAAGAGGGGTGATCAGCTCCAACACCCAGGACTGGACTGGAGATGGGGCTGCCCTGCGAGATGCCAGCGTGAGTCTGTGTGGCGGTGGGCTGAAGCATGCGCTTCTGTGCACGACCGTTTCAGTGTGTGAATGCGTGAATGTGTTTGAGTGTGTCTCCCAGTGCCTGGTGTATGGGCACAATGCCCTGCTGTTTTGCTGTACCCCCCCCCCCCCCCCCCCCCCACCCCCCCCTTCTCCATGCTTCTCGTCAACCTCTGTCCCAACCCTTGCAGCCCCGCACATCCATCCAACTCAGCAATCCTCTTTTTCTCCTCCTTTTCTACTTTCACTTGTTCGTTTATGAGAGCCTGCTATTATTTTCCACCACGCTTTTTCTTTTTCAGTCTGTTTATGGGTTTCATTGAAGTTTTCAAGAGTACTGACGTAGTCCTTTTGCACCATCTTTTTCAGTAGCCTACTCTGACAGGAAAAATGTGACTCACTGTAAAATAGATTGTTAAATACATTAACACATTAACCATACTGGATAAATACTACCAGGATAATGAAAACCAGCAAAGAACTCTTTTTGAACTGGAAATTTGTACGAGGTTCAGATGCTGCAAAAACTTGAGCAGACGATCAGAGGAGCTGCGTTTCTACCACCATGCATGCGACCAGGATTGAAGAATGGATGAAGCTGATCTGTGAACTTATCTGTGAAGGTCTGAATGTGGACTCCAGAGTCTGCGCAGTAGAAGGACACATGGCCTTCTGTGTAATCCAGAAACACTCCCAACTTCCTGGGTCGGTGCTCTAGAGCCAGCGGGGTGACAGGAGAAGTGTTGGCAACGTACTGACCTCCAGCCTTAAGGCTTAAAGTCCAGAAACCATTTGCAGGGCACACTGTGAATTTGCCCTTCCTGTTTACAGACTGTCTGGCAACACCTATGGTCCATTCTATCTTTTCTCCAACTTCCACCTCCCAGTAGCACCTCCCACTGCTGAAGCTTTCTTTGGCCAGCACATTTGAAACTCGGTCAAACCTCTTCGGGTTATCCGGTACTTCCTGAAGCTTATCTGTGTACCTCACCTGTTGTCTGTCATCTGAGACCCAAAGCAAAGGGTGAGCTGTTTTAGCACTTAGGTTGACATCCACTAAAAAATAAATAAAAATCATTTCAAAAAGAAAGAGAAAAAGAGAAAAAGTCAGGAATGAATCAAACAGTGTGGACATCTGGCACAGAGATGGTACAAAAGTCTTTTATTTCATTTTTTAAAACCGTAAAAGTCCAAAACAAACTAAGAAAAAACTGCAGTATCTGCAGTATAATATTACAAATACTAACAGCACAGAATGTAACTTGTTACTGTAATCACACTATTGCATCTGCCTTACCTGAGTATTTCTCAATTCTCTTGAGTTCTAAAAAGGAACAACATGAAAAATAAACATTAATGTCACTGAATTCATCTCAGAAGACTGATTTGATGCATGTAAGATTAAAGCAGTATTACTCACCAGCTTTGGAGAGCCTGGCGACTTCTACCTTTATTTCTTCCAGTACGCCTGACAGCGCTCTTCTGGTGACCCCGATACAAGGATCAGTTTCTATCGTAACCTTGGACCAGTCCTTCATCTCACAGAGGTAAATAGTGCACACAGTGTTGGAATGACTTTACACTGATGCTTCAAAACCATCATCATCATGAGTTCTGCAGTAGGAGATGCTTACCAAGGCGGGTCGCTTCACATCGTCGCTCTGATCACCAGAGATCTGAGGGTCGGGTTCTTTGGTCTCCTTCTTCAGCTCCTCGATCTCCTGTTCAATCTCTCTCACCAGTTTTTCTACCTGGCTCTCCTCCTCCCTCTGCCTCTCCTCAATTGCGGTAACAACTGCTTTGTGGCTCTTCTCCATCGCATTTACAAGGGCAGAGAAGATCTTCTGGCTCTCTCGCACCTCTCTGAGGTAAGAGCTCTGATTGGACATCAAAATCATTTAATGATATACATTTCTAAGAAAAATAATTAATCAATTATGTTATGTGTGTTTATGTTTTCTACAGGTTTCAACTCACCTTTTGAAGCCCGAGAGAGTATTTCAGCCTTTCTATCTTCTGCAGCCTTTCCTGAATCATTTGTGTAACATCTATAACCTGTAAATGCGCAACACTGTACATCAGCACACACAAATACACTAGATTCATCAGATTAGATCATCTGTGATTAGATGACTGACAAAAGACAAACAAAAAAATGTCACCGTTTCCTCATCGGGGGGTTTCTGTGGTCGAGACTTCCTGTAGTTTTCAGATACTTCTGCCAGAACACGGTTGACGCTGAGGTCGGGCTTGTTGGGGAACACTCTCCTGCAGTGAGGGCAGTATTTGGATTGATGTCGTGTCCAGTATTTGCACAGGCAGGACAAGCAGAAGCTGTGTCCACATGGTATGGTTACTGGGCTGATGAAGATGTCCCTACACAGAAAGCACAAGAGGTGCTTCTCAGGGAGCAGGCTGATAGTGGAGGCCATAATCTGAAAAGAAATTATATCCACAAAAGAAAAGAGTAAGAAACAAAGCTTTTTTCCCCATCCTGTTTACACCAAAGTCCTTTGTGGTCACATTTGTGCTTGAGGGAGTGTTGTGTTTGAGTAGTAAAGCACAGAAAGCAAAGCTAAACTGATACCTAATGTGAGAAGTGCCAATAGAAGTCATTTGATAATGTAATGTAATGCAAATGTAATGAAGTCTGCTTGTTAACAATAAAAGCAGAAAGTAGATTTCTATTTTTAGCAGATAATTATGTTATACCTGAAAATGTTTCACAAATCCTGCATTCAGGATCTGATTTCAGGACTACAAAAGTACACACCTAGTAGCACAAGTACTAGTCATTGTTACTCATATTACTAGATGGCTATCTGTCATACACTCACTGCCCACATTGTTAGGTACACCTGTTCAACTGCTCTTATCTATCTAATCAGCCAATCACATCGCAGCAACTCATGTAGACATGGTCAAGATGACCTGCGGAAGTCGAAGCCGAGCATTAGAAAGGGGAAGAAAATCATTTAAGTGAATTTGAATGTAGCATGGTTGTTTGAACGTGGCAAGGCTACTGGGGTTTTCCCACACAACCATCTCGAGGGTTCATAGAAAAGGGTTTGAAAAAGTGAAACTATTCAGCGAGCAACAGTTTCTGGTTGAAAAATGCCTTGTTGATGCCAGAGGCCGGAGGAGAATTGCCAGACTGCTTCAAAGCTGATGAGAAGACAACAGTAACTCAAATTCGCACTTGTTACAGCCAAGCTAAGCAGAAGACCATCTCTGAACACATGAAACATTGAAGCAGATGGGCTACAGCAGCAGAAGACCACAGTGGCTGCCACTCCTGTAAACTAAGAACAGGAAATCTGAGGCTACAGTTTGCACAGACTCACCAATTTTAATTTAATTAGTATTTCCCATCCCTTTATGACCACAGGGTACCCGTCTTCTGATTGGCTTTGTCCGGTAGGATAATACCCAATGTCACAAAGCTCAGATTATCTCAAATTGGGGGTTTTTTTGAGTGCGGTTTTTTTTTTCTTTCTTTTTTTTAGGTCACTGCACTCAAATGGCCCACACAGTTGTAGAATTAAGGCAGTTCTCAAAACAAAAAAGGGTCCAAAGTATCCAATGAGTGTATAGATGTCATGGAAAAATTAGGACAGCTGAATAAAACTGTAGTTGAAACTGAAATTACTCAAAGTACAAGCCACAAACCTTTACATACAGACACTTAACTTAAAAATCTGTGCTCCATTTTATAAACAAACATTAAATAATATTAAATATTCAGTTGCTCACTTTGTGCTGACACCTTAAAGGCATGAAAGAATGAGCATTTACTCATAATGGAAATATGTTCACACCAGCTACACAGGAATTCAGGACGTCATATTCTTATGACATCATGTCCTCAGAATGGATCACTTTCATGCTACACGGACCAAGGAGGCAAAAAGAACAGAACATGCGATTACATTTTCATGCGCTGACCCTGAACTTTAGCCCTGTAATAATTTTCTATCTCTGTGTGTTCTTATCATCACTGTCACAGCCTGCTTGAGTTCACTGTTCACTGTGAGATTAACAAACAGAAGCAGCTAAATATGCAGTCAAACAAGTAGCAGCCAAATAGTGTTCCTATGTCGTGAGAAAGCGACGACTCAAAACAAAGGCGAAACCAATAAATCCTCAAGCTCTTTTTTTTTTTTTTACCTGTAACATGTAATCCTCAGTTCAGACTCCCTCACATTCACTCACATAGGAAACTGGTTTAGGTTATGCAACATGCTCATAAAGGATTCAGAGGACTTTCAGGAAATCAGCACACAGGTAGCTTTTTGAAAACAGACTATTAAGGCAAATGTGATCTCATCTTACCCAGCGGATCTTTTCCAAGTGGACCGACCCGCGTCTGTGCTGCTTCTACTTGTGATTTTAGCTAATAATACACGGAGCCTTCACTGGTTCCCACTGAGCAGGTATGTGCGTTGTGTAGAAAAGGGGCAGTGCTTTAGACAATGGCATGTTCAGCTAAGACTCCACCCTACATGTTCTTTGAGCTGCACTTTAACTAATTCATGGCAAGATGCCAGGAAGTGGTGAATTTGAATAAAATGTAAATTGCACACACAAAACTACTGCACCCATTAGTGTCCTAAAACCACAGCTTTATTTATTTATAATAGACTGATTTTACAGTATGAATGGGCTGTGACATTTTGTCACTGTGTCTTTCAGGTTCTGTGCCAAAACACTGACATGCTACATTTAATTAAAATATGTTTGAAATGAAAACCACACAAAACAAGGGAGAATGGGTGTAATACTTGCGTTTCAATTTAAAGAGAGCTTAACGTGGTAATTTATTTTGTTATCAGTTAAGCCAGAAAGCTACCTAAGCAGAATTTGGATACAAAGAGCAAGCGATAAAGTTTTTATTTCCATCAGGCCATCAGTCAAATATCGCTGTCACATACGAGGAGCTGCAAAGAAGCGGTTGATAAAGATTGAATTGAAGTTGAGTCTGGCAGTCGGGGCCATTCTGTTGTCCATATGCTTTATTGCCACCTGTGCTGTTCCCCCCGCTGATCCACCCACTGCACCACCTATGATACCATAAAGAACCATCCCTCCGGGGCCCTCTATAGACCCAGCAAGAGCACCCATCACAGCCCCCACAACAAAACCCGTCCCCAGGCCTCTTGCTAGAGACTTTCTGAGCCAGCTGTTGTTGATCTCTGCTTGAGCTCTGATCTCTGCACCAATAGTGGCCGTATAGGCATCCTTCTGGAAATACAGCTCCTCCTCCATGTATTGCTTCTCCATCTCAGTCCATGCCTTCTCTATCTCTGCTGCCCGCTGCTTCCTAAGCTTATTCTCCTCCTTCTTTACGCACTCCTCGGCCTTCTGGAAAGTTTTGCTGGAGAAGTAGCCCCCACCTAATGAGGCAACCATTAACTCTATTTTCTTCAGCAGCTCTCTGTCTTGGCTTCGGTCTCTCCAGTTCTTGTTGAAAAGGTGAAAGCGTCCGCCGTACTTCTCGATCAGTTCTCTCAGATGCCAGTCTCTCTTCTTCACCCTGTCTTCCAAGGCAGCTCTATCCTGATTTCCTTCATGTGCCAGGAGGACCATGGCGTGTCTCAGACAGTGTCTTCCAAAGCGTCCCCTCATCAGTCTGGAGGTTCTCATGTCATTGGGGGAGATTTTCTCCAGGTCAAAGGCAACAAGAAAGGCATGGGGACCAGGTATACATAAGCACTTTGACCTTCTCAGCTCCATCTTCCTCTTGACTTTAGATATATCCTTATCGTAGATGTTTGGTCCATTGATCACTGCCACTCGTCTACCAGCCAGCTCACCATTGTTCTTTGTGCTGCCAGAAAGGCTGCTGACATCCTTAGAAAACACCTCGCTCCCAAGTATGGCGTTGGTTAGCAGGAACTGAGAAGGTCCACTGCTACCGACCACCATAAGCCTCAATTCTATGGCACCACCTATTAAAAAAAAGGAAAAAAATCAGGTGGAATCCATTTGAGAAAGATGTAACATCTTTAGAAAGCAAAAAAAACCAAAGAACTGCATTTGCTTACACTTATCCATTTTATTGATTATAGAGTGTAGTTTGTGCATTGTGTTTCCATGCAATAATTAAATTCATGTAATAAGCTGTGCAGAAAACAAAGATAAATGTCAAAGTCACCCAAATGTTCACAACAATTAATATCTATTTAAATCTATTTCTTTACAGACGTAACTACATAAGTACAGCACTTTTTTAAATGTTAAAACAAAGCACTTAAAAAAATATATAAAAATGTTGTTTCTTGCTTTTTTTTCAGGTTTCTGCTGTAAGTTTGAAAAATGTCCTAATGCTAAACATCTTTGCTCCAAACAATGGCGAAAAGGAGCTGCACAAAACGTATTTGTCTGTCTGACTGTTAGCAGGATAACTTTGAAAATTATAAACAGATTTCCATGCAAATTTCTGGAGTTGCTGGGGGTAGTACAAGGAACAATTGTTGAAATGTTGGTGGTGATCCTGGATCACGCTCTGGATCCAGGATTTTGTAAAAAAAAAAATTTTGCCATTGTGAGATATGGACAATAGTCACATGTTTGCATCTAACCTTATGAGGATAAATCAGAATCCACTAAAAAGAATTAGGGTGCAACATGACCACAAGTTCTGTCATACAGGAAAGTTTGTTCATAATTGAAGGAGGATCTAGATCTAATGATCCAGAATGCTGAAAATATTTTATGATTGAATATGTAAATTTGAGGTGGGCGAGGTATGCTCTCTGCTGAGTGCCTTTCTAGTATTAGGACTGTGTGCATGCGATTCATCCTGTTTTCAAGATTTAAATATGAACAACAGTAGGGAGGATAATTTTGTTTACAGTTTTCACTGTTTTACTAAAGTGAAACAGAAGGTTCAATGTCTCCTCCCCCACTCCCACAGTCCCTGCCTAACACACAACGTGAGAATTTTCACCTCTGTGTCTTTGTGACGTGAGTGAAGAGAAACCCCATAAAATCCTTTCTCTCCCATGTTTGCATGGCTATTTTTCCCCCCATAGATATATAAAATCCAAAAGCTTACCTTTCTTCCTTGTATCCATTTAGCAGCTTTACAGCACAGATTCAGTTTCTTTTTTTTATATATGGAAATTTCTAAAACTTCTCCTTAAACTGATTTAGCACATTTGTATTCGGTGGAAACATATTCCTGCCTGTTCCCCATCTCTCCCTCTGTCTGCCTCACCGTCCTTGCTGATTAGGTAATTGAGCACCAGATTTTACATTAAGTGGAAAATGCCCTCAGGGTTGATGGCTGGCAGTGTGCATGCTCACATTTATTGACATCTATGTGCAATCAAATCTTTAGATTTATGACTAAATACATAATTGTATGCTGACACATTTTTGGAAATAATATTATCTCAAATGAGAGCAGTTATACATGAGTATTTTCTTTGTTTTGATCTGTATTAACTAGTGGTGATCTGACTCATTTTAAGATGAGAAGCACCAGCTCAGATCTCTGATGGCGCTTAATTCAAAATGATATAGGCATTTATTGATTATAAGCCTGATTTCTTTTTTAAAATTTCAGTTAAAATAAACAGATTTTAAAGTGGTCATTCAAGGTTATGTCACTGTCTGCGCACTAGGGTTCAGGGAAATCGATAGCTCATTAGTCAGTTTCATCTCGTGCTAGTGGGACACACATTTATTTTCCAACTATGGACTCATGTCTTTATTTAATGTATCATCTGTGCGTGCAGCAATTCAGCCTAATGTAAATACCATTACACATGCTCTACATCAGTATTCAGAAGTCAACATGTGTACTCTGGTCATGGATTACCACCATTTTTTCATAGTTTCATCTGTTACCTGTACGTGCTTCTTTCTGATATATATCCAACATTCATTTGATAAACGTAAACTAACAGCTTGTGGCATTTTAAAATGTGCAGGCTACAACTGCACAAATTGTAACCTCAGTTTCCTCTTCTTAGGTCTTCTGCTGCTGTCGCTCATCTGCTTCAAGGTTCAGAAATGCTCTTCTCTGTACTTTGGTTGTAAAAAGTGGTTATTTGAGTTACTGTTGCGTTCCTGTGGACTCGAAGCAGCCTGGCCATTCTCCTCTGATCTCTAGCATCAGTGAGTTCTTCTCTCCAAGAGAATAGCCGCTCTCTGGATATTTTCTCCTTTTCAGTCCATTTTCTGGAACCCTAGAGATGGTTGTGTGGGAAAATCCCAGTACATCAGCTGACCTGAGATCAGTGCTGTATGGATTACACAAACTGGTCCGCTGCCCTACGCATTCCCAAACCTGCGGAAATAACAGAAAGTGAAGTGATCGAAAAACACACAGAAGAACATATAGGTGTACTGTAATGAAATAGAATAAAGAGGACAGCAACAATATCGTATTGTTGCTGTCGTCTTTATTCTATAAAAATAATATTAAGATTACACAGAATGCGCAATGTAGTAATCTGTAATGTACTAATCTGTATTACTCGGGCTTCGTACTACATGTATGGCTCAGGTGAACAGAACCAGGGCACGAAGCGTCACACACTGTCTTCTCCAGGTCAGTTTTTTTCATAATCAAAGCTTATCTGTTTGGTTACAAAAACAATGCGCAAGAGCCACCAATTGAACGCTGAGATCGTTTATTTTTTATGACATTTTATATATCATTTTATATATGACACTTTGTGTTAAAGCCATGAACTAACGATGAATTAATGAAGGAACTACAGTACCCATGACCGCCATCGGCCGTGACCATGGTGACGCGTTTTCCTGTTGCTGTCCAGGTGAATTGCATGACTGCTAGTTCACCCGCTTCGGATGTTATTAGTCCGTTAAATGGATGCCACCACAGCTCTGCAGCTGTAATTGTTTATAATCATCTTATATTTTGATCGTCATGAACACTGAAGATGTTTTTAAAAAGTTCTCAAAAGGCCGTTGCTATGGTGGTTGTCACGGACGCCTCAGTAGTGGCTAAACTGGCGCGTCCGGTTCCTGCTGCTAGCTGTGTGCCGCAGGAAGGCCGCGTCCCATTTCAAAGAGCCGCCGCTCTGAAAAGTTTACCAGAGTTAAGCCGATGTTGCACTAAACAGACACAACTGTTATGTTTTTATTATCTGACAACACCTGGAAGCACCGTTTACTCAAAGCTGTCATGCAAATCGGATTTCACACTGACCGGGAGCCGCAGTCGCGGTACAAAAGGCCCAGGCTGACAGAGAGCGCTGTGATTAAGCAGCAATACAATACATGTACGACTGTTGACTGCTGGGCTGTGTTGAACTGTAATTGTAAGCGGAACTGTCCATTAAAAACAATAGACAGATGAGAGTAAAGCGGTCATTATAGTGGAGCAGTGAGTATTGTCTGGAGGGACGGGCTGGGCTTGAAGTTCAGCCCGGGACCTCGGACAGGCTGTGAGCGCTGCATCGCCAGCGAAATTGGGTAAAAAATAAAATATTAATTCTGATCACCAACCGGTTTGGCCTGGGAATGACCTGGGAAACCTCCCGATGGCCACCACGCCCCTGATTCTGTATATAACGAAAAGTGGGATTCCTGTTGAAGGATTGAAGCTAATCAATAAATTAATCATTTTAATGATTTTATGCCCATGTGAACTGTAACATATATTTCCCCATGTAAGCTCAAGTATTTTAGATAATCACCAAGGTTGGTGCCATCTGGAATGTCTTGTTTTTAACTGTCTGGCTGTGAACGAAGACTTCGAGGTCGATCTTGACAATGCCAGTTCTTTGTTAATAGTGTTTATAGTTTACAGTTGTCTCTGCCAGTTATGTTCATATTTATTTATGTAGAATTTCACAAAGATTATTTTATTGAATTTACCTGACGTGTTTGTGTAGCTCCGGTTGGTATGCGGAACCTTTCTTTTGTTATTGTTTTCTGTACCCCTACGTTTAGTTTTTTGGGACAACTCCTTTATAAGGAGCAGTTTCGCGCTCACTCTCCCCCTTCTTCCTGTGGCATTCGGCGGGAGCGGTGAGTGAAAGTTTAGGAAGTTTAGTAATTGTAAATCCAGCTGTACTAGACAACAATGTCTTTGTGTGTTTTGTTTGTGTAGGGGCTTAAAGCGATCGTCACCAACCAGACTGTGATGTTTTGTTTACTATTTGGTCAGAAATAAAAGGAGATCGCCTCCAAATCACGCCGGTGGCCTGATGTGATCATTGATGCACACAACGCAGAGAGCTGTAGAAGCCACCGGTTACACTTGGTGCCGTGAGACCCGTTGCATCGCCGGTCAGCGCTCGTCTGACCTCCCGGGTGTAGCTGCAGTCACCCTCGTCTCCTCTCCTGCTGGGCGGCGCAGCCCGCGCGCGCCCTCCGGTCGCCGTGCACGCAAGGTGTGTCGTCACCATAAAGAGAGACTCGCACACATTCTCCCTCATTTCGTTTGTGTGTGTTTGTTATATCGAACTGCTCGTGCCCTGCCGCACGTTAAGAGGACGTTCCCGACAATCCAACCCTCTTTTTCTGTTTTGAAATAGACGTGATAAACATGAATAAGGGATGTGTATTTTGAATGAAGAGTATATATTGGACTTCTACATAGAAAAGTAAAAAAAAATTTTATTTCTGTTTATTGCTTTGAATTTTTTGAGGGTTTGTGTGTGTTTATTTACATTCTGCTGCATATTTGATTGTGTGTTTTGATCATCCTTTTTAAAAAAATTTTTTTTTTTATTTAATTTTTTTTCTCTCACCTTTGCCATTGATAATTTTTATTCATGATGTCAGGTGTAGACCCCTTTAAGTTTCAGTCTGTGGTGGGTTGTGGGCGTGGTGTCACCTTAGGGGTGGGAAGGGGCAAACAGATGCCTTCAGTGTTTTGGTAGGGGTGGGTCTGTGTCCCCTGGTGTCCCCAAATATGCATCTGATCAATCTTTTGTCAACTCACCTTTGGTCCCCACTGCTAGCTCCACACCCATTGCCCAGCCAAATTGTGAGCCCACACAGGTGGTTCCTGTTGAGGCTCTCGGTAGTCTGTTTAGTGATTTTGCTAAACAAATAGGGGATAGTATATCAGCAAGCCTTAGTGCTATACATCAACCAAGTGCTGTCCAGCCTCAGCCTATTCTGTGTCAGTCTACCAGTGATACATCACAGCTAAAGGTTGTTGTACAGTCTGATGCCAGAGCTCCACCTTATTTCAGGGGTGATTACACAGACACATTTTCTGTTCATGAATGGGAAGACATGATGAAAACTTACCTGAAGAGGGTTAAGTGTGGCAGTCATGCTGAAATGTATGACTTGATAATGTCGAGACTAACAGGCAGAGCTAGAGATGTGGTTAAAGTATCTCTCCGCAGTCGTCCTGAGCTGTGTACGTCTGATCTACCCACAGCTGTGTTTGAGATATTAAAGGGGAACTTCAGTGAGCTGGCATACTCTAATCTGCCTATGAAAGACTTTTATGGAACCACTCCCTGGGCACATGAAAGTGCTCTTGATTACTGGGTTCGTCTTAACAAATCCATCGATGCTGCCGATGAGTGCCTTCGGAGGCGAGGCAAATTTGTGGAGGACCCAAGTGCTGAAGTGGTCATGATGTTCATTAATCACTGTCCTGACCCCACTCTTGCCTTGACTTTCCAGCTAAAGTCACCTGAGCAGTGGACCGCAGCTGAGGTTCAGGAACGTCTCGACAATCACACGAGGAACAAGAGGAAGACTGTTTCACAGCCTCAGACCTCAGTGGGGTTGTCAGCTTTGAGCCAGAACACTATGGCTGATTCTCTTCACCCTTGTGATTCTCAGGCTGCCCTAGTAGCGAACCAGCCAAAGACTCCTTGCAACTTTCCACCTGCAGTCACTCTGGTCTGCAGTCAGCCTGACTCTGATGACGTTGTGGCGGGCCAAAATCAATCTGCTCGCTTGTCTGTGTCCCCTGCTGTTCTTGATGTAACTCCAACTGCTGCTGACAATGGCCTTATAGTAGTTGTAACTATGTTTGACAGGGTTCTTTCTCTGTGCAATGCTTCTCTCACTGCCAGTGCAAGACCAAGCAACCACCAGCCTATCAGACATCAGCCTGCCTGTTCTGGTAACAAACGGTGCCCTGAGCCTTGCAGAGTCTGTGGTTCGAAGGATCACTCGACACATGCACACTGCAGGCTTTATAGGTTATGCCATAACTGCTTCAGTCCTGGTCATATTAGGGCTCAGTGTTCACGTTCCACCCGTTATGGTGCCACTCCCACTCTTCCTACCTCCATTGATGATTTAAACTAGCCTGCCTGTGTGATGAGAGGGGTAACATGGGCGATGCCGGAGACACCCTCAACGAAGAACATGATTTGCAGTCAGTATATGTGAACTGTTGTAGCTCTCTCCCAGATGACACGGAAGTGATTGTTGTGGGCTCACACAGAGTAGCTGAAGCAAGTGACCTGTTTTATGCTTCAGTGACAGTCAGTGGTCAGTGTACTCTGAGAGGGATGCTTGATTCAGGAAGCATGTCATGCATGCTAAGTGAAGAAGGGGAGTCCAAACTAAGAGCAGTAGGTGTTCTCACTGTTCCTCAACCTGTGCCTGAGAAGGTGGTCCTTGTTGGCTGTGGTGGCCTTGTAACAAAGCCCAAATGTATTTATGATCTCGACATTGAGATTCATGGCTCCAAGTTCTCTGTCCCTATGTTTCTTGTTCTAGGGCAGAGAGATGAGCTGATCATTGGAAGCAATGTCATCAGACCCTTGATCCAAAAGATGAGGTCTGATGTAAAGTACTGGGAGCTTGTAGGCTCCAGCACCTCTAATCCTGACTGTGAGCAATTTCTCGAATTGCTTTGTTGCACAACCCGTTGGTCTGGGTCTGACATGCCTGACAAGGTTGGGACAGTTAAGCTAAGACAGTCCATCACTCTTGCACCTCAACAGGAATATCTTGTGTGGGGGAGGTTGCCCAACAATGCCCATCTATCACTTGGGAGCACTGTCATAGTGGAGCCCACCTCCTCCCGTTCAGCCCCTAGAGACATAATTGTTGGACGGGTGGTGACACCCATGTGGGGTGATCGCTGGGTACCAATGAAAATCTTGAACCCGACAAAGACTCCTGTGACGCTGCGTCGCAATGCAAAGGTGGCAGATGTCTTTCCATGTCTTGCTGTTGAGGACTTGCCCATCTCTCAGGGTGTCAGTAGACCACAGACCAATTGGACTGCTGAATCTGTCCCGGATCAGACGTCAAACCCATCCCAACGGCTGAAGGAATGTGGTTTGGCAGATATTGACCTGGAGGCGTGTGAGGTGTCAGAGGAGTGGACACAGCGGCTGGCTGATCTGATACTTACCTACCAGGATGTCTTTTCTAAACACAAGTTGGATTGTGGAGAGGCCAAGGGTTTTGTTCATCGCATTCACCTCACCGATGACCGCCCCTTCCGGCTTCCCTATCGTCGGGTCCCTCCAGCGCACTATCACAAGCTGAGAGAGGTTTTATCAGAGATGGAAACGAAAGGCATCATCAGTAAGTCAATCAGTGAATATGCTTCACCATTGGTCCTTGTCTGGAAGAAGTCAGGTGACTTGAGGATCTGCACTGACTTTCGCTGGCTCAATGCCAAAACTGTCAGGGATGCCCACCCATTGCCCCATCAGGCTGATTGCCTTGCTGCCTTTGGTGGGAACGCCTTCTTCAGCACTATGGATCTCACATCGGGATTCTACAACATCCCCCTCCATGAGTCTGACAGACGGTACACGGCCTTCACAACACCTTTGGGCCTGTACGAATACAACAGGCACCCCCAGGGTCTGTGCAACAGTCCTGCATCCTTTATGAGGATGATGATCAGTGTGTTTGGTGACTTGAACTTTTCTAGTCTCCTCTGCTACCTTGATGATCTGCTCGTCTTTGCCCCTTCTGAAGAGGAGGCTTTGAAACGTCTGGACATGGTCTTTTCACGACTCAGAGCAAACAATCTAAAGCTGTCACAAAAGAAGTGTCACTTTCTTCGCAGGTCTGTGACATTTCTTGGCCATGTAGTGGATAGCAGTGGTGTCTCAGTCGACCAGGGCAAAGTTAAGGTCATCTCAGCTTTCAGGAAGGAGGACCTCATGGACTCTGATGGGCTCACGCCATCTCAGAAGAAGGTCAAATCTTTCCTTGGGATGGTGCTGTATTATCAGCATTTCATTCCTGGCTGTTCTTCGATTGCAATGCCGCTTTATGCTCTGACTGCTGGGCAGAAGAGGAAGGTTAAGGGCTCCCCCGGACGGCGGAGAGCGGGTACCTTCCGGGAACTGTCTCCTCAGGACTGGACACCTGCCTGTGAGGAGGCATTTGAGGGTCTTAAAAGTGCCCTCCTCAACAGTGTGGTGCTGGCACACCCAGACTTTGACAGGCCTTTCATCCTTTCCACCGATGCTTCCCTGGATGGTCTGGGTGCTGTTCTGTCCCAAGTGCCTGCTGGCGAGGAGAGAGCAAGGCCAATTGCTTTTGCCAGCAAGTCTCTCTCCCGAAGCCAAGCAAATTATCCTGCTCACAGGCTAGAGTTCCTAGCCCTTAAGTGGGCTGTCTGTGACAAATTCAGCCACTGGCTCAAGGGTCACAGGTTCACTGTGTGGTCTGATAATAACCCTTTGACATACATCTTAACAAAACCTAAACTTGATGCTTGTGAGCAGCGTTGGGTCTCCAAACTGGCCCCTTACTGCTTTGAGATTAAACACATTCCCGGACGTCTGAATGTGGTGGCAGATGCTCTCAGCAAGGACCCCTTTGTGAAGCCTCTGCGGGACCAGCTGTTGTGTGTCCCTTACTCTGAGCTGCTGGGACAGGCTCATGATGTCAGTGACGAACAAGTACAGGACACTTTCCGCTTTACTTGCCAGCCACAGTCAATAGGGGGCCCCTCTACTTCTGCTGCAGTTCATGGCTCACTGTCTGAGGATGATGTCTCCTCCTTCTCTCCTCATTTGAAGAGTGGGACGCAGCTTCGAGACAACGAGCAGCCTCCCTTGATGACCACCTCACCTCCTTGGAACCTGCTGGTCAGGATATGTGGCCTTTTTTGCCTCTCACTGATCTTCAGGCACACCAACAGAAGGATCCAGTAATCTCGAGGGTTGCTCATTATGTTGAGAGAAAGCGCAGACCCTCCAGACGGGAACGTTGTAATGAGAATCAGCCAACCCTGAAGGTCCTGAAGCAGTGGGACAGGTTGACACTCATGGGTGGGATTCTCTACCGAGTCACAAAGGACCCTTTAACCAAACACAAGAGGTTTCAGTTTGTTGTGCCTGAGTCTTTGAAGGCTGATGCGTTATCGGGTGTTCATGATCATGCTGGTCACCAGGGTCAGCCCCGCACACTCTCTCTGGCTCGTCAGCGCTTCTTCTGGTCTGGTATGGAGAAAGATGTGCGAGATCATGTGAAGAACTGTCAAAGATGCGTTCTCAGTAAAACTCCTGAACCTTCTGCCAGAGCCCCACTAGAAAACATCAAGACCTCTGCTCCTTTGGAACTTGTGTGTGTGGACTTTTGGTCTGCGGAGGACAGCAACAACAGGTCGGTGGATGTTCTGGTTGTCACGGACCATTTTACCAAGTTGGCTCATGCCTTTCCCTGTCGAGACCAGACCGCAATAGGGGTTGCCAAGAAGCTGTGGGACAATGTTTTTTGCGTTTATGGCTTTCCCCAGCGCTTGCACTCTGACCAGGGAGCGAGCTTTGAAACCGAGCTTATTGCTGAGCTCTTGAAGTTGTCAGGGGTTGATAAGTCGCATACCTCGCCATACCACCCTATGGGGAACGGCAATACAGAAAGGTTTAACCGAACCCTGGGCAACATGTTGAGAGCACTGCCCCCTCGCTCCAAACAGAAATGGCCACAGATGATCCACGCAATGACTTTTGTTTATAACTGCACCATTCACGAGACCACTGGATTTGCACCTTTCTATCTGATGTTTGGGAGAGTTCCTAGACTGCCAGTTGACCTAATGTTCAAGAATGTACTCCGTGATGAGACTGTGTGTGACTATAATGCTTATGTTAAGTCTCTTTTGGGAGACCTGCACTGGGCAATGACTCTGGCTCAAAAGAACTGCACAGCTGAGCAACAACATCAACGTGACCAGTACAACAAAAGGGTCAAAGGTCTGCCTCTGTCACTTGGTGATAAGGTGCTGCTGGCGAACAAAGCTGCCCGAGGGAAACGGAAGCTTTCTGACAAGTGGGAGCCGGTTGTCTACACTGTGGTGGCTTCGAAGCCTGCTTTGCACATCTATCGGGTCAGGGATCAGGATGGGCACGAACGGGTAGTCCACCGCAATCTGCTACTACAGGTCAACTTCTTGCCCCTCAGTGGAGTTCCAGACGGTGATGAAGCAGGTGTGCCCACGCCTGCCTGTAGTGTGAGCAATGCCTGTCCATCTGACTGGAATGTGACTGAGATGTCTGGATTGAACACTGCTGCAGCAACAGCTGAACCTTCCTTTGCTGGTTCTCTCTCTGGGGTTAGCGACTGGGATGGTGGCCGAACTGCTGCTTGGGTCAGCGAACAGTCATCTTTAGATGAACCACTTGGTTCGAAGAGTCCATCTCCTTCCGCTGTGGTCGCCCCAGCTCCAGTTGGTCCTGCTGCTACTGTGGATCAGCCACCTGTTGCCCCTGCCCCCCTGCAGCAACCGTTGCATGTCTACCATGGTCCTCCTCGGGGACTTGATGCAGTAGACCGACTCACCTCCAGTTTTGGCAGGGTTATTCGACCCGTTTGCCACTTAATCGAGTCCATGACACAATTTGAGTCTGTTCTGGGGGTGGAACCGAGTTCTCCTACTGTTCTTCATGTGTAAAGCCTAAAGTTGCATGTCTAGCAATTTTTGTTTTTTGTTTTGTTGTTTTTGTTTCATGGTATATTACATAACTTTTCATGTATTGCATTAGTGCTGTACTGCTATTTGTACATCTTTATCTCATTTACCCTCTTTTGTCTGGCATGAGGATGCGCGGTGTATGAGGCACCGCACATTATTTTTGGAGTACTATAGGTTTTTGCTGGGCACCAAGCAAGCCTTTAGTTCTCCTATCCTTTTAATAGGAAACTTTTGATGTTGATTTTCTCTGCTTGAAGATTGTGTTTTTATGTGTATTACTGAGTGTAGTGTGTTGTACAACCCATAATTTTGTGTAATTCTAGGGGGGTGAATGTAACAATGCCAGTTCTTTGTTAATAGTGTTTATAGTTTACAGTTGTCTCTGCCAGTTATGTTCATATTTATTTATGTAGAATTTCACAAAGATTATTTTATTGAATTTACCTGACGTGTTTGTGTAGCTCCGGTTGGTATGCGGAACCTTTCTTTTGTTATTGTTTTCTGTACCCCTACGTTTAGTTTTTTGGGACAACTCCTTTATAAGGAGCAGTCTCGCGCTCACTCTCCCCCTTCTTCCTGTGGCATTCGGCGGGAGCGGTGAGTGAAAGTTTAGGAAGTTTAGTAATCGTAAATCCAGCTGTACTAGACAACAATGTCTTTGTGTGTTTTGTTTGTGTAGGGGCTTAAAGCGATCGTCACCAACCAGACTGTGATGTTTTGTTTACTATTTGGTCAGAAATAAAAGGAGATCGCCTCCAAATCACGCCGGTGGCCTGATGTGATCATTGATGCACACAACGCAGAGAGCTGTAGAAGCCACCGGTTACACTTGGACGCCTCAGAAACTGGAACCTTCTATTGCACATTGTTATGTACATGATGTAATTCAACATAGATAAGCTTCAACTATGAAACCCTGACAAAAACATGTAGTCAGTCTTAGTGCTCTGTTCTGTATGTGACGTAACCAACATAGATAAGGTTTGACTATAAGAAACCTGCCCTGAGAGAAGACGGTGTGTGTACTCCATGCACCCCAGCAGCAAGATGCTGCCAATGCTATGCAGTGTGAAGGAATTTAAATAATAAGAGTGTGTCTCTGCTGTTTAAGCCTTTAGGTTTCTGCGTGTTCGTTTCATCGAACAGGAATGACACAAATCAATCAGAATAAGGAGTCCAATTATTAAATTTTATAAAACCATTTCAAACAGTTTACAGATTAATCTGGTTCAGAATTGTCAGAGCTGCCTGATGCAGTCAGTGCAGCTTCACACAGTCTGACATTGCTCTCTATCTTAGTTCAGCTTTTATACAGACTTAGACACAGTTATTGAAATATGCAAGCATGTAGCATGATTATCAGTTCCTCCTTCTGTGCCCTTCACTGTGGGTTCATCTGGGTCCTGTAGACACAAAACATCAGACCAAAACACACATTCTTCTCCAGTAAATCATTGGCATGTGATTTAGTTGTTTCTCTCCTATGCAGTCTTATTTCTGTCTGCTGTGCAGTGTTATTTCAACACTTTCACCTTGTTGTGAAGATTAATTCTGCAATATGCCACTTGATGCTATATTTCTATTTAAATTGTTTTATTTATGGTATGTCTAGTGTGCAGCTTATGTACACTTCTTCCTTCAATCCCCCTTTTGAGGTCAGACATTTCTGACCTCAACTTCAGCAGCCTGACCTGGGTCGGTCAGCCAGGACTGCACTGATGTTAAGAGCCAGAAGAGGATTTGTGAAAACTAATCTTATACTATTGTAACTGTAAATTTAGCAAAGAATTAGACAGGGTTTAATAATGACATATTTATAATGGATGTACCTGCTTTCTATACTTTCTTACGGCCTGAAAAAACAAAAAGAAAACAAGCATTAGTCTTTCATGTATCAATGTTGTTCAGTGAAGTGGATTAGCATTTAAATTTAATCAGTCCAAAGTAAATTCTGCATATAAATTGGCCCACTTGACAAACAGTAACATGAAACAGTCACTATCTAATAATTTTCCTCAAATTCATTAAAAAATGTGGATTGCATCCCTTCAGGATCAAATCCAGTTCTATGATGAAAATCTTACTGCAAACATAAAGAAATGATCACTGATCAATACACAGGTAATAGTTATATATGCAGCCTTCTTTCAGCCTTCAGCATAGCCTGCTCATATTCACCAAAGCCATGGATGTTCAAACCACAGTAATTAGCACTCGTCCCTGAGACGCATCCCTGCACCTCTTTAGACACTAGCTGTTCACATCTGGCCGTCATCTTGGTTAGTTTCCTGTTAAAGGTGCATAATGTCTCAGGTATGATCTCAGGTACCTGTGGAAAAAGTCCAGTGAGGAAAGTTCCAATTTTTCCCTGTCAATTAAACAAAATACCATGAACTGCAGGTCTGTGGGTCAATAATGAAATTTGCATAAACTAAGACAGGACATCAAAATGCCCATAAATATTCTAAAGATCTATTTATTCAATGGCTTTTAGTTATAAATCTTTTATTTTATTAATCAGCCTGAGAAAAATGAGCTTACAATTTTCATTTACCACTAATTTACTAACTAAGTGGATTCAATCCACCAAAAGTGAACCTGATTTAATGCACCTAGAGTTAAATGTCAGATCAAGCAAAAACCTAATTTGAGCTTCTGTCTGTCTATGAGTGAGTGTGTGTGTGTAAGCTGCTTCTTCATTGTAAGTGTTTGTGTTTTTATACAAGCTCAGTGTCAGCTGTCTCATTTTTCATCCAATTGTAAAGTTAACTTTTGCATTTTGGTCTCAAACTCATCAGGAAATTCAAAATGCTAATTAATGTCCTTAAATTAAAATTTGACACACCTTCTATGTGAGCTAAAGTGGAACAAAAAGAACACAAGAAAACAAAAAACAAAACATGGGATGAATCTCAAAATATCTAAAAGTAATCATTTTAAATTCTCTAATCTTAAACAGCTCTTGGATGAGTAGATTGAATTGAACTTGGTGACTGGGAAGGAAAAACTCCCTTTTAACAGGAAGAAACCTCCAGCAGAACCAGGCTCAGGGAGGGGGGGTCATCTGCTGAGGGGAGAGAAAAGACATGCTGTGGAAGAGAACCAGAGATTAATAACAATTAATGATTAAATGCAGAGTGGGGTATAAACAGAGTAAATAAGGTGAATGAAAAGAAACAGTGCATTATGGGAACCCCCCAGCAGCCTAGACCTATAGCAGCATAACTAAGGGAGGGTTCAGGGTCACCTGATCCAGCCCTAACTATAAGCTTGATCATAAAGGAAAGTTTTAAGCCTAATCTTAAAAATAGAGAGGGTGTCTGTCTCCTGAATCCAAGCTGGGAGCTGGTTCCATAGAAGAGGGGCCTGAAAGCTGAAGGCTCTGCCTCCCATTCTACTCTTAAGTATCCTAGGAACCACAAGTAAGCCAGCAGTCTGAGAGAGAAGTGCTCTGTTGGGGTGATACGAGACTATGAGGTCTTTGAGATAAGATGGGGCCTGATTATTCAAGACCTTGTAGGTGAGGAGGAGGATTTTAAAATTCTATTCTAGATTTAACAGGGAGCCAATGAAGAGAAGCCAATATGGGAGAAATCTGCTCTCTCTTTCTAGTCCCTGTCAGTACTCTAGCTGCAGCATTTTGGATCAGCTGAAGGCTTTTCAGGGAGCTTTTAGGACAGCCTGATAATAATGAATTACAATAGTCCACCCTAGAAGTAATAAATGCATGAATGAGCTTTTCAGCATCACTGCTGAAAAGCTCATGGATGTTTCTAATTTTAGAAATATTGCGCAAATGCAAAAAAGCGGTCCTACATATTTGTTTAATGTGTGCATTGAAGGACAAATCCTGGTCAAAAATGACTCCAAGATTTCTCACAGTGTTACTGGAGGCCAAAGTAATGCCATCCAGAGTAGGGATGCGCCGATCCGATATTCAGTATCAGTCTGATCTGGATCATCACTGCCACTTTTTTCCACGCCTCCACCGCTCTCTGTGCTCGCCGTGCTGAGAATTTCAGCTGTTATTTTTTTCTCTATGTCAGCTCCCAGTTTGCTAGCGAGCGCAGCTATTAGCACTGGTGATTGTCCGGTACCGGAAGGACCCCTTCCCCGTCAAAACAGTTTTGATACTTTAATCCCTGATTAGTGACTAAATATAGACCTGCAGTAGAAACGTATTTAGGAGAATGCTTGTGAATATAAAGCATTACAAGATTGCGCTCATGCAGCCCCCCCAGTTTTTCAACATAAACGCTGATGACGCAACAACAGCAGTCAGCTGATTTACGTGCAGTCTGTCTGCACAAGTGCAAAGAGGCGGAGAGGGTGAGCGCAGATGAGTGAAAGGAAATGTTTTTCTAGCATCCAAAGGAAGCTTTTCCCCCCTGTAACCTCCATTAAACCTTTACTGGGAAACAGCTGGAGGTCCTTCATCAACCACCTGATCAGTAAGTGAAGAAAAGAGAACTTTGTAGCTGCTCCATCCACTCTGTTCGTTTCACACAGGGAAAACTGCAGTACGGAAGTTAAAATATGCAGATGAACTGTTAATACGAAAAAAATATTTCTTATCCAGTTACTTGGGTAATTGATGGAATAAATACCCGATTACTAAAATAATCAATAGTTGCAGCCCTAATGAAATTTGCAACATACCATAAGTCAATGCATCACCTTCTCACATAGGAGCAACAGGATTCAGGTGATAGAGCGATTGTATACAGATGCAGCCACCTAAAGTTGCCGCATCCAGCCAAACGTCGGCCAGCTGAAGTCCAGCCCACAGCTGGCCGACGTCTGGATCTGATGCCTCCTGGGCGCCTCTTGGGTGAGGTGTTCCAGGCATGTCCCACCAGGAGGAGGCCCCAGGGCAGACCCAGGACACGCTAGAGAGATTATATCTCTCGGCTGACCTGGGAATGCCTTGGGATCCCCCTGGATGAGCTGGTGGAGGTGGCTGGGCAGAGGGAAGTCTGGAACAGAGTTGCAGCCATGTGATTGGCTGATTATTAGACATTTGTGTTAATGAACAGTTCACCTAATAAAATAGCCAGTGAGCGTATTAATAATGTTGATGGGCTAATTTATGGCTGATCAGTTTATATCCTATCAACAATAAATAGGCTGTCACTTTAAATTTAAAGCCCATTGTTTTAAAGTTAAATACAGAATTCCTAAAGTGACCTAAATTACACAAAAATTTAAATATTTTTACATTTTATACTGTACAGATGCTGCAAATGTTTGGACACAGAGGCCATTCTGGGTCAAATCTGACATGCATCTATGCTGATGGATTTGACCCGCCAGTGTGGGTTAAACGAAGGAAAACAGTGGTTTTAGGAAATCATGAAACTGTACATGCAATGTCTATTTGTACTTCATGGGACAGTTCAACTTTGATACTGTCTTGAGGACTTTCTGTGCCCAGCTTCCAGCACAGACAGGCACCTGCTGATCATTGAAGTAAAATTAAAAAATTTAAAAACAGTGTCAGGGGCAGGCAGGAAGGACCCAAACAGAAGACTCTGAGACAGACAAAATAGCTAAAAGCAAACACAGACTAGTTTGCAATACAAAGGTTTTGTGTTCTAAGTTTTAATTAATATTGATAATTACGGTATTTATAAAGATTTTTATGATATAGCAGTGAGGACAGTGTTTAATGGTTGTAAATATCATACATGGTTATATAATAAATCTCAGCAGTTCCAGAAAGTTCTTTCCAGTTCTTTCACTTTCAATAGGACATATTTAAAACATCATATGTCTAATGTTTTCATGCCTTTGGTAAAACAGGACACGATATTGTGTGAAAATAGATTTTTTTTTCAACAAAAATGAGTGTTGAAAATCCTAAAAGGAGGGAAAAAACCTCCCTGCTCTCTGAAACATTAAAGATTTAACATCCATTCATTTATGTCAGTCAGACAGACTATTTATACAATCTGAATAGATCTGTAGTTCAAAAATCAGTGTAAGCACTTAATATTGGGGAATTATTCTGTGAAAGCATGAAATATGAACAGTATGTAAGAATTAAAAACCTTCTTGGTCGGGTGCTTCTTGCTGTAGTAAAACAGCGCCCCGATGTGGACAAACTGGCTCATAAGAAAACAGGAAATCGATCCATTTATTTCCGGTTGGAGCGGCTTGACGGCACCTTCAAACAGTGTAAACATAAAGTGGTTTTACGCTAATTTGTAGCTACTTTGTTGCCCTAAAAGTGTATACCGTTTCTGTATCAGTGATGAAGCCGGATATTGGGGTAACCTCCCGTTCAGCTCAGACAGTTTGAGCTACCGCCGGAGAGATAAAGGTTGTCTCCAAAATGATGAGACGCACATTTATTGCTGCCAGTCGTGTCCTGTCTCCACGACCGCGCTGCCTCTCTGGCGGAGAAGGAACCGAAGATGTGTCTGAATGGGCAGCGGCTCCGCAAATCACGCAGCAGGCGTCTCTTTATGTGCATGTGAGCTGGATTTGTTCTGGTCACACATATACTCCCTGTAACTGCATATTGACTCATCTGATTTAACTGTAAGTGGGCTGTTCTTCCTCCTCCAGTGGCCTTACTGTCTCAGGAGATGCTCCTACTGCAATTTCAATAAGTACATATCCAAAGAGAACAATGACCACATCATGACTAAGTGCCTTCAGAGGGAGACTGAGACATTGCTGCGGCTTAGTCAAGTATCCTGGTATGTGCATTTATTAAACCTTACAGTCAGTTACTACAACCTGCAGCTGAGATCAAACTTTCATTTGTAGCATCACCTCAGTGTTTTTTGGTGGTGGGACTCCAAGCCTGGCCCACCCCTCCACCTTTGCTGCGATCCTCGAGACTGTTTCCAGGCAGGTCAGTCTCTCAGATGAGGCTGAAGTCACACTCGAGGTCAACCCCACTCCCGTGGGAAAGTCCAAGTTAGAGGCCTACTGCCGTGCTGGGGTGAACCGATTCTCCATTGGAGTTCAGGTGAGTGTAATTAATAGGAAATTCATCACAAAAATATAGTCTATAGTCTTGAGCTACATAGTGATTGGTTGCAAATTTGCACCTCAAGTATTTCAAAAGAACCTCTTATGTCATTTCCAAAATTTAACTCTGAACAATTTATTAATCATCTGATTTTGAGGGGACAGGTTGGAATTTCTTTCATATTATGGAGTGAGCCTCACCAAACTTTCAATCCTTCAGTCACTGCAGGATGACGACTTGAAAATTCTGGGACGAGACCACACGTCTCATGAGGCTTTGCAGACTATTGAAGAGGCCAGGAGGCTGTGCCCTGGTAGGGTGTCGTTGGATGTCATGTTCGGGCGTCCCGAACAAACCGTTGACTCCTGGGAAAAAGAGTTGTCTGAGCTGCTGAGGGTGTGTGATGACCACGTGTCTTTGTACCAGCTGACCCTGGAGCGAGGCACTCAGCTGTTTAAACAAGTTCAAAGCGGTGCAGTGGCGCTGCCCGCTGAGGATGTGACAGCAGAGATGTACCAGTGTGCCAGGAAGACACTGCACCAGCATGGCTTTCAGCAATATGAGGTGTCGAATTTTGCAAGACATGTAAGTCCTCAGCGTAAAAAAAAATAAATTACCGATCATCTGATTCAACAGGAACATTCTTGTACTTTTATATTCCATTAACGTTACAAATTGATTTGCGTGCCACTGAGTGAAATAAATATTTGATCGCCTACAACGCAGGCAGAATTCTGGCTCCCACAGATTGGCTGTGTGCCCATGTGGCACACAGATTTCAATTAATTAATCGCTCAATTACAGATACTTCTGACCTCAACCCGTTATGTGTAGAAAGCACATCTGTCCACCGAATCTATTTCTTCCATTCCAACCTGAAGATGAGTCATGGATGGGTCTTTCAACATGACAATGACCCAAAACACATTACCAAGGCAACAAATGAGCAGATGAAGGAGAAGCAGTGGCTTAGCAGGGCTTCAGACCTCAATCTGTGCAGGGAGCTGAAACTCAAGAGTTGCCGAGCTGCAGCACTTTCTGTAAAGAGAAGTGGGCCACAGTCCCTCCTGAGATGTGTGCAAACCCGGTGACCAACTACAACATCTTACTGCTGTGGTTGCAAAGAAGGGTTTCTCCACCAAGTACTAGGTCATATTTTGCTTGCAGATCAAATACTTCACTCAGTGACATGCAAATCAGTTTATAACTTTTGTTTATTGTGCTTTTTATGGATTTGTGCTTGATATTATGTCTCTCTCCATTAAAATGAAATGATCGTAAAAATGAGAGATTGTTCATTTCGTTCTCTCAGCAGGGAATCATATTATTTGTTCCCCCACTGTAAATATGCAGTTCTATCTAAAAACAGAGCTTTCTACTCCCCCTTCAGCAGAGTCTATCGAGTCCTATTTTTAAGCTTTTTCTGCTTTGTGTTTAAGTTTCGGTCTTCATCCAAACTCCATAATACGGCAGATTTCTGAGTTTCACCATACTCCCTCATAAACCCTCATAAAATATATTTCTTTTGTGTTATGTAGAGTTCAGTGAGTCATCACAATATGAGCTACTGGAAAGGAAACCAATACATCGGTGTTGGCCCAGGTAATATTTAGATCCAAAGCAGTAAATCATTTCCTGGTGTACTCATGCAGAAAGTACTTTTTATTTTTAAATGTGTTTTTGTGGGGGTTTTTTACCTTCGTTACAGGAGCACACGGGCGGTTTGTTCTTCTGGGGGAGGGAGGTGTTGTTCGGGAGGCCCGGACCCAGACTCTGGAGCCTGACGTGTGGATTCGCGAAGTGCAGCAGAGGGGACACGGGACACGGAGGCGGCTTCCGCTCAGCCATCTTGAACTGTATGCTGTTGCACTTACAGGCAGAGACAGATGCCCACAAACGCTCTGTGCATGTGAAATGTAACAATTAAGTCTCAGCCAGTTCATAGTGTAATTTAACACACCGAGTGCTGAGGCCGCGGTACATGTGCTTGTTCTCTCAAACATTCTGTCCTTGTGAGATGCTATTATCAGACTCGTATTCAGCGTGTTTACTTTCTCTGTCCTGTCCTTGATAATGTGTAATCATTGCAAGTTATGAAAGATTTTTGCTTGACAGATTGGAGGAGGTGTTGGTGATGGGAATGAGAATGACCGAGGGCATTAATCATGAGGTAAAACACACAAAATAAGCCCTTCATTGTATTTTCTGTCACTGCAGTTCAATATGTAGAGATTTAAAAAATATATTATGTTAACAGCACTGGAAGTTGTTTAGCCCACAAAGCGGCCTCTTTGAAGTTTTTGGCGCATCTGTCAGGGTCCAAGAGTTGCTACAGAGCGGACAGCTGATTCTCGATGACAGGTGACTTATGACTTTAATTTTACCTTTAATTTTTATCCAAATAAATGTATTTAAAATGACAAAACAAGCATTATCTCTGCATTTGAGGAGCTTGAAGGTTAAATCGTTTCTACCCAACCAACAATATTTAACATAATTTGACTGCTAAAGCACTGATAAATTTTCTGTCAGTGTGCTTATCCATCAATTGACTGAAACGCTACATTTTAATTTTAATTTCCTCTCATTTTTGTCTTCCCTCCTTATCAGGGGTCTGAGGTGCTCTTGGGATGGACTGGCCTTACTAGACAGCATCCTTCCAGCTCTGCTGGTGGAGCTGGAAAGACAAATTTCTCAAAAGCCACAAGTGGACAGCTCTGTCTCTGCTGCTGGTGGACAATCAAGGAACACCACCGACCTTCAACGACAGTAATGTTTCCGGAGCAGAGAAGCTTGTGGCTGACATATAAAAACTTCGGTTCTGTGTTTGAGCAGGATATCATACAGACATTCACACTTTTGAGTGCTACACCATTTAAATTTCTTAGTGAATGTTGTTTATCATTTTTCATGCCATTGCAAACCTCAACCTCAGTGTTGCCCATCTCAAATTGCTGCAGTCCAGCAGTGATTGAGTATATTGTATTATCTCTGTGTTGCCTCCTGCACTGGTTTGAATGAGAGCCTGATTTAAATCTCTAGATGCTGTTATTACTAGAACGGAAGCACTTTGCACTAAACCTTTAATTGCTGCCGATATTGTCATTTAAACATAATTATAACTCTGCCAATGAACAGGAAATTGTTTTGATGTCAGAGTCATTTCAGCAAATGTCTGTGGTGAATATCTGCTGCTGTAAAAATATCCACTGGATGCATTTTAATACCACAGTTTTTGAGGTTGAAAAAAAAATTACATTAAACCAATTAAAGCCTCCCAGTAAGCATTCATTTCATTCTTAGACTTTATGACTGCAGGTGTTGCATGTCTTATCACATGCTTGGAAATAATACCATCTGGATGAATATTAATTTCCTGGCCAGGAAAGGGCTATCCAGATATGTATAGCTCAGCTCTCTTGGAAAATAAATTAATTTTGTACATTTGTAATTTCCTAATCATTTTCTTGGGACTTTCCTTATAAAGATCTATGAAATGTGGTACTTATTACAGAGAAAACACACATTTAAGTCATGCATACAATTAAACTCACCTTTATGAAAATAAAAAGTTATTCCATTTTAAAGGAATGAATCTTATCTTGAGAAGCTAATCTCATTAAAAGGAGTAATTCCAAGACATTTTTTTTATTTGTCATAAACTAGGTCTGGAAATGAAGACCTTTATGATTCAGTAGTTTTGTATTTTCATTTTGACTTTTAGTTTGTTATTCAGAGCAGTTTTAGTTTCCACAGTGGGTTTTCTTTTTCCAGTTTAGATTTAATTGTTTGAAAATGTTTATTTGTAGTTCTGTATCTTGTTAGTTTTTGTGTGTTTAAGTATTATTGTATTTAGTGCACATGCCAGAGGTAAGATTTAAGAAAATCAGTATAAATAAGTTTTTCTTAGCAACTGACTCCCAGTCTTGTAGACATCCAAATTATCAAACATGTCCATCAAAGTCTCATCAGGCAAGTTGGGATAATACATTTTACCAAATTAACAAATACATAAAAAGTAAGGATATTTCCTCTATATTTAAATTTAATTTTTAGTTCATTATCCAAAATAATTTGCCCCCCCCAAACTTTAGCTTTTATTTTTATTTTAGTTAAAACATGTTTATCATTACGCAGCACCCACTGCATACTGATACCCCGAATATTTTAATAAATTTCAAAATCTAAATGGTAAGTAGTGACTGTGCCCCCTGTCAAATATTCTGAACTTCTTGTCAGCGATATTAAAAGCTGAGTGGGCTCTCTCCATGGTGCTGATTTCACTCCGTCTCTCTCCTTTCGCCCACCTTCCCCTCTTTAATAAATCACGCGCTATCACTCATTGTTTCCTCCAACTTACCATGGTGACACACAAGTGCGTACACCACCGGTGCTGAGGAACAGTTATTGTAGCACCTCGGTACTCGAAGCCATTCACAAAGCCGTGGGCGCTCTAAAACGTGCAAAATCTCTCCAGTCTGACAGTAGATATTGGACGACGTTTAAGGTCTGCGTCTGAATCATCCTCTCATGCAGCTGACCTCCCTCCCACACGATCCCGCGATGTTTTACATCATCACTCTGTGAGAACTGACTGCTTACGTTCATGTGCGTAACCTAACAGTATCTGTCAGTCTGCGAAGAGTTTCTTAAATGTTAGTAACAATGATGGAAAGCAAGGACACAAAGCACACAGTATAGTTAGAAATATTCAAATTTTATTAGAGGATTATAGGATACAGGTATATACAAAAACAATATAAGAATGCACTGGTCCAGCCAGGTGCAACAGAGTATAACTCTTTACGTAAACCATATTGCAGCATACTACTACAATTTGTTTGTCGAGAAGTCTCACAATTCATTGAATCTGACACTTCTCGGGTTTGTTGTGTTTCGTGCTTGATCCAAGCACGAGCCGCAGGTCGCTGTTAAAGCTCGGGCGGCGCGCTAGAGGGTCCACGGCGGCACAGGGCGCGGAGAGTAACCGCGTACGGCTCCCTCTCCTGCCTCGCTGGCCGACGTACAGCGACCGGTAGGTGAGGATGGGTATGACCTGATGTCGCGACGGACTGGTCTCTTGAGGTAGTCCACCCAGAGAGGCAAGGGCTCTGAACATCGCGTCCAGCCCGGTGCCGGTTTTAGCAGAGGTTTCGAAGAGTGGGATATCCTCGTCGAGGATTTTTCCCACGTCTGAGCGTCTCACCACTCTCTCCGAGTCCAAGTCCGCTTTATTGCCGCATACAACAACCGGCACTCTTGCTGGCTGTTTTAATTTCAGCAGCTTTGCCTTAGCAGCTTTGATCTCGTCGAGGAGCTCACAGGCTTCATTCAGAGATTCCATGTCATCCAAACTGAAGACGAGCAGAAAAATGTCACCTGGAGAGACACAGAGCATCACTTTGATTATTAATGTTAGGTTAATTAACATTCAACTTCAAGACGTAAAAAAGAAAAAAAAAAACAGTTGTCTGAAATTAGGTGTTCGACCACGCCTTAAAAAATAAATACATAAAAGTAAAGCGCTGATTCCTGACCTGTAAGGATGGATAATCTGCGTTTTGCAGGGAAGTCCCTCTCACTTGCTGCATCCAGAAGATCGACCTGGTATGCCTCCCCGCCTATGTGGAACAGCTTTCTGTGGAAGTCTTCGGTTGTGGGCTCATAGCTCTCCTCAAAGTCTTTGCCCAAGAACCGCTGAAGGATGTTTGTTTTACCTACTCTGGGCGCACCAAGCACAACTATTCTATGGCAGTTTCTGGGCTTGGTCAAACCCAAATCCAACAGGTCCACGGACCTTTTCGGGAGTCGATCAGCTGACACTTGCCGACTGCCAGAACTCGAGGATCTACTCGCAACTATTCTCGTATCCTGCTGTCTCCAGCACCCCTTAACCGTTTTGACGAGCCCCATGCCTGTCTTCGGTATGTTTGAGACTTTGGGGTGCTGGAGCACTGGACTGAGTGAAGTGCTCTGAAGACCTGGGTGCGCAATGCTTGATTGGTGATGCCCGGTGAGAGAGTTCAACATTTCGAGAATGCCATCAACGGGAAGGTAAAACTTCTCAGTTGTGTTCATCTCTTGTGTTCTTTCAAGAGTCTCCAGTCACCGAGAGGCAATCAGAATCTCACCAGTCCATTTGCTTCCCCATGTGTCCACCGCAACAGAGGCGAGTGTAAGCTCTTATACACCCACAGTTTCTGCGTCAGCAGACTCATTCAAAATGCATTCCTTTTATAGAAGCACGAAGCCCCCACGGCCCCCGCTTGTGAAAAATGTTCCTTTGGAGAAAAAAAAATAGTAGATAGGTCTGGAAATAAACAGTTGAGATTTCACTTGGTGCATTGCGCCTTTCTGAATTAGTTAAAGTTATCCGAACTATCTTAAATTGCGCTCCCGGATACTTTGTTCTGGAAGAAACAAACACAAAGAAAAAAACCCACTTTGATCTGTTCTTGTACTCTTCTATTTTTAGCACCTGACCTGCGGGTGTTTCCTGTCTAATTATGGATAAATGGATGGTAGACAGAGTACAGATAATTGCCCATATCATGGACACTGACGGTGTGACGTGCGTGCGCGATTTAATTGTGTTTATTACTGAAAATGCTGTCATGGAGACATTAGCCATTTGGCGTATATGTATTAATATCTGTTATTTAACAGTTTCACAGTGTTTTCATAACAAATCCCACTTGACAACACATCCCTGCACCGCCTGACATAAATCTGTGCATTTGGGATTTTATTATTCCTGAGGTGTGATTGCATACAGTGGAAGCCCCTTTATTTCCTGCATTGCTCACGACTTGCTCTGAGTGTTGAGGCTTGAAACAGAGCTACTCTTTGCTTAATGAATCACAGAGCCTGTTGATGACTCTTCTGCAGAACCACCAGCGTCAGAAAGCTTTTTCCACTGGATACTCACATAAATCAAACTTGTATTTCTGGAGAAGAGAGATCCTGATGTTTTAGAGAGAAGATTTATCACTGGAGCATGCAGCACCAAGTAATTTGTGAGTTCAGTGCAGAAGCCACACGACGCTACAAAGCCATTTTTTTCTCTCCATCAAACTATTCTTAAAATCCAAGGACACTGAGTTGAGAGCCCACATAATGATTTCTTTGCTGATTGCCATGGAGATTGCAGACTCATTTTTAACAAGGACACTTGCTACAGCTGAAAACCATGTTGTGATGGATAATGTTATATGCAGCTATAGTAGCTGGTAATGTACTGTGAGATGGTCAGTTTCAAAATCAATGTTATTAGCAGTACATAATGGAAGACTGAAATACTTTGTAAAATGAGAAATACTAATATGAGGTGCAAAAGTCTGAGGTGCAACAGTCATGGAGATACTGCTATTTTACTTATATATATATATATATATATATATATATATATATATATATATATATATATATATATATATATATATATATTTTTTTTTTTTTTTTTTTCAATGAATTGAGAATGTTTTATTAAAACATAAACTAAACAATTTGAGCTAAAATGAAATCACTTATCTTAGCACCTCTGGTTTTGATGACAGCATGCAGTTTTAGTATTATTAGACCATATTTCAAATATGGTCCTTCCATTAATATTCAGGAGACTGAGATGAGTTCAGGTGACTGGAGGACTGTCAGAACTCATTGATCTTTTCAAACAGATTTTGGTGTGCTTTGGCCGCTTTACATACAGACAGAGTAGCACTATATTCCTCTCGCAGCGGGCCAGTGGCGCAATGGATAACGCGTCTGACTACGGATCAGAAGATTCTAGGTTCGACTCCTGGCTGGCTCGTGATATTTTTGGGGCACCGTTGATGCTGCTTTCCTGGTTTCAAAGCCACCATCTGGCAGGGCTCTTTCTGTACGGAGTTTGCACGTTCTTCCCGTGTTTTGTGGCTTTTCTACGTGTACTCCGGTTTCATCCCGCAGGCCGAAGACATGTGGTTTGAGGGATTGGGTTAATTGGTGATTCTAAATTGTCCTTCGATGTGAATGCGAATGCTGTCTGTTAGCCTTGCGTGTCCAGGATGTCTCTGCCGCTCGCCCCTTGACAGCTAGAATATGCTCCACCTCCAAGACCCTGAAAAGAAAAGGTTAGAAGATGGATTCCAGAGAGTGCCCTGAAGCGTGTCTTTGACCAATAGGTTCTCCACAAATCATACCCTTTAAGTCAGAGAGCTTCAAAATCCTGGATAATTTTATACATCTGTAAAAGCATCTTTCACACTGAATAAGTACATTTCAGAGGACAATAAATAAACTGTAGATGAATCTAGGAATTGTTTTAAATAGCATGCAAAGCAGTACCACAGCAGTGCAACTCGAAATTCAGCATGCAAGCACACTGCCACCAGAGGGCACCAGAGAAAAAGTGATACTATAAAGTTTGTTGATTATCAGGAATTGGTCAGTGTTATGCACATCAAACTAAATGCTCATTTTGAATTTAATGTTTCAAAAAAGCTGTGGCATGATTACCTTTGTGCTGCATGACCTCTTATTTTAGCTGTTTAATTGATGTAGTAGTGAAATGTTTTTGCATTCTTTGCCTGATTTAGTTTGGGGCCTCCCTTGTCACAGTTTTCATTAGGAACGTTTTTTTCCTTCCTAATGTGTTCAGTTGGTGATTGGACTTCAGGCCATTTGAGCACATTAACTCTTTTACTATGACGCAGCATGTGCCAAATGTGGTCTGGCATTGTTATGCTCAAATAAGCAAGGATTTCCTGGACAAATCACAACCTGGGTCACAGCATACTGTATGTTGCTTCAAAACTTATTGATATTGTTTAGCATTAATGGTCCCTTCACAAGTAAGTAAGTTACCCATGCTGTTTGCAGTAATGCACACCCAAATCATCACAGATGCATCCATAGAACTGTGTACTGAAAACAAGACTCTTTCTTTGGCCCTGATCTCATAGCATCCTGTCCCAGCTTTTTTGAAATATGTTGCTGGCATCAAATTAAAAATAAACATATAAACATATATACTTTTAAGTACAACCCCAGTTCTGAAAAAAAGGTTGGGATGTTTTGTAAAGCGTAAGCAAAAACAGAATGTAATGAGTTGTAAATCCCACAAACCCATATTTTTTTCACAACAGAACATAGAAAACATACCAAATGCTTAAACTGAGACATTTTACTATTTCATGAAAAATATTAGCTAATTTTGAATTCTCTCAAAAAAATGTTGGGACCCGGGCAAAAAAGGCTGGAAGAGAAAGTGGTCCCAAAAAAGAAAGTGCTGGAGGAACAGTTGGCAACTAATTAGTTTAACTGGAACCAGGTCAGTAACTAACTGGATATATTAAAAAACAGTATCTTAGTGGGACAACGTTTCTCAGAAGCAAAGATGGGCAGAGGTTCATCAACTGCAAAAAAAAAAAAACTGTGACTACAAATTTCAGGATAATGTCTCTCAAAATCTCTCAAAATCTGCAAGCCTTTAGGCAACACCATAAAAACAGGCATGATCCTGCCATGGAAATCATTGAATGGGCTCAGGAACACTTCCAGAAATTGTCTGTGAACACAGTTCACCGTGCCATCGACAAATACAAGTTTAAGCTCTATCATGCAAAGAAGAAGCCATACGTGAACACGATCCAGAAGCACTGCTGGGTTTTTTTTGAGTCAAGGATCATTTAACCCTTTATAGGGCAAGTTACCATTAAATGATGACAGTACTGCATCACAGTCAGGTTAAGAGGCATGTGGTTTTCATCCAGCCAATCAGCAAAGATCACACTACATCACTGAGCGCCTCACTGTAGCATTCAACCAATCAGCAGAGACCTGGAACACGCCAAAGTTTGTGTTTTCACGAAAATGAAAAAAAAAAGACGCTTACGGGGCTCGGCTGTGCATTTATCTTCAAAACATCAAAACTAACCATGCTAAGTTGATAAAACTCACACAATTTACTGTTGAATAGTTGTGCTAAGTAATGGCATATGTGTTGTTTGTGAAGGACTTAGTGAAATGAGTGAATGAAAAATCTGGGCACCATATTTGATCTTACGCCCTGTTCACATAAACAAATAATTGACCATATTTGACCATATTTGGACATATGCCTGATGCATCTAACAAATCATACCAAGTGTATTTCCTTTACAAATGAGGGAATAAAGCTTAGAACATTATTTTTTTTATACACTGCTCAAAAAATAAAGGGAACACTTAAACAACACAATATAACTCCAAGTAAATCAAACTTCTGTGAAATCAAACTGTCCACTTAGGAAGCATCACTGATTGACAATCAATTTCATATGCTGTTGTGCAAATGGAATGGACAACAGATGGAAATTATTGGCAATTAGCAAGACACACTCAATAAAGGAGTGGTTCTGCTTCTCAGTACCTATGCTTTCTGGCTGATGTTTTGGTCACTTTTGAATGTTGGTGGTGCTTTCACACTCGTGGTAGCATGAGACAGACTCTACAGCCCACACAAGTGGCTCAGGTAGTGCAGCTCATCCTGGATGGCACATCAATGTGAGCTGTGGCAAGAAGGTTTGCTGTGTTTGCCAGCATAGTGTCCAGAGGCTGGTAGTGCTACCAGGAGACAGGCCAGTACACCAGGAGACGTGGAGGAGGCCGTAGGAGGGCAACAACCCAGCAGCAGGACTGCTACCTCCGCCTTTGTGCAAGGAGGAACAAGAGGAGCACTGTCAGAGCCCTGCAAAATGACCTCCAGCAGGCCACAAATGTGCATGTGTCTGCACAAACGGTTAGAAACTGACTCCATGAGGATGGTATGAGGGCCCGACGTCCACAGATGGGGGTTGTGCTCACAGCCCAACACCGTGCAGGACGCTTGGCATTTGCCAGAGAACACCAGGATTGGCAAATTCGCCACTGGCGCCCTGTGCTCTTCACAGATGAAAGCAGGTTCACACTGAGCACATGTGACAGACGTGACAGAGTCTGGAGACGCCGGGGAGAGCGATCTGCTGCCTGCAACATCCTTCAGCATGACCGGTTTGGCAGTGGGTCAGTAATGGTGTGGGGTGGCATTTCTTTGGAGGGCCGCACAGCCCTCCATGTGCTCGTCAGAAGTAGCATGACTGCCATTAGGTACCGAGATGAGATCCTCAGACCCCTTGTGAGACCATATGCTGGTGCGGTTGGCCCTGGGTTCCTCCTAATGCAGGACAATGCTAGACCTCATGTGGCTGGAGTGTGTCAGCAGTTCCTGCAAGATGAAGGCATTGAAGCTATGGACTGGCTCGCCTGTTCCCCAGACCTGAATCCGATTGAGCACATCTGGGACATCATGTCCCGCTCCATCCACCAACGTCACGTTGCACCACAGACTGTCCAGGGGTTGGCGGATGCTTTAGTCCAGGTCTGGGAGGAGATCCCTCAGGACACCATCATCAGGAGCATGCCCAGGCGTTGTAGGGAGGTCATACAGGCACGTGGAGGCCACACACAATACTGAGCCTCATTTTGATTTGTTTTAAGGACATTTCATCAAAGTTGGATCAGCCTGTAGTGTGTTTTTCCACTTTAATTTCACGTGTGACTCCAAATCCAGGCCTCCACTGGTTAATAAATTTGATTTCCATTGATGATTTTTGTGTGATTTTGTTGTCAGCACATTCAACTTTGTACAGAACAAAGTATTCAATGAGAATATTTCATTCATTCAGATCTAGGATGTGTTATTTGAGTGTTCCCTTTATTTTTTTGAGCAGTGTATTACCAAAGTTTTTTATAGCACCGAAAAATTTAACCCATTTCTAGACATTTTAAAGCTCTAAATAGTGAAGATGAGTGATTTTTGTCAGTTTTTGACATTATTCTAGTTGTTTCATTGCTTGTGTAGTAATTTTTTAGCAAATGTCTGTTTAGATGGTTTATGGCAAGAGCAGAGAGACTGTGGTTATGCCAGCCCACCTTGCCATCAGTGACAATGATGAGAAGGAAGATGATCATGTGGCAGACACTGACATTGTCCCTCACACCTAAAACCAGGACATTCCAGGCCCAAGTGACATGAGGAGCAGTAATGTTGTAAAGAATCTGTTGTAATCTTCTAAAACACATGCATGGGCCTCATGTAAGTCAACCATCTGGGTCCCAATGAACACATATTCAGGGCCTGTTAAAACCTATCTGGGCAAACCGCTGTAGGGCCACCATGGAAAAAAGCTTATGGGGCCCATAATGTTTGCCCTTACTTATACCATATGGGGTCCACCTATGTATGCTGGCAGGGATGCTCCTTTCACCATATATTTGTTTATCTTGTATTTTTATATATATATTTATTGAATTTTTTTTTTTTTTTTTTTTTTTTTACCACAGACGGACAGGGAACCAAATATGGTAACTTCGTCAACCTTGATTTTCTATATTTAAATGAAACATTTTGAAAAATGTCACAACAGTAATTAAGTTTTGTTATGTCCACCAATAACACTGTATAGTTGAAATTCTGAATATCAAAGTATTTCAACGAGTGCCCTATAAAGGGTTCAAGAGGGACTGAGGCAAAGTTGTAAGCTGTTCTGTAGTCAGGTTAAGTGAAATTTTAAATTCTTTTGGAAACATGGAGGCCACTTCCTCTGAACTAAAGAGAATAGGGACCACCCAGCTTGTTATCAGCCCTCAGTTCAAAAGCCTGCATCTCTGAAGGTTTGGGGTTGTATTAGTCCCTATGAATTTGGCAGCTTGCACATCTGGAAAGGCACCATCAGTGCTGAAGGGTATATACAGGTTTTAGAGCAACATATGCTCCCATCCAGATGATGCCTTTTTCAGGGAAGGCTTTGTATATTTCATCAAGCTGACACTAAACTGCATACTGTGCATATTACAGCAATATGGCTTCATAGAAGAAAAGTCCAGGTGCTGAACCGGCCTGCCTGCAGTCCACACCTTCAACCAACTGAAAACATTTGGTGGATTTTGAAATTAAAAATATGAAAAAGAAGACTCAGGACTGTTGAGCAGCACAACATTCCTCTCACAAACGTGCAGAATCTGGCATCCTCAGTACCCAGATGTTTTCAGGTTGTTGTTAAAAGAACAGAGGGGGTGCGACACAGTGGCAAACATGGCCCTGTCCCAACTTTTTTGCAATGTGTTGCTGCCATCAAATTCAAAATGAGCTAATATTTTTCTTAAAATGGTCAGTTTTCTCAATTTAAACATGTAATAGTTTTCTGTATTCAACTGTGAATAAAAGATGGGTTTATGAGATTTACAAATCATCGCATTCTGGTTTTATTGACATTTTACAGAGTCCCCAACTGGTTCAGAATTGTACTTATACTTCAAATACTTTAAAGTTCTTTCAACAGTCTCTGTAACAGATTTAGTGAACTTAAGGGTTTTAATGATTCTTGATGAGTCTTAAAATCTTTAGATTGTTACTTTACACAGTTTTTATTAACATTTTGAGCAGCCATCCAGCTTTGTTAATGGAATAAGGTGTCATCTCATCCCTGACTATAACCATTATATTACTAACACAGAATCTAAGTCTTCCTTTGAAATGTATTGATTTACTTTATATACACTGTCCCATAAGAGAGGAGGGGCCCCAGGATTTATAGGACTGTGTAAATAGATTAATGTCTCCACAACAGATGCAATACCAGTGCACACACACACACTTGAAGTCAGATTTCCTTTCTTGTATGACATCACTCTTGGCAGTCCTCTCACCTCCCCCCTCTGTTTTCCCAGCTCTTGCCTGTATGCCCCCAACTCCCCCCCCGTCCTGACCTCATCACGCCTTTGTTGGGAAACAAAGAATGCCCAGGCATCTGTTTTCAGGACAAATAAAGACAGAGAGGAGGAGGGCTGGAAGAGTTATATGAAGCTGAGATTGACTGAGCTGATCAGTGAGAGTCAACAGGTGGCTGCAACAAGCAACAAAAAGCACACTCCTGCACTCAGGACTGTGCCATATAGATGTATTTCAGATGTTTTTATCAATAAGGATATCCACCAAATCATAAGAGCATCCGTCATTTCCCTTGATTAACTTGTGATGAACTGATGGTTGTGTACACTTTGCCCTTCTGTTGTATTCAGGAGTGTGTTTGTTGTTACAACCTAGAGCTGGTATTTCCTGTATATCCTGCTCAGTCAACCACGAGACCCACTGCTCTCTGTCCTTAGGTAATCATTTTTCGCACAGCGTCACTGTACTTTCATGTTGACGCCCTGCGATTACTTTGCATGTTTGATTGAGTCCAAGCCAGAGTGAATACAAAACAGATGCGTAAAGATGGGCCTTCAGAAAAAAACCCATTAGTGGTAATAAATAAGTAAAGAGCAGAAATGCATGGATGAAGCTGGTGGAAAGGAAGTGGGGCTCTTTGTAGACTCCCTCTGGGAGACCATGTTCACTCACATAGCGTTCCAGCACCACCTTTCTATGAAAAGATCCATGGCAGACTTAGATTATTTGTTTTTATCTCGCAATACAAACCAAAAAAAATAAATAAATTGCACACTGGTCTAGTTGTGTGTTCTTTAATGGTTAGCTAGTGTACCTCTTGAATAGATTTTCTAAAATTAAAACAGATATAGGGTTTATATGAAAAAAATGCAAGCTGTACTTATAGCACTGTATTCACTTTTGTTTTAAGCCTGTGTGAGAGATTCCTCAGTATGAGCTGTTATCACCTGCTTCAGTTACCACAGATGCTTTTCCATCAGGCAGTGAAAGAGTTAAGTCTGACTCTGCATGCACCGAGCAGGCCTCCCTCCCCTTCTCTCCCTCTCTATCCATCCATTTTTACCGTGTGTGTGTGTGTGTGTGTGCGCGCGCGCGCTCATAGGGGGCTGTGCCATTTGCAGGCTCAGTGCCTGGATTTGTGATATGCACACACAACTTAGTTTAATAACAAACCAAATCCCACCTTTCGACGCCGCGCTGTAGTTTCGGATTCTTACACATTCAATGCGCTTCTCACTAAATGCTTCGCTCTGGGCTTTAAATATCTTTCTACTCTAGTTCTTCTCTGTCCGAAAGCTACGGGCTATGCCGAGAGGCGGAGGCGTTTCTCATTCCACCCAAAGCTTCCCCAAGTTGGGACCCCACTGACGCGCTATGACATGAAGGTAAGAGAGAGCGAGTGGACGCAATGAAAGTGGTCTTTGCGATTTAGTGTTTGCTTCTCTTTTTGTCGTGGGTTTTAACTTTTAAACTCGGGAACATGGCTGAGTCACGGTCACATACTTCACCTACCCGATCATCCCATTTGACGCAATAATGGCCCCGGTCTTCCTAGTTTGGGACAGAACAAGGGCACGTAGTGAAAGAGCCGCGCTTTCCTCCTGCGGTTCAATGATTTTTCTCACGGTTGTAGCACGTATTAAATACCTGAGAGGGTATGTAGGCCTGATCTGGGAACACTTTTTGGTTTGGCTTCCTACAAGTACCGATAAAAAAAAAAAAGCGCATAGGGAGTGTTTTGCGCGTTCTCTGAGCGGTGTTTTATTTATTTATTACAGTTTGACTGAAATTGTAAATTTGTTATGTCAAGGTCAGAAATCAAACATTAGTTGTGTGTTTTGTCTGTGAATGTTTTGCCTCCCTTCCTGGCTGTACTTTGAGATATGTGATAATTAACTAAATCAATGTACCAAATTTGGCGTTTACCTCAAAATGAATTTATCTTCATTTTGAGTGTGAGTACCACAGTAATGGAGGCAGAAATCCGGCCCTAAAGACTTTAACTGACTTCTATTAAGGCACCAGTATTTCTGCTATTAGCTCTATTAAAACCACCTGTAGAGGCTAAGCCAATGCTTTAAGCCACTGAGGCGCTACACACGGGCTAACCTAATTGACGCGCTGATCCCGGTGCCTGATGAATCAAAGTCTGAGTCATACTTGCCAGTTGAACACTTCGTCCATTTATTTTTATCCACAATCATCAGTGTCCATTATACTTGCACATATTTCTAGAAACACTTGAAATATCAACACCCATAATTCTCCAAGGTCCTTGCATCTTCAGCGGTCAAAAACTGTTTTTCCCTTCCGGGTGGAACACCTGACCAAACCAAAAAAAACCCTTACCATATATAGTCAGGCCCACCAATTACCCTGTGATGCGTGATACCCAGTAAATACATATTCTGCTCCTACACACCGGCCCCTAATTGTTATGGCCGACTGACATAACAATTCAATAATAACAAAAGGAGCCCAATGCGAAAATTTCAAACACCCAAAGGCAAGCAAATCAGTTTACACCTCATGTATCAAACAAAGTTTAGAAATAGGTCTCTCAACAATATTGCTCTTAGTCTGCAACCTAACAGAACGCACCAAACCCTTTTTGTCAGGAAAAACCTCCAGCACTTTAGCAAGAGGCCAGGAACCACGTGGGGCGGAAGAATCCATGATGACGACAACATCTCCAACTATCAAACTCCGTTTCTTTTGATTCCACTTCTGTCTCTCTTGTAACAATGGTAAGTATTCCTTGACCCACCGTTTCCAGAATAGATCTGACATATACTGAACTTGTCTCCAGCGACATTTCACATACATGTCGGAGGGTTCAAAAAGCCCAGGTGGTAAGGCAGGTTTTCCCTTTAACAGCAGAAGATGGTTTGGTGTGAGAGGCTCCAAGTCATTTGGATCGTCAGACAGCTTGGTGATTGGACGGTCATTCAAAATGGCTTCTACTTCACACATAACAGTATGGAGTCCATCGTCATCTAGCATTTGCTGATGCAAAACTGAATTAAGGATGCGCTTTACCAGGCGTATCATACGTTCCCAAACTCCACCATGATGGGATCCCGCTGGCGGATTGAAACTCCATTCCACTCCATTTGAGATGAGAGCTCCTTGAATCTGCTCATGATTCAACGAAGCAAGAGCTTCTCTCAGTTCTCTTTCAGCTCCAACAAAATTGGTTCCATTGTCTGACCTGATATGAATAACTTGACCTCTCCTGCTAATAAATCGACGTATAGCATTGATGCAAGCATCTGTCCCAAGTGAATTCGCCACCTCCAAATGAACTGCTCTACATGCCATACAGGTAAATATCACTCCATACCGTTTGCTAGTTGTTCTGCCTTTCTTGACTTCTATAGGTCCAAAATAATCCACTCCAACGTTTGTAAACGGAGGCAAGTCTGGAATGATTCTCTCCTTTGGAAGATCTGCCATTTTTTGCTCCATTGCTCTCCCATTATAACGTCTGCAAAAGCTGCATTCAGATATGACTTTCCTCACAGCTGCATTTGCATTGGTAATCCAATACCTCTTCCTGAGAGCTGACAGAGTATGGTTTCTTCCACTGTGTCCTAGTGACTGATGGATATGCTTGAGGATAAGCCTAGAGATATGCTGATCCTTAGATAGGATGAGAGGGTGTTTTTCCTCCAGTGGCATCGCTCCTTTGCTTAATCTCCCACCAACTCTTAACATCCCATCTTCCAAAATTGGATCCAGCCTGTAGATGGAACTTTGTCTGCTTACCGTTCCCTTATTAGATAGAGAAGAAATTTCATCCCCAAATCTTTGCTGCTGACAATAGCATATGATGACCAACTCAGCTTCCAACAAATCTTTGAGTGTTAGGGTTTTAACCTTTGATGTTACTGTGGCCTTTTGTACTACCCTTTGCCCAGCTTGTGGATGAGAATCTTTCAAACCCCTTCTTTGACGACTGAGCTGTAACAAAAGTCCTTTAAGCCTGAGAAACCAAGCTACTGACACCTTGAGTTTCCTCCAATCTGAGAAGTAAGTCATGAGTTGGTCAGTGGCATTGAGGGAATCGATAGCAGTGGAATTAACCCAGGCCTCCTGTCTGACCTCTGGATCATCAGAGTCCACCTTACCAACAAAATCTTCCGGCCACTCTTCCTCAGCCCTCCAAAGAAAACTGGGGCCCTTGACCCAACTGTGGTTCTTAAGAAAGTCAGGTACTTTCATCCCCCTGGATGCAGCATCAGCTGGGTTGTCTTTAGAGCCAATGTGCTTCCATTGGGAAGGGTTTGAAATCTCTCTTATAGTGGAGATTCTATTTGCCACAAATGTGTAAAAACGCTTGTCCTCATTATTAATATATTTCAAAACCGCTGTACTGTCTGTCCAAAACACAGATTCATCCAGCTGCATTTCAAGCTCTGCTCTAAGCATCACGTCCACTCTGGCTGCCAGGACTGCAGCTGTTAGTTCTAATCGTGGAATCGTTACAGATTTTAGTGGTGTGAATCTGGCTTTTCCTAAAAGGAAAGCAACATGAACATGGTCTTTGCAGTCCCTCAGTCTGATGTAAGTTACAGCCCCATAGCCATCCTTACTGGCGTCGGCAAAATGATGTAATTGGCTGTGTTTGAGGCCACCAAAACCCTTAGGCTTTATGCATCTTTCCACCTTAAAAAATGCTAATAACTTGATTTCTTCCAACCACCTTTCCCACTGTTTCAGGATATCCGCTGGCAAGGCATCATCCCATCCACAGCCCCTCCTGCACAGCTCTTGTTGCATCATCTTGGCAGGCAAAGTAACTGGTGACAGAAAACCCAAAGGATCATACACGGAACTAGTTGTGGACAACATTCCACGTCTGGTTAGAGACTGCTGTTTCACCTCCATCTTGAATCTGAAAGAGTCTGACTCGACACACCAAAGCAGACCTAACGCCCTCTCAACTGGAAGATTATCTCGATCCAGATTCAGCTCCTTTAAATCCTTTGCCCATTGATCCTCTGCGATTGACTGCAACACTGATCGACTGTTACTTATCCATTTTTCCAAAAAGAATCCACCTCTTTTACAAAGAACAATGAGTTCCCTTATCATCTGGATAGCCTCTTTGTCTGATCCCAAGCTCATCAAACAGTCATCAACATAAAAGTTTCGTTTGACAGCGTGAACAGTCTCATGAGAAAATTCACCTCTGTTGTCATCAGCAGTTTTCCTGAGCGCAAAGCTAGCACAACTAGGAGACGAAACTGCTCCAAACAAGTGAACAGTCATTCTATAGTCTTTGAGCTCTTGGTGGAAGTCTCCTTCTGGCCACCACAGAAAGCGCAGGAAGTCTCTGTCTACTTCTGCAACCTTCACTTGGTGGAACATAGCCTGTATATCACCCATAAATGCAACAGGCTCCTGTCTGAATCGAGTGAGCACTCCAAGCAGGGAACTGGTGAGATTTGGCCCTTGCAATAATTCACCGTTCAATGATGTTCCTTGATATGTGGCACCACAATCAAACACCACTCGTAATGCACCCTTTCTGGGATGATGGACACCATGGTGAGGAATGTACCATACCTTTCCGCTTCTACCTTGCAACTGCTGCTCAGGCACTTGCTCAGCATAACCTTTATCCACGACCTCTTTGAGACAACTTGAATATTCCTTATGAAATTGTGAGTCACTTATAAATTTCCTCCTTAATCCAAGTATCCTTTGCTTGGCCACTGTAAAGCTGTTTGGCAAGATAACATCTGGTCTTTTAAAGGGCAACTTCAGGCAATACCTGTTATCCTGTAGAGTTGCAGAAGACTCCATGACTTCCAAAAATCTGATGTCCTCTCTCGATATTTCCCTCTCCTCTGAGGTCCTTTCATTAAAGTCATGGTTATACTGACTGTTCAACATAGATTCCAGTTTAGACACAGATATTTTATTTACCACAACAGAAGAATGGTCCACATCACAAGTGCCATTGTTTCCATTCAAAGGGCCATTGATGACCCAGCCCAACACTGTTCTTATAGCGTATGGGCCATCTCCAGAGCTGTTGACGACTTCCCAAGGTTCCAATATCCTAGGAGCATTGATTCCAATCAACAAGTCAACATTGGCATTTATGGTAGGGATATGAACCTTTGACAAATAAGGCCACCTTTCCATATCTGCGATAGAGACAATATCATCTGAAGTGACTGGCATCTGTTTCTGTGTGAGAACTTCTGGCAACGGATAAAAATTGTTTCCATCCAGCCCTGACACCTCAATCCCAAACAAGGAGTATGCTGGAACAATCTTTTCCTGCCCCATTGTTTTTAAAAGAAACTGAGTCCTTTTTCCTGAAATATTCAATCTCTGCATGAGATGTTCTGAACAGAATGTAGCCGTGCTACCAGGGTCCAGAAATGCATACGTCTGCATGACCTCACTTCCCTTGGTGGACTTGACCTGTACCGGAATAATGGAGAGAGCACCACGATTCCTTCCGGCCCCTATATGCCCACATGCCTGAGGAAGAGTTGATGGTTTAACTCCAGTTGGCTTATTTGTTTGTTCTGATTCAACATTTGTCCTTGGAATATGAAGCACAGTGGGATGTTGTTGATTACACACTTCACAGATCAACCGTTTATTACACTCCCTGCTTATGTGTCCAGTGCATAAACATCCAAAACAGATTCCTTTCTCTTTTAAGAAACGAATCTTCTCTCTGTGTTTCTTACCTTTAAACAGCTGGCATTTCTCCAAAAGGTGAGCACATGAACAACAATAACAATGCAGACTCTGTTTCTGTAGACTACTTGTCATAGATTTATCTTCAGAGGAATCTATCGATGTTACTGTAGTAGCAAAACTACGTTCTGTACCTCTGGTCCTTGTTTGTAATTTAAACTTGCTAGAAGGTCTTGAACCAGCTATGTTTTGTGGTACATGTGCCTCAATATCCCCAAAAATTGGGTCAGATAGAATCCTCACATGCTTTTCCAAAAATACAACCACATCAGTGAAATGAGCTCTCTGGTTATAGGTTTCCATAATGTCATGAGCAACAGCTCTCCATCGTTCTCGGAGTTTATATGGTAGCTTGGAAATCACCATTTTCATATTGCCTGGCATATCCAACTCCTGCATATAATGAAGCTCCTCCATTGCATTACAACATCCACGCAAGAATAAAGCATAAGCTTGCAGAGCTTTAACATCCTCAGACTTAACTGACGGCCAGGCTAGAGCTTTGTCTATATATGCAGTAGATAACTTGTATTCATTCCCAAAATGCTCTTGAAGAAGATCTTTTGCCACAATGTAGCCACGTTCAGGAGCCATATGCTGGCAGCTGCGCACCAACTCTTTGGGCTGTCCTCTTGTGAACTGTTCCAAATAGTACAAACAGTCAGCTTTACTAGCTTTATCCTCCACTCCTTGTTCAAATGCCTTAATAAAAGCTTTATATTGGAATGGATCCCCTTCAAACACAGGAATGTCGCGTGCTGGCAGAGACAATAAACGCTGTTGGTGCACAAGGGCAGCAGTTATTTCATTTTGCTTATGCATAATGATGGCAATGTCTTCAGGTAGAGCCTGATCAGTTCTTTGCTGATTTTTCTGTTGTCTATTACTTTGATTTATCCAAGCAGTTGTTGCAGCAGGCTGTGAACCCTGTGCCATTTCCCAATGCCTTTGATCCTGTGTGTCAAAATGCTGCTTTGTCACTGAAATTTTCCTTACAGGTTGCTTTGGCCGCACATCCACTGGTTGCAATTTGGTTTGTGTTAGTGGCATGTCCTTTTGCTGTGGTACTTTGCAAGCTACTGGCTTGTATTCCTTTGCCATGGGATCAAGAGTGTTGCTTGATGCCAGTTTCTTCTTTTCCCTTTCAAAATAAAAGCTCATGCCATGTGTAGATGCTAGAGAGAAACATTGTTCATCCGAAGCCTGAAAAACTGCCAACTTAGCAGTAGATGCTGCTAGCTCAGTTTCCAAAATGAGCTGCTCCTTTTTCCTCTTTATCAGATGTTCCTGTTCCTCCAATGCATGGCGTTCCTTTAGAGCTGACATTCGAGCAACAAGTGCAGCTCTTTCTGCTGCGGCTTTAATTTGTGCAGAGGAAACTGTGCTTGACCTATTACTGGTGACACTTTTGTTGGAATGTTTACCGATATTAGAAACACTGTCATTAGGATTGATATCTTCAACCCCACCTTGATCACCATAATCATCAAGATTCAAATTACCAGCACCTTCGGTTTCAAACACAGGAATTTGTTTAGATTTGACCCACTCTTTCGCATTTTCAATAAATTCATCATTGAACATCATTTTTGCTTTAAACCATGTTTCATGTTTTTCTTTTTCTTCATGCGGCAATAAAATCATCATTGAATCATGCATACACCTTGTTTCATCACATAAATCAATTAAACCATCAAGAGACCTTTGTACCTCTAAAAACATCCCGCTTTGCATTAAACCTTGTACTGTTTTCCTTAAATTACTAGCTTTATTTAGCTTTGCCTTCCTACCAGCTTGCAATCTGTCTAACCTATCAGCAACTGCTTTAGCAGAAAGTTTGACCACCCGCTTGCCCGTTTGTGTGCCACTACAGCTGGCCACAGAGTCCGAGATGCCAGCGGCAGCTGGCGCACCAGCACCAGACGGACTGTCCGCCTTTGCTGCACAATCTTCCATATTTACAAGTTCGACAGTCGACATAGCAAATCAGTCAGTACAAAGTTAACTGTTCGTCCACTTCAGCAACCAATGCATTGGAATTACGCTATTACGTGTGCACACGTTTATTTTTAAATGGCCATTAATACCGATGGTAGCGCTACACATACCAGTTGAGGTCAACGTTGTTCAAATCCAGCGAAGAGATGGTCCGCTTTGTCGCCATCGCTGCTGATCCACTCCGACAGCTGCTCCAACAGCAACAATCCTCTCCGACGGCGCCTCCGGCAGCTGAGGCCGATCAGCTGATGTGCCGCTCCCAAACACACAGCCTCCTTTCCGCACCCACGCTGTCGCTGAATCCATCAAACACGAAACTCGTATCCAACTCCAATAATCCACTTGTTCGCTGAACTTGTAGAACAGTTTTTGACTTAGATTGTAGAGGCTAAGCCAATGCTTTAAGCCACTGAGGCGCTACACACGGGCTAACCTAATTGACGCGCTGATCACGGTGCCTGATGAATCAAAGTCTGAGTCATACTTGCCAGTTGAACACTTCGTCCATTTATTTTTATCCACAATCATCAGTGTCCATTATACTTGCACATATTTCTAGAAACACTTGAAATATCAACACCCATAATTCTCCAAGGTCCTTGCATCTTCAGCGGTCAAAAACTGTTTTTCCCTTCCGGGTGGAACACCTGACCAAACCAAAAAAAACCCTTACCATATATAGTCAGGCCCACCAATTACCCTGTGATGCGTGATACCCAGTAAATACATATTCTGCTCCTACACCACCCTTTCCATTTTACTGACTTCCATTAACAGGAAGTTACCGGAAGGACACGTTTTCACTCGGTGTCTGTGTACAGAAACAGCTGTAATCTCATGAAGGGGCTAAGCAGTGAACTGGCCCTGCATTGATCACTGAACCTGCTGCCATTTGAAGCAGATATAGTTTGACTTTCACTTACTTCTTCTTACAGCATACCTGCAGTCATCCTTGTACAGCTATAATACACTCACAGCTAAAGCTGAGACAAAAGTTGCAGTGTCCTCATATTTAATGTATCATAATAGAAATGTAACAACTGTAAAGAATATATAACAATTTTAAAAGCCCATGTTTTACTTTATTTCCCTCTTTTATGTTTTAGAAATTCTTACTGATGACAGCATATTTCCTGTCAAGAGGATTCGCCCTTCACTCATTTCTGTACTCATTTATGTAGAGCAGAGGAGGCTTATCAGTTAGTGTATGACTCCCCTGACTATGTAAGACAAAGCAATCCAAAGTTCAGGACAAAGTGACACTGTACTTTATGGCCAAAATAATCATTTTATTTCATTGCTGCAGTAAAATATTTGGTGATGCTGGTAGATAAACATATGTGTATTTGTGTAGGAGACTGGCAGTTTTGTAAGTTATGCCCACCGCTGCTTTGATGAAGTAATCAGATGGGGTGGGGGGGGCTTCCTTTTCTGATAACACCAGCAGATAAGTTATGGTATGACACAAAAATGTGCTTTGTATAGGCTGGGAAAATCATTGACAAAGGTGGTTGTTGCTCGCTTTGGAACAGCGCAGTGCATCCTCTCACCCATCACCCATCTCTTCAAGTAGTTTCAGGGGAAACTCAGATTAGGTGTTTTATTTCACATTGCTCGGAGGTGTGGAGCTATTCCTCTCCTTCCAAACACAATTAATGGGGTGGAAAAAAATTGAGAAATGGGCGAACTCACTAATGCTGCTGGTAACTGCATACAGAAGATCTATGAGGAGGTGGTGTTATATAACCAAAAAAGTTACCTTAATTTCTTATTTTACAGAAGAATAAAGTACAGTGTTACATGCTTAAATTATGTTTTTATGCTTCCAGAAGGAACACACTTGTGGACATTGCTGAAGTTCCCATAGGCCTTTACCATACTGCATTTTTCTGCGAAGCTGAACTAGCCATTTTCCTTAAAGCAACACAGTGGGCTGGCCTGCTGCTAGACTTTCTTCCTCCAGCTGTTAAAAACCGCTGCCATCATGCAGACCTCATCAATTCGCCGCCAAGTGAAAAACATGGTCAACAACTACACGGAGGCTGAGATAAAGGTTAGAGAGGCCACCTCCAATGACCCCTGGGGACCTTCCAGCTCGCTCATGGCTGAAATTGCAGATCTGACCTTCAATGTTGTGGCTTTCACCGAGGTTATGGGTATGATCTGGAAGAGGCTCAATGATCACGGCAAAAATTGGCGACATGTTTACAAGGCACTCACCCTGCTGGACTATTTAATCAAAACAGGCTCTGAGCGCGTAGCCAGGGATTGCCGGGACAACATATACAGCATTCAGACACTGAGAGACTTTCAATACTTAGATCGAGATGGACGTGACCAGGGTGTCAATGTCAGAGAAAAGTCTAAACAGTTGGTGGCTCTGTTGAGAGATGAAGAAAAGTTGAAGAAGGAGAGAACCCAGGCAATGAAGACCAAAACACGCATGGCAGGGGTCACCAGTAGCTTAGGCTCTAGTTCCATGCCTCCTCCATACCCAGGATACCCCAGTGATGATGTCGGCAGGTGCAGAAGCTCTCCATCCTCCTTCCGCTGTGAGTAGCATTTTTCTGTCTTATGTATATACACCATAGTGTAACTACAGACAACTACTACAAAAACACAAGCGCAGCACTTTATATCTTACATTACTGAAAGCACAAAGTAGCAGATACTTGAATATTTCTTTTATAATTTCTGTGAATCACATGATGTCGCAAATTAATGTGGTCACGAGTTCATCGTATCAGTACAAGTGAACTCCTGTGGAACTCCTGAAAAAGTGAATCGAAACCGGTGTCTTTGAGGTAGTTTCCCCAGCACCGGTAGTTTTTACCTGTGATTGTCACGTTGATGCTATTTTTATACTCTCTCTTCACCGTTCGAGCCTTGATATTAACAGCTTGACTCCTGTTTAGTTTTGGTTTTGCTCTCTACACACAACTGGGCTTCTGCATTCCTTTCATTCCACTTTTCTGGCAGCTAAACTGGATTCACAAAAGAGAGGAGGCCCAATTTGTGCTTGTTTCCCTCTAAAAAAGTTTTACAGCATGTTTGTTTGTGGTGATACTCTGTTATATGCTACTTCAGCAGTTAGGTGGTTAGGTGGCTTGATGCGTGACTGAGCAGGGATGATCAGTGACTTTATTAACAACAGGCAACAGCTCAAACTGGAAAGCTGCATGCATCATTTGTTAAAGTGGTGTTACTGGTGTGTACTATACTTTGGACAGTGTGTGGTCTTTGTGGTTCATGTTGTTTAAAAAGGGTGTTAGTAGCAGAGCTGTGGTTTCTCAAGGGCAGAAGTTTATCTTTTGATGTCTTTGGCTTGGTTCACGAAGGAAAAGCAAACATACCCGCAGACGTTGTGTGGCTGGGTTTTTAAAAAAAAAAAAATTTTATTGCTAGTCATTCAAAGATCCTTTTTGTTCAGCAGATTTTCCACTTAATAGAAATTACTTGCATACTTTTTCCGAACAAGAGTGAGTGCACCAGTGGAAACGCGTGGCCAGTGTCCAACTCCAAGCTCTGGTTCTGTGGTTCAGAGATACTACAAAAATAGTATGGTTTATTAGAGAGAGGCTTTCCTATCCAGTCCAGAAGTCATAGCGTGGAATGTGACTAGGAAAAAACCTGAATGATTAAAAAAACAAGTTTTAAATGTGTGTGTGTTGTTCTAGTCTAGCTGATTTCAAATATAAAAAGGGAGGATATGTTGTGATCACCCGGAAATTCCAGGACACTGAAGAATGTGGATTTTTGGACGAAATACTCATTGGTGCTGTGGGAGGGGGTCAGTAGGTTGTCAGCAGCTAATTGGCAGCAATTATTTTAGCTCAGACAAGGGATATTTGGGGTTGGGGGGTGGGGGTGGTGGTGGAAAAGATTGGCTTCTGCGACTTGACTTTGCCAGCGTGTGGCCTGCTTCCCTCTTTTAGCCCTGTGACCCACAGCCTGGCACCCAAACTGGTACACTTCCAGCCCTCCTTCCCTATTCCCTCCCTCAAATCTGGACCCGAATCCTGCAACTCACCCACAGGATTCGGGGTAATAAGGTGGGCCCCACTCCAACCCATCCATTCCTCTCCCCCACCACTAACTGAACTCTCCACACAGCCGCACCATTGTTCTCAGTGCAGGCAGACTGTGGCAAGCGATGCGATCAAAGGCCCTAAACAACAGGCAATGGAAAATTAACATGCAAAAACAGTGCCAGCTCTTTTCTGACCTTAAAAATCAGCCTAAAGTGTTTCTTTCTTGGCTTTCCATATCCTTCCTCCCTCCATCTGTTCATGTTTCTCCCTCCATCCTATGGCTCCCCTTTTCTCCCTAAAACCCCACTCCCCTCTGCTCTTTCTCTGTCCCTGTAGCCTCCTCTTCCTCTCCTCGACTAGCTCCAGACTTGGAACAAGCACGACCAGCAACCAGTGGCGAAGAGGAGCTACAGCTGCAGCTGGCCTTGGCTATGAGCCGAGAAGAAAGTGAAAAGGTACAAAAACACACAACACACTCACTCTTTCACTGATCACAAACCCTTCACGCTTACAGCACATGCACCCGACAGAAAGAGGCTTCTTCGCTCTGCTGCTGTTGCTGCCGACATTTTCTGTAGTAGTAAAACATTAAACAGCAGCCATGGTGGTGAAGTGGTGTGTCTGACTGTGTGTGCTGGGCCACCATTTCCCAGAACTGTCATCAGAAAGTGATATCATCAGCTCTATCCCTGATGTAGCCAGTTATGGCACTTTGACCAAACAATGTGAGCAATGCTGAAGAGTGAGGAAGCTGGGAGTGAAAGAGTGAAAAAGCAGACAGAATGTGTGCATTGATCCATTCTCAGGCATCCACAGCCTGCCCGAGTCTCCATGCCAAGGGCAGCTTTGCCCTCTGAGACTTCCTGCTCAGCTTCTGTAGGAATATACTAGAGCCCATATCAGTTCCCACTTCCGCAAGCAAACAAATCAACCATGCTTTTGATGAAAAATCCACACGTTTGATCTGTTTCTCTTCTTTTCTGCATAGTCTATATTTATTACGCTGTCCTATTTACTGTCCTCAAAATCACTACAGCAAAATCAAGCACACTTTTACCAATGTTTTCTTTTTGATTTGCCTTCCTCCTAATCCCTCATGTGTAACCCTAGCCACCTCCGCGAGTGGATATCGATGAACAGACCCAGCTCCAGATCGCTATGAGCCTCAGCAAAGAGGAGGTCCACAAGGTACACGTATGCTGGGAGGGATCGAGGATGTCCCTACCTTTGCCTTTTTTGTCCTTTGGGCTAAACACTTAACCCAATATCACATCCCAGTGTTTTTCCTTCACAGAAACAACTGCATGCACTACTTACTTTCTCTCCTTCCTTCAATTGATCTACGGTCCCCATCACTTACTCACTTTTGAACAGCAAAGAGACTGCAGCTTTCACCAAAGATTAACCTTTTGTGGTTTCATCCTTTATTATACTAACCACAAGTTTTCTCCTCTTAGTGCACTTGTATGAGACACACATCTCAGACTCTGACCTGGTGCTGCTGACCTTCTGGTGTGGTGGTGTCAGGGAAGGGTAAAGGACTGGCTACTTCACATTGATTGGGATGCCTGTAGAATTGCATGCAAAGTACTGTGAGGATGCCCAACATTATTTCTGTTAAAAAAGGAAACTGACTGTAATTCCCTCCCTGGTTAACACTTTCACAGCCAGCCCAACGTGCACCTGCTCCCGCCCTGGATATGGATGAGGAAAGTCAGCTCCAGTTGGCCCTGAGCCTGAGCAAGGAGGAGCACCAGCAGGTAGAGTGCCCCGGGGGGTGTGAGAGGCATTGAACCACTTAGTATGTACTTTTGAAATGGACAGTAAGAAGAATCATCATGACATTTTTAACAAGTGAATTGTGAAAATGAAAGGTGCAGATAAACACACTGGTCACATTTATGTGAACTGCAGTACTGTGCAAAAGTACTGAGTCACCCCTCATTTCTTTATATTTTACTTCCTAGATGCCAGGTGTTCTGTTAGCCGAAAACTTCTTGACATATCTTGGCATGGTATGCAGTTTGTTCTGACAAAAAATGAGGAAACTGTGCAAGTCCAGGGCAAAAGAAGGTCTAAAAAAACCCCCCAAAAAAACAACTATCTTATGCAGATGAAGAGTATCTGAAAGCCGTGACCTTAAGAATCCAACAAAGACCTGACACAGGGCCTGGGAAATGCATCCGGCCCTTCATTTGATCCATGTACTGTTCACCAAAGCTTCATCAAAAATGATCTCAGTGGAAGGGTGGCTGTCAAGAAGCCATTCTTAATGAAGGGAAACGGGGAGAAAAGGCTGAGGCATGCCACATGACATAAGAACTGGACTCAAAAATCAGTAGCAACAGGTCTTATGGAGTGATTAATCCAAATTTGAATATGTGGTGGTCAGGAGAGAGTACAACAGTGAGTGTCTACAGCCATCTGTAAAACACAATGGAGGCTCTGTCATGTTTTGGAGCTGCATTACAGCCAGTGCTGTTGGGGATCTTGTCAAAACTGATGGACTTATGAATGCAGAAAAGTGCCATCAGATATTGATCCACCATGCAGTACCATCTGGAAAGGGTCTGATTGGCAACAGCTTCATTTTTCAGCATGACAGTGATCCCAAACACACTGCCAATGCAGCAAAAGCATACCTGGATAGAAAAAATACACAATGGAACTCTGCCAGTCATGGATTGGCCTCCCCAGAGCCCAGACCTCAACGTTACTGAAGTAGATTTAATAACATCCAGATAACATCCAAAGAATCACTTTAAAATTCCTTCAAGAAGCCTGGAAAACTATTCCTGAAAACTATTTAAAGTAATTACATGAAAGCTTGCCTAAGAGAGTTCAGGCTATGTTTAAGATTAAAGGTGGTCATACCAAATATTGACTTTTAAACTCCTTAGAATTGTACAAATTCTGCTTTTGCCTCAAATCCTGTATTTCCGTGTATGTTTGCACGTTTCAAAAACTTGCTGTATTTATTTCTCATTATCCTAGCAAAATATAAAGAATTGAGAGAAGGCTCAAAACTTTTGCACAGTACTGCATTTCAAGCACAGATTCAGGCTTGCCTGAGCAGGAGAGAATTTTACTTATTTGGTTTCAGTCCCTTGTCACGATAAATGCCAATATATGATCAGTGTCAGTGATGTCTAAGTCATCAAGTATTTCTTTGTGATTATTTCTGTCTATAGAACTATAGAACTTATTTCCTCACTTTCTGGTTTCTTTGCTTTCCCTGTTTGTTTGTTTTTAAAGTTGTATAACATTCACTTTGTTGTACTATCTCTGCAACCTTTGGACCCCCCGCTTCCTGTCTCACTCTCTTTGTCTCTTCCCTTCCCCTTTTTTTCCCTCTCTGTCTGCACTCATATACAGTAGCACAATAGAACTGCTCTGTTAGAGATCACAGCGATGCTCTGCTCTGTCCTCTCTTTGACCAGAGAATTTTCTGGTTTGTGCAACTTGCATACATATGTTGCCCAGGAAAAATAACAAGCTATCTATTGTTCCTGCGTGCCATCGCTGAGTAAATATAGTATGACGCCAACCATAAAGACTTCCATGTGTCTTTATCTGTTAACAGGAGCAGCTCAGCCGCCAAGGAGATGAGACCCAGCTCCAGAAAGCTCTGGAGGAGAGCAAACGTGAAATGGAGAATAAAGGCGGGGTATGAAATACCTCAGTGAGGGTGACGAAACATAAGCATAGAAGTATATGACTATGAAAAGTTCAAACCTGCTTGTCAAACTCAAAAATCAAAAGTACACTGAAAGAGTATAATATAATATAATATAATATAATATAATATAATATAATATAATATAATATAATATAATATAATATAACCAACTCTGATTGTTTTTCTCTCTTCTTTATTTGTTGATGTGGTCAGACTTCCTTTATGGACCTGGTAGATGTTTTTGCAGTACCCACAGATCTGCCTCCCAGTGACCATCGGTGGAATAGGGCCCCACACCGTGCAGCTGCTGGTGCTGGGGCCGCAGACACCTGGGACTCCCTGGGTGAGCCTCGTGTTAGCTTAGTCGTGGTATATTGTTGTAGATGACTATGTTATGGAATCATCTGAAGATAGTCGATCACAATTTTTTTTTTTTTCTTTTTAAACGCAGTGTTTTTGCATAAAACTTTTTTTTTTTTATTTCTACAAAATAATCTGAACTGCTCACAGGCTAACAGACTCACTTTTTTGTCTTGTTAAAGAAGGCCACGGCAACATCCCAAGAGCAGATTCTCCCTGGATGGTACCTCCACCTTCACGCAGCCCTCCCCCACCATGGGAACCTCCAGCCAACCCCTGGGATGCACCACAAAACAATGTCTCCAACCTCAATCCTGCAGGCCGAGTATGGGCTTTGCCTGTGAATACAGGTGTGTTTGTTTACAAGTAGCTCAAAAAAGAAAAAGAAGTTTCATGGCTGTCTGAAGTGCTATATATATTCCACAGCAAGTTAGATAGCATTTCTGGCATGTTTTTACCCTCTTCAGGTGTTGATCCATTTGCTGCGCCATCAGAAAGAACAGCATTTAAGGGAGCTGTTAAGGAACCTTCTCCCCGAATTGGTAGTCCCTCAGGTAAACGATGCATTACCTGCTATTTTTCCTCTAGTGTTTGTACATCGCACCCACTTAGAGTGCTGTCTTCCTACTTTTCTGCTGACAGATGGTGACCCGTTTGATGACGCTATGGATGGTGGTCAGGTAAATGGGGCTAGTGGGCGAGAGGGCAGTCCTGAGCTCTTTGACCTTTCCCGCCTTCGAGAAAGCCTGAATGACCCCAGGCCTCGAACATGCCGGACACCTGAGTCCTTCCTGGACCCCTCAGCAGCTTCCTTGGTGAACTTGGACAGCTTGATCCCAGCAAACCCCTCAGCTAAGACTAAGAACCCCTTTTTATCAGGTAGTTATTGTATTATTGACTGTAGGTGCAGTCATTGTGCTTTCTTAATGGAAATACAGTAGTTACACCTGTTTTTTAAATCAGCCAGGTGCTGGTTGTACATACCACTGCATGCCATACATATATTGCATTACTTGCAGAGAGCTAGAAATTCCCAGTATTGCATTTATTTTTGCTCGTATCCACTTTTTGTTCTTTGTGATGGCATGGCTTGTGAATGAGAATTCAATTTTAGCCACCTGCCTTTAAATCTCAGAGGAGTTTTTAGGAACAGTCTGTGCTTGCAACTGTAGCGTCATGAGAGACAAAAAGCAGTGACTGATTCATCAGGTTCAAGGCTCAGCATCAGAAAAAGTAAATCTATTTTGAATAAGCATTTAAAGCAGACCTTTTCTCTCTTTTCTTTATTTCTTTTGATGTAGGCCTAAGTGCTCCTTCACCCACCAATCCATTCCAAGCAGATCAGCCAAAACTAAGTCTCAATCAAATGGGCTCCAGCTCCACCTTGGCGGCCCCTCATGCCACTTCTCTTCCATACAGTGCCTCCTTGCCCTTGCCTACGAGTCATCAGGGTGCCAGCATCCCTTTGTCACATACTCACCCCACCCAGCCTGGACTGGACCTGCCAGTGAGCCTCCCTGAGCCTTTATTGCCCTTCTCTTCAGCCAGTGCTCAGGGATCACAGGCCGCACAGGGCAGTCAGAACCCCTTCTTATGAGGACAAACTAAACTGGAGAAAGTATTTTAGAAAAATGGGAATTCATTAAGCTCTTGAAACATTGCTCTAACTGCACACCAAACTACAGCTGAATGGACTTGTTTTTATATTCTTGTATAGTACAATAACCCTTAGATACAAATTGGATCTGCTCTTCACCGCAGCAACATATCCTGCTCTTCTTTTATTGAATGCAGTAACAGACTACAACAGATAACACTTTTTTTTTTTTAATCAACCTATTAGTGTCAAGTAAAATTTCAAGGTCATATCCTGTTGCTAACTGACTACAAAGTACAAACAAGCAGTCTGATAATGTTTTGCTGTCAATTAACTAAGCTGTAAGTAGTGGGAAGATGTCTGATGGGTTTAGGTGGTCACTGCATACATACTCCAACTCCTGTGAAGACAGATCCACCTGTCCAGTGCCTGCAATGACGCATCAATACTGGTATATGGATGTTATGCTGGAACAGAGCTAGTGTGGAAAAATAATCAGTGTATACATTCTACTATTATAAAATTAAGTGCTGAATGAAATAATAGTTTGGGAGGACTATAAGCAAAGAAGTCTTATTAAGCAACCTTGGAAAATGTAAGAATCTGTTTATTCATTGCCTGCAAACCACTGACTCTCACCAAATATAATTACAACACTGTTCCATTCTTCAGACGGCTTTATTGACTTGCATTTATTCATTTTCCTTGGTATCAGTAGATGTCAAATAAAATCATGACAACTCAGGAACACACCCAGTACCATTTTCTAGACTGAAAAAAAGTGTTTGCGCCCCCTGCTGGTAATAAATCACTGTAGTCACATACAGCAATCATGTAAGCAATACAGCTTATATTTGTTCCTCCCATTTTGTCAACAACATCTGTCATTTACTCTTTAACAAAATATAACAAAATACACAGAAAAAAGCTATAAGAAACACAAATAACAGCTCCTCTCAATCAAAACATAATCCACATGCACAGTAAACAAGTTCATAAATACAGAAAAAAAGATATAACAAAGTAAATACTGCATGCCTTATGAGACTAATGTTCTGTAAAAAATCCTTTATAAAGTTGTTTAAGAGTTGTTCCTCACATTTTAGTATTTGTTAAATCTAAAGTGTAAGAGCTGACTTTATTTCAGACGGAGGCTGATGTGGGATTTCATCAAATGGTGCACAGCCATGCGACTAATACAGTCATGAACCCCCCATATTCACTCTTTATCTGTCTAGAATAACTATTGCATGAAAGTAAGACCTACAGTGATGTTTTACCAATCCTGTCATACTTCCACTTCTCCCTCTCATTCATCCTTATGAACAGTCATGTCAATGTAGTACCAAAGATACGCGCTCTTACACTAAAAGTGCATCACTAAAACCTAAACATAGTATCTAAACTAATTTTTTTTTAATGAATCCTAATGTCACAGACCAAAAGGCAGAACAGTTTTCATTTTTTTGTCAAAGCAGTATCATTATATAAGTAACAAATATACGTACATTCACCAGACACTTTATCAGGTATACCTTGCTAGTGCTGGGTTGGACCCACTTTGTCTTCTACAATGCTTTAATTCTTCATGGCATAGATTCAACAAGGTGCTGGAAATATTCCTCAGACATTTTGATCCATATTGACATGATACATCACACAGTTGCTGCAGATTTCTTGGCTGCACGTCTGTCATATGAATCTCCTGTTCCACCACATCCCAAAGGTGCTCAGGTAGGCTGTGGTGTTTAAACAATGCTGTGCCAAAAATGATACCCCTCACACCATTACAGCACCAGCAGCAGCCTTTTCTGTTCTTAGCTCCTCTGACCTCTGACATCAACAAGGCCAGAGAACTGCTGCTCACTGGATATTTTCTCCTCTCTCAGACCATTCTCTATAAACCCCCTAGAGATGGATGTGTGGGGAAAATTCCAGTAGATCAGCAGTTTCTGAAATACTGAGACCAGCCGGTCTGATGCCAACAACTGTGCTATATTCAAAGTCACTTAAATCACCTTTCTTGCCCATTCTGATTCTTGGTTTGAATGTCAGCAATCATCTTGACTGTCTCTACATACCTAAATGCACTGAGGTCACTGCCATATTATTGGCTGACTATATATTTGCATTAAACAACAGTTGTACAGGTGTACCTAATGAAGCAGCTGATGAATGCATATCACTTAACCATGACGGACTCCAGCCAGCTCAAAACCTCCTTAAGTCCCTCTCCAGATCGGGCACTGGCTTCCAGTATTGTGATTGGCTGAGTAGCAGAGGCAACAATGTCATCCATCCTGAACAGGGACTTTATCTCTATAAGGCTCATAATGCAAGGCATGTCCCTGTGGAAAAAAAAATATGAAAATACAAACCAAATGGAATGATTAGCTTTCCCTGAGATACACAATTAAAATAATACACACATCTTGCATTAAACCTGCTAGACATCCTGTAAGAATGGTAAGTCATTTGTAGGAACTGATGTGTATGGTGTGTCACCTCTTGTTGAAGAGAATAAGCACAGAGGCATTGCTCAAAGGCTCAGCAGAGAGTACTGACAGCAGCTGTATACAGGAGGAGGATATCTGAGCAGTGTTGGCTGAATCCACCATGAACTATGGAGAAAAAAACAGAAAGGTAGATCTACTCAAATATTTCAATTTATTAAAGCTATTGAAAACATAAACCGTATGTATAAAAGAGCATACAATGACAGAGGAGCAGTCTTTGAAGTAACTGGGCCATATGGGCCCCATGCAGCCGCCCAGCTCTCGCACAGTCACCTTCTTCTTCTTCTTTAGGGTCAGGTCTGTCAGATTGGTTCCTACCTACAGATGTTTAAAGGAAATGGAGAAATTACATGGATGCGGTGTCCGAGAACTTCTCACTTGAACTTTTCATTAGTACTTACTGTGGGAAGAGTTGAAGGTGGTGTTTCTAATTCATCTAAACTGTGCACAATCAACTGTAAATGAAATCGGTCAGGGAAAAATAAAAAAATCCACTGAAGACAGCATCGTCATCAGCTATAAAGGTAAACATTTTCAAATGTTTGTACAATATTTTATGAGTTATGAAATAAGTATTTAATATCTGCTATGAGTAAGCCTGGTGAGGTCACAGCTAAGAGAGTACTGTTGTCTCCTCACAAATAAGATCATGCCACCAGTTCAGAGAAAACATTTTTATTAATCCACTGATTTGGCACGTTAAATATTATTAAATATTTAAAGTCTATATGGGTTAGGTCCCACACAATCATTGTGTGCCAAATTACTTATCTTTCAATCATCTAGATAAAGTAACCTGGAATAAAAGGAAATGGGGGAAAAAAAATAGAAATCAATGAATGTGAAATGCCTACATGAAGGCGCTGCTAGTAGAACTGCCTCCAGATAAACACTGGAAAAACCAAGGGGCTGGTGATGGACATCTGGAGGCACAAACTCCACATCCTCCACTCACACCCGTGAATATCCGGGGAATGGATACTGAGATTGTGGAGGTCTTTCCCTCCAGCCGCTGTCAGACTTCACAGTGAACAACAGCAGCTGACCAATATAAACACATCCTTGTCATCAGTTACTTAGCTACTTTACTACGCAAGCTGACAGGGCTAAATTAGTTCGCTAGTTAAGCTTTCTAGTATTGTTTCCTTAACTCCTATTTCAAAGAAATTCAGATAGCCACAAAGGATATTTTGTAGACGTTTGAGCAACAACGTCTTTCCGACACCGGTCGCTCCGAGGAGTAGACACGTTTCTTTGCTGCTCATGTCGATTTTCTTGCAGAACCACAGCTAAGCTCGAAGCGTGCAGTCCGTATGTCCCATACGGTGCAGCCGACTGTAGCCTCACTTGGCACCATGGCGACGTTCACGTGACCGGATAAATGTCGCAAATCAATGGCAACGATTGGGCAAAGTAGAACTCAATCACTCCAGACTTGTTTATGATTGGCTATCATTCAATTCTTATTTACATAACGGAAGAAAAACAATGTCCTCCTTCTAACGAGATTCCTCGTTGGTTGCCGCGACGGAAACTGTCAGAAAGACTTTGTAACTGCGTTTGCAGTTTGAGTCCTGCGGTAATTGTGCTAGGACTGGTGACAACTATGGAGGCTAAGTTAAAGAAGGAGCTGGGGACAACCATGCTGAAACCAGCGGGTCGTGCTGGAGGTGGATGCATCAGCGAGGGCCAGACCTACCACACTGATACTGGGAAAGTGTTTGTGAAGATAAATCACAAAAGCGAGGTATTTTTCATTATTAGTCTTTCTTTCTTTCATTATTAGTCTTTCTTTTTTCTTTTCTTTTAACTGTTATGACATTCAGTTAGTTCATCCTGGGCTTTCGGTCTATGCTCAGTTCAGGCTTCAGTGAATAGGACATGCAAATATTTATTTTCTAACGTTCTGGTTTTAATTTATACAGGCTAAACTGATGTTTGAAGGAGAGATGGCCAGTTTGGAGGCTATGTTAAAGACAGAAACGGTGAAAGTCCCCAAGCCTATAAAGGTGATTGAGTTGGACACAGGAGGCTGCGTATTTGTGATGGAACATCTGGACATGAACAGTCTTAGCAAGTAAGAGAGCTATCGCCTGCATTTTTTTTCTTTAGTGCACTTTAAAGTAGAATTTGGGTAAATTAATTCATTTTTGGAAGCAGTGTACAAAAACATTTTTTAACTAAATACTTTATTTTCAAATACAATGAGCAGGTACTCAAAGCAACTTGGAGAGCAGATGGCTGATCTGCATCTTCACAACAAGAGACAACTGGAAAAACAAATTAAAGAGCAACAGACAGTGGGTAATTCAGTTTAACTTAGTACTCATCAATGTGGACAAATGTACACACATCAATAAATAATGCATTACTGTCAAATTTTAAGTGTTACATTTGTGCTGACTGCTCATTACTATCTCATCTCTTTTTGACTGTATGCAGGAAAAGGGGCGGGGCAGGCCGATATGGCTGCTGTTGAAAAATTTGGCTTTCATGTAGTTACATGCTGTGGATATTTACCACAGGTAAAATCTATGTATAAGTCTCTATATACTGACTCTGTCCTAGGGGAACCTGTACTGTATTGTTGTGCTATACATGTGTTGTCTCCAAGTCTTCAAGACGTTAGAGTGAATTTCAGCAGTATCACAGTTTCTCGTCTTTCTTATCTCTCTAGGACAATCAATGGCAGAGCGACTGGGTGTCATTCTATTCCCAGCAGAGGCTGCAGCACCAGCTTAACATGGTGGAGAAATCATATGGAGACAGGCAGACCAGAGAACTATGGGCCCAACTACAGGTGCACCCTCAATTTGACCTTGTCTGAAATTAAATATAAGTCCCTATGATTGTGTCAGCAATGTAATGTACATATTGTGTCTCTTATTTCCAGCTGAAGATTCCTCAGTTTTTCAGAGATGTGGAGATTGTCCCTGCTCTCCTGCATGGAGATTTATGGGGAGGAAACGTGGCAGAGTATGCAGACGGCCCAGTCACTTTTGACCCTGCTTCCTTCTATGGCCACTCAGAGTTTGAGCTGGGTATCTCAGGGATGTTCGGCGGCTTCAACAGCACTTTTTACTCTGCATACCACAGCAAGATTCCCCAAGTGCCAGGATTTGCAATGAGGAACCAGCTTTACCAACTCTTCCACTACTTGAATCACTGGAACCACTTTGGTGGTGGTTACAGAGGCTCTTCCATAAGAGTTATGAAGACCCTGCTAAAATAAACTCATACTCACACTCACAGCCACTCTTAGAAAGCATTGCTGTCTTAAATTTAAGCTATGTGTTATGTGGGTTTGCTTATTTGACCAAAAACAATGTGTGAGGGTGAGGACACTAAACAGCACATCTAACACTGTAATGACTCCTGTATTGTGCTGAAAAAGCCGAACTAACATAGGAAAAACAATTCCACCCTGTCAGCTCATCAGACAACAAAATTTTAAAACAGAATCCATAAATAATGTATTTTGTACAAAGTACTACAGTGAGTTAAATAAAGGTTGCTTACATTTAAACATTAAATAAAACTTGCAAATCAAAAGTCTGTACTACACACCAATAGACTCAACTTAAAGCTTTTTTTTTTATTATTATTAATTTATGAATAAAGGATTCCTTTAAGAACAAATCTGACTTTCACTGTGGATGCAATATTTGATCTACATTATAATGGCTTGGCTACTAATGTCATTAAGGTTGGCACACTAACACTTACAAAATGCTGCTGTATATTAATGAATCCCTGCAAAGTCTTGTTGTCCACTGTTTAACCAGCAATAAATCCTCAGATGATCCAAAGTGTTTATCCAGACTAGCTGAATTTGTTATTTATCTAGTGTGAAAAGCGTTCTCTGTAAAGAACTCATTTCACCTCTTGCTGAGCATTTAACCCCACCAGCATGAACACAGTCACTTCTTCCAGGTTGTTAGACTGTTTACCACCAAGGTAGGTGAGTTTGCATATCTGGGGTCAATGAATCCAAAGCAACAGACAGTGCACAAGAGAGGTGAAGAAGAGAGTGTGGAGTGGGTGGAGATGAGTGTCAGGGGTGATTTGTGACAGAAGGGTAGCAGCAAGGATGAAAAGGAAGGCTTACAAGGTGGCAGTGAGACCTGCAATGATTTATGAATTGGAGATTGTGACACTGACAAAAAGACAGGAGGAAGAGCTGGAAGTGGCAGAGTTTAGGATACTAAGATTTTCTTTCGGAGTGACCAGGATGGACAAAATTAGAAATGAGTATATCAGAGGGACAGCTCAGGTTGAGTGTTTTGGAGACAAAGTTAGATAGGCAAGGAAAACCAACATTAAAACGTCTTAATAACTTGACGGGCCATCATATTCAGCCAGACCAGCGTCTGTGCACAGGTATTGCTTCTACAAATCGATGACTATAGCCTAACAAGTGCAGTATTAATACGGTTTACAGATCACGTGACCTGCCACTTTATCGTTTATCCCTGCGAGCTATGTGAACCATCCCGCTTGCCGTATCGGGGCGGGGCGCGAGTTCAACAGCTAGCTGCATCTTTACAGACATCAACAATAGGAGTGTTCATTGAAGTTAATTTAACCTCGAGAGCCGTCACATTTCACGCCAATACTCTTTAAACCACCTACGCATCTAGCATCAGTATATAGTTTTATGTAAATTTACCCGTTTCCCGGGATAGTTTCCACCTCTCAACTTTATTTGCTTGACAAATATTAGCTAATATTAGCTAGCTAACCTGTCATTTTTTATACAGTCATTGTCATCAGTTGCAACAAGGATATTCGTTGTGCTAAAGATTTGCGAGAATGGCTCTATCGGAGACGGAGAATGGGTGTTCCGGTGGTGAAGGAGGAGAAGAGGCGGATGCTATCGTCAAAACTTGTGTGCTGGGCAGCTTCAGTGAGAGAGGGGAGACCAAAGCCCTCATCTCCAGCCTGCCGGAGGTCCATGCAGACCTGAAGATAAGGGAGTCGACGACAGAGAGGTTCCTAGGTGAGACAGCTACGAATAAATCAGTACCCCGAAATAAACAGTTTTAAATGACTGATTTGGAGACGTGACGATCTTAAAATTTCTCCCTCCAGTGATAATGAACAGATATCAAGAGCAGCCTCATCTGCTGGACCCCCATCTAGGTATTATATTACTCTAAATGCAGCTTTTAGAAGGACTGCGAAGTCACTTATCACCTATGAGCACGATATTTACTCTTTTTTTCCCCCTGCTAGAATGGATGTTAAATATGATACTGGACTTTGTAAGGAGTGAAAAATCTCCACCTTCATTGGTTCATTTGGGCTTCAAGTTCCTCTACGTAATCTGCAAGGTCAGTTTTCTCATTTAAAAACCTCCAGACTGCACTTTACAGAGTAAAGTGGTGATTGTACTCATGCAGCTCCTATCCAGCAAATTCAGCAATTCTGCTATGTGTTTGTTTATTTCTGGCTAGGTCAGAGGCTATAAAATCTTCATGCAGCTTTTTCCTCATGAGGTGGCTGATGTACAGCCGGTTTTGGATCTGATGTCCAGACAGGATCCCTGTGACTCTGAGGTGAGGCTTTACTTTAAAGGAAAAAAATCATAACTTCACACTCATGCATCAATTACATCTCCTCCAGGCAATAGTATATATTGTTTTGGTTAAACATTTAGCATTAGTGTCTTTAATTATTTACTTATTCCAGACTTGGGAAACACGCTACATGTTGTTGTTATGGCTGTCTATGACCTGCCTCATACCCTTTGACCTTTCTCGTCTGGATGGCCACCTGGAGTCAGATGGTGGTAAAGCTAGAGAGCCCATCATGGACCGTATTCTAGCTGTTGCCAAGGTTAGATATACCTATGTGATGTAATGTTTTTATTTGTTAGAGTAACTAGTGTGTGGCTCCATTTTTAATGACACTACATTTTCAGGATTGATAGACCTAAAAGTGTGACACAGTGGAGGCTCTAACAAAGAACTTTGCTCTGAAAGGATAAATAAGCTTAGCACAAGAAGTAAGGAAATTTGTGTTTGGTTGATTATTTCTTTGTTGTAACAATCTTATACTGTTGGAAAGCCTGTTTATTTCCCCTTAAATTGTGCCACATTTGTAAGGAAAATGCACTTGTGGATTGGGCAGCAGAGTTGAGTATGTGGTTTGCACCCATGAAAAACTTGCCAAATCTTCTCTACCAATGCCAAAGAGCTTATTTTATTATTAACTCTTGTTTGGTGTCGTGTATTGGATTGAATGATTGAAGTCTTAAGAAATAGGACATATTGGCAATTTTGCAATTTATTCGTTTAACAAAAATAGGCCTCAGCAGCATGTGGAAGAACCATACACACCCTGGCACTTCTTCCTCTTGCTGGTCACCAGCTTGTCACACACTGCTGGGGGATGGCATCCCATTCTTCAACCAGTATTTTGTTGCAAGTCAGTCAATGTAGTTGTGTTGGTCACTTGGGCACGAACAGCACACCCAAGCTGATCCCACAAGTGTTCAGTGGGGTTGAGGTTAGGACTGCAGGCAGGCCATTCCATCTTCTTTAGTCCCAAATTCTGGCGGTAGTCTCTGATAAACCCGCTCTGTTGGGGCGAGTGTTGTCATCTTGGAGGATACAGTTCAGTCTCAGACTGTAGAGATATGGGATTTCCACTGGTTGCAGAATCTCATCTCAGTATCTCTGCATTGAGATTGCCTTCAGTGATGAGAAGCCTGATTGTCAGCACCTGGGGTACCGGAAGCTCAAAACAAGAGTAGAATAAGCCATTTGGTATTGGTAGAGAAGATTTGGCAAGTTTCTCAGTGGCACAGTGCATTTTCCTTACAAATGTGGCACCATTTAAGGGGAAATAAACAAGCTTTCCAACAGTATAAGGTTTACTGCCAAGAAGTATTATTACAACAAAGAAATAATTGACTAAACACAAGTTCCCTAACTTTCTGTGCTAAGTTTATGTGTCATCCTAGACAAACTGAGGTCACCAACAGGGAAACCTTTTAACAAGAAAATCAAGTTGCAGTACTGCCATTGGCACTCAATTTATTTCTGTCATTTTAAATTTTTGCCAATTTGTTTAAAGTTGCTTCTTTTTTTATATATATACAGTATGAATAACAGCATTAATTTTTTGCAGGCCTATTTAGTCGTGAGCGACAGTGCGAGGAATGCCGCATCTGTACTGGTATCAAAGTAAGTGCACAAACACCACCCATGAATTTAAATTAACAGCGGTGTCGGTAACATACTACATAGTCACCTGAATTTGGCAAAAAAGTTATAAATCTCGATCCACTCTAATGCTTAAACGAAGACCATCCTGCTGATGAGTTGCAAACTTTGTGCCGTTATTACCACCCTAAATCTAAATAATACATTTGATAAAATGAGTGATCATCATAGTGTTGGAATGGAACATTGAAAAATATCCCAATATATTTTAGTTTGGATCATTATTCATTTGCACTGTTAAATGCCATCCAATTAGTTTTTGCAGTAGTTGGCTGAATCTGAGCAGAGAGTATAGCCCTGTTCAGTTAATGTATTGTGGCTAAAACTCATGTTACTGTCTTAAAATCCACTGTGGCCGTATACAGAGGCAAAATTAATCAATGGAAATAGCATTTTTATTTATAAAGCACATTTCATTAAATGTAAAATCAGTGTGCTTAACATAGAAGATAAAAACATAGAAACCTGTGTAGGTTTACAGTGCCTTAAGGCAGTGAAAGCATAAAAAAAAATGCAAATCAACAGCACCTGTTAAGTGTAGCCTGGGTGAATAAAAAGGTTTTGAGCCTGTTTTTGAATATATGCACATTTGTATTTGATCTCAGGTCAGCAGCCAACACTTAGATCTAATTCTTGGAACAGTTAAAAGATTTGCACCTGATGACATGAGAGGTCTAACTGGGTTTTAAACAGTGAGCAAGTCAGAGATGTACCGGGGGGTTCAAACCATTAAGAGCTTTGTGAACTAACAGCTGTTTCTGTACTATGATTAGATCTGAACTGTGACTGGCACATATCATAGAGACTGTGAGATGAAAGATATTCATTTAGTTGCTTGTAAACTTTTTTTTTTCAAATATTTTACTGAGGAATAATAGATTCAAAATAGGGCTATAATAAATAATTATCAATGAAGCAAAGTTATTTTTCTTGAGAAGTGGTGTGATTACATCACATTTAAGAGAAACTGAAAATACCAGTCTGTAGAGAGCTGTTGATAATATTTACTAAATGATTTGTAAAACAATGAGATACAGATTTGAACAGTTTGGTGGGGATGGGGTTGTTGGAATTATAGTATAAATTCCATTCTGTTTATTATGAATTATCATATCTTCTGTTTGTATGCTTTTATAAGTTGTTTTATGTACACATTATACTGTTGTTTTTTTTATGTTTGAAATGGAAACACATGGTCACATTTCTTAAAGAGGAAGGTGTAGTTATCAGCAGGCTGTTTCAAGCCTACAGAACACACATAAGATACGTTTCTCACGTACGCCATGTTACATATGTACAATCCACGGTGCACGTATTACCATATATGGTAAGGAAGGAGCCGAGAGTGTTGTTTATTACATGTTGTAAACTGAGTTCTGTGTAACCCACGTGATTTTACTGTGAAAGTCCGCAATAAAAGCGCTGCGCAGGAAGCCGTCCCTCTGGACAGATCACTTCCGCTCAGTCTGAGAGCTGAGCTTAAGGAATGGATCCCTCCTCCTTGCGCAAGTTAAAAAGAGTTGTGTGTTTGTTCCTTGAGTTTATTAAAATGATCTGAACCTATCAGGGGTCAAGTAAAGAGGCGCAAGACTTTAACTGATGAATAACTTCTTCCAGATGTTTATGTAAGTTGATCAGAATGTGAGGAATGCGGGTCATTGCCCAGATACTTACAGACCTAACTGTATTTTAATCTTAATTTCTTATATAATTCTATTTCCCCTGCTGTTTGTTGCATTATTTCTGGTATTTGTTGCATTATACATCAGTGTGTCGGAGTGCTGAATTTGGAATGCAATGCAGTATTATATTGAAAGCATGGTGTGTATTTCAGGTGGTGCTGAAATCATGGAGTCGCTTTCAAATATCATCCATTGACACTTTCTACTGTCAACTACTGGTGTAAACCAGGCTATTTTTCAAATGTCCGTACTCTTAATTATTTGATTAGTTACACTGTCAAAGTGAAGTTAAAAAACAGTTATGATGAAATAAAAAAAAAAAATTATCACAAAAAAAGCAGTTATGATGTTCTTAATTTTGCACCTTTTATGTTTTTCTATTCTAAATGTACAGTTACTATTAAATGTATACTAACAAAAATATTTTTTAATTAAAAACCATAGCAATATTATTATCACAGCATTTTGCCTGTGGTTGCATATATGTCTTTAAAAGACAGATAATATTTATTTATATAAATTGAATTTAATATGCATACTTAATGTAAATATAAACCATTTAAATCTATTGGCCTGTAATTAGGCCTTTAGCCAGTAGAGGGCACGGTTGCTCATGTGATGTTTAGTGTCAACAGGTTCTTCACGTAACGTCTTGTATTATTTTCTTTTCTTATTTTACGTGACTCTGCAGGTTTATGACACGCCCTGATGTGAAACAGAAGCGCCTCGGAGACTTTTTGGACTGGAGTCTAACCACTATATCCCAGAGCGATGATCATTCATTAAGAAACATTGTGGTGTTGGATGGTACTCTGCAGTCACTGGTAAACATGCACAGTCACACTCAAGCTTGTGTCACATGTGCACACCCGCCTGTGTGTGCATGCGTGTTTGAAGGCAGTGTAATTTGTGTGGATTAAAACTTGCCGAGGGTGATTTACAAGAGCAGACATGACTGGTATGTTTCAAACAATACCCTGTGTGGTTTTAGCAGGTGTGTTATGCACCTGCTGCATGTGTGGGATCTGTTGCTTCAAGTGACTTAACTCAGGTTAATCTGCTGCTTGAAGCTTTTTTTTTTTTTTTTTTTTTTTTTTTTAAAGCTAACGAGAATGCCGCTGAGTGCTTTCAATGAAATGCACTTGTCCAAGTTAAACTCTCTAATGTTACACCTTCATATGGATGAAGGCTGCTTTTGATGATCTAATGCAGCCTTCAAGCACGTACATTAGTTTTATGTAAGTGGCACATAAAGTTGCATAATGTGTTTTAAAAAGTGTTGCTTTGTACGTAATGTTTGTGAAATGTACCTGGAGCTGAGGTGTTGCTTAGGGCGTTCAAAACTGGCTGCATGCACTTAGTCACAGTGATGTGCTTTAATAGGCATTCAAAGAAAGATAAAAAAAAAAAAGGCAAGCAAATATCTACTTTAAATGTGATTTCTGAAAGCGTTTGTTTAAATATTTACTTTTGCCATATGTCTGTATTAGTTTTCTGTCCAGCTGTCCATCTGGCTGGGTGTTTCTCTTTGAGGTTTTACCTTTCCAGTCTATAGACTCCAAAACCACAAGGAGCTGAGCCATGAAATTTGGCATATGTGTTCTTTACCCTTCAAATATGTGCAACATGATATTCACGTCTGCCCATCCGTCCATTCATCCGTCTGTCTGGGCGTTTTTACCTTTCTGGTCTATAGACTCCAAAACTATAGACCAGTTTCGGAGTCTATAGACCAATAAGTCAAGTTCATGATGTGCCTTGTTTTTAATCCATGTTCCAGGCAAAGCTCTTCAAGCATGGAAAACGAGAAGACCTCTTACAGTATGGTAAGTTTCTTTTTCCTGTTATATTCATCCACAGGAAAGTAAGAAAGCAAGACTTAGCTCTGTAGTCTTCTTGTGGGTATTAAATAAAAAAAAAACAGTCACTGAAGCTTGAGTTTTTTTGTATTTGTATTCACTGTTCAGCTGGATTTGCTGTTTGTAGCACCATTGTTTCTACAACCCCAATTCCAGAAATGTTGAGATGCTGTGTAAAATGTAAAAAAAAACTGAATGCAATGGTTTATAAACCTGTATGGCTCATAAACCTGTATTTTATTCACAATGAAGGAAATAATGTGATTTGCATTTGATGGCAGGAACACATGTCAAAAAAATGTTTACCACTGTGCAGCATCCCCTCGTCTAGGAACTGAGGAGACCAGTTACTGGACTTTTGGGAGAAGAATGTTGGCTTCTTCTTTGCATGACAGAGCTTAACCTTTTTGTGGGTGGCTGTAGCTCAGGAGGTAGAGCAGGTCACCTGCTAATCGGAAGGTTAGCGGTTCGGTTCCTGGCTGCTCTGGGCTGCGTGCCAAAGTATCCTTGGGCAAGATACTGAACCCCAAGTTGCTCTCTGACGCAAGCGTTTGGAGTATGAATGAGTGTGAATGGTAGACAGTAAGCACTTAGCTTTGATAAAGATGGAAGTGCTTGTATGAATGAGTGAATGCAAATGTGTTGTATAAGCGCTTTGAGTGCTCAGAGTAGAAAAGCGCTGTATACAGTAAGAACGAATCCATTTAACCTGTATTTGTGGATGACACGGCGATCTGTGCACGCAGACAATATTTTCTGGAGGTGTTCCTGAGCCCATGCAGTGATTTCCATGCAGTGCCACCTCATGGCCTGAAGATCATGAGCATCCTTGTACCTTGTACACAGTGATTGCTCCAGATTCTGTGAATCCTTTAATGATATTATCTACTCTAGATGGTGAGATTTTCAAAGTCTTCACAATTTTATATTGAGGAACATAATTCTGAAATTGGTCCACAATTTGTAGATGCGTTTTTTTTTTGTTTTGTTTTTTTGTTTTTGTAGATTTGTGAACCTCAGCCCATCTTTACTTCTGAGAAACTCTGGCTATGAAAAGAGAAACTTAGAGGGGCAATCATGTTACTGATCTGTTGCTAATTAACCAAATTAGATGTAAAATGTTCCCCCAGTTGTTTCTTTTTTAGTAACACTTACATATCCACATGTTTTTGGGCCCATGCCACCTTGCAGAGATGTGTTGCTGCCATCAAGTTGAAAATAAGTTAATATTTTTCATGATCCTCTAAATAAAATATGGGTTTGTGAGATTTGCAAATCATTGCATTCCATTTTTATTTACATCTGGTACAGCATCCCAACTTTTTTTGGAATTAAGGATGTACTTACAAATCTTAAACACGTCACATAACACATCAGAGGAGAAATAATTGAATTCAGACAACTGTTAATCCTCTATATTCACTGATAGGTGATCCTTCCTGTATATAAATATGACCCCCGAGTATATGAGTGACATGCTATCTAGTGCTCCTTTATAGCTGGCATCCGATTCTTGTTAATTGCAGTGTAGATTATTGCCCTGTGATGAGCAGAGTTATTGTATGCAAACTAATTAGTTATTTAATAGTTTCACTACATGGAAAAATATTTCACTCAAGTTTTAAGCAGAGATTTCCATAAAGTGTATGCATTCCTGTATATTCTGACATGTAATAAATATGTCTTTATGTGTTTGGTGTGGTGATTTGCCCAGCTCCTGCAGTTCTACAGTGTCTGGAAAAGAAGCGTCTTTCAGAGAGCAGCGAGGCCATGCTGAGGAAGCTTGGTATCAAACTAACCCAGAGGCTCGGCCTTACCTTCTTGAAGGCACGTTTAGCTGCTTGGAGGTCAGATTTAATACCAGCTGGTTTTTATATATTAGGTCACCCATCACAAATAAAATAAGCACAAATGCAAAAATGCATTTATTGTGTGTACTTTTTTTAATATGTACTTGTATTATTTTTAGGTATCAGAGAGGCAGCCGCTCCTTAGCAGCAAACCTTTCTATGTCTCAGTCAGCTGCAGCCAGTACTGCTGTGACCTCTGAGGTGGAGACAGAAGAACAGGAGGAAGACTACGACATTCCTGAGGAGGTGGAGACTGTTATCGGTCAGTTTCTGCCTCCAATCAATTTAAAATGTTTGTTGTTACAGGACTTTTTTCTTTTAAATCTAATTTGCATGTTATTCTACAGAGCATCTGCTGGTGGGACTGAAAGATAAGGAAACAATTGTGCGCTGGTCTGCAGCAAAGGGGTAACAGTCTTTTCATGATACTTGCTAAACTTGAACTGTTGATAACTAAAACATGTTATCCATGTTACTACTTGTCTTTGGCATTTTATCATGTCAAAAGAAGCTCATGAGAAAGAATTGATTTGCTACAATAATTTGTTTCGCTGCTCAGCATTGGGAGGGTGACTGGGAGGCTTCCCAAGGAGCTGGCAGATGAGGTGGTTGGATCAGTGCTGGACTGCTTCAGGTAGATTCATGCTTGGGGCATTTTGGCGCTGTCTGTTACTTACCCTGCCATGTGTCATAGAGGGGCAATTCTTTCATGTTCTACATCTTGACCCGCTTTGCATGTGTTTTGATCTTGAAGCTTCCAGGAAACAGACAACACCTGGCACGGAGGCTGCCTGGCACTTGCTGAACTGGGTAGAAGAGGACTACTGCTGCCTTCCAGACTGACAGATGGTATGTGATTTGATATTAAGACTTATTGTAAGATACACAGAATTATGTAAAGAAGATAACTTTTATTATTTTATTACACATCTTTATACACAGTACATTACATTACAGTTGTCAGTTGTCGGCAACAAACGTGTCCAATTCCAGTCATGTCTGAGATTGAAAACAAACATTGTTTTGCATGTAACTTTTTTAAGCTATTGGCTAAAACTGTGTTAAACCAAGACAATAAGAAGTCTGCTAATGAGGCTTTCAGTGTTAAGATCAGAGATAGTCTTTACCAAATATTATTTGGTAGTCAAAGTTTGGTTGTTAGCAGCAACGAGGTCTCCTCCTCAGAACCCGCTCGGGTGCTTTGACTCTCTTTGGTTTATGACATTTGTTTTTAGCCTGCCCGCTGGGTGGTCTTTTCATGCCTGTTGCCTTAGCCCTGGTAGTTTGTTTGCTCTTCTCCTGAGAGACAGGATTTTTCGCATCTGTTGAGGGCTTGTCTATAGTACTGAAGTCGTATGAAGAGGCTGCAGAGCTCGCAATGGCTAACTGACAGAGTGCCAGAGCAGCAGTCTGCCTCTGGTCACAAGACTCTTCATCCAGCTTTTCAATAGGGCTCTGCTGAAGATCTCCTGAAGTGCTCGGTGGAGACCTGTGTTCAGGGCTGGTCTGTGAAGTTCTGAGGCTGAGGTTCAGAGGTGACTCGTGCTCCTTTGACTTCTCTGTGTCTAAGCACCATAGGCTTTGGTCAGGCTGACTTTCTTCTTTGTCTTGGTTTCTTGTTGAGAGGTTGAGGGGAGCTACATCATCTGTGCTGTCATGATGCTCTGATGAAGGTCCAGGACGTGGCTCAGAAAGAGACATGGAGCAGTATCTGCTGCTCTCAGCTGATCTGAAAATGAAAGGCCAAAACCATGAAGTCAAAGAACATAACAGTATCATAACAATGAACAAAAATACACCTTTAAATTAATAAATGCAAAATTTTAAGCTTTACTTACCCTCTGTCTGTGGGCTGAGCTGACATTTCTACACACTCCTCAGGTCTTAATTCATTTTTCATGGGTTGCACCGCTGTGTTTCCTAGCTGGGGACTGATCTGTGTCTCACCGATGTTGGTGTACTGCGGGACCTCTGTGTCCCTCTGGATGATGTGAGCCTGACTGGGTCTGTCAGGAGATCCCAGAGCTGAACAGCCCTCTTTGGGGCTCAGCCTTGTTGTCTTGTCTCCACTTTGCCCGTGGTGGCCCTCTTGTGTAGAAGTATGTGGGTGGTTGAGACTGGCATGTGAATGGATGTACAAGCTATAGTCTTTAGGGCCAAGGGTTGGGTTATACAAATCCAAAGGAATATATCTGTGTCCTGTAATTGGCATGGAAAGCTCGTGGGGTCTGTACAGGGTGTAAGGTAGAGGGTGGCCTGGGTGAAGAGGATGGCAGTACTTGTATGGGAAAGGGGGAAATGGGGACGTGTGAGGTGGGTTAATTGGTTGTTGTACCATAGGCCTCTGAGGATCCAGAAAATCTGTCTGGAAGGAAGGAGAGCTTGGCTCATTCACATGGTGATTTCCTGGAAGATAGTAAGGTGGATATAGGTGTCGATCAGACACCAGATAAGGAGAATATTCGGGAACTAACAGAGGGGCGAATGGTTTTAAAGGAATGGTTGAAGAAACCGTGCCCCAAGGGAAGCGCGGGTGGTTGAAAGTGGGAACAGGAGCTTGCAAATCTTCAGGCTGCTTCACAGATGTCTTGAAAGCTTCTGCTCCGTCACAGTTGGGTGTGACAGGTGAGAAGGCAGATGGGCGTGTCTGATCCTTGCCCTCGTTGCTTTCCGTGCCCTCTCTCTCACAAACTGTATTTGGGTTTGTCACTCTCTGACTGTCCTTGCTGACTGGACTGTCACACCCAACATCTACTTCTTCTGTGTCATCTCTGCTCTCAGCTTTGTTCTCTTCGGCTCCATGTTTCTCAGGATTATTGTTCTGAACTGCTGGTTGGACATTTGTAGTTTTAAGAGGTCCTCCCTTTGCTGTAGCCTTCATCTGTCGGGCTGTTTGCCCACTTTTCTGTGACACCAGGGAGATGGAGTTTTCGCACAAGTTGTATTTCATATGGTTGAAGAGATGGGACTTTTCGTTGCAGGTGAACGGGCACTGGAAACACTGGTACTTGAAGGGCTTGCCTGGTGGTCGGGGAATATAGTGGGGTCTTTTTGGCTTGCGTTCCTGGACAGTTTCCATCTTGATTCTGAAAGAAAATGTAACATGTCACAGTGGAGGAATTAGGAATGGTTTAGATTTTACTGAAGTGCCTCTATTCAAAAGGAAGTGTGCCAATAAATCAGCAAAAACCAAATACAAAAATCACTCCACTAAGATATAAAAAAAAAAAAAATCACAACTGGCAGTGGACTAGGCCAATTGCCCATAGCCAGTATAGCCATCCAAACGCCCAACCCTAGTCTGTAGCAGATTCCCAAGCTTGCTGTCAAGTAATGATAAAGCCTGATGAAGTTGTTTGACTGGTTATGGTAAAGAGTGGTTGATTTTTTTTCCTCGAGTGTTTCTCCAGCTGCTCAGCCAGAAAATCTCTAGCTGCACAAAACACCGAGCCCTCGGGCTAATGTATTTTTGCAACTGTTACTTTGCAGTGGTGCAGACACCAAACAGAAATATATCTAAATATGTAAACTAGCCTATCATATGCAAAAATCTACCCATACGTTTGCATAGATGCAGTTGTGTCCTAGTTTTGTTTTGGCTGATTGACAGCAGCCTGCAAACACCTCCACATGGTCTGCACATTCACCTGGCAGTCGTTTTGATATCGCTTCACTCATCAGGCCTCTAATGTTAGAAAGCCGCTAATCCACTAGACAGTTAGACTACACACTTTCTAGCTCCAACCTCGAGGGCATGCAGAGACATGCTCTCACTCTCTCAACCTTACTAAACTCTGCGCTGTCGGCGTGGGAACCATGAGCCACCTGCTTCCCATGACTACACCTGCAGGATGAATTTATCACTGGATGAGCTCACCAGCTCAGGAGCCGCATGTGCATGGGAAGTAATTGTTTAATAGTTTTTCTTGTGATACAACGCTCATGTTAGCTGAATAAAATCAGCAAGCCATTAGTGAAACTGTGAAGGAGGTGGCACCCATAACTCTTCAGGCTTTTGAAATGAAGCATCACCTAAAGCTGTAAGTTCAGTGTTGCTGGGTGGACTAGGAGGAACCTGCTTGTCATGGGTTGTCGCAAGAAGTTGTCACTCAAGTTTTTGTCCAACTGTGATAGCGTGCGAAACCACTCCCTTCTTAAGAAGTAAAAGTCTTTCAAAAGTCCTCTTTTAACATGTCTTTACTATCAGTATAATCCAGCTAAGACATTTTGTTTTGTCTTTTCTTTCAAAAATGAACGATCTAAATGTATTTACTCTAAATTTTGGCTCCTATGAGCTCAGGTAAGTTTTTTTTTTTTAACCACTTATAAATATTCTATTCTTAAAAGAAGACCATGCTATCTTAATAAGTATTTTAGACCTGTTACAGAGGTTGTCTGCAGAGGCCAGGTTTTACCTGTGGATCAGTTACTGCAGTCTGAGCAGGGACTAATTAAGATCAACAGGTAACAGGTGCATACTTAGCCCGATCCCTAAATGCAGCCAATGATATGGTGAGCAACACCATTACAAATCACAGTCTTATCCAGTGACACAGAGAGGTTTTGATGGAGTGCTGAAAATAAGTAAATTTAACTTCCTTGTTAATTAAAAAAAAAAAAAATGAAGAAAACAACCCTACCTCCTCTAGCTGAAGAGACCGTCTTCTCCTGTTTATTCGGCCTGCAGTGTGCTGCTCCACGCTTCACGGCCAGCGTCACTTTCTGGTCAGGATACCCGCTTCAGTGCGTGCTCAGAGTTCAGTGGGTGAATGTGTGTGATGGTGAATATGTTTGATATTTGTTGTGTGGTGAGTTTCTCACTCTGAGGCGTTGTCTCACCAGTGGGCGGAGCTTCGGTCTAAACAGCAAGGCCCTCAGGCAACACTGATGTACTTGATATTAGTCAAGCCTCAAGCAATGATTTACATAAGGGGGGGCTCTCAATCACTCTTCCGCTTTCTGGCTCCGTCTCTGTCTTTTGTGGAATTGTACAGTCACTCCACAGGAAAAATAAACTCCATAAATAAAGTTTAGCAACAGGTTGCCAAGACCAGCATGACATTTGCATACTTTAATATACGCCGTTAAATAAGTGAAGACTTTAAAACAGAAGTGACTTCATAGCTACCCTTTATCCTATAATTTTCTGTTCAAACAAATTTTATTATGAAACAAATTTATTTTGAAAATCATCTTGGGTCATTTTTTAAGTTCTGTGAGTGTGAATTATGTTGTGCTTATTTTACCTGATATTATGTACAAATATCGCTTGCTTTATTGTTGATAATCTCACCGTGAGAAGACTTATGAACTGGTGCTAGCTTGCTTTCAGGTGTATTGCAGTCGCTTCAATCTGGAGTTGCTCTGCGCAGTCAAAAGTCAAGACTTTGGGTATCAAGTGTGAAGCTTAAGTAGAGATCTTTTAACTCTGCTTACCACAAAGACTGCATGCAGTTTATGTAATATATATGTCTGACATTTCTGACAACTTCCCGTCTCACTGTGTTGTCTGCTTGCAGTTGTGCCACTCATTATCAAGTCCCTAACCTACGAGGAAAAGAGAGGAGCATGCAGCGTTGGTTCCAATGTGCGTGACGCTGCCTGCTACGTCTGCTGGTCTTTTGCAAGGGCTTATGAACCCAAGGAGCTCAAACCTTTTGTCACTCAGCTTGCCAGGTAAACTTCCCATATAATATACACAAAGATCACTACTACACATAGGAGTGAATCTTAAGCTTATATGTGGATCAAAGGGGTAATTTCCCTTGTTACAAAAATCATGTCATCATATATAAAAACACACATCCTCTTTCTGCAAAGGAAAGCTGTTATCTTTCTTCTACTAGGAAAATGCAAACTAAAAACTTCACCTTTTATGTAATCAGCATTTCGTTAGTTGTCTTTAGAATTAATCTTGCTGCTGTTTATTGTTAAAGCAAACTCAGCATTTATTCTACTGAGCAGTCTAAACACACTGTTGAGTTAATTTGCCATGCCTGTCTAAAACAAATGCAGTTTAGAATTAGTAATGCCTCTCTAATTAATGTAATAAAACCTAATAAAATTTGTGTAGAGAACCAGCTGTAATCAAGAGATGGATGTGTAGTGTGAAGAAATGAATAGAAGCTGCACAGTTTGCCTTTAAGCTGTTTTCACTGCCTCACACCAGTTTGTCTGTGCCATATCAGTCTTGCATGTCCTCACACAGCCAACACATGTCCCCATGTGGTGCTGTTTATATGCATACATATTGGAGTAGGCTGCAAGTTTGAGGAGCAGTTTTCATTTTTGTATTGTAAATACCAGAGGGACAATGAAGATCAGATTGTCTCAGGCACTGGATAATTATTTTAGGTAAATTAGTAAGTAGGTGAGTGGAAAACAAAAAAAATAATTTTGAGTCAGCTGTTGGTTATGTGTAAATTTTAGATTCAGCTTAAAAAACAAACAAACTTACTATTAAGTTTGCAAGGGATGTACAGAAATTATGTACAGGCACAGATAAAATAGCAAATGATAAAAAAAAATACTTTTTTTTTTTTTTTTAAGCAAATACTTAAAATGAGCGTTACAACGGGAAACAAAATACACAAATCAAAATCTATAGTCCTCTTCAGTACGTAGGAGCTTTTACATCAGTGTTCCAGCTCTGCAGCTTTGATACACGATAGAATAGCTACAGAAAGAGCTGCATGCCTAATTTGACAGAGGCTGAGAGTTGCATCTTTTCATTATTTATCGTAACTACTGAAGAGCAAATTTTGCTCTGTTATAGTATTGGAAATTGTATAGGTTTGGTGCAGAAGGATTGAATGTACAGTACTTGTTGCTTTTGGCTTGTAAGCTAGAATGCAAAATGTTTTATACTCAGAACAAGCTTTAAAAATAAAAGGCGAGTTTGGAAAGTTTTCCCGTCTAATGAGCAACCAGTGCAGGGAAGTGCAACATCACCCAGTGACGTGCATCCAGTCTTTGTCAATAGTAACGGTTTGTCTCATCCTTGAACTCTTTTTCTTGGCTTGCATGTATGGACCTGTGGCCTGTGACTGTGCAGACCAGCTCTGCAGTGTCAGTTTGAACCCCTGCAAATTATCAGCAGCAGTCGCGACAACACCCTCCCTTTCTCTAGCCTACGGGACTGCCAGGTTTCGCCTGCTGCTGTAGGTTTCGGTCGCCGTTTGGCAGCAATGCTAAGACAAGCTGGTTCCTGCTCTATTCATCACAGCTTGATGACATTTACAGAAAACTCAATTTTGTCAATGTGGGACTAAGTGGCTTGGGGGCACACTCATCTATGTGTACTCCTGCTAAGTTAAATAAATAAACTGTATACTAATTGTTGCAGTTGTAGACATAATTTAGAATATCCTTTATGTCTAGCGTGCAATCAGGAAATTTGTTTTCCAAGCCCTCAGGGCAAAGGCAGTTAGTAGAGCTAATTGGGGGCAGTTGGTAAATCTCCATGCCTGCATCTTGCTGTTTGGATGCTGGGTTCATGAAGAGAAAGCAAAAAGGTCAACAGCAGTTGGTCTCAAGCCGCCACAGTGATGTATAGGTTGGCATACCATCAGATTCATCTTTAATTTTTAAACATTCTGTGTTGGGAAAACAACTGTCTCCAAATCAGTACCTTCTCCGCTGCATTTGGGAATATATTTAACCCATATTTTTTTGTGTCTCTCCGCAGTGCCTTGCTGATCACAGCAGTGTTTGATCGAGCTGTTAACTGCCGCAGAGCTGCCTCTGTAAGTTTTCTTTGCAACATGCCATACTTGCTTAACTAAGACGTTCGGTTACAGGACAGGAGTTCATTTTGTCTCTTTTTTTTTTTCCCAGGCTGCCTTCCAGGAGAATGTCGGCAGACAGGTTTGTGACCTCAGTATTGACTACATGAACATTGTGACTAACAGAATCACTGTGATTTGGAGCTTATTTGTTGCCAAATATCTAGCTCATGCTCAAACTTGCCTTGTTAGTGAGAACCTTTTAAGTAAAGAAATCGCCTCCCAGTATGACTCCAGGGCACCAGCAAAAGCTTGGTTTGCGAGTAGACCTCGAGTCATAACGCTATGAGATTATTTCTTGAATTTGTAACCAAATTGTGTTCTCTGTCTCACAGTCATTTGCCAAGTGTTTAACTTTTACTGAAATGCAGTGCAAACATCTTGTGTCTCCACAGGGGACATTTCCTCATGGTATTGACATCTTAACAGCAGCAGACTACTATGCTGTTGGAAATCTCAACAACTGCTATTTGAACATCAGGTAAGAAATACTGCATTTACATTATGATTTCTTAGGGGTTTGTTTATTAATCACTAAATACACAAGTTAAGCTACAACACTGCAAATGCTTATCACTCTACACAACTCAGCAGCTTAAATAAACAAACTATTGTCTGTTGTCATTTCTTGCTGACATTGTGTTGCCACTGATTAAACACGTCTCACCATAAGTAACAAGAAGAAAAAAAAACATTGGGACCAGAAGTTTGTTGTGTGCTCTCTATAGACTGTATTTAGAAGCCTTCCTCCATTTCTCAAAAGTGAAGCCTATGCAGAAATGTCATGGTCCTGTATTCTTTCATGAGTGACTGATGGCAAAATAAGATCAGATTCCATTGAAGTGGCTACCTTGTGATTGGCAAGTTGCTATTAAATGAGCACGTCTCAGCCTCAGTTTGTCAGTGAGATCCACTCACTCACTCACTTCAAAGGAACCGGCAGGTCGCCATATTTATGTGGTGTCACCGTGCGTATGTAAAGTCTTTTATGTAAAGTGTGCAGTACTACTTCACATGATTGCATGACCTTTGGTTAACGTAACAAAGTTGCTATTGCACTAAAATCTTATGTTGATACTATAACCTAATTATGCAGTATATGAGCATAGACATCTGAAATGTGTGCATTGAAGCCAGCGCAGGGCAGTTGTCACTTTTGGCAGGAATGTGTCACCAACAGAGCAAATATTCAAGCAGTGAAAATGGAGAAAGATGCTAGCCTCAGGGCACAAATGAATATGGAACGATGTATTGTGCAATGTGATTTAAAGCTGGCTGAAATGGATGTTTGCTCATTTGATTGGTTACAGAAACATGCATAAAGCAGATATGTGTTATGTGTGTTGCTAATTTTATTATTGTTATCAAAGTGTCTATATAGCAGGTTTTCCAGAGTACACCAAATCCATGATTGACCATTTAGTAGCTATGAAGATCAACCACTGGGATGGGTAAGTACATTAATAATGTTGCCAAATGTGGAAAAAGATACTGCTTTGTTTTTATTAATTAATCTATTCATCTTTGTGTGTGTGTTTTGCAGTGCAATCCGAGAGCTCGCTACTAAAGCACTCCACAACTTGACGCCTCAAGTACCTGATTATATGGCCACAACAGGTAAACAATGTCACCATACCTGTTCCTCAGCCAGTGTCTGACTTAAACTTCTCAAGAGAAATGCTTTTCTTAAAAGTGACTGAAACCTGTAATTAAAGATTATGAGTGGAAATTTTACACTCTTTGCCCCTGGTCGGTTTCAGTTTTGCCGCAGCTGTTGACCATGGCTGTGGGTATTGACCTCCATGGCCGGCACGGAGCCATTCTAGCATGTGGGCAGATCACACATGCTCTGTACAAAGTGGGCCTTCAAACAAACAGGTAGACTTTATATACAAAGTCAAAGCATAAACTAGGGTTAGTCTAGAATTGTAATATCTTTTTAAACCTTGTTGTACTGGCTAGTAAGCCTTTGGCGCAAATTTAACCTGCAACCTCATAAAATGATGTAGCTATTTACAGAATTATATTATCCTTCAAATCTGTCACACAGGAATGTGGTGAACATGATTTCTCCAGAATGCGTGGATGCATTAAAGAACATTCACCAAACGGTAAGTGTGCATAAACTTGAAATTAGTTTCAAAATGAACTTCAAATTAAATAAACTTTGGTCTTTTTGCCTACTTTCATTTGTTGACACACTTTCAGCTACACGATCGAAAACAGTACAGGTATGCTAAAATACACAGTTGCACTTTGCAATATGGCAGATCAGCAGAATATTATTCATATTAAATTATTTGTGTTTGTTTTGTTGCATAGGGGCTTTGGTGGAGAGCTGATGAGACCAGCAAGTAAGTTTAAAAGCAAAATTTGACTTTTTAATAAATTATTGCAAGAGACGCTAATGTCCTGTCTCTCTGCCCTCATCCCCAACCGGTCGTGGCAGATGGCCGCCCCTCCCTGAGCCTGGTTCTGCTGGAGGTTTCTTCCTGTTAAAAGGGAGTTTTTCCTTCCCACTGTCACCAAATGCTTGCTCATAGGGGGTCGTTTTGACTTTACCTTACAATATAAAGTGCATTGAGGGAAATGTTTGTTGTGATTTGGCGCTATATAATGAAAATTGAATTGAATTACAGACTGTTTTATTTTTTCCACAGTTTGCAGTCTTATAGAAAAGCTGTCCCTGTCCAAAATGCCTTTTAAGAATGACCCCATCATCAGTAAGCCAGTTATTTATGACACTGAGCTTTTTCTTTCCTTTTAATGTAGCATGACGGCTAACTGTATGTAATGTGTTTCAGCTGGATGGCAGTGGATTATAGACGACACCGTAAAGACTCTTCATCTTGTTTCTAGTGGAGCAAAGGATGGCATTATGGTAAGCTTAACCTTTTTAATTTTTCCGTAACACCGAGATAATCCCAGGAACCAGTCAGAATACAGATGTTCATTTTTATATGTCATTTAAATCTGTACATTGTTGCACATCCACAAAGCATTTCAACAATCTGTAGGACAAGTTAAGTGACTGCTCTGCCAAAGTGTGTGCTAATTTGGTCATTTTCAAAGCTGTGGAATCAAAGACTATCACCGTTTATTTATAAAATATTGATTTTAATTCAGGAAGACTATTTGTTGTTTACTACTCACTGATCTTCCTCTTCTTGTGTCTGCAGGCTGCACTTGTATTGGCCTTATCTGCCTTGTGTGAGGAGTACTACCAGACCAGTACGGGCCAGGCTGAGCCACAAATGCAAGGTAGCTTGGTTATGGTTTTCTCATTATTCTCTAAATATAAATGGATTTCATCTGTACGGTGTGGTTAATATCTTTAATATGTCTATGTCCTCACATGTTTAGACGCTCTGGTGTCTCAGTACATTGAAGGACTTAACAGCCCACAGATGCTCACTCGTTGCGGATCTGCCCTTGCCCTCGGCTGTCTGCCAAGATTTATGATCCATGGCAAATTGAAGCAGGTGTGTTTGAAGTGTGTACTTATTTTCAAGCTATTTTACATCTAGCTGCCTCCCTATTTAGGTATAAATTTGTTTGCGTGTTTGTGATAGATTGTTGAAAGCCTACGGCAGATGTGCACTGAGACCCAGAAGCAAGGGAGTTTTACAGAGGCGAGGAGAGATGCAGTCACATCGATAGCTCAGTGAGTATTCATATGTACTTTATTGACCTCTCATCTTCTTTCTCCATTTTCTTCTGCACTTGTTTCTTTGGTGTCTATTTGGTGTCTTTTGTTTCGAAGGCCCCTCTTTCTATCCTCTGCTCTTGATTTGCTAGTTTAAACATGTAGATGTGTGGGCAGTCGTGCTAAAATAAACATTCACCTGCAGGACCTGCAGGACCTGAAGGGCATGTCTAGCCATTTCACTGATAGCACCTTTCCTCAAAATACAAATTTGATGTGTTTTTTTTTTTTTGCTCGGGTTCATGTGTCTTTGTAGTTGTCCTTTCAAATGATGTTTTAATTTGCAAACTGTTTTTCATTTTCTCCATCAGAGTGTGTGTGAAGGCAGGCGCTTGTGCCAAAGGCTCACCGGACTCTGCTCTGTGCTTAGAGAATGTAGCTGAGGTGTATGGCACTCTGCTCAGCAGTATGAACGATTACACAACAGACAGCCGAGGGGATGTAGGGGCCTGGTGAGTTAAACTGCCTATCAGAACACACATGTTCTTTTAAAATGCCTCGGGGAGGAGGGATTCTCCCTGATTGAGGCCTCTGGTGTTTTTCTGTCCTTCCACATGGGGACGTGCCCATCTCACAGGTAGCTCCAGGCCATGCTTACCGACTCGCCTGGAATGTCACCAGGCTTGTCATTTGTCCGCAACATGGGATGGGCAGCTTCTTTTACGCTGTTTAGTAATCTTGTTCTTTCCTTCATTCTTTCTTCTTTTACCTGCGATCACGTCTTAGCGTTCATGTAACACTGAACAGACACAGTCCTCCCTTGTTTTCATTTCAAATCACATGTATTACAGTGAATGTTATCAAGAATTCTACTAGTTGCCCATGCATGTTTCAGGGTGTGAGTTTTGAAGAAACACCCTGATCTGCATTTCACATAAACAAATTGTGCCCTTCAGCCATGAAACTAATTTGACTACAAAACTGCCAAATCCTGTAACACTGAAACAGCCCTCTGATGGTGAAGTGTGTGTGTTTTCTTTTTTTTTTTAACCAGCTATTTCCATTATCTGTTATTCTTAATTACCTTAAAAAAAATGACAAAATTGTGGACAAGACAATGATGTTGATTCAAGCCCATGTCATTTAAATACATTCTTTGTGTCACTTGCTCAGGGTCAGAGAGGCAGCAATCACTAGTGTGATGGATGTAACTATGCTTGTGGCAAGCAGTGCTCCAGAGATCCTTTTGCCAGACCTGTGAGTAGGAATCTTAAAAAAAAAACATTACATATGTTTGTGGCTGGCGAGCCACAAACCAACCAACCATGGTTGTCATGGTTGAAATCATACCCAGTGTTGCCTTTGGGCTTCTTACAGTCCAAGATAATTTTTTTGTCAGCCAAAATTGATATAAATTCAAAAACTGAACTTTGAGACAATGGTGAGAATGAATTTACACTGTTTCCAGTATCAAAATAGCGCTCATCATCATCTTTATTTCCCACTAATAGGGTGAAGTGTATGATGTGCTGCTTGGCCCAGCAATCAGCAGAGAAGATTGATCGCTACAGAGCCCACGCTGGCACCATCTTCCTACGCCTCCTTCACAGCACAGAGCCTGTAGTACTTCACATTCCCCATCGAGAGGAGCTGTTGGGCATTTTCCCTGTGTGAGTCACTCCTGCAGCTAGCCAGTAGCTTTATGAGCTCTAGCAATTGCCGTGATTTTAACCAACCTTTAATATTTGGTCAGTTTTGTCATATGTATATACAATGTACTAACGCTTGATAAGAGACACTTTATGTGCTACAACTTTGGTTGATCCGTGACCCATTTGCTCTGTGTTTTAGTGAGATCACAACCACTCTGAACTGGAATGCTCCGTCCCACGCTTTCAAGTATATTGCCCAGCTGCTGGGATTGCCCGAGTATCAGTACCACACCCTGCTGGGGCTCACAGTGTCTGTGGGAGGAATCACAGAGTCCACTGTAGGTGGAGAAGTTGAATATTGCCAAATCTTTACAGTATGATGTACAGATGGGTGACATTTAATCATTAAACATCCAACAGGTCGCCATTTAGTGTTAGGGTTAACATCCACCTCTTTTTGTGGCGCTTTTGACCTGTAGCAGAAAAGCGCCAAATACATGAATGAGACTTCATTAGAAAGGTAAGATCTTCTAGTTTCTAAAAATGCTCTGATTTAGCTTGTGGCTAAAACGTAACATAATTTTAACCCTGAACGGATTACTGACAATCTAGTGGATGTTAAGAGGAAGTAGAAAAATGGAAAATCAAAAGCAGACATGTCTTTACAGGACACGAGAGTTCATTGGATGCTTTGATGCGTATGAATCATACACTGACCATCACAGCTATAAAGATTTCAGCACCTTCTTGCTGCTGTTATTTAAATGGCAATGACTTTTGTTTTTTTTTTTGTTTTTTAAAGAATAGTTTTCTACCCTTCTAGCAGCACTCTGATGATGTATACTTTGAAACACTAAAGCAGGTCACATTGGTCCCGAATCTTACCAAGACACTGCTGGCTTTACCCTTTATTTTGACAAATATTTTATTTCATAAAACTTTATTTTCACTTAATTGATTTAGTATAATTCTACAGATGTGGACAAAATTGTTGGTACCCTTCCGTTAAAGAAAGAAAATCCCACAAAGATCACTGAAATAACTAGAGACTGACAAAAGTAATAATAAATAATAATTTACTTAAATAAATATAAAAGACAGAAAATCTAAACTCAATTTAAATGAAATAAAATAAGTAAAACTGGAACACTCAAAGTGCAATGTTAAAATGAAATATTCCAGAGTTAAAACAATAATATGTACAGTATAGATAAGATATTACAAGTGGAGGAGTTATAAAGTTTGGTCACAGGTAGGGATGGTTTCCTGTTTCATTCTGGGATGCATCGTGGCCGAATAAGTCTTTGGTGAACGTGCTCCTGTGGCTGTCCAGCACAAGATGGAGAGGGCGTCTCCAATACTGACCGTAACTTGGACGGCATTCTCCTTTCTCTCATAGCTCCACACTCACATTACTGGCCTTGCGAATTAGCTTGAGTCTATTATCTGCTACCCTCAGTCTCCTGCCTCAGTACAGAGGATGGCGCTGGCCACCAGAGACTCATAAAACATCATGAGCATTGTCCGGTAGATGTTAAAGGACCTCAGTCATCTCAAAATAGAGACCGCTTTTGCCCTTCTCCTAGAGGACTGTGTTTTTAACGAAATCCAGTTTATTGTCAATAAACTTTTTTTTTTTTTAAGTATTATAGATATTTAACTGTATCTAGTAAGCTGGGATGTGTATGTGTCGGTAAAGCACTCGCTCATTTCATTATAGAAATTACATTTTCTTGATTTAACATCACACAAATAAGACCAGACACTGGATTTGTGTGTTGTTACTCTGGTGGAGTTTAGACCAGCGGGGGGCGCTATGTGTTTGATGTACTCTGATCTTGTCCCTGCCTTATAGCGCCTGCCATTCAGGCTGTCCTTAAAACCACAGATGCCAGTCTGTCTTACTCGTCTGCACCCGTTTACGTCTCATCTTTCCTTGGCAATTACCTGAGCGTTGAATCGGACTTGTCCACGGGTTCAAATTAGGAACTTCCCTTCAGCTGGATCTGCAATCCAGCTTAAGAGTTTTCCATCTACTTTCCTCTTCTTACTCTTTGCTCAGCATTACTCAGGAGGCTCAGCTGGGGTTGATCAAGTTCTCCCCCCCTTGTCCGGTATGATCTAACCTGTTAAAATCAGTCATTCGTAAGAGAACTTGCACATAAAGATTGGAGCTGGTTAGGTTATTTCTTAACTTGTGTTTATGGATGTGGTAAAGAAAATAAGTTTAAGCTTGTAATAGCAGCAGCAAGGCCAGTAAAGTCAAACTCATCTTCCAGTGGTGGCCTTAAATATATTCCTGAAGAGGCAGTCAAACTCTCATCCTGATCTTCCAGCGTTTCTTTACTCCACATACATCCTCGGAGATGAGAAGTAGTGATATGTTTGCACAGGGTTGCATTTTGGAAACTGAGCCAAGACTGCATCAATTCATGAGCCAACAATACTTTTCTCACACCACAGGCACATATTCACACAAGCCAGAGAGAAGATGGAGCATCAGACCAACTTTCCAGGAACTGTGTGGACATACGTGGACCACATGACCCTAAAAAAAAAAAAAGGACAAAAAAAGAGCAGCCAAACAGCAGAAACTGCTGGAGTCTCAAAACAGAGAAAATTAACAGCTAATTTCTTTTAATCCTATTTTAAGGGTTTAATTTGTAAGTTTTATCATTTCTATTTGAATAGTTTTTAACACAGAATAAATAACATTTTTATGAACATTAATGTAGATGAGATTATCAGCCACAAAGTTTCAAGGTAACTATTTATCTGTAGGACATTATGCAACTATGTCGTGTTGCTATCTTGCAAATGTCAAGGTTGGACAATTTCTTTGCTGCGCTCTCATAATATCTGATGTTTTTCTTTCTCAGGCTCCTCAAGTTTGCACTCGCTCAGCAGTAACTTCACAGGAATATTAGTGTTATAGTCAGGTTTCTGTTTCTTATCAGTGTTTTTTTTTTATTTATTTTTTGTGTGTGTGTGTGTGTGTTCACATTACCTACCTTTGCTTTTTAATTACAGAAAAAGACTTGCAATATGTCTGTTTTTGTACTGTATGTCTGTGCATTCTCAGGTTATCAGTCTGTCCTGTTTTATTGAATATAGTTGCTATTAAACCCTCTGAGGAGCTGTTTTTTTTTTTTTTTTTCGTTTGGCACAAACATTAACTTATAGACCTCGACCTTACAGTTGCCAAAACTTAGGAATTATTATATTAAGTATGACCAAAGGTCACACAAATGTATAGAGGAGATTATGACAATATCTCACATTTGGTCAGGTAACTGAGTTGGTGATTTATCTTTGATGCTCTCCTATGAAATGGCCTTCATCATCTACACTACACAGATTATGATTCTGCGCAAATTGTGTTGTACGTTACAATTTGAATAGTTGCTGGAGCTGTGTAGCTATAGTGTTATTATTCTACTCGTTACAGTTAGCATCCAGTTTCTTGCTTTAAGGTTCCACCTCCACATTAAGTGCTGGTTTCTTCTGCTTCTGTTCAGGTGCATTTTTCTTCCCAGTCCCTGTTTGACTATCTGAAATTGATTCAGAGCGATAGTGCTACTCTGGGACAGTTTGGAGAAACGTTGCTGAGGATCTTCAAGGACAATCTTCACAATGACAGGTACATGATCTGTTGCTAGATCTGTTACTTCAGTAACATTTTATACAATGTAATGTCTTTTTAAAGTTACTACTTTAGTCTTTTAATGGTTTGTCTTTCCTTTGCCTTTTTCAGTGCATTAAGTGGTTTTTTACACTCGTAAAAGCAGCATATATTCACTCTTTTCCTTTATTAGGGTTTCCGTTCCCTTTCTAAAGATGCTCAATCAGATTCTTGCAAACAACTGCTTTGAAATCTTCACCACACAAGAGAAGTGAGTGCTGTGATTTGTTGTTTTGTTTTTGGTTTTTTTTTGTTATTTTTTTAAGCAAAATGTGGACATCTCTCACAACTAAAGTTTTTCTGTCTGTGTTTTCTAAGTCATCAGTTCTGTGTGGACCTTTTGGCCCTTTTCAAAGAATTCAAAAAGTCCAAAGACATTTCCAAGCTGCGAGCATGTGTATCAGTGTAAGTCGCTGTCCCACTGATAAATGCATACATGATATACATCACTGAAGTTAAATGTACAAAGACGATCCTGGTTTGTGTTCCCTAGTTTATGTGGGATGATCCAGTTCCAAGGTGAGGTGAGGAAGAAGGTTTTGTCCCAGCTGCTGCTGTTCCTCTGCCACTCATTCCCTGTGGTAAGTTTACTAGAGATGAGTGCACACCTGTCCTTGATGGTCAGTCAGCCTACCACTTTCATCCAGGTTGAAATATTGGAACACCTATTTACAGTACATTGAGTTATAAAGTTCTGTAGAGTTATCTATAGCCCTTAGATGAGAGCTGGTTTCATCTCGGGGCTCTGAGGAAAACTAGAGCTCCATCATACTGTAGTTTTGAGTGAAATGGCCTAAAGGGGATACTGCTAAAGAGTATGCATGTTGGTTTCCTTAGCTTATACATTCTGATCCAGCATAGCTGATGAATAAATTACTGAAATTTGTGGACCTCTTCAATATGAACATGCTGTCAGGCTGACATTAGCTAAACCCTTAATTACAGCCTCAGAGGGCTGCTGGCATAGCTGGAGACTCTTGTTCTAATTTGTCTTTTTACAGTTCTTTCTGTAAATACACAAACAAAACAAAAAACTGCTCCTTTCTCACAACTGTAGATCAGAAAGATCACAGCCAGCCAGATGTATGAGATGTTCCTGACCTATGATGATGTTGTTGATCCAGAGGTGTTGGATGATGCCGTGAATTTGCTAAGTGACACTAACTGGTAAGTGGTCATACTAGAGTCAGTTATTAAATGTTTTGAATGCTTCAGTACTTTCACTATATGCAGGAAAACGTTGCTGTGCTCCTTTCCAGGGAAAGTGACCTTGCCACAGTTCGGACGCACAGGAATCAGCTTTGTGATTGGTTAGGAGTCCCCAGGCCACGGCCGATTGCAAAGGTAACCATTTCATGTAATTAGTGAGAATTGAGTGCAAAAGGTAAACAAATTTAGTTGAGTTAATCCTGATTGCTCTCTTTAATCAGCAGGGCCCTGTCCAGGTTTCCTGATCACTCGCAGGAAATGAAGAACATGGATAACATCCTGACGCAATCCTGTATCAGGTAGCCTATCTGCCAAATAAAATACATGGAAACGGCTGGAATCTGTCAGTCAAAAGACAATAAATCAAAATCAGTTACTTCATTTGGTTTGTCATTATTACTAAAAGGTTCTTGAGTGAAATACACACCTATATATTATAACTCTAATATTTGTGCATTCTGGTTACAGTCTAATGTCACTTTGGCTTTGGTAGAGCTGTTTACTTGTAACCTGTACCTTGAACGACACAGATAGGTGAAACTTAAACTTTAGTTTGTGTGTACTCCAGGGGGAGAGTTTCCATTTAGCCGTGTTGGCACACATCGTGGAATCTCACCGAAGTCCTGCTTTCCCTTGGGTCACACGCAGACCTACTTTTTCTGCATCGGTGGAGGTGCCAAGGGCTAGAGGAGTCTCAGGCCTGATAGTGGAGCTTCCCTGGTTCCCTGTGGAACAGAGCCTTTGTCATTAGAAGCTGATAGTAGCCACATTGTGTCAGACAGCTTCCTTCACAAAGATGGAATTGTTGCATTATTTTCAAATTACGTGGTTCTGATTGCGAGGCACACACTGCAGAAATTCCCTAAGCTGGTAATCACTATATTGCATTACATTTTTTGTGCTGTGTATAATATGATTAATGTAACTAGGTTTATCTCTGCTTGTGGAAACTGAGATATGGTTTGACCTATTTAAAATGGATTTAAACAACAACAAAAAAACTAATTTTTTATTATAAATCTGTTTGGGGTTTTTTTGTGTTTCAGCATGACTGTGTGTGCTGCCAGATCATTAGTCACATCTTTTTTCCAGTTATTTTTAACGGATGAAGTCTATATTTTTTTAAACAGTAGCTCCATGACATGAAACTGAGTGGGGAAAAAAAAAAAAATCTTGTAGTGGTTTACTAAATTGAAAATCTACATCACAGAATGAGGAAATGTAACATTAAGTTTGAGGTCATTTCATATGAAAGCTGTGCTCTAGCTGTTTCACTTTTATGTTTCCTGCATCAGCATAAATAATGTGTTAAGGATGTCAAAGTCATTCAGTAACTTCAGCCTGTGTGGATACATTAAATATGACATGATTTGTCTTACCACTGTTGGGTAATAACTTTTAAGTTAGTGTCTCTGACAAGTGGCTGTGCCTCCTTTCCTACTCATTAACAAGGCCACATTCATTCTTACCCTCCATGGGTGTTGTTGAATTTGTCTGAGTAGGCCAATATTGCCGCAGCCCATAATTCGACTTTAATTAATTCTCAGCCAGATGGAAATTCCTGTAGTTACTAATGAAAGAAATGTTGTTTCTCTCAAGGCGGATTGACCGTAAAGCGAGCGGCTTTGCTACAGTGCTCAGGGTAGAGAGGAATGCTAATAATTCTAAAAGGCTTACAGTGTGCTGGCAGTATCCATGGCAATTCTTCACATACAATGGTGGCCTTTTTTTACTGGAGTGGAGAGGGGAGGGGAGGGGAGGGAGGCGTCTTCCTGGTTGATTCAGTTTGGTGCGATATTAAGAAAGAGCTCCTGTGCACTTGCCGCTGTTCAGGTTATTATGACGTTTATCCAAAGCAGTTTGCTTTGCTCAAGTTACTGATTATGAAGTGGACCGGGTGATGGTGTTTGGGACAGTATGAATCCTAGCTTGGTAGTCTAACAGACTTGTTACTCATATTATCAGTGGTTAAATATAAACAGGATCTCTCTCAGATCATTGCAGAAGTTCCCTGGTATAGATAAGATTTTGATCACAGTTCAGACTTTTTTTTTTCCTTTTTTTTTTTTTTTGGGTCACATTGCCGGTCCCTGCAGGAGGACAGTGTGAGGTTCTTTGTGCACTTTTACCATCAATAATGTCAGGTTCTGTTTTAAGACTTGTTATGGCTCAGAGAAAACGGTGTGTTTCTAATTTCCCTCATGATCCAGTGATTGCTATCAACATCACAGAAGCATATATAATCAAAATCACCTCACAATCAGTGGCTCAACTGTGGTGAACACAGAGGCAAATGTTAGACTAATTGCCCTCTGGATAACCTTTTGTTTATTCATTCAGTTTCTTGATCCGCTCAGTGCTTTTCTGTGCTCGAGGGAGCTAAACGGCAAAATATAAACGTCTTTCAATATAAACAGCACTTCACTGAGCCATTGCAGTACGGATTAAATCCAACACAGGTGTATGGGTAATTGTATTACTATTGCAGTACAGTTCACAGTATTTTAAATGCCATATTTAATGATTCAAAAATAATCTTGTAAATCCAGTAATGCCACAAAGCAGTTTTGCGTATTGATTTATAATATTGCTGTCAGTGGACTAATAACCGCCATGGTGCAGAAGCCAATTAATCTGGGGATTCTTGGCTGTAATTTGAGGATTTATGCCGTTAAGCTATCTACTATAATGTATGTTCTATGCATAAAGCTTTTACGGTGTTTTCAGTTTGTCCCAGCCCTGAGATGGTACTAAAATTTATTATTCCCAGGTGTTTCTCCTGCTGGGACTTTCTGTATATGGCCTTAACACCTGGAGAAGGAGCAACAACCCCCCTCCTGCTTGTTAGTCAGCTTCATTAGTGAAACTCAGGCTGTAAGCAGGCTAAATGGATGTAGTGGAGGAGCTGTGAAGCCACTGTCACAAGTAATGCTTCTATAAGTTTGAGATGTCTTACAAGTTTCCAGAAGGACCTTAAAATATATTATACAGAGTTTTGTAGTTGAACTTTGTTAATTAGAAGTGATAGAAGTTCTTATTCTTTCTAAGCCTCTTTTTCCTCTTTCCGCTGCTCCCTTTTGAGGTTGCCACAATGGATCATCTGTCTCCATCTCACCCCATCCCTAGCATCCTCCTCTGTCACACCAACCCTCTGCATGCCCTCCTTCACTGCATCCATGAATCCTCTTTGTGGTCTTCCTCTGTCCCTTCTGCCGGGCAGGTCCATCTTCAACATCCTTTGTTCAGTATATCCTCTGTCCCTCCTCTGCACATGTCCAAGCTGTAGACTGAAAAACAACAATGCTTTTCTTCCTAGATTGTTGCTTTGTGTTCAGCACTACCCTCCGCAGTATGTGTTCAGCCCCGTCGTTGCTTGTGGAAGAAAGAAGTCCTGTCTCAAATGTCATAAAAGCCATGGCTCGTGAACTTTAAGAAAACTTTAGGAAACTGCAGAAACAAAGTTTAGGTAGAAATGACAGAAGACGTAATTATATGACTGATAGAAATAGCAGATATACGATAATGATATGATTGATAGAAATAGCAAAAATGCTATAATTATGAATATGACAGCTGATGCGGTCTCCCTCCAGGAAACCGCAGTCTTTATAAGTTTGCAAAAAGCCATAATCAGCAGCACACCAGGCATGCGCTCTCTGCCGAGGAAATTACCACGTTGTTTGGAATTATAGTCATTTGGACATGGAAGCAGCTGTATAAGTTTGGGAATGTGGCTTAATTGCTAAGCCTGTGTCCTTTTTGTAGACCACACGTTAATGGGTGGTGTGTTTTTATATCAACAATGCTTACATATGCTTGTAGATAATGTGGCTAATTGAATGGAAAAGTGGGATTTTTAATTCCTTCTTGTTATAATACGTTTTCTTATAGATTTTTTTTTTCCATATATATTTTCCATTCATGTATTTGCTTGAATAATGGACTCTTAGTTTAAACTCTGACCACCTTATTCAGTAGCATTCAGTAGCCTATTAAACTGTTCCCATAGCTCGTGTCTTCTGAATACTGACTGCCCTTGTTACAGCGTGCACCATCCAATTAGCTTCCTTCCTTATCGCTGCTGACCAGGAGGAGGCTGACAGCTGTTATCAGCTCCAGCACCTCCCAGATTCCACATTCACCATTCATAGTACGTGCACAGCCTTTCTGTGTACTTGCATCCTCATAGGGAGCTGTGTTTATTGTTGAGCTGTACTTGTCTGACCTGTGAGCAGTGAAGGACAGATACTGTTCTGCTATTATTGCCTGAAAGTGCAGGACAGGAGCTGCGTGTTGTTTGGGTTAAAATGACATTAAGAGACCTGCTGAGAGTTCGTTGTTGCCTTCTGAGTGATGTCCTCCATCCACTGTTTGTTTGATAAAAGAAGTTCAGGAGTGCTTACTTAACATCATTTAGAATTGTCGAGGTTTTTCTCTCAGATAAGATTTGTTATGCATTCATAGATGCTTGGTTATGGTTATGATAAGATTTAGCCTTGAAAGGCAAGCTTTTTTTTTTTTTTACTCTCTTGCTCCTCCCTGAAGTTAAAGATCCAGTAATACTTCTAGTATATAGAGCAACTTTATTGCTTGGCCAAAACATTTTGGCTAATGGCCTTCAGCAGACTCATAAAACACATTACAGTCAACATTTTAAAAAAGATGGGTACAGAGCAGAAAAAATACAAACAGCCAATCACAAAGGTCCACATGCACAAAGGTCATTGACGCATCAACAGGGATGGGCTATGATCTTGTGGTTTAGAGTCAGTCATTGTTCCTGACCACAAACCGAAACGCATTGGTAAAGTACTGAAGTTGTTCTATTTACTACAAGTGTTACTAGAGCTTTAATTTCTTGAGATCTTACCATCAACTCCAGGGCTCTTCAACTCCAGGCCTTGAGAAGCCCCTATCCTGCACGTTTTAGATGTGTCCTTGATCCAGCACACCTGAATCAAATGGCTGAATTACCTCCTCCGTATGCAGTCATGTTCTCCAGAATCCTGCTAATGACGTCTATATTTGACTGAGGTGTGTTGAAGCAGAGACACATCTAAAACCTGCAGGACAGGGGCTCTCGAGACCTGGAGTTGAAGAGCCCTGATCTACTCTATGCACATTGAAAGTAGGTGAAGCTGTGGCAGAAACTGCTTCTGAGTTTCTGCTCTTGCTTTTTATTCTAATCTAATCTGTTCAAGCTTTTTTTGTATTTCTTTTGCCAGTCCTTCTGTCACACCAATGCCATTTTACCATGCGATTTTGGGCTTGAAGCGAGCAGTGTCTCGGTCCGGTTCAGATGAAACTCCTCTTCCTGTTATCTCTCTGGCCTCGGATGAACCTCATTTATTCGCTATGTTTGTGAGCCTGTCTTCAGAGGTTGTCCTGCTGCTGCTGCTCTGTGCTCTTGAAGAGTGACTTCATGGAGACAGCTCAAACTTCAGGGGTCTGGCTCGCCTCTTGTTTGGACGCTGGCCAGAATGAGCTCATCCATGACAGTGCGTCCAGCTGCTTAGTCGTAGGAGTGCTGTTCTTTCTTGACCTTTTCACCCAGCAACAACTCTTGTGAGGTGGCTGGTGTGAGGACGGGGGTTAGTGTGAGTGCGACACGGTTCCCAGAAGCTCCGGCAGGGACTGACCACTGGCAGCCTGCCGCCCCCTCGGCGCCTGCTAAGCAGCACGGCCTCAGGCCTCCACTGTTCCCTATGGAGAGGCCCAGTTTGTTCTGGACACACGCCAGCACTGAGCGGTTGGGGGCAAGGCCAGGTCAGCTCTCAGGGGTGGTCTTGTAGTCCATGCGTGTGAATGTATGCGATGATGATTAGCTCGTGTTTTGTTTTTGTGTGATTCTGTTATTTTTGGTTTGGTGTTAAGCTCTCGGGCTGTAAGATCCCTCTCTGTCTTTGTCGAGCCCCCCAGCGTGTCCTGGGAATAGAGAGGAGGAACAGCACACAAGAGATTATGCTTCTTATTCATTCAGCTATTTCTATGAAGATAAATGCTGATGGGGTGCGGATCCTGAGGGAAGCTGTTGTCAGTTAGGGGATACAGAATTGCTAGTTCCAGCACTGCTACTCATGCTACACTTCCTTGTGATGGTGCTGTATAATATCAGTGTGAGTTAGAGATCTCTGGAGCATATAAGCTATCAGCAGGCCAGAAAGATATCCCCTGGGAGGAAGATAGCTGCACTGGGCTGTGTGCTGGGCTCTGTCACTCAGTCATCTCCTGGCCTAACACAGTCAATCTGGTCTCAATCTGCAGCAAAGCACACGAGCAGGAGGGGGGCGGCCAAAGGTCAGAACCTGAGAAGGAGTCATATCTCTCCCTCTCTCCCTCCTCTTTCTTGTGATCTACTTCTCCATCTCCACTACTTGGCCACCTCCTCCAGTGCTTCACCCACTTCTGCCTTAGCTCACCATTTGGAATTCATTATCCAACCCGGCTGGAGTTTTCTGATAATTAAAAGGAGACGTTCTCGATGTTCCCTCTCAGATTAACGGCTGTTCTCAGGGATCAGTCGTTGGCAGGGCGAACACAGCAAGGAGGCTGGTGCTCATCCAGAGCTGGGGGTAAATCCTAGTGTACATATATAGTGTGAGCGAAATCCGTGTTTTGTTTTGTTTTTAAGTTAGCAGTTTTGGAGCTGGGATTTGCGATATGTAGGAGCAGAGGCTGGGGGAAGAGGTGTTCATCTGGGGTAAGTTAAGGCTGTGGTGTGCAAAAGTAAGCTATCAAAAACATCTGTCACACAGCAGAGCTCCTCTGAACTCGTGGGTCAGCTCTAGAAATCGGCTTAATTTGCCTGCAAAGTTTGGCAGTGGTGCTGCTCCAGCACAGAGGCCAGACACACTTGTTGTTACATTCTGATCAAACCGACCCTCCAAAAGTGCACCTGGTCAAACTGAGTTCATTACACGTCTCTGAAACCGTGTTTGACAGCGCTGACCTTTATTACGAGGACTTGGCTCAAATGGGTATTTGCATTTTGTTTCTCTTTTCACAGTTGATGAAAATTGTACCCGTTATTCAAATATATCCGCGTGGTATGAGAATAAAAATCTGATGACAGCCAGCACTAACGTGAACCTTCTGTCCAAATACATTAATTTGGTTAAACAAATTCATAAAAAAAAAAAAAAGTCAAATAAAGTTGAAGTTTTAGCTAAAGAAGACTTCATGTGATGCAATACAAAATGAACTCCCATGCGCTAATAAACTAGTGAGGATTTTCTGTTAGTTAAAACAGATGAATCACATCAGATTTCAGAGGTTATGACTTTCAGCTAATATGAGTCATTTTCCTCTCATACACCCTCCTTATCTGTGAGCACATCTGCTAGACGCAGGTTATTTTCTCTGCATGCCACAAAACACAGTTCTTACTATCATTTTTCCTGGCAAATTTAAGAGTTACCAATTTGCAGTGTGACCTCAGTCTAAGTCAGTCACTTGTTTGCTGTGGGAGCATGTGATGAGTCCTAATGTCAGTGCAGCCAATTTGATCTCTCGGGGTGGTGTACGAAGCATAGCTGATCTTGAACTTGTGACACACAGCTAGCCTGACAATTCACAGCTGCGGGGCCCCAAAGATCATCACAGGACTCTTAAATCAGATGATATGGTAGCTGATATGGTCTATTTTTATTATGTTGACAGCTTTTCTGCAGTTATATATTCCTTTGTCATGTGAGGCTATAAATGTTTCAGGATGTGCCTTGTTTCAGTGGCAGCTGTATCCTCCGATCATAGTTGCAGCCGAGGTCAGATCTTTTGAAATCAGTGGCATACTCTTGGTAAGAACAGGGTCACAAGAATTATTACTGATCTTCATGGATCTCAAGAGGAGATCCAGGCCACTTTAGAAACAACCAGCATTTATGGCAATGTGGATCTGCTCCAACGTACTATTAAAGGTAGCATGAAAAGCTCTGAGCCTTGTGGATGATCTAGTTTTCATCTGTTCACGTAAAAAAAAAACAAAAAACATTCAGGTATGTTTTTTGCACCTTTTCTCTGTTCTCAATTCAGTCTTATTTGCTCATGGATAAAAAAACAAAAAACAAAAGCAGTTTAAACATTTCCAGTGTGGTTGTGGCCAGTTTTGTCTTGTCTGGTTAACCTCAGGGAGACAGATTAGTGTCGTGTGTTGAAAAGCTCTCAGCATCTGTTTGTTAGCAGCTTCCACAGTCAAAAATAGCAGAGCACAATTTGTTTTTATTACAGCCTTTTCTGTCATTTCTGCTTTAACACCTTGTCTTTCTCCCGAAGTCCTAATTACAGGGTTGGAAGTCATGATGTGTTTGGCACATAACCTCTGCTTCTCTTAAAAATGTTTCACCTGCCTCATGCATCATTTCCTGCCAGCCTCCAGTGAAAACAACAGCCAGGGCTGTTGCAATGCCACATGTGTGGCTTGTTAACATGATAAATATTACACTACTTGCAGCACTTGAGCATTGTTGTGAAAAGAGCACTTAAACTCTGTGTAACCTAGCAGTGTAAAATCAAATTTTAGAGACACTGAACCTATCAAAACACGAATCTTAAAGCCCTCTGTTACTTGACTCTATATGTGATGAGTTTGCAGGCACATTTTTGCATGTTTGTGTTTTAAAGCCCAGTATGAAGAATGTCTTTGAAATCAGTCGTGCGCTGAGAAACCGCAGGCTGGCAGTGCAAGTAACAAAGAGGGTTTTAGCCGAGGGGCCTCTTGAGTCAGCGATGCCATGCCTCTCTCTCCCCCACATAGAAGGCCTGCTGCTGTAGTCACAGGGCAACATCAGCAGCCTAATAAGAAATTTATTTTCTGCTCCAATCAGGGGAATTCAAACATGTGCCTGGGCCAGCCGCCTTCCTCTCTATTCCACTATTTTAAGAGCCAGACCAAGGGGGGTGGAATTACACTCCAATATACTTAATCATTTCCATCAGTGATGTGGAATACAGAGCCCTGCTGCTCCGGGGCTGTTTCCATGAGGCATATTCACTGTCCACATAAATGTCCTCAAACAAACTGAGGGGAGATCGCTGCACAGCTACTACTTGTACAGAAGCTTGTCAATGATGTGCATCACGCCTGCTTTTTAATCGAGCAGTGTGTACAGAGTAACTGTAGTGCTGAGAAAGAGAGATAGTGAGAGATTTTGGGGGTGCAAAAGAAAGGACAGTGGATGCGGTCTCGGTGGTCTACCAGCGGCTGTCATCCTTAACGAGTGACTCAACTCTAGGAAGTGGCTTTTGACATACGTAAAAGTAGTGTGCACATTGCTCTAGTCTGATCAACTGTTTATCAGCTTGTTTCCTTTTATCCTTCACATTCAGTTGCATGTGCCCGGTGTCAGAGAGGCAGCGTTGTCACGTGGCTTTTTCTTTTTGTTTGTAGTGGTCTTATCATATTTTTCTGAGGTCCCTCCGAGAGACGAGAAGATAAAATTGCAGGATGTGGGATTCCCCCCACAAGAAATAATCATCCCTCTTCCCGCTTGTCCTGTCATCTGTGTGGTTAAGGGGGCGGGGGATCAGAGGAAGGAAAAAGCGTGTGCAGAAGCACAGGCGAGCTCGCACGCTGCGGGGAAGATCACAAAGACTTTGGCAGGAGGGGTGGCTGTGATGTGGCGGCCCTCTGATACACATGGGCACCATTCTGGCCCTGGATGGCAACAGTGGAGTACTGCTCACCGGAAAGCCCCAGCCGTCTGCTGCGTGACACAAAAAAAAGAAAAAAAAAAGGCTGCTGTGGCCCAAACGTTTCTCCACCTCAGAGCTGCCGCTGCTCTGTAAGACCTGGACAGGAGTTTGGTACAAAGCAGCAGTTAATCCAACCTCGCCTTAGCAACTTTGTGTTTAGAGGATTCAGAACAGTTTATTTTAATTGGTCTAAATCTTCATGCCGTTTATGCTGGTGTTTGCAAAACCAGAAGATTCAGTGAGTCCCGTAACCAGCGAGTCATCACTGACGTTTAAAGGTGTAGTCACCCCCGTCACACGATGTTTTGATTTTCTTGCTTTATTTTTGCCAGACAGGTTAACCTCTCCTACCAGTGCACCCTCTGACACACTCTGCATTAGTTGTGGTGGAAAGACAAGCCTCTGCATGTGGATGAAACAATAGCTGCATAAACCATATTTATCATTATGGCAAGAGGGTAAACAAACAGTAGTTCTCCTGTGTGGTCCTTCTCTTTTATTTGAACTTTTGCATGCTCTGCTTATCACCTAAAGTATCCTGATGAAACGCTGACATGAAAGTTCGCCACGTGACAACCTTGAAAGTTTGAATCCGAGTTCACCTGAGGCGCAGCTGGTTCACAAATGTGGGTGCATCGACTAGCATCAGAAAGTGTGAAGCATTAAATGCAACTGATGCAGCAATGGATGGGAAACGACGCCAACTGATTGTTAACAGTGAGTAAGTGTGAAAGTCAGCACAGCGCAGGTGAGATAAAAGGTTACAAGAAAGGAAGGAGGGAATTTTTAGTGCTATATTAGACCTGGTAAAGTTTTTTTTTTCTCTCTCTCGTAAAGTTATACCTTTTATCTTTTCGGTTAGGTACGGCTTTAAGCAGTCTGCTGAAAAACAGCACACATTTGTCACAGAATAAAGGCAACAAAAATAAATGGACAGACATTGTGTAAAGGGGTTAAAAAAACACCTCAGGAAAGCACCTTTCAACCTTTAACTGTTAAGATCTTTTCTACTCTGAGAAATCACACAACATCCTTAAGTCACAAAGAAATGACTGGAGTGACTTCCAGAGGTGTAGGATGCAGTGTTTTAAAACCTAAAATAAGTTAACATATCTTAAAAAAGATTTTTTGTTATTTTATAGTAGAGTTGCTTGGTCTGACCTATAATGATCTAGCCCTGCTGTTTTGCCCAGCTGTGCAAGCCATATGTGCAGGAGGAGGATCTACGTATATTTGTGTTACATACAGGGACTGTGCCAAGGGGTGCTGAGAGGTGGCCACTGCTGCCACTGACAAACGTTTGGCCACTGTGGTCACCCACACACAACTAATAGTGAGGTTTTTTTTTTAGAAGCTGTGTGCATACTCAGAGAATTAGAATTTACACTAAAGGGGTGTCCACACAGCAACGTGGTGACCAGAGACCGTAGACGGTGAAAGACATCCAGCGAATTCCAGTGACTGCAGGCAAAAAAACCACTGAAGTGGGCAGGTCCAGAGTTCAACTTTTCTCAACTTCAAGGTGAATCACTGACGCGACTGCCAATGAGAGTGCAGGATACCTTTGATTGACGTATGACAGGGGTAGCAAATGCATCTGAACGAGACTTTGCCTGAATATCGTCACACATACAGCAGTTAACTACCACCTCCACTGGTTTCACAACCAAACAGGATTTTAGATTGATATTATGTGGATTTTGAGTAAATCTGTAAATTGCAGTAGCTGTAATATTATACCTATAATATTCAGTAGACCACCAATATAGTATTCACCAAATATTTTCTATAAGCCAAGTTGCAAGACCCAAACACCAGCATAATTTAGCTTAGTATGCAGTGAAATTCTTATCTACAAGTAACTTTTGAGTCACTCCACTGTGAACGTTAGACTGCTTACTATTAGACCTTGAGCAACACTTAGTATAGTGAACCATCTGTTGTCAGTCATTTTAAGTGTTTAGATAGTCAGCGAGATTTCAGCTAAATGGGTGAGTCATTAACGAGAAGTTATGAGTTGGTTTTTGTTTCCCCAGAAAAGCAGTAGCAGCGTTATGACTGCTCAGGTCTGCTGTTTACAGTCTGTGATGGCCTTTGACTCCTCCCCTCCTTTGCTGACCCCCACCAAATCCTGTATTTATTAAACAACCCCACCACCTGTCTATGCAAGAGGAATGTGAGTGCTGTCAGGGCCCAACAACCACCACCGCTGCTGCCAGTTTCTGCTTCCATTTTGGTGGAGACAGGAGAGGGAGGGAAAGATTAACCGCTGGACTGCTGTGGTTTTAGGCCTGCCTTACAGGACCATGCAGACTGCTGGTTCTCTCATTAGCCTCCCTCTTTTTCCTTCCAAATTCTCTCTTTCCCCTTCATTGCGCCGCGATGTGCCAGTGGGTTTTTTGGAATACTGAAATAGCCTGTGTCTTGTTTTATTTGTCAGGCATTCAGTGAGAATTCCCCCTCCAACCCACAGCTGGCTCAGGAATGTCCTCTCAAGTCTCCACTCACTTCATCACCTCCTTGTCCCCCACTCCCTCTTTATTATTTCCCTCCTCTCTTCTCCTGCACTGGCTCTCCATTGTCCTTCTCTCCCCACATTGCTCCACATTTTATCTCTTTCCCTCATCGTGTCCCTCTGTCTGCTCGTCTTTTCAGGGATGGTCGTTAGGAAGGGGCTGACTTGGGGAGAAGAGTCGATCGGTGCCAAAGCTCACAAACTGCTCGCTGCAAACACAAAGAGTTGCTGTGGAGATGGGATCACATATGGCTAAATTGGATTTGCTCACTTTGTCTACCCGCGCACTTTTATTATTTCTCTTTCTGTCTGTCTCTTGCGCTCCTTAATGTTACTTTTCCCTCTGTGAAGCTCATTTATTTATTCTAATAATCTCTCAACTGTCTACTTTAAAAAGATGGCTCATAAGTAACAGTTTTTAACAGAGATGCACTAAATAAAGTGATGACAGAAAGAAAGTGCTTATATGTGAAGGCCTGTTGTGAATCCTCTGCGTCTTATTAGGTATAACAATGAAATAATGGCTAAAACAGGATAGTGTTTACTGAGAGTATTGGGACTGACCTTTAAAAACAAAAGATATGGAGAATTGATTAAATTAATGTGCACCAGTAGACTGAGGTGAAATTACTTTTTTTCTGTCTCAGGTTTGAATGCATCACTGCACATCTTCCCAGGCACAAATGTAAATAATTTATAGGCTTCACTGCATGCAGCAGTCAGTTCTTTCATAATTTTCTGTTCAGGATTATAGTGTTTTAGGTCTTCACTTCAGGTAAAGAGGTTATCTCACCTGAAAGGAGCTGACTTTTTCAGCCTTTCAGTGAATACGTGCATACAATACACTTGTAAATACACTTTTTTTTTTTGGCCAGAGTAGCTGCCTACTGGGGCCAAAAACAACATTAGCAGAGCAGTGGGACTGAAGCAAAACTGTAAAGTTGTGGGCTAGAAAATGAAAAACTGAACTGAAAGGATGCTATCAAGCTTTGCGTAACTGCAGTTGGGTAATAATTCTCTGCTGGGAATACAAGTCACATACAAGTGGTCCTATTATTGATGTTGATTTAGAAAAACACATTTTAGCTTCTTTAAGGAGAATTAAGCCTCAAAACTTAAGTTACCCCCTGGGGATGCCCCCTCAAACCAGTCAGGCTGCAGTTTAGAGCCATATCAGTCCAGACTCCTATAAGATAAGCAGTGAAGGCACAGGGATTTATACAGAAGGGAGTGCTTCAAATATGGATGTTGGTACAAATTCTGAAACATGAAGCACAAAGGCCGATCCAAAGAGAAAAGTTTTAAGAGGAGATTTTAAAGATTTTACAGATTATACATTCTGATCTGACAGTTTGGGAGTTCAAACGGCAAAGGCCTGCTGACCTTTGTTTACTAACCGAGGCCTCGGGATACTCACCAGTCTAAGTGAGCTCCCAGGCACATGGGGGTTAGTAAGGCAGGGATATGATTCAGAGCATGGCCATTTAATGCTTTGAAAGTCATTAGTAAGATTTTAAAAATCAGTGCCAAATTGAACAGGCAGCCAGTGTAAAATTGCCAGCATTGGAGTAATAGGTAAAAATAACACGTCTTTATTTTTTAGCTCATCCAGCCAAAGGACCAATGAGCTTGCTCCATGATGAGGCGTCCTTCATCCTTCCACAATCCTCGAGAATCGCTACTCCTCCTAGAGAAGATGGGATTTAATCAAACTTGCACACAATGATTACTTCTTCAGCCAAATTGTGCACAAGGTCATGGTCACATTGGTTGTTATCAAGACATTTTCATTTTCATTAGTTTTTTGCAGTGCTGTCAAGCAATCACAAGAATATTTGTGCTTCACACATTACATTAACCAATGAATTTTTCATATTTAGTCATGGCCAACACCCTATTTTGTCATTTCTCATTGATCTTGAACTGCAGCCACAAGATTTTGGTTCATCCTTGAGTCCAATTTTCTGTGTGTGTGTGTGTGTGTGTGTGTGTGTGTGTGTGTGTGTGTGTGTGTGTGTGTGTGCGCATAATTTAAAGACACGTCCATAAGGAATTCCCGAGACAACGGAAGAGAAGGGATGGTAGGACGACTGGATAACATAATGACTTCAGCTGCAGAGGCAGAAAAATAATTGGTGAAATGTGAAGATGTTTTGAAATGTGAACCTATTCCAAAAATACCTTCGCTGAGCAGAGTTTGTCCTTAAATAGTCATCCAGTGGAGTGTATCAGAAGTTGTATGGCAGCATGGTTTTGAATCGTCCACAGAGGACTATTTTATGAGTTCAAATACCTTTGACATGCCACAGGGGTGAGCATGTGCTCCCTGCCAAGCTACCTGCACTCAGCTCTGCAGAAATCAACAGCCAGCTTAAAAGAGATTGCTCAAGGGGTGTTATTAAGTAAGCATAGCTGTTATAAACTACAGCCAAAACCTGTGACCTCCGTCTGTTTCTAATGATTTACAGCAAGAGGCTGCGGTCTCCTTCATTTTCCAGTCTTCTCTTGGGGAACAAAGAGAGCGTTGTTCAGGACACAGAGAGTGTAGTAGAAGCAGATCTATAGATGGGGTTAGGTCAATGTTAAGGTGGTTCAGTGAGTGTGTTCTTTTCCCCTGAACATACACAGCAGCTGGGTAAGGTTTGTCTATACTGAGTTCCAGACTCATTTTTGATATTGAAAGATAATAATCCAACACATCGTGGCCTCTGGAGGAAGTTTGATTCCCCTCCCCTCGTGGTACACTGCCATAAAAAGTTTTATCATGCTACAGTATCTTCCAGAGAGCACAGCTACACCCAGTGTTTCCGATTCTCTCCACCCGCTCCACCCCCTCGGTTTTGTCTTTGTCTCAAACCTAAGTTACTTTTTAAGATCAAGAAATTCCACAGAATGATTAACACAAATTTCTCCACAGAAAATTGCTCAAAACAACTATGAATGGACTCCTGCAGTGAATAAAGGCTGGCTGTGGGCTTTTGTGGACTATATATATTCTAATGCTCCATCACCATGCCATGAATCCATTGTTAAGCTCTTGGTTTCCCAAACACAACAATGGAGCAGTGCATCATGAATAATACGGCATCTAATACCTCATGAAATATACATTAGTTGAAGTGCTTTCAGAGCTCTGTAGCACATCATCCTTCATGATTCATACGTGCTCTCTCCCTCACATGAGGGAGAGAAAGCATGCAGCGGCACTGTGCCGGTGGAAGCACTTGTTGATGGTGAAGCTAAAGTGAACCAGATGTACTGGATGGGACATGCTGCGTTGCTCCTCGCTGAGGTAATTCCTGGGTTCTGTTTTGAGTTGGTATATCATTTGCATGCTCACACTGGTGTAAACTTTAAAGACAAACAGGGAAGTGTTTTGTACAGGTGTTAAAGAAGTTATTTTGCTCAGTTTGGCATGATCCCAAAGGGAAAAATTAGTAAAGAGAGAGGGGAAAAAACCCCACAAGAATCCGTACTTCCCCTATAGAGTTACTGGAAAATTTGTCCTAAGGAGTATTTCATAGTAAGAGTGGTTACAGTCCTTCCAGCCACAACCTCCCCTTCTCTGAACCTGTGAATCACGAGCAACACATAGAACCACAGTTCTGTTAAATGTGAATGCAATATGAAAAGCTCCTTTATGGAAATGGAAATTTACTGGCATTTATGCAGCACTTTCCCAGTCTTACTGACCACTCAAAGCCCTTTGGTTAAATGTGGCTTGTAATTCATACATTCATACAACGCTTTATTCCTACTCTAGCCTACTTAAAATCACTCGTTGACCTAACGTGCATTTATAAATTACACATGTGAGATGTCAAAGAACGCTATGGTATGCATGTGAAAAAGAATGGTAAATATGTGGTAATGTCTTCGAGAAACTGTATCTCAACAATTTCCCTTTCCAACGGTCTGTATCCAGTTCTGTCACACACGAGACTGAACCAGAGCTTTTCTTGGAGCATATGTTGCAAGAAACCTTGAAGGCCAGATCATTAGCATTTGTCAGATAATGTATGTCCTTGTGCCCAAATGGTCCCAGACACAAGACAAAGGCGTTACTCCCTCATACTTTCCAGGAGGGAAAACTGATACGCCAGACCTTGAGTCCAGATCAAGACTTTCAGGAGACTTTGAGTTGTTCTAACTTGTCTCATTCAAACATACCTCGGTGAATGTAAACACACACAATATACAAAACACTGACTGGAATGTCAAGATAACAAATAGTACGTTTTACTTGCGACTCAAGGTTCCTCATTTGTGTCTGAATACTGTTTGAGGGAAGCTTTGGCTATTGCATGCTTCCAAAATGTCTTCAGAGATTTTGGGATACAGATCAGGTGCACGTTGCTGTGTTGGGCGCAGCACTTTCTAACCAAAAACAGAAAAACGACAGCTGGCATAAGCACTGAAAATCAAAACCGCTGGTCTCCTCTATAGTCTGTGTGCGCAACTCTGCTTAACATAGCAGTGACTTACATGACTTGCAAGATTAGATTAGCTGGATGGGGAATGACTTACACTTCAGTTTTTAAAACCTTCCCCAGAGACTGTGAAGAGCTGAAACAGCCATTGTTGACCACGTCTATCACTTTCTGACCACAGTGCAGATGTGCAGCTCACAAATCTGTATCACCTGTGCGATGCTATCATGTTAATATGGACCAAAATCTCTGAGGAGTGTTTCCAGCACCTTGCTGGAATCTATGTCATTATGAATTAAGTCAGTTCTGAAGACCAAATTAGGTCCAACCCAGTACTTGGAAGGTGTAAAGGTGTAAACCCCAAGAGTTTGTTTAAAATAGACTTAAATAGGATGAATCTTCATGCTGTCTGATATTCTGTAGTCACAAAGTAGCACCATCTCTCATCAGATCTTTTACATGCCAAGTTCAGCAGGGACAGCATGCAGGTCCATTCTTAGGTAAACACAGAAGTTGCAAAGCAGAGCCCTGCTGTCCTGGTTCGTTGTCGGGGGACCGCAGGCATGCTTGGACACATCAGCCCCGGATCACATTGCTTTTGTTGGGCCTGTCTGAGGTCCACGCTGCTCCTCATGACATCAAAGGGTCATGTCAGTGTGCGTTAGCAAAGATGAGAGGCGGTAAAAGCACAACTCAGTGGAGTGTGATCAGTAGGGGCCACGGTGCACCCTCTGGACAACACCGTGTTGTGTTAGCAGGCAGGGTAATCATGCAGCACTACCAAAACACCCAAATACAGGAGCTGAGATGAGATGAGATGAGGAGCCAGCTCGTAAAGGTGTACAGGACAAGCAAGAACAAACAGGTGATGATTAGGATGGAAAAGAGGTTTAGGTGGAACATTTGGATGGAGGCAGAGGACACTGAATGGCTAAATGTGGATGAGACTCTGCTCATGTGGTCAAATGACTCACTAAACACACACAAAACAGGCTACTGTGTTATCTCCTGTATGTGCCACTGGACTGAATGCATGTACAACATTCGGCTGTTTGATAAGCGCTACAATAGGACAGAGGTGAAGCAGGTTGGGAGAGAGGATGGTGGAGGTCAGGAGTCACCACACAGGAGGCAAAACATCCTCTGCAATACTCCCAAAAGTCACATCCCCTCATGTTGCTGCAGCCAGACCTGAACATCCTCCCAGCAGTCCAAACACAGCCATGCTCTTCCCTGTACACCTAGTCTGTAACAAATAACATGGGATGAAAAAGTCATCTGTGAAAATGTTTGGATTGTTATGTCTGAGAGGCACGCCTGTTATCGCCCGGCTGTTTGGATAATATTTTTATACGCTGCTTTTGTGGTTTTGTTTAAAAAAACAAACAAAAAAAAAAACACTTAACCCCTTGATGATTTTCATGTTTTAGTTTTAGAAGACAGATACATATTTGTTTGTGAATTGAGGAGAATACTGTGAACCTGATGCTGTGAAGATCAATGTGTTCGTGGCAAACGAGCAGAAATAACACATTGGATACATCAGGTTTTCACCACTTCTTGGCAGCGCAAGTTTTAGCTGCTTTTTCTTATATAAAAGAAACAGACAAAGCTTCATGTCTCATATATTTTTTTTCTATATTTTTGTTTCTATTTTCAACACAGTAGTCTCTTCAAGAGTCATTTAACATTTCTGTGTGCAGATGGCAGTTACTTTCCTTACGGTTTTAGCTGCTGTGAGTGTGTGCCGGCTCTTCACAGTGCCAGTGGCAGAGAAAGACGTGTTTTATCGACAGGTGTGACTCCTGACCCTTCCTCTGTCTGTGTCTGTCAACACATCTAACCCTGATGTCTCAGCTCAGGCGTGGAGAGACATGCTGCACCACCACCACCGGCTTTGTCTGCTCACCTGCTCACATGAATACAATATCCAGTCTGTTAAACAGCAGCAGCTCATGCTTGTAATTGCTCTTGACTTTGCAGCTTGAATTGTGCAGTCTTGTCTCTGACGAGTTTAAAAAAAGAAAAAAAAGGAAATATGATTGAATACATGGTATCAGAAAAACAGGCTCTATGTTCAATCTTCTGAACCGCCTTTCAGTGAGTAATGAGGAGGGGACTGATCATAAACTACTTGCTGATGTTGAGCAAGAATTTGCACACTGGAGATGATGTCAAAGCCCAAATATCTCTTGGCAATTCACCAGTGAGTTTCCTTAATTTATTTACTGGACAGCAAGGTTAATCTTTACACAAAGATGACATTCTTGGCAAGTCTCCTGGATGACACACACACACACAGGCATACACGTGTATACTTTCATTCAACCGGCAGATGACTCCAGATGTTTCCTAAACAGATGAAAGGGAGGGAAGCTCCTCGCCAGCCTGCATTAGGCTCAACGAACGCTCGGAAGCTGGCCAGATGGAAACGCCCAGGTCTCCATACTGTATCCTTCTCAGTGGCCCTTGCAGCCAAGGGTCTATAGTTGTGATTTATATCCCCAGGAAGTGTCGGGCTCGTGGTGAGGATGAGGAGTCTGACACCACTGTCATTCAATAAAGCTTCATGATAAGAGGAGATAAGAGAATAGAGGGAAAAAAAAATGAAATCAGTCTCTAAGAATACACTGCAAATGTGCTTGTTTCAGTATGCTTATTAATAGTTAGACTGGCCTGCTTTGTGGCAATTTCATTTAAGTGGACAAATTATTTCTCATTTGGGGTTTTAGATAGGCAGCAAGGAATTATTAAAGCTCTCCAACAGACTCGTCTTTCACCACAGATTCATGGAAATGTCAGCGTGTTATTAAATCTGCCACTGCGGCTCTGCGGAGCTTGTGGTCAAGACCCAGACTTACCCTTGAAAAAAACAAAAAAAAACAAATGGCAACTTAGCGAGGCTCCAGCCGCAGCCTGAGGTGTGTAAGCCACCCACGTTTTTCTTCATTGTATCTGAATAATGTAACATCGGTGGAAGCCGCAAACCTCTCAAAATGTCACTAGGAGTCAAAAGTAGGTGTGTCTTTCACCTGAATGGGAACAATTATGGTGTTACCTCAGCTCAGTACAATGGGCCCATTGTGAGAAGTATATCTCCATGGGCTGCTGGTGGATCTGAGGCTTTGCGAGATGAGAGTGGGACAGGGTTGAGGTGCGGAGCGAGCCCACCGCTGAATCACTTCCTTTGTTTGCAGACATATCCTGGGATTTTTTTTTTTTTTTTTTGATCATATGGTTGGAATGGATGAAGCTCAAAGCTGCTTAACTTTGCTTACAGTCTGGGCTGCACACTGCGTCAGACAAATGCGAAAGCACGTTTAATCTTGCACTGAATAATGCACATTCTCACTTTAGAAAACCATCCAGATTTGGCTTCAGACACACAAAATGCTAATAAAACAAAACCAAAGTATTATTTCAAATATTTTACATAAGTTGTGTAAATGTGTGGTATTTTGATTTAGTACAGATGGTAAAGAGGATGCAGCCTTTTGTCTTTTAGACTCATTGATCAGGCAATGTGCTGCATCCTCCGCTCATGCCTCCTTTGTGATGGAGTGTGCATGTGTGTGTGTGTCACCTGCTGCAGCTCTTTCAGCTGGTTGTGATTCACCTGCATAGATGCATGTCTCATCATGACGGAGTCTCCTGTGTTTCAACAGGTGTCTGGAAGACCAATAAAGTGAACTCCTTGACACAAGAGTATATTCAGCAAAGGGATACAGCGATGTATGTGTAAAGACCAGCTCTTTTTAACTTAAAGAAGGTTATTTTTCAGAAATCAACTATTATTTAAATAGTGGTGAGTGTCTCTAATATTTTATCTTCCTCCATCGCAAATGTGTTCTCACTTTGTCTTCTGCTGTGAGTATATCTGATATGCTTTCATATGTGTGACTTTTGACCTGCTGAAGCGTGTCTGCGTATTGGATCATGTGACCCTGGAAGTGTGTGCGGAGTGTGCCAGCCTTGAGTATGCGTGAGGCAGGCTAAGTGCTGAAGGTGCGTGCATCAGATACACAAACCGGCCGGACAACTTGCTGATTCAGCCCTGCGGTGCTAAAGATGTGTGTTTGTGTGTTTGTGTGTGTGCGTGCGTGCGAGCGATGAGCCTACTTAGCCCAGCTAAGCCAGGCAGGCAGAGAGTGGAGTAGAGGGCAGACTACCACAAAGCACAATAATAAGATCATGAAGCACAGCCTCCATGCTCAGCTCCCATGATCCATGCTCAGCTGATCCTGCAGCTGATCTGGCAGTAACGTTCTCCTTGTTCCACTCAGTCAGCACAGAAGCCACTTTCACCTTCATCCAGGTTATTAAACACACACATATATTAATACTCCTCCTGCGTTCTAAAACCCTAAAATAGCTTCAAACTGCCCTTGAAGGTGACTTTATACAGATACATTGTAAGTCACCTTCTAGGGCAACAAAATGATTAAACTCACCTTGAAGTAGTCTGAGACTCTCTCTCTACCTGCTCTGCTCAAAATCTCTCTTGGTCTCATCAAAGACTCAGTTGGCAGAAGCCTCGGCACAACCTTTGGTTGTACGCGAGAAGATACAGACCTAACAGGTTATTTGAGTATTGGTCTGCGCTCTTCATTAATGCCATGCTTCAGGTTCTGGCATGCCTGTGTTGTTTTTGTTTCACATGACACAAAAAAAAAAACCAGAAAGGCTGAACTGTTTAGCAACTGCTTGGAGTCTGGCAATACCAGAAGAGAGAAAGACTGTCCATCAGCAGCAAACCAAAAGCAACACCGTGATGAAATGTGATATTTTTATATTTTGGGACAACAAGTACCCTCAATACTAGAGCTGTCGTAAATAACTAGCACTACTTTTTCACACTTCTAATTTTAGTAAGTGGCATTTCCTTTAAAACGGGTCTCGGTTTCAGTTTTGCAGAGTTGCTGTTGTGATGACAGCTTTGCAACATGTCCGGCAGAACAAATTAAATGAGATAATGCTCTCCTTATTTACCCCTTTCTAAGCTAATAAATTTCACAAAGCAATTCAATTGACTTCACTTTTATTTCAAGGTAAATCCCGTACAATATTAGAAAGAAAATTTTAGAAAGAGGGCTTATTTTCTATGACATATGCAGGAAAACGAACCACCTCTCTCTTAAAGCCTTGGATATTTTTATACTTTGTCTAAATACAATCTAACCCTTATCTATCCAGTCCTTGGACCACATCGGTTTGTGAATCAGCAAATCAATGGGTCGCACCTTCACCGCTGTCTGAACTCCTCTCTGTCTGAATTCCAGCTCTTGTTCCAAAGCAATGGAGAACAAAAACAGTGTTTCCATAAGGAGCTGCCATATATCGTTTATCCCAACACTTGACTGATTGCTTTGTTCTACAGTTTGGTGGTTCCTTCTCCAGGCAAACCATGTGCTAATACTGTATATAACTTTGCATGTGGATAAACACAATAAGTTGACTGTTCTCTTCCTCTGCATTTCCCCTTCTCATTCTTGTTTCCTTTGTAAACTCATGAGCTTGTTATGTGAACATAATTGTGCTGAAAGAGCTGGGCCGATTGGACGGCAGTGTGGGATGTGTAGTGGTGGAACAAATATTCGGATCCTTTGCTTAAAGCCGGGGGTAGGAAGACATTTTTTTTGTTTTTTTTGTGGTTATTGGGCAAAAAAAAAAAATTCCATTATAACCTTTCAGCATAATGTAGTTCAATGGTCTGAGCTCTGTTTTCAGACTAGCCTGTAATGGGAGACATTAGCCAGTCACAGGTCTTTCCCGAGAGAGAGTGTATTTTTATTGTCTGTTCTACAAATGCAGACTTGTGTGCATGTCCCCTCAGATACTGGGAACACCTGCAGGAAAATTTGGCTCTCTAGAATTAACAATTCAATCAATTGCAACTAAAATAAGGAAGCCAGTTATCTGCACGCTTCTCGCATAGGTACAGTTGGACATTACACAGACTCAGGATCAGGGAGTTGGGAGGTTAGAGCCCATTCAGTGTCCATTACAGATGTACTGGGCATGTGTTTTCACATGGAGAAATTCAGGGAAGCAGTGCCTGTGTGTAAATGGTGAAGTAAATAAAGGTGTCATATAAATGGATTGCAGTGAGAAGTACATTATATTTCTCTACTGTACTTTACTTAACTGTACCTAATCATTTCCAGTGCTGTAGCTGTGGCTGGCATTCATTTGTTTACATGTGGCTTCAAAAATCAAATCAGCAAGTGTGTGTATGGTTAAGTTTTCTTCTTTCATTTTTCACCCTAAACCACATGGGGGGAGCCAGGAGGCATCTCCTCAAAGCTCTAATTCTCTAAGTATAAAAAAGAGCCTAAACCAAAAACATAATTTCAATCATCCATTGACAATACTCAGGGAGTCTCACTAAACCTCATCTGCACTGTCAGATCACTGCATCTCTGATTGAACAAAGCAGGCATCCCTTCTAATGTTAAAATTCCATTAAAAAAAATCTGTTTTGCTGTACTGGCCTTTATGAAATCAATATTACTCTGATCTTTGAATGTGCTGCTGAAACTCCAAGAGACTAAAGGATTAGGCGCTGCACAGGAATGATGCCAGTAAGCGGGAATAGACAGAAAGAGCCGATCTCCTTCTGTGAGCCAAAGAACTTAGGAATTACAAAAGAAGGCGATCTTGCCTTTTTCCTCCCACCCCCACAGTTCCCGAGTCTATCATGGCTGTCACCTAGCATCAGCAGGCCTAAAGGCTGAAGCTTTTTGTGCATAGCATCCTGGACTGATCGTGCAAATCGAGGAATGAGAGTACCCATCAAGGAAACTCTCATGTCACAGGGCCATGAAGAAGAAGAGGAAGGGATGTGGGCCAGAGGAAGCCACGAGAATCCGATCACTGAGGCTAATCTGATGAGCGGAAGTTGTCTTGCTTGTGGTGGAGAAAAGGCGGTTTAAACATAGAGTACTGGATTCTGGGGTTTTGTTGCCAAATTCAGCTGCAAAATGTCTGACCGGACATGTAGTCTGATCCATATCTGATTTCTGTAAAATCTGGAGCTAGAAGAGTTACTTTAACTGTGCTGCTACTTTCATAAGGGATAGTCATTACTGTTACCCACATTCTTCTTATGAGCCCTCAGTGCTGTGGTCGCTCAGGTCTCTGTGTGCCGCAGAGATATGAAGGTGATGAAAGCTAAAAGTGATGAGAACAGCTTGGAGGCATCATTGGCTGATTTGCATGGACTTGGCAGTGTCACTCTGTTGAGCCCCCCACCCCCAAGCACATACACATGAGCTATACATCACAATCGGGACTGAAACAAAAGCCAGGCTTTGCCTGCACTGGCGTGCAAAACTTTCAGGGAATTTTGAGTGCGATGCTCCATTTGCTGCATACTTCACATATGTCACGATCCTCCCACAAACTCTCACACTAACTGGACTTTACCATCGGCAGTTCAACCACTGACCAGGGCTGATGCCTGACATTTAGAAACTGCGTGGCTGGGATGAACAATGTTTTTTTTAAGCAAGTAATTAGGACTGACAAAATGATGCAAGGTGTTGGTAGGGAGACAAACACCATGTCAGTCCTCAGATATGACCGGCACTTCAAAATGACAGGGCTCTTGTTTACTGAGAGGAATGTGACAACCTGGAAGAGAGCCAGAGAAGGATGATGGCAGGCAGACGGCCCGTTGATGCTATCAGCACCTTCCAATCTGCTTGTGCATGCCACAAAATATCGGACATGGTTATGTGACTAAAGTTTACAGTGTATCTGTCTCGGATAGCAGCTCTAGCGAAACAGGTTGAGACTAGCTTGGAAAAAAAGAGCAGCAGTGTTTTCATCAAACTGGTTTTCTGAGCAGGAGGTTTGACACAGAAGGGAAGGCTGTTGAAAATGAACTCCAGATAAATAAACCCAGAGAACAAAATGCCACAGACAACAATAGGTCTGTTCAGGAGAGTTTTTTTTTTTTTTCTTTTTGTTGTTGTTGTCATACAGCAAACAATATGTTTCTTCATCATCCTCTGTACTTACTACAAAAAGGTACTTACTACAAAAAGGTACTTACTACAAAAAGGTACTTACTACAAAAAGGGTTCTCTTAACAATCGTTAGAGAGTATGTTCATAGACGAGCCCAGTTTCTTGCTTAACCAAAGTGAAACAATTAAAGACAAGACAAACTAAGAGTTAAATAACAGGCCAGTGAGGAGACAAACAAAACACACAGGCACACACACACACACACATATATAAATCACATCCTGTCAGCAGCCTAATCTATTTTATGACTGCTATTTCACCTGGAGGCTTCCTAAAGGCATTAAGTCATGCTCACCAAGAGTTTGGGACAGCAGGCTTGACCAAAAAAAAACAACCCTTCCCTCCCCCAAAAAACTCCCGAAACTCCACTCATTCTCTTGCACACTATCCCAGGCTGTATAACACATATTTACCAAACACACTTAATCCTCTAATTTATGCTGCACCTCAGTGCCTCTCTGTTGAACATCGTAAGTAAGAGTAACAGTAAGAGCGCACCGTATGATTAACTTTTTTGTTTCTCAGCCTCATGATTTGTTCCCCACCTCTGCCCCCCCCGACAACCATCACCATCACTAGAGGGACTTCTGACAGGTGGAGAGTGAGAGCTAAAATAACAAACACTGGCAGCAAGAGAGCAGGCAACTGCAATAACGTGATGAAGGGAATAATAAGAAATGTTATTTCATAACATTTAGTTATTATGACCTGACTGCTGGGTAGGTATCGCTGTAACGCCATCTTGTTTTACAGTTTCAAACACGCACACTCACTGTCTGCTCCATCGGATACAGCTGTTCAAATGCTCGTGGAGTGGAAATATCTAATCAGCCAATCACATGGCAGCAACTCATTGCATTTAAGGGCAGAGACATGATTAAGACAAGTGACTGAAGTTCAAAGCAAGTATCAGAATGGGGAAGAAAGGTGATTTAAGTGACTTTGTTGGTGCCAGACAGACTGTTGTTTCACAAACTGCTGATCTGATGGGATTTCCCCACACAATCATCTCTAGGGTTTACAAAGAATGGTCCAAAAAAGAGAAAACATCCAGTCAGCGACAGTTCTTTGGGTGAAAATGCTTTGTGCAAGCGAGAGGTCAGAGGAGAATGGCCAGACTGCTTTGAGCTCATTGGAAGGCAACAGCAACTGAAATAACCACTTGTTACAATAAAGATATGCAGAAGAGCATCACTCTGAATGCACAACAGGTCAAACCTTGAAGCATATGGGCTGTAGCAGCAAAAGACCACACTGAGTGCCACTCGCATGAGCTAAGAACAGGAATCTGAGGCTACAGTTCACATGGATTCACCAAAATTGGACAGCAGAAGAAGGAAAAACCTAGCCTGTTTTGCTGCAACATTCAAATGGTCCGTTCAGAATTTGAAGTAAACAACTTGAAAGCATGAATCCAACCTGCCGTGTATCAATGTTAACAGCCTACCAGAGTTTTGCTACTGACCATCTCCATTCCTTTACGATAACAGTGTACTTATCTTCTGATGGCTGCTTCCAGCAGGATAACACACCATGTCACAAATCTCAGATCATCTCAAACTGGGTTCTTGATCATGCCAGTGAGTTCACTGTACTCAAGTGACCTCCACATCAGTCACCACATCTCAGTCCAATAGATCACCTTTGGGATGTAGTGGAGCAGGAGCTTCACATGTTGATGTGCAGCAGACGAAATCTGCAGCGACTGTGTGATGCTATCATGACAATGTGGACCAAAATCTCCAGCACCAATGTTTCCAGCACCTTGTTGAGTCTATGGCATGAAGAATGAAGGGAGTTCTGATGGCAAAAGGAGACAAACCCAGTACTAATGAAGTCTGCCTAATCAAGTGGCCATGGAGTGTATTTGGCATTCTTATTTAATCTTTGGCTTAAATAAAAATGTTTTTCATTTAGGAGATAGACAGGAGTCAGGAAAGAAAATTTTGGGGTTTTTTGCATACCCCTTGCTTCACGCACTGTACAGGAGCACTGTTTTAATTCATATTTGGTGACAACCCTGAACATGGACACTGGAGAGAAGTCATTAATCACCACATGAGTCTTACGGAGGCCTGTTGCTTGCTAAACCCTAGCACTGCTCTCAGCGACACAAACACTGGAAACCACATCACACATTCACAATAACCAAAGTCTAAACACCACACAACTGTAATAACCACAACACTACTGAAATGATAGGAAGATGTTGCACTTGCTACTGCTGAACTGTTCCTTCCTCGGGGCGTAAACTTAAAAGTCGAGCACAAATTAAGTTGAACTCCCTAATTTATTTTAAGTAAGGACATTATTTGTAATTACACTGTGTATCTGTGATGTAACAGGGCAGGTGCTATTGTTATGGATCTTCAGATGTCTTGCCTGGACACGTCTTGTGTTTCTGTTACCTCATCAAGAAGTGCAGCTTCCCAGGCAACTTGCAGTATGGTGAAGATAACACATAAATAAGAGCACACACACACACACACACACACACACACACACACACATGCACCGAGCTTCTAATCCTGACTACACAAACAAAATGAAAAAGTTGCACAATGTCTGGAACACGACTGAGGATTTGTGTTTTCCTTATAGTTATGGGAACTTCAAGGGAACTCTCGTTGAGTTAAAAGCCTATCGGCACATCCTTCTGCAGGTTGTGGGGGCCTCTCAGTTGCCCAAGCCGGGACATGCACCCTGCATGTCAGGTCAGTAATGCAGATTTGTCAATCACCACTGAGCCACAACCAATTTCACATCCCAAGAAACCAGAGAATAAAAGTAGCAGTTACAAACTGCGCTGGTTTTCCTTGTCAGACGGGTTTCTTTCCCATGTAAAATGCCTTCCAGACACAAAACAACTTTTTCATAAGAAATCATTGCGAAGGATCCATTACTAGAGTGATGAGTAGATTATGTTTACCAATGCACCCAGCTGTAACAGACCCCAAAGATCTTCAAGTTCCACTTGTTGTACTAGCAAACAGAACTACATGTAAACTGTGATGTTGGTGGGACTTGTGTGTCATTAAGTTGGAAATCAACTGGTAAAATGAATCTGACATCCCACAGAGCTGTCTGGAGCCAGAGACTGTATATAAAAGATGGCTGTAGCCACTGTCACTGAGCATTTTGGCCACTACCAGCTTAGTTTTCTGGAGCAAGAAGTTAAAGCATGTTGACAAGAGAATTCACAAACTGTACATGGACACATGATTTGTCAGATAATTTCAATAAAGATGTTTCAAAAGATGCCAACAGCACAAACATGGCGGGGAGGTCTTTGCCATATTTTTCTTTTTTCCCCTCCAGACTCCCTCTCATCTGTGGGGAGGGGTGGGGGTGGGTGATTTAACAAAATAAATTAAAATTGCAGAGCTCCTGTGACATTATTAATAGGCATATTGGTTAATGCCATCATTACATCACATAAAGAAACATGCAAATTTGTTTTTACTTGACCAATACTTGACTCTGATTAGCTCGTTCCTTCATGTGGCCAGTATTTGCAGATGTCTGCAGAGCTACGGCCAGAGCATGAAACCACAGCTGATAGTCAGCCCTTTTCAGCCCTCAGATCTCAACATAATGTACAATTGATGGCTGCTATTAAAGTATATGGCAAACCTAAAAACAAGAATGCAACTGGACTGTAACACTAAAGTAAATTTGACCTACAGAGAGCTATTGTGGAGGATTTTTTAAAAACCATATTAATGCTAGAGTTTCACCAACATGTCGGCAATATTAAGCTCTTTGCGTCTATGCACCTTTCCTTTGAAAGGACACTGTCGGAAATTTGTGTCACTTTGTTTCCTTACCTCTTTTTCCCTTTACCTTCCCTTTACTAAGATCTGTGAAAGAGCACTTGGAGGCTCCAGCATCAGCAAACAACATGATTACTGCTCACAGAGACAAATCCTGCGGCACTAAAAAGCGCATTCTTTGAGGGGACTTAGAGACCTCTTTTAGACTCATTTCTTTTTTAAATAAAAAGTTTATCTTGTTGAAATATTCGGCGAATACTAAAGTGTTGTAATTGCGGAGCTGCTGTGGTTTCCACACAACGTTTGTGCAACCTTCAGGTGCTGTCGAAATTTTCCTTTCTGGTGTCACTTGAGTTGAGCAACTAATCAGAACACACTCGCAAATAATAAAAGGGAAGTTGGGGATTGTTTGACATGAACATATTACTCAGTTTTAAGTCAGTCACCTTAAGTCAACACTGCAATGATGGAATCGCTATAAGCCAAATATGCTTATTCTTTTAAATTTGTGTGTGTGTGTGGATGGGGGGGGGGGGCAGTCACAAAATAGGATAAGACGATTACTTTATTGTCTCAACACACGGAGCAACAAATCAAAATACAATCTGTTAAAAAATCTCTTGATGATGTAATTAGATTATAATAACCTACATTTAGCATTACTAATATTCTTCCTCTTTCGGCCGCTCACCTTGGGAGGTGCCACAGCGCATTATCTGCCTCCACCCTATCCCTAACATCCTCCTCTGTTACACCAAACCTCTGCATGTCTTCCTTCACTGTATCCACGAACAACTGGCAGCTCCATATTCAGCATCCTTTGTCCAGTATATCCACTATCCCTCCTCTGAACATGTCCAAACCCTCTCAGCCTTGCCTCTCTAACTTGTCTCGATCTGGGCTGTCCTTCTGATATACTAATTTCTTATCATGCTATCATCCCCTGGTCACTCCCAAGGAAAATCTTAACATTTTCAACTTTGCCACCGCCAGCTCGTATCCTGTCTTGCTAGTGCCACCGTTTCTAAACCATATATCATAGCAGGTCTTACCATGCTGCTGTCCTTCTGTCACTTATCACCACTGAACAGAATATATATATATATATATATATATATATATAAGAGATAAGATAAGATAAGATAAGATAAGATAAACTTTAATAATCCCACGACGGGGAAATTTGTGCATTACAGCTCTCAATACAGAGAAAAAATGAAAAGGATGAGTAAGAACAGATAACTAAACTAAAAACTAAAATTCAATAGAATAAAATAAAATAGCAAAAAACTATACACATATACATAAGCACTATATACATAAATATATATATCAGATATTATATATTTTGATATATAATATCAAAATATTATATACTTATATATATATATATATATATATATATATATATATATATATATATATATATATATATATATATATATATATATATATATATATATATATATATATATAAGGAAAGAGCATCTTCACTTGTGCCAGCAACTGTTACCATTATAATTAATCATTTGATGTACCATATCATTAAATAACACGCATTTACTGAAACGTCAACCAAATCTGAATGCGCACAATTTTAAACGTCAAAGCTCTCAGATCGGAGCCCCAGTCGAGTCCCTGAACGCACCACTAACACAGCTAGGGTGTGACGTAGAGCGCAATCAGGGCTGCTGAGGCAGAGTCGGAGCTGAATTCGCTCCACATTTTACGGAGGGCTGTCAGCACTGAGCGCAGCTACCGAGAGCGACAGAGTGCGTGTGTATGTGTGTGTGGGGTGGGAAAGAAAAGGCGCTTTTAATCCCCTGAACTTTCCGAGAATAAAAGAAGAAACCCCGGGGAGCGCACGGAGCGGACCGTGGCACATGGAAACGCTATGCAGCTGGAGAGACAGCGGTGGACTTTATCGTAGTTTCACTCAAGAGGAGGCAAAGTGAGGCGAGATAAACATGCTCACCCCGATGCTGGCCTCCTTGCTGCCGCTTCTCCTTCTCTTTAGGATTTCTTTCTGCCAGTATTCAAGCGACCAGTGCAGCTGGAAGGGCAGGTGAGGGTTACCGACCTTTTTCTTTTCTTCTTTTAACGCCAAACTAAACCGCTAAAATAAGAAAAGCGAGGATGTGAGTAAACGCGAAAGCTGATGGTGGCGACCTGAAATGACTGTGACTGAAACTCAAGACGCCGCCGTGATGTGAACCGGGCGTTAAACGAGTTAAACGATAAATTAACGTAAAATTAGACCCAGATTTTGACCGTGGGAAAAATATGTAGTTCATAATATGAGTTAAGAAACTGTGGTAATTTCGTCAAAAGTGTAGTAATTTCAGAGACGGCTTGCTGGGCTTGTGTTGGACTTATGAATGACACAATGGTTCAACCACAGAAGGATATTAACTTGATTTAAATACTTTGGAGCATAAAAATAACTATTTATGACATCCCACACAAATCAACTTTTTTCTCTCGTTTTGCGCCCCCCCCCAAAAAAAAGAAAAAAAAAGTGTGTGTGACATGTGCACATTAAAGGTAGGCATCCAGAGATTTATGATTGTTAAACGTCAGGAAATGAAGCATGCACTGGAAAGTTTCACCTCCCATCAAACATCTGCGGAAATCTGTTTTGCACTTGAGAGCTGTGCCTCAAATAAGTGTGGTTTTTGTTTTTCATCCTCCAGTCAGGAGGGGCAGCCCATACTTTTGAGCTTTCCACCAATAATCTGTTGTTCATTAGGGAGACTCTTGACTAATCTCCTTTAATTGCCTGCAGAAGTGATGAAGTTAGAAAGGACTTAATTAGAGGCATGCTGAGGAGAGCCTGGTTATGGGGCTGCAGCAAGCATATGCTCAGCATGTGCCGCGGGTTCCTTTTGAGATCTATGGCAAATTTTGAATTTCAGCATCTCATTTTCAGGAAACTGGGCGTTTCTCCTCCAGAGTCAAACCGCTAGCTTGGCATGCATATGCTGGTAGACTGCTGATGGCTTCCTGCCTCTGGCTTTGCCACAGAATGACTGACAGACCCAGAGTTTTCAAATCCTGACCAGGCATTAAGTTCTGGAGGGAGTCATTTGGTCATGCTGGCGCCAGAGGCCGAAGTGCTGCCCGGACAAGTCTCTTCCAGTCTCTTTGGTGGCTTGAAAGCAAGGGGAGGTTCAGTGCGTGACCTGCATTTGCACTTGCATGCTGCAGTCCCAGCTACTGTTGCTGCTGTTGTCTGCCCAGAAGCCCCTGTGTCCCTCCATTCATCCATTTCTGCCTCCAAACCCTTCCCAAAGGCAGCCTGCCAGTGGTGCGTTTTGCCAACGCGCTGGGCGGAACAATGTGGTATGGGGAGTGTGTATTGGAGCTGAGGTCATTTTGGCTGCTCCGGCTCGTGACTGGTCATGCAGCCAGTCTTGCGCACGGCCTTAATGCTTCAGGAGGAATGTGGTTTAATGTCCTCTGAGTCTGCCAGAGGACTTCGACTTGGTCAGTTAAATCGGGCTATAAATGACCTGAAAAATCATTTTTAGATTAGTGATTTATTCTTTATTTGGGAAAAGGGGGTTTGAAAAGAATTACAGTAAAAATTTGGCCTTCATGAAGAATGCAACTTTTATTGCAGCATGTTTGATATCTGCTGACTTTTTTTGCCTTTTCTTTTTTCAGTGGTCTGACCCACGAAGGCCACACCAGGGATGTGGAGCAGGTGTACCTACGTTGCTCCCAAGGCTCGCTGCAGTGGCTCTATCCCACAGGGGCCATCATTGTCAACCTTCGACCCAACACGGTCTCCCCGGCCACCTCTCGGCTCTCTGTCTGCATCAAGCCCTCCCTGGAGTCCAGTGGCACCAACATCTACCTGGACCGAAATGGCAAGCTGAGGTTACTGCTGCTCGAGCAGGACCAGGCTAAGGGCAAGGTGCACTGCTTCGGGATTCAGGAAGGGGCGCTCTTTATCGAGGCCGTCCCTCACATGGACATCAGTCGGCGGATTACAGCGTTCCAGTATGAGCTGGTCAGCGACAGGCACAAGGCGGGGCCACACTCACTCAGTGGTAAGATGCGTGTTTCTGCATGACATCTTTAGTGATACAAATAAAAACTGCCTCTTGTTTTATCTTCCTAGCTCCTATAAGAGCTTTAAAGGACTTACTTTTGATTCCCTCTAGAACTGAGCTCCTTTGTGCTTTGTCCCTGTGGTGTATGCTGAGCACTAAATGCAGCCATCTACTGGTGGAAACTTTTATTAAGTTGGACTCTAATAGTAGGAAACTCAACATTTGCTCCAGCACGCTGCTAATACTAAAGCCAAAGTCTATTTTTCTAGTAGTATTGTGTGTACATTAAGGTTTGGGGAAAATATATTTTTCTTGTCAAACTCATATTTTCACTGTGAGGATTAAAATGTCAAAATCAGCTTTTAAGCTTTTGTTTTTCAGGACAAAATGTTAACCCCTCAGCTCATTTTACAAACATTCTGACTTGATTTGACCCGGAGCGCTGCACTGCAAGCTTTCTGGCTAGCTCGTGTATGTGTGGAGGTTCCCAGTCATCCATTTCCATCAGAGGCCCTGTGTTTGGGCCTCTGATGGAAAAACAGCCGTGTATTTTCACGCTGCATACCTGCCAAACCTGCACATTTTCAAGCTGTGCAACTATGTTTTTTTTTGTGTTTTTTTTTTTTTTGTTCCCCACCTAAAGCAAAATATGAGCAGTATCACCCCACATCTGTTTTTACGGCTCACTGGGTTCACATACTCACATCCTGCGTCATTATCTGGCACAGCAGAAAGAGCGAGCGGGAGAGGGTTAAATGCAGAGGAGTTGTTTTGACCACATTAGTTCGCTCTGTAGTATAATCTGCTGCTGTAATGTGGCCTGAGATAGCGCTGGGATGATTCACAAAGACATTGGTCTCGTGTCATCTGAAGCCTGGAGCCACGGATTGATTGCTCCTTCTTCTTTTTTTTTTCCTCTTCACTCTGACCCACTGTGCTGGGATTGAGCCGCTCACCGTCAAACTGGAATGTTTCTTCAACCAGATGTTGGGAGGAACTTCTAGGACCATATAGGCTTGTATTTCCCTTGCTGTAACTCCCTTAACCTCCCTTTCAGCTCGCTTGACTTATTCTCCCTTTTCCTGTCCTCAGCCTCACTATTTCCTACCTCTTCATTTCTTTCTTGCCTATTTATCATTCTCATATTTTTCCTTTTCATTCCTCTCCCCTTCATATATCTTCCCTTTCTCTTCCTAGTCGTTTGAAGTGGGTTTCGTCTGTGCTGAGCGGTATTAGCAAGTTGTGCTCCATTACAGCGGAATGCATCTGGCCCCAGATGTTTCAGGGGCACTCTAATGTGCCCCTCCACTCCCTCCTTTACCACTCCTCCCATCCCTCATCCCTTTTTGCTCCTGTGAAGTGGTTCTGATCAGAATGGCGCTGCATGCGCAGAGAGCCAGAAAGAGATGCTGACTCGGTTCTCAGCCAATTCCTGCGGTTCTGTTTCATGTTTGACTTGCTTTGGAGAAAAACGCAGAAACACTGCAGGGTTTAGGCCTGGGTGCTCTGCCTGATTCTATGGCAGTGCGCAGGCTCACTTCAAAGTGAGCTTGCACTCTGCTCTGGGCGAGGTTGGCCTCTCTGAAGTCTCTTGGCTCTCCAGCTGCTCCTAAGCTATCCAGGCTTGTGGCTGTTTGACCCTTGATCTCTCTCTAGCAATGTTACAGTGCCTTGTGTTGCTACACTAGCTGACCTCACAGATCCCTCACCTCTGTACGCTCATCTTCAGACAAGCCAGCTAAAAATAAGTTTAAGTTATGCTCCTAAATATGGCCAAAGGTGAACACACTACTTTAGCAAGAAGTCTTATTATTATTTTTTCCTTAACCAGATTCATCTTTATATTTAGTTTTATGACCAGTTGTGCAAGTTGGGGTGCTTTTCAGTGCACGGGATCCACCTGAGCTAACATGTTTAAACATTTTTCCATTCATTTTGTGAGCAGACGATTGCTCCTTCCTCGCCCTCAGTCCTCTGCTGACTAGACAGTCCTCTTTTTGCACCCGCTCCTCCTCCTATCCCCCACCTGCTTCAGACTGCTACTAAGGAAAACCACAGCAGGTCTAGGGGTTAATAAAGGCATTCTGGTTAGGCGAGCCACAGGACCACCTGAGTCAACTAATCATCGACTTGACTGCTCTCATTTAGGGCCCTTTCTCCTGCTATAAAACAGTCTGGAAGAGGGTTGGCTGAGTGGCTGTCTGTCAAAGGTGAAATGGTGCCTGGGGCAGACTTTTGAATAATTGATAAGAGGCTGTTTTATTTATTTCTTTTATTTTTTACTTTTTAATTAGTTGCACTTTGATTGAGAGCCTGTCCTCTCGTGGCCTGTGCAAAGTAAGATGTGCATGAAATGGGTAAAATCGATCCTTTCCTTGCTTCTTCTGAAGTGATTTTCATTATAAGGCCTGCTGGGGTGCTGTCAGATGTAGCCTCTCCTAGTTTTACTGTTCTTCTTATATCCTTCATCTGGTCCTTGTTTGTCATGGGGTGTCAAGGGGTTCCTGTTGTGGCAGGAAAGCTGACTGAACAGCTCCCAGGAGCATTACTTACACACACGCGCACACACTCTGGCATTCGCACACACTCCAGCTTTTTAAGTTGTGCTTACTATCAGCAGCATGCCTCTGCCTGGTGTAAAACTCTGAGCTCTCCTGTTTCTAAATAAATAACCATTTGTCAGGATGGAAATTACTGTGACCCTAATTGTCTGTATATGAGGAACACTTGCTCAAACATGGCCACAAATGTGTGTTTACTGGAAATCAGTGAGCCTGTTAACAAGATTTTTATCATGCTGTGTGAATGACATCCTGCACTTTTTTATTTTAAATTTGCACTCCACTATTTCTCTCTGACCTTATCCACTTTTTTTTTTTTTTTTTCCACACAGCACCCTGTCAGCCCTGCAATGATGCTGAAGTGCTTCTAGCTGTCTGCACAAATGACTTTGGTAAGTACTGTTTTGAAGAATTATAGGCTTCCTGCTTCCTGCTGCTGTATGGTTGGCATAGATGTCCAATAAAAACACCACTCTCTGAAATATTGCTGTTGCCAGTCTCTAAATCCTCTCTTCCTGCTTGGGTTTTCCAGTGGCACGAGGCAGCATTAGGAACGTGGATCAGGAAGAGGAGCACTCATCTGTCACTGTGGAAATCAGTCGCCTTTACAGACAGAAGACCCAGGTCTTTGTAACTGGGGGTGTGAGGGTACGGAGCTGGACTGGCCGCGTCAAAATGCCCCTTCACTGTAGGGTGAGGTCTGGTGAGGGGGAGTTCCTGTTCACAGGGGCTGTGAGGTTTGGGGAAGCCTGGATGGGCTGTGCCCCACGCTACAAAGACTTCCTGCAGTTGTATCATGAAGCACAGCAGCAGGGCACCAACCCCTGTCAGGTGGACACTAACTGAGCAGGTCGCCTGCCCACGTTTGGAGATGGAACAAGTCTTCAGGAACTGAGGAGACTGGCCCAGTGAGGGGGGAGCCCCTCTCCTTTCCTGCTGTCTCATGACTCTTTGGAGACAATGCACGGAGCTGCTGGATGTTGCCAAGCAGCATGCTAGCCGAACTCTGGTGATGCAACGTGGAATGTGTTCAGACCGCCTTTCTTACGCACGAGGAATCGCAAAGATTTAAATGTAGCAGATCCCATTTGTTTGTGTATAAAATGTGAAATAATATTGTACATTTTGAAGTTCTGTGTACTTTGTTCAAAAACAAAAAAAAAAAAGCCTTGATGTACAGTTCTGAATTTATTTCTTATGACAGATGTATAAAATGAAAGTCTCTTATTTTGTTTAAAAATTAATTGCAATTTAATGCCTGAATTTATTTGTTTTTGTTTTGTTTTTTCAGGTTGTACAATTGTTTAAAAAAAAAAAAAAAAAAAAAAGAAACCAAAAAGATTTTTTTTTTTTTTTTGCCATGCACATGTTCACATCTGTGATGTTTGCATAAAATAAATTAGTTCTCCAGAGTTCAGGTGTTAGCGTGCATCTGTCCAGACTTGCAGGCCACTGTGTATAAGATGATTTAACTACTTTAACTGAAGTTTTAATTTAAGATTTTATTTCCAATCATTTTGTGTTTTAGACTAAAGTACGGCAGCCCGGAGATACAAAACAAATTCAAAAGATGGGGACAAAAATGAAAAATGCAACATTTAAGAAAACGACATAGAAAAGTTTTAAGAACAGTGTGACCAAACAAAACAGGACAATTCAAAAAATTTCACTGTAAGAAACTTTTTTTTTTTTTTTGTAGAAAATATTAGCAGTACTAATATTCATTGGTTGCAGCCCTAATTAACCCAATTTAGGGACACAATAGTGCTCTACGTGTAAATAGTGTCACTTTAAAGAAACATGGTGGGTAGATGTAGATCAAATATAATATTCACAAACAAGCTAAGAGGTTCATTTTCACCCGATTTGCCGCTGGAATGAAAACACCGTCATATGATGTGCATTAGCCTCCTCACCTAAGCCTTGAGCTGAAACTGTCTGCCAGGCGTGCAGAGAGATTGATATCAGAGAGTTGGGGTGGATTCCTCTGCATTGGTTCCTGTGGTGATGGGGTGGCTGAGTGTCAAGGTCAATGTGAAAGGCCCCTTTGTTCCAGCGCAGCAGTCTAGTATGAGAGAGGCGAGTGAAGGCAAACCTGAATACAGCCCTGTGACGGGGCACCCAGCATAAAGTCGCACTTTCCAGCCACGCTAATTTTGATTGACATACACAATTCTGCTCGGGCGCCCCCTTTAAATGAAAGCCTTTCACTTTCATCACCTCAAATAAAACACGAGGAACCCGTTAGGTTATTGGAACTTGTAGCTGTGCCACACCAGCTGATGCAGCCTGTGAGCCAAGCCTGTTAAAATGACATCCAGTTCATGGCCAAAGCGCCTTTTGTCTGCCTTTTCGCTTTAAACGGAAATGCACCTAGAATGTCTTTCAGTAAGGTGCCCCACATGGACAATAGCTTTTCCAGACAGCGCTGCCCATTCAAATGAATGTCTGAATTCCAGCTAGATGCCAGAGGTCCTGGAATTGCTCACTGGGAAATGCAAACAGAGTTTCTATGGTAATGATTCCTTAGTGTGAACATTTTTGCTCTGGCTTTAAGACTGTGAGGTGGAGGAGGAGGGTAAGTGGATATTGCTTGACTGCCGGGACCTTCGCTGGTTGTCAGAGAACCTCTCTCCTTCCTTTCTGGCCAAACAAGCATTTCATCACAGGTAACACACACAGTCTTCAGGTGATTCCTCCAACCACTGACAGCTACATCACTTTGCAAAGCTTTAATGTACAGCTTGCTTTGTTTGCTTTGTACAGTTTTTTTTTAAAACTGCATATTTTACCAGCTGAGCTGTATCCATCTTATGTTTTATAAGAATATTTACAGTAGTTGTCACGTTGAGTTCATGTAATCTGGCATGGATTCAGTTTCACCAGAATCAATTTAATGATTAGTTCATTGACAAAAAGTTTATTCCCCCTTTAAAAAAAAAAAAAGACATCTGAGCTGTTTGTTGCACAGAAGAGTTGTGATGAAAACATTGATGCATATTGTTTCTGATGCTTAAAAGGCTAAACAATTAAAGTTGAAAAATAATCAAAAATGAACCAGTAATTAACCAGTTTCACAGCATGGCTTAAATCAAGCATGTGCTTGATTATACATCAGCAAAGGTTTCACAAACCATTAGTGGACAGCAAGCCTTAGTTGTAGAGCTAAACAACAACAACAACAACAACAACAACAACAAAAAATACATTTAATCTGCCACATGGTGGTGACACTAAAACTATCAACAAGTTAAGCCTCATGATAAATCTCCATACAAAAGAAAATAAAATGATCTAATTTATGATAATCATCTATACAGTTTTTCCAGTCTCAGCAGCTGGTGAGTATGTCTTCAGAGGGATTTGGTTCTCGTGTCATAAGGGCATGCATTCAATTAATGCGTTACACACATGCAATCAGTTAAATGTTCATGGGTGAGGTCAGATTTTGCTGTATTACCAGTTGAGAAGGATGAGTCTAAACCAGACATAAATATGTGGAGTTTTTGTGCTGTCTGTGTGATTCAGTCAGAAGTCACTGCATGGCCTTCTTGTGGGTGACATTAAAAAAAGAGAGAGAGAGAAAAAAAAAACCTGCTGCAGCTACTACTGAAACTGCAGCCAGGGTGCAAAGTCAAAAGGAAGTGCAGTGGAGCTAAAGACCAGGAGAACCCCTGCAGTGGGGAGAGGCCTCGGAGCTTCGTGGAGTGGCTAATATTTTTGAGCCTCTTTGGGAAGTGCTGGAATGTGGGGAATGTGTTGACTTCACACACACATGCATGTGCGGCAACCCCCAACACACCGCCGCCTTGATTAGTCAGAATCAATAGAGTCTCTGTGGTTTTTCTGTTTGTGTGTGTGTGTGTGTGTGTGTGTGTGTGTGTGTGTGTGTGTGTGTGTGCGTGTGTTAGTGTGTCTGCCTCCACTGTGCACGTGGCCCTAACCCCAGCACACATAAACACACCACCCCAGTGGCCAGATAGCTGCCACCCACACACTGAGCCACAACTTACTCTGCAGCTGCAGTCCCAACGCCTCCAATCTGACACAAATCTGCCCTGACACTTCTGTAATGCATCATCACAGTCATCACATGCTGAACATAGCTTATCTGATTTTACATTTTAAATGTCCCTTTGTTTCTCCCCGTTAGTCATGTGGAATAATAACTTCTCTTATACTCTTTAGTGTTCGTTTTGTTCAACACTAGCTGAAGCTGCTTCAGTTCTTCTGTTGTAGATTTTTATTAGTTAAACTTATAGTACTAAGGGGACTAAAATTGTTCATTTGTTTCATTAGTTTTTAATGTCTTTCCTTTTTTGACTGCTGACCTCTACTTCCTACTTTAAAATAGTTCAGTTTTAAAGGACTTTCTTGCTACAAGCCTCATTCATCCATTCACACACATTCATACAAGCAAGGGTTCAGTATCTTCCTCAAGGATACTTTGACATGCAGACTAGAGGATCCAGTGGTCCCTGATCCCTGTGATTGAACCACTGTCCAATTAGTAGACAACCTGCTCTACCTCCCTGAACCCCCCCCCCCCCCCCCCCCCATGCCAGTCACTTTTTGTGTTCTTTGAAAACTTTGAAAATTCTATTTTTTTTCTTCTTCATCTTCTTCTTCGTGGCCAAAGAATGTGCTGCCAATGTTCGTCAAGCTTCTTTGCATCACATCTGGCAAAGTTTAATCTGCGCTCTGGTTTTCTTCATGGATACTGCCCGTAGAGGGTGACTTTTGGTGTGCCTCAGAATTCATCTCTTCAGTACAAGGTTACATAAATAGAGAAATGTGTGTGTGGTTGTTTTTAAGCATATCTGGTAGTTTGGGCTTTAACACCGCAGTGTCCTGCTGCTTAATTTGTGCCGGCTCTTTGTGAAGTCTCACAATTCGGTTTCTTAGTTGTTTAGGTGGTTCCCTCCCATGCTGTGCCACCATGGTAACAGTGTTGATTGAAGTATGGGACAAGCCCCAGTGAGGGGCATCTTCAGGTGTGGACAACTGGGTGTCCCCACCTGAAATGGGCCCTTCAGGTTTTTGTCTAACCCAGGGGCCCTGTGGGCAAGAACCTGCCCACCAAAGGGTCCAGTTTGGCAATGGCTTTGAAAAATTTGGAAATTTCAAAGTAGGACATCTTTTATTTAATTATAATAAACTGTATTTTCATCAGTTTTACAGTCTTTGTACTGACAAAGAAATAACCTGTGTATTATTTTTATTGTCAGTATTCAGTTTCATTTTTAAGTTCCTTTTTTTTTTTTTTACTATTTACACTAGAATTTTGTTTAATACACAGTAAAAAAAAACAAAAACATTTTCTATATATATATATATATATATATATATATATATATATATATATATATCCCACCTGAATTGCACAGTTTTGCTGTACTCTGCATTGTTCTGCATGATTTTATTCCCACTTCATGACAGATAGAGAGGAAACCATCTGAAAATGAGGGTCAACGAGCTGTTAAAGTCCCTCCCAGCATGCTTATTAATCCCCAGTGGGTCATGAGTTTCCTGGTCATAAAATACCTTGCAGTTGCCTCCCCCAACAAGATTGCATGGAAGGATTAAAGACTAGGGTGTTGGGTGTCTATAGCAAAATGCAACTGCAGGGTCACAGCATGGGCCTGCATGTCTCAGTATCAGGTATCAAAGAGGATAGGGAAATACTGTGATCCAACTTAGTAAATGTGTAGTATGCATTAAGCAAACCAGACACTGTGTTCATCAGATGGTTTGGAGATCACTGTTGGTTAGTTTTGGCTGATGGTGGCCTGTCAGAAGAAGGTTTCACTCCATCTTCTAGTTGGCAAAGATGTTTGGGATCACATCCAGACAAAAATACAGAGTAGCATTAGCCAAAGTCTGCTGATGAAAATAGAGTCCATGCATGTGCTAGAAAATGCCAGACTGCTATGCTTTATCATGTAGATGACTCCCTCTTGGCTGATGTCTGTATTATGACTAATTATTTCTGTTTGTATGAATGGTGATTTAGTGCTGCAGTCTGCTCCTACAAGACAGCCTTTTGTCCTAAAACGTCCTTCTTTCTCAATGAGTGACTGTGCGGCTGCTGTCAGCTCACATGGCTCCCAGAGGCAGCGTCGGGGCGCCCCGTTCCCTCGGCAAACACATCAATGTCCTCCAGAGTGGGGGGTCCTGCTGCAAGGAGCTACTCTGAGTTCCCCCCACAATGCTCGGCAGCCCAATAACGGAGCAGAATTTGGCTCGGAGGACGTCAAGCAAACATGCAGCAAATGGCACTTTTATTTGCTTGCCGTCACATCCCCTCCCCCAACGACCTTCATTTACTGGGATCCACAGTGCCATTTCCAGCGGCCCCATGGCAACAACAGGACTTGTCAACAGGGGTACAACTTTCTCATGATGTCACCATACCATGGCGATTTGCAGCCTGCAGAAAGTTGATGAAACTCTCTCAACTGGTATCTTCTTGCAAACTCAAAACAAGACAAGCTTTGGATTTATATATATGAAGCTTGACTTTGAACTGGTTTGAAGGATCATGTTTTGCATCAGGTTAATAAGAACACAGTCAAGCTTTCTTTCATTTAATGACGCAATATGTTGTAGCTTGAACATTGTAGAAATATTCACAAATGTGAATGACAAAAGCCCATCCTGTCACTACACCTACCCTGACTTAATCTTGCTGTTGAATGAGCGTGTTGTTGTGGGCTCTATACAAACTGTCATTCATCAGCACTAGCTTCTTTTCTGATTGTGATAATGTGACCTGCATAGGCCCCATTGCTCTCAGGCCTGTCAGGCGCATTGGTCAGAGAGGAAGATCTCCTGTTTGCACAGTCCAATGAGCACCAGTTGCTTTGCCCTGTTGGCTGACTCCTCCTTGGTAACTGGGCCAACCCCCTTTGACCTCTGACCAGGGCTTTGGCCTCTGGATAGGTAAAGAAAAAAATGGTTCCTGTCTAAATTCAGCCATTAAAATCTGGAGTAGATGGGGGCCATGCCCTTTAGCCTCCAAAGGAAACACACATCTTAGGGCATTGTGGGGTGACACAGATCATCAGCCCATGGTGGAACAAGTGCAGAGCGTGATAGATTGCGTAATTGAACATGTGACATTTGATGGATGTCCTAATGAGGACCATAATAGGTTGCGTGATGGATAGGTAGGAAGTGAACACTTAGATTTTCACACAGGAACGGATGTGAGCTGTTTGCTCTGAGGACAGAATGATGGATCAATTCTAGATGGAGGACAACGGAGCGAAAAAGGAACTAGGTGCATCTTCCCTCTGTTTAATATACAAACATTACTGATTGTCTAGTCAGTGAGACATGTTCCAAAACTAACATCATTTAAAGTAATGCGTCAACAACACTGAATAAACCAAGAAAGGTATGTGGTAAATGTCGCACTGACTGAGTTAACAAATAAACACGTTTCCATCCTAACTGGTCCATTACTAATATTCCTGTTAAACAGCAGTGACCATGCTGGAATTGAGTCCCTGGATCCAGGATATCTACTGTACTACACAAAAGTCTGGAGCCACCCAACAGTCATAACCAGGTAATGGTTCTCTAGGCTTTCTGAAGGTCTTTCAAAGTTTTTTTTGTTTGTTTGCTTGCTGGACATTGGCTGCTTTTTCACTCATTTTCAGTCCAGTCCTTGTATCTGACCATTTTCAGAGGGATGTTTTTTACATTGAGCCACTTAATACTAACCTATGAAATATTCAGGCATAAAGGCACCAAACTGAAAAGATGAAGCAGTGTTGTGCCTACACGTAACAGACAATTAGCAAGAAACAATTTTAAACTGTATCTTTAGGCACTTTGTTCCTAGCAGCCTGCCACAAAAAACACATAATTTATCCCAGTTTCTTTAACTGAATCTACAAAAAAGATAACACAGTTTGACAGGTATGAAGTAGTATTCTTGAACCAACAAGGTGATTTTCAACGAGCTATTAGCCAAAATAAAAAAAAAAACTTGGTATATCTTGGTTTTGGTGTGTGGTGTCGTTAAAAAAAAGTGAGGAAACTGGACAAGTGGAGGACAAAAGAAGAAGCAGCAGCGCTAAAAATATATCTATAGAGGAAGAACACTATCTGAAAGTCACGTCCTTAAGAAATAGGAAAGGAACGGTTCACTGAAGCCTCATCAGAAATGGTTTCAGTGGAAGGGTGGTCGTCAAGAAGTCATTGCTGAGGTATGTCAAATTACACAAGAACTGGACTGAAAATCAGTGACAACAGGTCTGCTAGAGTGATGAATCTAAATTTGAAAATTTTCATTCAAATCGTCTTCAGTATGTACAGAGAAGGTCAGGAGAGAAGTACAACAGTGAGAGTCTACAGTCATTTGTAAAACACGGTGGAGGCTCTGTCATGGTTTGGGGCTGCATTACAGCCAGTGGTGTTGGAGATCTGGCCAAAACTGATGGTTTTAGGAACACAGAAAAGTACCATCAGATTTTGATTGACCATGCTATACCAAGCTCTATACTTCCATCCGCGTTTCCACACATTTTGATAAATCACTGCATCTATTTTTGATTTTCCTGGCAAAATATAAAGAAATGAGGGGTGACTTTAGACTCAGGCAAAATACTGTAGAGTTTATTTTAAAATATTTTATTGAGACATCAAGATGACGTCCTCCAATTATTCTGAGCTCAATTTTAAATATATATATGCGAATATAAGATGCGAAGATATGGTGTGAAATGTGCAGTTTTGCCCTATCTCACAATGGTAAAGAATCCTTCCAAAAATTCCTAGATTCAGTTCTGGATATGGACTAACTCAGAGTTCATCACTTATAATTTAGGCCAAACTCCAGAGCTTCTGGTTAAAGTCTCCTAAACTGAGATGTTCTTTGGAAATCCGAACCAATAACAATGCTGCCTAATTCAGGAAAGAAATCAAATTTTAACTTATTTTTTAATATTGCAAATGTTTTTTGTATTAACATTATTAAATTATAATAGATATTGTTATCTAAACATATGTATCTTATGTATTCTGAGTCACATTCCAAACAGGAGCAGAAGGACTTCAATAAAATCATTACTGGTTGTAAAACAGTGTGCTGAGTCCTGAGCTGTGGCAACAGTTATTAAGCAGACAAGTGTTGGCAACAGCTGAATGGTCAGCTGGGAAAAGAATGGCTGAGGCAAGGGAAAGTATAGCTTCAGGGGGTCACACACTCACATGCATGTAGCTGTTTCACATAGTAGTTTAAGCACAGGTGACTCCCACTGTCCATTAATCACAGCTGGAGAAACTGTTGTGTTGCCAGCAACCTGCTTGCGCTGCGCAAAGTTAAAAAGCAGCATGACGGAAAAATCCACAACACTACAGAGCTGAAATCCTACAGGGGATGAAATAAAGACGTTTGTGGTCTCATTTCTCAAAAACATTGCCTGTTTTTTATTTTTCCCTCTGCTTTGTTTTTGCCAATAATTTATTCTCACAGCCTTAGAAGCAAAAATGTGGAATTACTTCAGAGTTGGAGCCTGTTTCCGTTTTTTTTTTTCCTTTCTTTTTTTTTGTTTCTAGTTGAAAAAGCTGTTTTGAGGCTGCATGCACAGGTGGCAGCAGCGTCACGCTGAGTTTACCCAGTTGCAGAATGAAGAGATTAATGCTCGGTGGTGGATTTTGGAGGGATTATCAACACTCCACTGTGGAATATCTAACTGGGAGAAATCAGAGTGCATCAATGAGGCCAAGGAGCTAAAAAGGCCAAACTGTTAAGGATTTCATCCTTATGTTGCATGGCTTTACAAATAGACAGTTGCATCATTTGTATATGGTAAAATTAAGCAAAAATAATTTAAGATTTGGGAGCTGCAACTCAGAAGACAGAACAGGGTGTCCATATATTAGAGGGTTGGTGGTTTGATTCCTAAGTCATGCACATTGAAGTGGATGAATGTGGCTCAGAGAGCTTTGAGTAGTCAGACTAGAAACATAAATGCCAGTACACTCATCATTTTTGTTTTTTCCGTTTAGTATTAAAATCCTGTTAAATCGGCTTCTATTGTGCAATCTATCACAGGGAACTTATATTAGGGTCTTATATTATTATTGATGGAAAATACCCTTTCAGCAATTAAACAATTTGGAAAGTCAGTTAAAAGAAATGTAAGCAAAGTTGATGCTTAAAGATTATCTAAAGGCTGCTGTGTCCTGTGGCACAGTTTGGAGACCCACAGTGTTTAGCTTGTACATGTTACCTGACTGCTAATTGCTCATTTTAAAATCATTTCCTACCATTTGTATGCAGATGGCATCCAGCTGTTCTGTTCTGCCATCAAATATTGGATAAATGCTCAAATTCTACAGTTAAATTCTGACAAAACAGTGACTCGGATAGCACCGTCCCAAAAAATAAAACAATGCCTCGGATCCGCAATTTCTTCTGTTGCATCCAGCTTACGTAACCTTGGGTTTATCCAGGACAGTTCCCTGTCTTTTAGAGTGTCATGTCAGGGAGCTCACTTGATCTCTTCATCTCAGGAACGCCGCTAAGTTCATATGTGTTGTTTCCCAGGTTGAATTATTCATGCTTTTATCTTTTATTACTCCCTAATTAACCGTCTTATCTTTAAATCAGTTGCAATCTGTCGAAAATGCTGCTAGAGGACTCACATCTCTCCAGGTTTAAAATATTTTCACTGGCTCTCTGCCAGCTTTGGAGTCAGTTTTAAAATTCTTGTTTTAACTCTTAAAGCTTTGAATGTGTCTGACCTTTTTTTTTTTAAAAAAAATGTATCTGTTTCATTATGTTGCTTTTATTTATTTATTTTTTGTGGTGAGAGACATTTTTTGACTTTGTGAAAGGTGCTTTATAAATAAACTTTACTTACTTGTAGAAGTTTGCAAATAGTTGGGTATGATTGAGCAGTTATTTTATTTCATTAAAAAAATAGGCCTGAACGTGGAAAAACGCTACGATGGTCCTTCACATCTTTGACTTTTTCAGCCAAATGACGCCCCCTACAGGAACCTGCAGTTTCTTGACGCAGTAGCTTGTTGTCCTCAGACAATGACAGCGTCAATGTTGGGGTACATTCCTGTACTTATACCATTAAGCCTGCACTGATGGACCGAGCTACATACAGCATTAACCCGCAAACCAAAGCCATAATAATAGTGCAGCGAGAGCACAGAAAGCGGGCTTTATGTTTAAAGTCTCTCTCCAGTCCCAGAGAGACTGCTCATATTTCCATCTGTGGTGAAATGTGGATTTATGCTGTAGTCATAACAAAGCCTGAACAAGACTGACACTGCATAATAAAAGGGTTGGATGATCATTTGTTCTGCAGACAGAGCTGTCCACAAACTGACAGATTGCTTGACTCTGTCTAATGTAACAGTGTATAACATGTATTAATACATCACAGCTGTATTTCGTTACACATGTGAGTAAATATACAATGGGGAGGAGTTGTGTCTGTTTTTCCTGATGCAGGAAACTAATGAAGACGCATCCTCAGAGGCAACACTGACCCGTCACAGGAGGGAAATCGTACTCTTCTTTCTGCTGCGTGTGACTTGGCCGAGTGTGTACTTAAAAACTCATCAGTGTGTCCACAAGGGTCGGGTTTTCAGTGAGAGCTGGACGATATTTCATACCAAATTTAGAAAGAAAACACAGTCAAAGGTATCAAGTTGAGTTCATGACGCCTGGGAAGAAATCCTGTAATAAAATAACAGTTGTTTGCCTGTGAGGGATCCGTGAGGTTGTTTAGAATGGGACTGTGAGCACTGATGAACTGTAACACTTTTCAGTGACCACAAAAAGAAAGACAGATGAACCATGTTTTCAGAATTTAATTTGGGGAATTAATTGCACCAAATTAGGAGGAAATGAAACAATTACTCCCAGTCATCCACTGAAAAAACTTTACAAACTCTACAGAAGCTGTAAAAAAAAAAAAAGAATTACACACACTGTACAGGTTTTGCTCAGCATATGGAATATGAATCACACGGTGCATTTACAGCTCAGCAATGGGCTTATGTGGCCAATAAGGATGCTTTTCTTTATCCAGCTTTGTTTCTGGGAATGTGTCATTCAGGTCTTCAGTCGTCATCTGGTCAAAGGGGATCATGTTGTTGAATTTGTCCAGCTGGGGAAGGAAGAAGAGATGATTAGGAAAAAACAGAAACAAGTATCTAATAAACACTTGTGCACTTCTGCATAAAGGCTGTTTAGCTGGATCCTTCATGGTGAACCAACATTACTTTGACCTCTGTGAATACATCTCTTACCACCGCTACCCCTGACCAATTCTAAAGCCTTAGTGCCTTTTGGAGAGAGTGAGGGTGATTCTTACTTTAACTCTGTAACTCTGTTGGGTTTATTCATCATATAGTGAATTTTGACATGTGTGGGATAAATACAATAGATACAAAGAACCACCTAGAACCACCTGCAGAAATTAATATGAAACAACAATCATGGCACACCTGGTTGCCTAGCAACAACTATTGTTTACACACATTTGATATGAAGGCTGCTATAACATGAGCCACAGCTAGTTAGATAGGGGACTGCAGTGATGAATATTTACTGCAGGGCTGAATGGGTCGAGATGGGATGCTGAGCTGCGGCAGAGCAGAGAAAACGGGGCAGAACATGAGACTGGACGCGTGGAGAACCGAGCAGGTTTCTCACTATCGAAAGCTGCTGTGCTCACAGATAGCTTAAATTTGTCTTAACACGTCACTTTCCACTTTTGCCCCTGAAGAAAGGAACAGAGAACGTGACAGCAGACGCCCTTTCCCGTGCTTCTTCCTGTTCCTAATCATAAAACACCTTTAGAAGAGGTTTGGAGTTTGGGGAAGCAGGATGTTATGGCCCTGGCTATATATAACAAGTTAAACCTCATAAACAAAAAACCAAACAAATCAAATCAAACTTATTTGTCTCACCTCTTTCTCGTACTGAGCGATACGAGCCTTGGATGCTTCAGTGTAGGCGGTGGCTGTTTTGCTCTGGAAGACGACAAGTAAACATTATAAGAAGTTTTTTTCAGAGTTTATACGGCAAAATAGAAAATATTTAACAATAATTTGAAAGTACATAATAGCTGCAATGCCCAAAACACATTCTGGATTGTACTTTTACTTAAATGGCTTACCATTGTTGGTTGTTAAATGTCAAACACTCATTCACATGTTCATTACTTGGGATTATGTTGAGCTTGAATTTTTCAAAGTATTGTCAAATAAAAAAGTACTGTTTCAAAACTAAACGTCGTCCTTCCCAGCTTTATGCTCACGATGGGACACACATGTACTCATATTCACTGTCTTCAGACTCACCGCTTCCTCCTCCTGAGCATTGATAAGTGCTGTCTGCGTGTCTACAGGCTCCGGTACCTTCAGGGCATTGAACTGAGGGACAAATCGAGTTAAAAATTTATGAATGCAAGTGATCTGAATAGAACACAGAGCAGACCAGTAAAACAGAACATCCTGTGTTTATATGATAAAAACAAAACACCCAAAATGTTCTTATTACAGTCTTATAACACTTAACGGAATTAACAAAAAGTTTCCACCTGACCTCCAGCTGATTTTCTTATGCACAGCAACTTTTGTATGTTAAATGAAGACATGAATAATTTTACCCTGACATTATAAAAATTATAGATGAATTATCTATGGGTGGGTCAAACAGCAGCTTTTTTTTTTGCCTCATTTTTTCCCCAGTTTTTTCAAGCATTGCTTCAGGAGACAGCCACGTGATTTTAGTTTTTAAAAAATGCTCCTGACCTCTATTAAAAAACTGAAACTGAATCAATTTTTCCTTTTGCTTTGGTTGAAATTTTCATACCTACTAATTTTTCCAGCTCAGAAATGCTGGAAAAATCAAGCAAATAAAAAAAAAAGAAGAAAATTTTCAATCCACCCCTATGTCTTCAAGGGCCTGTAACTGGAAAATGTTAATAATATAAAGTTTATTTTTTGTATTATATAAAATATACAAGTTATTGTTGCTGGGTGGAGATTAAGAACAAACCAGTTCTGAGAGTCATGCGTGAGGCACTGATTTTCCATGGAACGCTGCAGATTAGTTTTCACTGATTCCAAAAATGTTGGGACACTGTGTAAAATGAAGTTTAAAAACAGATTTGCAGATCTCATAAATCCTCATTTTATTCACAACAGAACTCAGAAAACATATCAAATGTTTGAACTAAGGTATTTTCCTATTTACCATTTTCATGAAAAATATTAGCTTATTTGGAACATGCAACACATCTTACACAGACATATCAATATGGGGGGGGGTAAGCAGCTGTAGGAACACTTTGTGACTAATTAGGTTAAGCAGTAACAGGCCTTAGAGGCACAGAGTTTCTCATTAGTACAGATGGGCAGAGGTTCACCAATTGCAAAAAAAAAAAAATAGACAATTGTATAATAATGTTCTTCAACTTAAAATTGCAAAGAATATGAATATCTCATCATCTACAGTTCATAGAAAATCTGGAGAAATCTCTGTGCACAAGGGACAAAGTTTAAAATCAATACTGGATACTCATAATCCTCAGGCATTAAAAACAGGCATGATACTGTCATGGAAATGACTGCATAGACTCAGTAACACTTCCAGAAATCACTGTCTGTGAACACAGTTCCCTGTGCCGTTCACAAATGCAGGTTACAGCACTATCATGCAAAGAAGACTATATGTGAACATGATCCAGAAGCACTCCTCTGGGTGAAAGCTCATTTAAAATGGACTGAAGCAAAGTGAAAAACTGTTCTGTGGTCAGACAAATTGAAATTTGATATTCTTTTTGGAAAACATGGGTTCGCCGCATCTTCTGAACTAAAGAAGAGAGGCACAACACAGCTTGTTATCAGCCCTCAGCTCAAAAACCTGTATCTCTGATGGTATGGGGGCGCATTAGTGCCTATGGAACTGGTGGCTTGCACATCTAGAAAGGTGCCATCAGTGCTGAAAAGTACATACAGGGTTTAGATCATCTGCTCCCATCCAGATATCTGTTTCAGGAAAGGCCTTGCATAGTTCAGTAGAAGTTCATAGTAGAAGAGTCCGGGTGTTAAACTGGCCTTTCACCACCAATTGAAAACATTTGGTGCATCATGAAATGCAAAATAGAACAAAGAAGACATAGGGCTGTTGAGCAGCTAGAATCCTATAACAGACAAGAATGGGACAACATTGTACCTTAAGGGTAGACTTACTTTTTTTTCAAACTCATCCACCATGCCTGCTTTAGCCACAGCAGATCTGTAGTAGCTCCAGTCAATGGCAGCAGGTTTATCAGGCAGAGAGGTGAGTCTGTGAACACACAACAAACACCTTACTTCCATCATAGACAAACAGACAACCACTCAAGCTCACATGCATCTAATTTAGAATAACTGGTTAACATAATATACATTTTTTGAACACCTAGACTAAAAACCTTCTTTCTGTGATGTTGATCAGCCTTTGGATATAAAAGTAGTGATTATTATGTATACCCACTCATAACATGCAAGGTCACAGGGGACCATAGTCTATCCAAACACTCATGTAGACAGACAACCTCCTATTATTAAAACCTGCATGTCACCACCATGCCTTCACAGGTGTATTCTGGGTATACTTAGCATTGGGGCTGGGTGATATATAGTGTTTTTAAGAAATATCGATCCAAATTATCGATAGTATCGATACAATGCTGGTATTGGTATTGAACAATACTAACAAGACAGGATCGATACTTTAGTTCGTTTGTCTCCCGTTGTCACAGTTGGGGCTGTGTTCTAAGGGGTGGACCCAAACGCAGGATGCGGGAGACAGAAAGAAACTAAAAACTGCTTTATTCGCAGGTGACTTAGATAATACAAAAAACAAAATACACAAAACCTGATACCTCAGCCACAGCAGTTTTAAACACGAAGCCTGGGAGAAATACTAAGAGGGAGAAAACACTAGACAGGGAACACAGAGGCATGCTGTGATGATACAGTATGTTCTCTGAAAAATACAATAAATGGTTGCATAAATAGAGTTTTCTAAACTGCTACCTAGTGTTGTAGTCAAGACCACCTAACCCGAGACCGAGACAAGACCAAGACCAGAGGGTATAGAGACCGAGGCAAGACCAAGACTTTTAGGGTCCAAGACCGAGTCGAGACCGAGACCAATGCCTGATGCTATATGACAGGGGTAGGGAACTCCAGGCCTCGAGAGCCGATGTCTTGCAGGTTTTAGTTGTGTCCCTGATCCAACACACCTGAGTCAAATATAGAAGTCATTAGCAGGACTCTGGAGAACTTGACTGCAGACTGAGGAGGTAATTCAGTCATTTGATTCAGGTGTGCTGGATCAGGGACAAATCTAAAACCTGCAGGACAGGTTTTAGATTTGTCGAGGCCTGGAGTTCCCTACTCCTGCTATATGACATAATATAATGTGAAAAATGATAAAAATCACTTCTCAAATTGATCTGAAAGATCCACATTCCCATAAAATCACCCTGATATTAAACACTCACAGCTCAAATAAATGTAACCATCTTTATTTAATACTCCTGGGTGACTTCCATCATTTATCACAGAATGTAAAACAATTATTCATAGTTCATCACAATACTCTTAACTGTTCTCTGCCTTTCATAAACAACACATAAAGTTATATTGTTTTTAAACCAACAACAATCTTTAGAAAAATGTGCACTATTTCAAAACCACATAGCTAAATGTGTAAAAATGGCAAAACAATCATCGACAGTAAGAACTAAAGCTACAGGTTTCTCTCATATACAGATTAAAGGTGCAGTATGTATCTTTTAATAAAAAAAGTCAGTTTTTTACATATTTGTTAAAACTGACACCATGTCAGGACAGTATGAGACAGATAATCTGTGGAAAAAATTGAGTTCCTCCACCTCCTGCATGAACTGCTCCCAGTCAAGAACAACCACTCAGAGCCAGGAGGAGGGTCTTAGCACTGTCAATCACTCCTCTTGTATGTACTGCTCAATGTAGTTGTGTGCGATACTTCAAGATTTGGTATCGATTTGATGCCAAGTGAATAGAGGGCCAGTATCACCGATACTGATACCAATACTTTTTAATAATTATGAAGAATTTTCATGAAATTTAACTGGTTTGAGATTTTTTTCCTTTGGATCATTAATTAGTTAAAACCCTGGATAGAACTGGGCAAGTTTATATGTAAGTAGAAAATACTTTATCAAAATAAAAGTTATTGTTCTGAAACAATAAAACATTAACAAAACAATTTTCCCCATACATTGATGTGCAATGAAGTGTACCAAATCATCACTCAAGAACAAATGCAAACTGTTTTCCAGGTAGATTGTTCAGAAAGTATAATACATAAATTTAATAAAAATGTCCCTTCATTCACTAATTTTCTAGATTTTTTTTCTTAAATAAACAAGATGTACAAATTTAAATCTAATTTTGCTTTAAATGTCATTGTACATCCTGTATAATGACAATAAAGGCATTCTATTCAATTCTAAATGTTTCATAGCAAATTCTTTTTTTTTTCCCACGTAAAATATGTTGTGTCACATGACAGTATAACAAACCACTGTGGCGAGGGGAGGAGCAAAGTGTGCCTGCTCTGTGCTGTGACAGGAGCGACACTTAGACAGTCAGCCTGCATCTTTGATGAAACCGCAGCACTGCATGCAGGAGAGAAACTGAAGCCAAAGTATCGACCTCATTACACTGATATTGATCAATACCAATATCAACATTGGTTTTGATATTATCGATATTAGAATTGATCTGCCCACCACTAGCTCAATGTACTAATGGTGGAGAAACAACTTACTTATCTGCCATCATTGGCAGCCATGGTAACTACAGGGTTCAAGCGAGAAATACTTTTCAGCCCAGCCCTAACGCTAATACTAATCAGTAAGCTAACGCTAAGCACTAAATGCCGCTTCCACTTGTTAATTGAGTGACGGGGCCTACGATGTAACTGGAAACCACCTCTGAAGCCTAGGCAGTAATCACAGTCTTTGTGGACGTGTAGTTACATTTCTCAAGATGCATGTCAGGATAGGTTCAGAGAGGATTTTCAGTTATGTACAAAGGACCAATACAGAACTCTAAATCAGGACTTATTAGATTGATAGAGTGATACATTTTGCATATAATACAGAAAAGATACATTTATGTCATGCATAATGTGCTAGGAACTGTAGTTTTTATTCTTGAAGGCCTCTCATAGCTCCACTGGTGCTGAAAACTAATGTTTTAATTATGGCTTTCTGAATACAAGCTGGACTGCAACTATCAATTATTTTAGTAATCAAATATTCAATTTATTACTCTGTCAATTAATCATGTAATTGGATAAGAAATAAGTTTTCATTTTAACAGTTCGTCTGCATATTTTAACTTCCGTACTGCAGATGTATCTCTTTGTGAAACAAACAGGGTGGATGGAGCAGCTACAAAGTTCTCTGTTCTTCATGCTGCTGATCAGGTGGTTGATGAAGAACCTCCAGCTGTTTTCCAGTAAAGGTTTTAAGGTGGTTACAGGAACAAGAGCTCCTTTCACTCCACCTGAGCTCACGGTCTCTGCCTCTTTGCAGTTGCTGTGCCTGTGCAGTCTGACTGCACATAAAACAGCTGCTGTTGTGTTTTTGTTATAAAACTGGGGGCTGTATGAGCTTAATGCTGTAATGCTTTTTATTCACAAGCATTATCCAAATTACGTTTCTACTGCAGCTCTATTTTTAGTCCCTAATCTTAAAGATAAAAAACATTTTGACGGAGCCTCTCGGTACTGAAGGGGGTGGAGGGGGGCACGGAAAGATTGCTAGTGCTAATGGCAGCCCCTGCTAGCAAACTGTGGTTATAGATCGTTCTGGTGGCTACAGCTGACATAAAGAAACAATAACAGCTGACATTCTCTGCACAACACACGCGCGGACATTCAAACACGCACACTCACAGCACAGAGCAGTGAAGGCGTGGAAAAACTTCTAAGCAATGATCCACTCTGTTAAAGGGTCGTTTTTTTTTTTTCCCCAAATGAAGGAAATTAGTTGAAGCGACGGAGAACTAACGTGGATGAAATGCTCCGCTTACACGGAGACACCTGTAGAGATAAAAGGAAACATCGAAGCAACAAATTTGTGTCGAGGATTTTTAATAAAGAGATTGAGTTAATGCAAGAATCGTTGCAGCGCTAAAATTTGCATTAAATTTTCAGTTTTTGTATCAAAATCCATGAAGGTTGGTATTTACCTTTCATGCTGGGATTTTTTTTGTTGTTGAGTAGGAAGCATTCAATAAAAGCAAAGATGTTAACAAATTAACTGAACAATATTCTGGCAATTTAGTGATATTTCCAGAGCTGTTGTCTTGACTGGTCTTGAAATAAAATCCCGAGTCCGCAATGTCCGAGTCCGTGACAAGACCAAGACCATCAAAAAGCGTTCTCGGGACCAAGACCGATCTCGAGTACTGCTACCCTTGCAGGTGTCCTTGAACCCAGCCAAGTGAAGGAAGTGGAGTCAACTCTACAGAAAGTACAGCATATTGCCCCTACTGGGAATCTTACCCTTACCTTATCAACAAAAGTGCTGATTGCTAGCAGTTTGCTAAATCAAAACGCACAAATCAAAACATAACCAAACCCCACAACACAAGAAAAACCCTAGAACAGACAGAATAAAGCCAGAACAACACACATAGGGTCAAATTGACCCCGGACCACGACACCTGTAAGTTAAGTGCGTTGCTCCTGGACATCAGAAAGCATAGACATACATACATAGACGCCGCATTGAGCCCTGACACGTACGCCAACATATGTATTTACGGAGCTGACTAAAATCCTGCTGACTTAAGGATGGAATTTTGTTCAGTCTGTTTACATGTTTTGTTATTTGGACAGAGTACTAGATGTACAGGTGTACACACAGGAGGAAGCACTTTCCAGTGAAGTAGACTTCACCAGACTGCCTTTTTAAAGAATAAGTCAGCCTTTTGCTGTTTTGCTCTGTATCTTTTCTGTTTACATTTTAATAGCACAGCTGTGAGTCTTTTTTATAGAGGAAAAAAGCAATAATTTATTTGAGGAGCATTATTATTTAAATATTTTTGAGCAATTTCTAATGTACATCTACAGCTGAATGTTAATAAAAGTGCCCGTGTGACATTTGGGACATGTAGCTTTGACTCATTAGTGCCTTTTTGTTTATACCTTTTGGGAAGAAAAAATATTGAGATATAGATCGCATATAGCCATTCAGCTAAAAAATATCGAGATATTACTTTTGGTCCATATCGCCCAGCCCTACTTAGCATACAATGCCAAAAACAAATGTAGAAGTGGTCTGAATAAGGTTATTACAGTTAACTACGTACTAATAAATAACACCAAACATTTATAGTACGGGTGCCAAAGGAGAGCATACTGGTGACTTCAGATCAGGATATTGAACGGCTGCAATGAGTCTGTCTCTAAAATGCTGGAAGAAGGTTTAAAGTGTGACTACAAACTTGGCAGCGATAGCATCACTTCGCGTCTTCAGGTTGTTGAACATGGTCCTCTGGTTGGGTGGTACCCGCTCTGCAAAAGCCGCCCAGTCAATGGCCTTCAACGCAGCTCGTCTCCCAGCCATGTTTAGGAATGTGTGCGCCGAAGAGGCCCAAAAGACCGGGGACTGGCAGTTAATGATGCTGCTTTAAGCTCCTGGGTTAAATTTTGTTCGGTACCCAAACTCAATACTCACACAGAGGAAACCGGCTTCAGAGTGACTGGCCGCCGACAGGAAACGGAAGTCGATTAGACAGTTTACCAGCCACTAAGGCTGTGGGGCAACATTGCCATCTACTGGCCGGAGTGTATAAGGATCATGAGCAAAGTTTTTTTTTTTTTTTTTTTTTTTTTCGTTCTCTGTTTAACCAGCTGCTTTTACACAGCTGTTTTTTTTTTTGTTTTTTTATTAAACATTTGAACAAATGTACAGAATCATGTGGCATGTATACACAATAAACACATCAGGTTTTACATACTTAAGGCACACAATGATATATAAGCTAAAGATAATACTTCACACGTTAAACGGGGAAAGAAATGTAAAAGGATAAATTAATTAGAAAAAAAAAACAAAAACAAAAAAAAAAAAAGAGAAGAAAAACTATAGACAAAGACAAAGACATAGGGGCACTAATTCTTATCAAAAAAACCCAGTTCTTCACAGGCATCAAGGAGCTGTACGCCATGCTTGCTTTTAATCAATTTTAAGGCTCTCAGGTGGTTGTCTATTAGAAGGCATTTAAAGGCTGAAAAGTTAGGTTTTCTATTTCCCCATTTACAGGTGTGGATGAAGAATTTTGCAAGGATTAGCAGGTTGTTAAGTATAAGGTCAGTTCTTCTGTCTCTGAAGGTGATTCCAAATATTATATTGTAGCGATTCTCTTAGTTAGAGAGCGTGTTGATGTTGTGGGATTTCGGACTGTTCGGGAGGTTCGTGAAGGCAGCATGGAGAGAGAGAAAAGACCGAGAGCTTGCCTGTGTGTGTGTGTTGCTGTTCCGTTGTTGTAGTTGTGGTTGGCGTGGCTGTGGCCTACAGCAGCCGTTTTTCTGCTAATAAAGACGACCTTTGTTGTGAACATCGCCGACTGTGGAAGTGTGTTTACAACGTTACATTGGTGTCAGAAGTCAAACTGCTAACCGTCGGCTAGCCCTGCTTCGGCTACCTCAGTTGACAGCCTGCGCTAACTATGGCAGTGCAGCGAGATGTGGCCGGGGCCCGCCCGAAGATCAAGAGAGAGGCTATGGACAGTGACTTTGGGGGCACGCTGGGTCCTGAGGGAGCGGACAGTGCCGGAGAGCGTTTGGCCCGCCTCAGACGGACTGCCAGAGGCCTGGCGGCCGCCGCTGGCTTTAGCCCATCGACTGCAGGAATATACGCGGGCGCGGAGACGCCCGCCCCGAACAGCGCGGGGCCCGTGCTTGGCGATAGTGGCGCCCGGCCCTGCCAGGCAAATGTGAAAACCCCCAAGTACTCCGGTAAGGCTGACTGGGAGGCCTTCCATGCTCAATTTGAACTGTTAGCGCATGCTGCGGCCTGGTCCACAGACACTAAAGCACTCCAGCTAGCCTTGTGCCTCACTGACGACGCTTTGGCATGCCTGCTGCTGCTTAGCCCAGCGGAGAGGGGTGACTACAGGGCTCTGGTTGGTGCTCTGCAGCGGCGGTTTGGGCAGTGTGGCCAGCCTGCTGTCCTGCGGTCCGAACTGACGAGTAGACGGAGACAACCGGGTGAGCCGCTTCGCGCTTTGGCTAATGACATTGAGATGCTAGCGAAGAAAGCATATGCCCACATGCCCATCGACGTGCAGAACGAGCTGGCCAGAGACCAGTTCATCCGCGCCATTATCCCTGGTGAGCTGCGCATCCAGACTCAACTTTCCCACCCCCGCAATCTGCACGAGGCCCTGGAGATGGCCTTGGAGAGGGAGGCCGGGGGGGCGTCTGCGGGGTGCGACCATAGCGAGTATGACCCGGTGGTGAGGGCTGCGGTGCCGGAGGCCCCGGGCCAGGGGGTGCCAGCTTGGGCGGCCGAATTGACCGAACTGGTTCGCGGCGTGTCTCTACAATCTTCACGCCGCGGTGCTCGTCCTCGCCGAGACCCTCCTGTTTGCTGGACGTGCGGACAGCTGGGCCACATCAGCGTGCGATGCCCAGACCGTGCCGGTGTTCAGGGAAACGCCTCAGGGCCTGCGTAGGCGGGACGGCGCAGGCCCCTTCTTCTGTGTCCCAATCCGCCGGGGCGCCGGTGGACAGAGCCCAACGGTACAGCTGGGGGTGCGGGGCTCAGCTCCCCCCAGAAGCAGACGACAGCACAGAGTCCGCGAGGGTGGTGGGCTGGACGCGTGCAGGGGATTTTTGTCACATCCCCATCACCCTGGCAGGGGCTCCGTGCACAGCTCTGGTCGACACTGGCTCCACTGCGACCTTGATGAGACCTGACGTGGTGCCGGTAGGAACCCAGTTGGAACCAACTACAGTAAAACTGCGTACAGTGACTGGTGAGTTAGCCCCGATGTTGGGAAAAGGACTGGTCCCTATTCAGGTGGGGGGCCTGGGAGTGAACTTGGAGGTGTGGGTGGCAGCGGTGCAGGACGTTTGCATATTAGGCCTGGACTTTCTGCGGGCCTCACAGAGTGTCTTAGACCTGGGGAATAACACGCTGACCTTTCCAGGGGGCCCCATGGTTGACCTGGTGCGCCCCGCACAGGCCCCGAACCTACACCCGCCAAAGTCGAGAGCAGCGGGGGTGCACCATGAGGCACACCTTCCGCCCCCGATCTACCCCCCTGCACCCCTGTCCCCTGACCCTGATTTAGCCACCGTGGTGGGTTCTCCTGCCTCAGACCAGCACACTGTAATGGGGGAGGGGGATAGACTGGCAGTAGTGAGGGACATATGGACACGTAGCTGCCAAGATTTAGATCATCCACAGCGGGAGGAGCTGTGGCAGGTGCTGCTGGAGTTCAAGGACATTTTTGCTCTGTCAGAAGACGAGGTAGGCTTAACTCACCTCCTGCAGCACGACATTGACACGGGAGATGCACGGCCTGTGAAGTCACGCCCTCGCCGCCTCCCCCTGGCGCATCAGGCTGCGGCTGATAGTGCGATCGGGGAGATGCTCAGGGCTGGCGTCATTGAACCCTCCGACAGCCCCTGGGCCTCGGGGGTTGTGATGGTTAAAAAGAAGAAGAGCCCCAAAATGAGATTCTGTGTCGATTTTAGGCCGTTGAACAGTGTGACTAAGAAAGACTCATACCCGCTGCCCCGCATCGATGAGTGCCTGGATTTGGTTTCCGGCTCTTCCTGGTTCTCCTCGCTGGACCTGCGTAGCGGGTATTGGCAAGTGCCCCTCAGCCCCGCAGCCAGACCAAAGACTGCTTTCAGCACAGGCAGGGGGCTGTGGCAATTCCGTGTTCTCTGCTTCGGCCTATGCAATGCGCCGGCCACGTTTGAAAGGTTGATGGAAAAGGTGCTGGCCGATATTCCCCGACAGGAATGTTTGGTCTACTTGGACGACATCCTGGTCCACGGAAGTTCCTTCGAGGCAGCTCTGGCATCCCTGCGGCAGATTCTACAGCGGATAGCGGCAGCGGGCCTGAAACTCCACCCTGATAAGTGCTGCTTTATGAGGAAAGAGCTGGAGTTCCTGGGACACAAAATCGGGGGTGAGGGTATCAGTACGCTGGAGGAGAAAGTGCAGGCGGTGAAGGACTGGCCAACCCCCACAAACTTGAAGGACTTAAAGAGCTTCCTTGGTCTGGCGTCCTACTACAGGCGGTTTGTAAGGGGGTTCTCCTGTATTGCTGCGCCCCTGTTCCGCCTGCAGAAAAAGGATAGTGACTTTGACTGGTCAGCAGGATGTGAACAGGCTTTTGAGCGGCTGAAAAACGCCCTAACAGAATCTCCCACCCTCGCCACCCCGGACCCCAGTCTGCCGTTTATTCTAGACACAGATGCCAGCGATGTCGGAATGGGGGCAGTGTTGAGCCAGGTGGGGCCAGCGGGGGAGAGAGTGGTGGCGTACTTCAGCAGAACCTTTAATAAGGCTGAACGACGCTACTGTGTGACGCGAAGGGAGCTCCTGGCCATAGTACGGGCAATAAGTCACTTCAGGTACTACCTTTGTGGCCTGCCCTTCACTGTCCGGTCAGACCATTCAGCCTTGCAGTGGCTAATGGCGTTTAAGGAGCCAGAGGGGCAGATTGCACGCTGGCTGGAGGAATTAGCGCCATACGTCTTCGAAGTGAAGTACCGAGCGGGGGCTCACCACGCCAACGCAGATGCCATGTCCCGCCGCCCCTGTGCTCCAGCTGGTTGCCGGTACTGCGAAAAGCGGGAAGCCCGGGAGGAGGAGCTCCGGGCTGGGGGAGAGCATGATTCCGGGTGTAGCGGAGGTGAGCTGGCCTGCAGAGTGGCACAGGTGATTGACCCGCTCGAGTGGAGAGCGCAACAGGAGCAGGATGTTGACCTCCGGCCAGTGCTACAATGGGTGGAGTCTGGTCAAAGACCGCAGTGGAGCGGAGTGGCTGGATACTCACCTGCAACTAAAGGACTGTTTGTGAAATTTTCAGCTCTCCGAGTAAAGGACGGAGTGCTGCAGAGAGCCTGGAAGGAGCCAGCTACGGGGGAGGAGAGGTGGCAGGTGGTGGTCCCCAGGGCCCTGAGGGAGGCAGTTTTGAAGGCCTCCCACGGAACCGCCGGGGTGGGGCATTTTGGAGTTTCCAAAACCCTTCGGCGGCTCCGGCAGAGTTTCTACTGGGGGCAGCTCAGGAGGGATGTTGAGGACTTTTGCCGCCGGTGTGACCTCTGTGCAGCGCACAAGGGTCCCTCAGACCAGTCCCGGGCCCAGCTACAGCAGTTAGCAGTGGGAGCCCCGATGGAGAGAGTAGCAGTGGACGTGATGGGGCCTTTTCCACGCACAGACAGAGGAAATCGTTATGTCTTAGTTGCCATGGACTACTTCACAAAATGGCCGGAGGCATATGCCATACCCGACCAGGAGGCGGAGACGGTGGTCGACAGGCTGGTGGAGGGCATGTTTGCCAGGTTCGGGATGGCAGAAACCATTCACAGTGACCAGGGAAGGAACTTTGAGTCGGCTGTTTTCTCTGTCATGTGTGAGCGCTTAGGGATGCGAAAGACCCGGACGACACCGTTACACCCGCAGAGTGATGGGCTCGTCGAGCGCTTCAACAGGACCCTGGCGAAACAGCTGGCCATCCTCACTGCAGAGCACCAGCGTGATTGGGACATGCATCTCCCCCTTGTTTTGTTGGCGTATAGGTCCGCTGTGCAGGATTCCACCTTGTGTACGCCTGCCCTGCTCATGCTGGGGCGAGAGCTACGGACGCCAGCGGAGATGGCACTGGGGAGGCCTCCGGACGCTCCGGTAGTCGTACCGGGTCCGGAATACGCCAGGAGACTGCAGGACCGGCTGGAGTCGGCCCATGCTTTTGCCCGTGATCAGCTGGAGAAAGCGGGAATGAGACAGAAAAGGAATTATGACTTGAGGGTAAAAGGGAAAGACTTCAGGGCCGGTGACCTTGTGTGGGTGTACAGCCCGAGGAGGAAGAAAGGCCGGTGCCCTAAGCTGGACTGCCACTGGGTGGGGCCTTGTGTAGTGGTAGAGAAGCTGGGGGAAGTGGTGTACAGGGTTCAGCTGCCGACTAGGGGGAGACGAGTGGCCCTTCATAGAGACAGGCTGGCTCCATATAAGGGTGATGTGCGCCCGGTCCAGTCGACCCCCCTGAGAAATGAAACAGCCACAGCCCCAGACTCACTGACTGTGCCCCCTTCTACTGCCCCACAGCTTCCTCCACTTTTGCACCCCATCCCAGATCAAAAGCAGGGTGCTGCAGGACAGCAGACACAGCCCCAAGTGTCGTCTACAAGGGGGCTGCAGAGGCAGAGAAGACCCCCAGGTCACCTCAGAGACTTTGTACGGGATCCCTCGGGGCGAGGGATTTAGTGAGGGGGGGCAATGTAGCGATTCTCTTAGTTAGAGAGCGTGTTGATGTTGTGGGATTTCGGACTGTTCGGGAGGTTCGTGAAGGCAGCATGGAGAGAGAGAAAAGACCGAGAGCTTGCCTGTGTGTGTGTGTTGCTGTTCCGTTGTTGTAGTTGTGGTTGGCGTGGCTGTGGCCTACAGCAGCCGTTTTTCTGCTAATAAAGACGACCTTTGTTGTGAACATCGCCGACTGTGGAAGTGTGTTTACAACGTTACAATATCTTTCCTTTTTAAGGGATGGGGTAGGGAGAGTTTTGTTGAGATCCAGTCCTGAAAGTTTTCCCAAAATGTTCCAGTATGCACACAATAGAAAAAGAGATGGTCTGTTGTTTCAACGTCATGATCATGAGCAAAGTTGATCACACAGAGCAGGGGGTCGGGTGGTTATATATATAACAAAGCTGTACTTAGTTTTTCACAGGACTGCTGTATAGAGTGCTATAAAAGCGTCTCATATCACACTGAATGACTTAGATATGGTAATTGGTAAGATGAAACCCTCATCATGCTCCTTTGAGATATTACCTCTTCCTGTCCTGTTTGGGACTCTCATTGGTCCTTCATTGCTGTCTGTCATTAACTGTTCACTGAGGCAAAGTCGTGTTTCACTTTATTTTAAACATGCTGAGGTAACTAAGAAGCCTAATCTTTATGTGAGCAAACTTGTGTCATCAGGATCTGAATTTTAAATGCCACTGAATTTCTTGCATTGAATTGTTTTAATGTCGAAAAACAGTATCTGAATTTTTTGCCTCTGAAATTACGTCTCTGAAATTTCACAGTCTCATTTTCCAATTATTTTTCAATGGTTAAAATTTCAGGATAAGAAATTCACCTTTTAAAAATTCGATGCGGATATTTTCGTGTACGCATGAAACATCCGCCACCCCCCAGGGAAGAGCAATCGATGCCGTGGGAAGTCGAACCAACTTTCAGCCAATCACGCAACGCTTCTTCAGTCATGTGGTCAGTGGCGGTTTCTGATATGGGCGACATGGGCAGCCGCCCAGGGCGGCATTTCATCTAGGGCGGCATGACGCCCCCCTTCCCCCAATGCATTGCGATCGCCGCAGCAGCGCCTACCGCACTACTCCACTTGTGGGGTAATGGGCGCCCTCTGCCTGCTGTGTATTGCATGTAGCTTTCTGCAATGGTCAGACAGGTTGTAACAGAAAGAAAGGGGCAGGCGGGGATTCTCTGTCTCGCTGTCACTGCTTCACTAGATCGTCACACACACACAGCGCTGCCCCGCCCCCTTCTCCTCTCAGCCTGGGGTGCGAGTCAAGTGAAGCAGTGATGGCGTGAGAGTGAGACAGTCAGCCGGGTTCATTCATTCATGCCTGTACAGTTTTGGCCTGGTTACAGCCAACAGTAACCGCTGAATTATAAATAAAGGCAACTCACCCAAAGCTCTGTATATTTACCTCCGCCAAGGAGGTTATGTTTTCGGTTGCGTTGTTTGTTTGTCTGTTTGTCTGTCTGTTTGTCAGCAGAATTACTCCAAAAGTTATGAACGGATGTCACTGAAATTTTGTGGAGCGGTTGGAAATGACAAGAGGAAGAAGTGATTAAATTTTGGTGGCGATCCAAATCACGATCTGGATCCAGGAATTTTTTTAAGGATTCTTCAGTATTGCGGGATACAGGCAGAGCCTTCCCCTTTAAGAGACACCACCCACTTTTCTCTGCCCCGTGTGTGTGTATGCGGGCTAGCGTGGGAGATGAGCGCGAGGGAAAAAGTGTGTTCGGTGGCGGTGGAAAAAGGAATAAAAGTTCTGTTGCTAAAATCCTTCGACTTGCTGCATTTCTCCGCCTTGCTAAAGGTGACCCACATGGATGAGCAAGTTAGTTACCAGCCACGAGCCAAGCGAAGTAGAGACCAGAGGTCTCCCTACTACGGTTAGGAGCCGCGATCTGGTCGAGGTATCACACTATTGCGGGATAGGGGGTTATTGTTGTCTGGGAAAGATGAAAGATTATTTCAAAGTATTTAGATACACGTATTACAGCGTCAGTGACCCTATGGCCTTGGCGGAGGTTTGCGCTCTCTGAGTGCTTCTAGTTAAATATATATCACACCTGGTGCTATTAACATGAGTTTCAATGGAGGTTTTGTTGTGTTGGGCTGGCAACTGTCAGTCAGATCTGACAACCCTGTGGATGGGCGGTGGTGATAACCTATTCCGCTTCAGTGCAAATTACGGCAGATGGAAAGGAAAAGGTCAAAGCCATCAGCTGTGCAGTTTAGGAAAAAGAGAAAAGAACAACAGGAGAAATAAGCAAAGATGAAGGTAAGCAGAAGCTGTGTAATATTTCAGTTTCTTCCATGTTTTTTTCAAATAAAATTTAAAAAATTCTTTTTTTTTTTTTTTTTTTAAATTTTTAAAAAATTTAAAAGAAATTCTGAGTGTGCCTGTGATGGTGGGGAGACCTTCAGTTAAAAGCTGTCTGTCAGACCATGGTAGAAAGCTACATGCACCACACAGCAGGTGCTCATTACCCCCCAAGTGGAGTAGTGCGGTAGGCGCTGCTGCGCGATTGCTATGGGGGGTTGGGGTGGGGGTGGGAGGGCGCCGGCAGGGATGCTCGCCCAGGGCGCCAAACAGGCTAGGACCGCCACTGGTGAGGACCCAAGAGCAGGACACGTGGAAGCAAATTGGATTAAACTTAAAGCAAGCCGTTTTTAATGATGGCTGATGACATTCGACAAAGACAAAACTAAATGCGAAAGGGAAACGCAGGTGGCTGTAGTTCAGGAGATAGAGCAGGTCATCTGCTAATTGGAAGGTTGGTGGTTCAATCCCTGGCTGCTCCAGTCTGCATGCCAAAGCATCCTCAGGAAGGACACTGAACCCCAAGTTGCTCTCTGATTTGTTCACTGGAGTGTGAATGTGTGTGAATGTTAGATAGAAAGCACTTTGGGGTAGAAAAAAGGGCTTGTAATGATGGGTGGATGAAAACATGTTGTAGCAAAATGCTTTGAGTGCTCAGGTAGAGTAGAAAAGTGCTATATAAGAACCATTTAAACTAAAAAAAAAAGGTAACACTAGAAAAATACTAAGGGACACGTTACACTAGGGGTGAGGGGAAACAGAAATGAGCTACGGGGATGAACTGACAAAGGACAAGGGGAGCCTGAGACAGCATACACAGAGCGATGATTAGGGAAGTGGAGACCTCTGGGAAACACACAGCTGAACTAAATTACAGAGGATGAGACAAGGAAGCAAAACTAAAAGCAAAGCAAAAGGAACACAAACCCCTGCACTAAAACAGGAAATGTGATAACTAAACAGTGAAAACAAAGCCATGGCCCAAACACAGGAGACCTGACACAAGAGGGAGGAACACTGAGGGAGGAATAAACTCTAAAGCAATGGGAACTAGGAATAGACCAAGTACACTAAAGAGAAATCACCCCTGACACGCATTTGCAGCTTTTTTGTGGCTGATGTAGTTCTGTTGGCTTCATCAAGTGTTAAACCTCGAGGTCGCGCTGGGTGCTCTTTGCAGCCAAACTGACAGGCAGGGTGGTGGTACTGGCCTGTTTTAGGGAGGAGAGAGCTGAAATAATAAATTACTGTAAAGACCCAGGATCTGGAGGCTCAGGAGTTTTGCACAGTACTGTATCATATTTCCCATGATGCAGTTGATGCATGCTCTTTATTTTCTTTTGTCATTAGTGTAGAAATAAGCTCTTCTCCCTACATCTGTTAATCTGTGACTTTTATTACTTGGGGCTTGTAAGGGTTATACTGGTTAGGTGGTGTATACAGTCAGGCCTAAGTCTTTGGTAAGAAAGACTGCAGCAACCCAGGAGTGCAATGGAACAGTCTTTAATAACGTCGCACAAGTGAATCACAGGGAAGGCACCGCATTGGTAACAGGTAGGTGACTGGTTAAATAAAGATGTGTGGTTTGGCTTCATGAACGCACACCCAGTCCTCCGAAACTGTCCTTTTACCGTGATACTCCTTCGCCGCTTTATTAGGTACGCCGGTCTGCCGTGCAGGGCGTAAACAGTGAGCACCGTGATCTCGCAGTTGCGATGTTCACTCTCGCGCTAACCTCAGAAGCAGGGAGATTTGGCACAGCCGCCCCCAAATTCAAGTAATGAATTTGTAAAGCCCTCAAATATCCCCAAAGAATCCAATGACCCATCAGTTCTCAGGCATCTTAGGTAGTGGGATCAACTTAGCCACTGGGCGTAGATACTTAGATCCCTTAATGTCTACCTCGGCGGTACGTATCTTGCCGTCATCACTGGGGATCACCTTTGTGACACGGCCGACCGGCCAGGATGCCCTCGGGAGCTGTGGATCGATAATCAGAACCACTTGGTCAAGCGTGAGATCGGGAGCCCTGTTGTACCATTTCCTGCGAGGCTGGAGATTAGGTAGGTAGTGGCGAATAAATCGAACCCAGAAGTGGTCAGCCAGCACCTGGCTATGTTTCCACTGCCGTCGCCCTAACAAGTCACCATCACCGTACACCACTTGTGGTAAGGATGCATCACGCCGCCCCATCAACAACAGATTCGGAGTTATGGGGTCAGGGTCTGCGATGTCCGAGGTTGCATAGCTGAGAGGTTTGGAGTTGAGAATACCCTCCACCTCTACGAGCATAGTCAGCAGGACCTCTCCTGAGACAATTTGGTCCCTAAGGACCACTTGCAGGGCAGATTTGACACATTTAATCTCCCTCTCCCACGTACCCCCAAAGTGGGGAGCTAGTGGTGGGTTGAATTTGAAATCGATGCTCTGGGCGGCAAATTGTCTTTGCAGCTCTGGCTCCATCGCCGCAAAGGCCTGCTGGAGCTCCTTGTCTCCCCCTCTGAAGTTTGTGCCCCGGTCACACAGGATGTCGAAGGGTTTCCCTCTTCTGGCGACAAAACGTCGCAAGGCAAGCAAGAACGAATCAGTGTCCATGCCACCCAAAAGGTCTAAGTGTACGCACTTAGTGGTGAGACACTTAAATATGATTCCCCATCTCTTCTCGTGTCTGCGGCCGACCTTTATGGTGTATGGGCTGAAACAGTCAACCCCTGTAGACCAGTAGGGCGGTTGGTTGATACGCAACCATGCCATAGGCAAGTCTGCCATCGGAGGAACAATCGGCTTGCTGCGCCACTTCCGGCACTCCACGCAGCTCTGCTGGTGTTTTTTGACAGCCTGTTGTCCTCGTAGTATCCAATATGTCCTTCTTATTTCAGCAAATATGCGGTCAGGACCGACATGTAGCAGACGATTATCGTAATCCTGCACTATCAGCTTCGTGACAGGATGGTCTGGTGCTAGGACAATGGGGTGGATTGCATCCCCCTCCAGATTAGCTGCCTTACGCAGTCTACCTCCTACCCTGATCAACCCGACAGCATTATCCAACATCGGTGACAGCTGCAGCAATCGGCTGTTCGAGTGAACCGGTTTCCCTGCCTGCAATGCTGTCACCTCTGTCGGAAAGCTCTCTCTTTGGGACCGCTTCAAGAGGGCTTCGATTCGCTCTGAAGCAGTTGGAGGGGTGTCGGCCGCCCCGTGCAGATCCTGGCAGATAGCCTGCACCAATTCAGACCACGAGCTGAACTGAGTCAAATCTAGCTCAAGGGGGTCATCTGCAGAAAGGTTACCACAGAAGACCGTGCCGCGAGTCTCCTCTGTTCGAGTAGAGTGCAAAAGAGGGCAGACAGGCCAACTGGCTGGAGGCTGGTGAAGGAACACTGGGCCATTGGACCAGCGGTCTGAGCTGGTCAACTCCCCCAGGGACCTCCCCCGGGTGATATCATCGGCTGGATTCTCTTCAGAAGGGACATACCTCCAGCTATCAGCTCCAACAAGCTCTTGGATCTCTGCAATTCGTGGCCCTACGAACACCTTGTATTGCTGAGATTCTGACTGAATCCACTGCAAGACGGCAGTCGAATCAGTCCATAGGATTATTTCCCGCAGCGGCAGAGTCAGCTCTGTACGCAGGACGTTAGCCAACTGTGCTCCGGCTAAGGCAGCACATAACTCTAAATGAGGAATGGAGAGCTGTCGCTTCGGTGCCACGCGAGAGCGGGCCATCACAAAGGCCACAAGAACCTCATCATCATCAGTTAGCATTCTCAAATAGGCCACAGCGCCGTAGGCCCTCTCCGAGGCATCGGAGAAGATGTGCAGATCAACAGATGTTGCTGTTGAGACCGGGGGTGCATAACACCTAGGCAAGCTGATGGTGGGTAAAAGTGGCAACTCCCTTTCCCAAGCTAACCAAGCTGGACGGAGCTTATCTGGGATTGGCTCGTCCCATCCCTGATTCCTTTGCCAGAGTGCCTGAACAAGGATTTTGGCTCGTGTGGTGAAGGGGATGATGTAACCTAGCGGGTCATACTGACTCGCCAGTACCCTGTACACATATCTCAGCGTGGGCTCGCCAGCTGGGATAGCGCGGTACCTGTAGCCCAGTGTGTCTGGGCCGCAGCGCCACAGGAGGCCAAGGGAGGACTCCTGGGGTTCAGTCTTGCTAGCAGTTAGCCATAACTCACAACCTGCCGATTTGGCTTCAGTGGGCAGGTGAGCAATGACCGCTGGTACATTGCTCGCCCACTGCCTCATGTCAAAGCCTCCGCGGGCCAGGAGGTCCCGCATCTTGTCTATCAGCTGTCGCGCCTGGTCTTGAGACTGCAGAGACTGTAAACAGTTATCCACATAGAACGCGTGCAGCACAGAGTATAGTACTTCTTCATTACCCACGCTGTGGTCCTTCACATGACGCTGTAAGGCATAAGTGGCACAGCATGGGCTGCACGTGGTTCCGAATGGCAGTACCCGCCACTCATACACATCTGGGCGGCACTCCCGTTCCCCGTCACGCCACAGGAAACGCAGCAAGGGGCAATCTTCCGGGAGGAGCCGCACCTGGTGGAACATGCCGCGTATATCCCCACTGATAGCGACAGCATGTTCTCGGAATCGCAACAACACTCCGAGCAGGGTGGAGCCGAGGACAGGCCCAGGCAGCAAACCATGGTTCAGGGATATCTGCCTGTAGTTGAAAGAGCAGTTGAAAACAACTCTGGCCTTATTGTTGTGGTACACCATATGGTGAGGGATGAACCACAATTCACCTGAACGGCTCACTTCTTCTTCACTGACCTTCATGGCGTAGCCTGCTCTCTCTAATTTGTGAATCTCCTCATTGTACACAGCCAATTGCTCTGGGTTACTGCATAGGTGACGCTCCGTAGCTCGGAGGAGCGGCATCACAGCAGTGAGGGGTGCACGAAGAGAGGGAGCATTCTTCCTCCGTAAGAGTGGAGTGGCATAACGGGACACCCCATCAACGGTGACGTGAACAGTTTTCTGTTCCAGTAACTCTAGGGCAGCTTTATCCTCTCCTGATCGGGTCACCTCCTTACTGTTACGGAAGGGTAGGATGTCGAGCTGCCAGAGTCTCTGAACGTTTTGCTGCAGTTCTTCCAAAGGCGAGAGCGTCGCCAAGTGTAGGCAGATATTCTCACCAGAGGGTAGTGGCAGGAGGTTGACTGGTCCCTGTAAGGCCCAGCCCAAGGCCGTACGAACCGCTACCGGGCCCCCGCTGGGACCAACCAGTATGGGCCGAGTGGGTATTATCAGGTGAGCATTGTCAGACCCGATAAGTACCCTGGGCCTGACGTTATGAAAGGATCTCAGTGGGATGCCTCTCAAGTGTCTATATCGCTTGACTAGGGGTTCGGCTGCACATGACTGCTCTGCCAGGGTTAGTTCCTCGGCAGTAAAAGCCTGCTGTATATTATACTTCGCTCCTCCCCTCATCAAGGTGGACACCCTGAAGGATACAGAGGCTCCTCGCAGGTGCACTATTTCTTGCCTAATGGTTCTCAGTGACAGAATCTCCTCAGTTCCTACAAGGCCGAGATGACGAGCAGCAGTGGGGAGGATGATTGTTCATTCTGAGCTGTCATCCAAGACTGCGTATGTGTCTCAAGTTTTCTCCCCATTTTGGAGTCGAACCGGGACCACCTTAAGCATCACCCTCGCTGAGTGAGTAGCTTGGCCCAGGAATACCATGCTGGCAGTTGTATTGACGGCTTGACTACTCTTGGGTGGGACTACGTCGTGCAGTACGAGTAGATGTTGCCCTCCACATGTAGCACAGGGCTTTTTCAAAGTGCAGTTGTCAGGCGAATGTCCTCTCCCGCATTTCCAACATCGTTTCTTGTCCTTTATCCAACTGGCGCGGGCAGTACTGTTGAGCTTTGCGAAGTCCACACAGGTGTTGAGGTAGTGCTCCTGAGTATTACAATAAGGGCAGAAAGGTTTGAACCGGTCTCGCTTCTTAGTCTGGGGTGTCGGATCAGGACCGGCCGCAGGCTTAGGGACCATAGCTCCCTGCTGACTACCAAGCAGAATAGTGGCAGGTTTAGCTCTTGACTGTTTTACGGCCCTCTGTTCCTTGCTGTCAATATGGGCCGGTACGGATGGAAGTGCTGCTGTTATCTGACGGGACACTTGCATAGCCTGCACCTTTCTCTCGAGCCAATCAGCAAGGTCTGGGAGAGTGTATGTACGACCGCTGCCACTCTGGATAATCCCCCGGCTGAAACAATGTTCCGCGAAGGCATCTCGATAGGGCAAGGGCAACTTGGTGAGTAGGGTGTCCACATGAGACCCACACCTCAGCTCCGCAGATGACGGGCCGTCCATTGTACTCAACATTCCCACCAATGTTCCTACCGCAGTAGCAAAGTCCTCAAATCCTTGGTAATCACCAGGCCTAACCGCTGGGGAGTTCAGGATAGTCTTGAGTTCTCCCTGCACAAGCTGTCTAGGCTGGCTGTATCTCTGTGTGAGGGCTTGCATGGCGCTGGTATATGGAGTCGGACTATTGACATACCGCTTCGTCACTTGCAGTGCAGAAGGGAAGGCGAGATGGTCAAGAAGAATCTGATACTTGTAATCCTCACTTAAATGCCTGTGGGGACCAAGTAAGCTGTCCAAACCTTTTCGGAGCATGAGAAAATCACTTTCTTTCCCGGAGCTGAACACAGCCAGTTTGGGCTTAGGGATGCCGAACGAGGAGGCTATTGCCATCTCCAGCATACTGGGGAGATGGGCGCCCTCTGTCTGGCGATGGTCTGCAAAGAAGTTGCCTGGAGGAGAAGGTGGTCGTGGCGGAGGCAGAGGGTACTGAGCAGGAAAAGAAGGTGGAGCGGGCTGCCAGTACGAGGGGGGTACACTATACTGTTGGTGTTGCTGGGCAGACACAGGCTGTGATGGCATATCACGAGGCTCCAGAGCCCCAGGCAGCCTAGGTAGCTGTGTAGCAGGAGAGCCCGGTGGAGAGGTCACTGCAGAAGGGGGTGATGCCTGTGACGCGGGAGGCGAGTCCACAGGCGGAGGCGAGAGATCCAATGGAGTAGAAGCTACAGTGGTCTGCCGCAGCCCCACTGCAGGTGTCAGTGATGTCGCTGAAACAGGGGCATCAGCCGGCCCCCATGGTGCATCTAGGGGCAATGCTGCAGGCGAGGTCTGATGATGAGGAGAAGATGGATTCCTTGTGGCCGCTCTCAGACAGGGAGGCTGTGCAGGGTACCCCCGTTCCAAGTGAGGAAGACTGCTATAATGAGGTTGGAGTGTAGCCGGCTGGTACTGGGGATAGTAGGGGGGAGCACTCTGTGCCTGTGAAGACAATTTCACCTGATCCATTTCCACTTCCAGTTCTTTCATCTGCTGCTGCATCATCTGCCAACGGGCTTCCAACTGCTGCCATCTGTCCTCCGGACTCCTAATAGCATACTGACTTGCTACAGGATCATTCAGGATTCGGTGGTGGCTGGATGGAATCACGTAAGTTGGTCTTGGTGGAGATGCCGCACCTACTGCTGGATTAGGAAGCGGATGATGTGGGTAGCTGAGTTCGTAGTCCTCCAGATGTCCCGGAATGCGTCGCACCCGGCTGGGATGGAGACTACGTGCTTGCTGTCCATCATCAAATTCTCTGGGTGTAGCCATAGTGCCGCCTGTATACATCCGGCTCGAAGGACCACTTGTAAGGGTTATACTGGTTAGGTGGTGTATACAGTCAGGCCTAAGTCTTCGGTAAGAAAGACTGCAGCAACCCAGGAGTGCAATGGAACAGTCTTTAATAACGTCACACAAGTGAATCACAGGGAAGGCACCGCATTGGTAACAGGTAGGTGACTGGTTAAATAAAGATGTGTGGTTTGGCTTCATGAACACACACCCAGTCCTCCGAAACTGTCCTTTTACCGTGATGCTCCTTCGCCGCTTTATTAGGTACGCCGGTCTGCCGTGCAGGGCGTATACAGTGAGCACCGTGATCTCGCAGTTGCGATGTTCACTCTCGCGCTAACCTCCGAAGCAGGGAGATTTGGCACAGGGCTATTATATCATCTTTGAAGTAATGTCTTAGTTGCCAACCAAACAACACTAAATTAACCCACAGAAGCTGCTTTATATTGGTAGAAGGACTCTTATGTATCAGTGAATAGTCAGCCATTTTGCTATCGTCCCAGCCTCTTGACTTTCTAGTAAAGCTTTGAGCGTCACACTCTGGGTGCAAACAAAGCTGGGAATGCGATGGAGTCCAAAGATGTCTTGATCCTGCATACCTTTTTTCTTTCTCGTGCTCTCTGTCACCCCTGCGACAAGCTGGCGACCTGTACAGGGTGTACCCTGCCTCTCGCCCTATGACAGCTGGGATAGGCTCCAGCCATTTGACTTTAATGTTCCATCTAAAACACTCCTACTGTACTGCCCTCATCACATGCAGCGAATGCATCTAGACCAGGGGTGGGCAAACTACGGCCCGGGGGCCGTATGCGGCCCGTTAAGCTTTTTAATCCGGCCCCCCGAATTTGAATCAATTATAATGGTAAACCTTGTTAATGTTTTACTCTCCCTGCAATTGTGGCGTTTATCGCTAGATGGGATACTCTGACACACTGACCTTTGTTGAGGTGCGCTCTTACGCTGCATTCAAGTGGTGTCGGAAGACCCGTCTTGCCGAGTTGTTTTTCCCAGTAGGAAAGTGATTTTTACGATCATTCCGACACCGCATGAACGCATCATTATTCAGCGTTTTCCCTCTTTGACAGCTCAACACTTCTGCAATGATGAGCGGAGCTAAAAAAAGAAAAGTGGACAGAGAATGTCGAGTGTTTAATAAGGAGTGGACAACTAAATATTTTTTTACCGAACACAGATCTACTGCTGTATGCCTGATATGCAAAGAGACTGTGGCGGTTTTTAAAGAGTTTAACATCAGCCGTCACTTTACCACAAAACATGCTAACTATGCTAGCAAGCAGTCAGAGAAAGAACGGGAAGCTACTGCTCAGAGGTTGATAGCTAATTTACAAGCTCAACAACGTATTTTTCATCGTCAAAGTGCCATCCAAGAGTCAAGTACCAAGGCCAGTTTTATGCTATCATTCAAATTAGCAAAGGCCAGCAAGCCTCTGTCTGACGGGGAGTTTTTAAAGGAATGTATGGTGGAGGCAGCAGGTGTCTTGTGTCCAGAGGCCAAAGACAAGTTTGAAAAAATCAGTCTATCACGAAAGACAGTGACTCGCCGTGTGGAACTGATAGACGAAGAGCTAACTAGCAACTTAAAAAAAACGGCGGAGTCATTCACGTTTTATTCATTAGCTCTGGATGAAAGCAACGATGTAAATGACACTGCTCAGCTCCTCATTTTTATCCGAGGAATTAACAATACTTTTGAAATAACAGAGGATTTTTTGACAATGGAGTCTCTGAAAGGAAAAACACGGGGGGAGGACTTGTATAGCCGGGTGTCTGCTGTCATTGAAAATACGAAGCTGTCTTGGCGTAAACTTATCAACGTCACCACAGATGGATCTCCAAATTTAACAGGGAAAAATGTTGGCCTGCTGAGAAGAATCCAGGATAAAGTGAAAGAAGAAAATCCTGACCAGGATGTTATTTTCCTTCACTGCATCATCCACCAGGAATCTCTATGTAAATCTGTATTACAGCTGAATCATGTTGTGAATCCTATCGTAAAACTTGTCAACTTTATACGTGCAAGGGGACTTCAGCACCGTCAGTTCATCGCGTTCTTGGAGGAAACTGATGCAGAGCACCATGACCTACTTTATCACTCCCGTGTCCGCTGGTTAAGCTTGGGAAAAGTGCTTCAACGAGTGTGGGACCTCAAAGAGGAGATCGGTGCATTTTTGGAGCTACTGGGGAAGGCCGACGAATTTCCTGAGCTGAGCAACAAGAACTGGCTTTGTGACTTTGCGTTTGCTGTGGATATATTTTCACACATGAATGAGCTGAACGTGAACATACAGGGGAAGGATCGGTTTGTGCATGACCTGTACACAAGCGTGAAAGCCTTCAAAGCCAAACTGGCTTTATTTTCCAAGCAAATCCTAAATGAGTCATTCACTCATTTCCCCACAGTAGCTACACTGAAAGAGGAGGCTGGCGCAAAAGTTAAGAAATACAGCGAGACACTGGATGCGCTCCACAAAGAATTCTGCCGTCGCTTTGTTGATTTTGAGAAAATTAACAAGTCACTTCAGTTGGTGGCCTGTCCCCTGTCACAAGACCCCGAAACAGCACCAGAAGAGATGCAGCTGGAACTGATAGACCTTCAGGCTGATGCTGTCTTGAAAGAGAAGTTCAACTCTCTTAAACTGAATGACTTTTATGCGTCACTTAATGAAGCGGTGTTTCCAAACCTCCGGAGGACGGCACAGAAGATTCTGGCGTTGTTCGGCTCGACCTATGTGTGTGAACAGACGTTCAGCGTCATGAACTTCAACAAAGCCAGCCACAGATCCAATTTGACTGACCAACACCTCAGATCCATCCTGAGAATCGCCACAACAAAACTGACTCCAGACTTTGATGCGCTTGTTAAAAAGGGACACCAACAACACTGTTCCCACTGAAATCAAAAGTAAGTTTCTCTGCTCTTAAACATGCATTTACGTGTTACATGTCATTTCTGTTAAGGTGTGCTCATAAGTGGTGTGCAGGTGCACTGCCTTCTCAATATAAACAATGCACACCAGATATATTTAACATGGCCACATACTGGCATGTTGTCACTGTTTCCATCTGCATGTCCAACCATTTTTGAAATGTTGAGGAGGAGAGTGATGATAATATCCTGAAGGATATCAAAACTTTAAATGCTTCAAAATGGTAACTGTTAGTATTTTTTTTTTTAAACTGTATTTTGTTAATGGAATTTTCAGTGTTTTAAGAGTCATTTCAATAAAGAAATACTGTGGGACTTGGAAGAGATATTTTGTTGTATTGCTTTTGTTAATTTTCTATTAAAATTAAAGCACATTTTCTACATATCCCATGTTATTCTTTCTCTTATGAGGTGAATTACTAAAACACTCCATCCATCTGCTCCTGGTCCGGCCCTTCTGTCAAATTTTAGAACCCTCTGTGGCCCACGAGTCAAAAAGTTTGCCCACCCCTGATCTAGACAGTCAGCTAAACTCTTCCTGAATATCAAGACTCTGAGGAAAGTTGCTTTCTTGTCCACAGGTTTATTGACACCAAGGAAGTGTGAAACTAAAACACACAAAAGGATACATCACTTATTCAGTTTTTGCTTTTCTTTTTAACATGTACACATACGATTAATGTGAATAAATGAAATGATTCTCTACATGAATTAGCTTCTAGTTCTTAACTGTTGCTGTTCTACACAGTCTTAATTTACGCCGATAATATGTAACAATTTCCCGTGTATATATGACAATGAACTAGCGTATTTATCACGGTAGCTTGGTCTGATGATGAATCAACAGCAATACTATGACCTTGCATAGAACATTCACAAATATTTTAGTACAAACTTCACAAACCAAAAATTCTATGAACATAACGATCTACAACAAAATATCAAACATAACATACCCACGATGCTACGTTCAGAGCAAAGATGTATGCAGATGTTACTGGATTGACTAAACACATGGATAACACTCAGAAATCTCACTCTCGACCTACTTCCTGGTTGAGGTCACATGACACACAGTTGGGCTGTACCTCTTAAAGGGACAGTCACGTATACAGATACACCCACTAAAAACACTCAACAGCACACTCCCCGCCTGGCGTGATCTCACGCCACTGCCAGATTATAACAGTTCTTAAGCCATCTGGAGAGAAGAGAAGCACTATCTCAGTGACAGGCCTGAGAAAGACTGAAGAACCTCCTGCTTTGCAGACCTTCACCTCAACTTTCCAGACTTTGTCGTCTTTGCTCGGGAAAGTCTGTGTCACAAGTCCAAGAGGCCATTCGTTTCTTGGCGACTGAATGTTCTTAAGGAGTACAACACTTCCTGTTTTGATGTCTGGATGAGCTACCAGCCACTTTCTGAGTGGTTGCAGTGTTGGGAGAAACTGTTTCCGCCATCGGTGCCAGAAGGTGTTAGACAAATGCTGAACCTGGCGCCACTGATGCTTGTAAAGGTCCGAAGCTCCAAACTCTCCTGCAGGTGACATTTTGGTGTATAATCTGGGAATCGAAAGGTGAGAGAGTTCAGTCAAAGATGCTCTCCACGCTAACCAGGCTTCCTCCCTTTCCTTTGGTAGAGGTGCGTCCCAATCTCCACTACCTTGCGTGAGCTCTCTTAAGATTGCCTTGCCTTGGATAGTGACTGGTGCTGCAAATCCAAGAGGATCGTAAAGACTGTTGATGGTAGATAAGACTCCACGTCGGGTGTAAGGCTTCATCTCCTCTGTGACACTGAAATGGAAACAGTCTGTCTGGAGGTTCCAACCGAGTCCAAGACTGCGTTGCATTGGAAGCTGATCGGCCTCAAGGTCTAGCTCTTTCAAATCGCTGGCCCGATCAGATGGAGGAAAAGCCTCCATGACCTCCTTGCTATTTGCAGCGACCTTGTGCAGTCTCAGATTTGACTTCGAAAGTACATTCTTTTGAGCAGGCTGATGGCAGCCTCAGTTGTGGGTAGAGACTTCAGCCCGTCATCTACATAGAAGTCATGCATCACGAAATGCTGAACATCATGGTCGACATGGAACTCACCACCTTGAACAGACTGGTGCAGACCGTTGATGGCCACTGCAGGAGAGGGGCTATTGCCAAAGACGTGGACCCTCATACGATAATCGACAATGCCTTTGGAGAGGTCATTGTCTTCATACCAAAGGAAACGTAAGAAGTTCCTGTCCTCCTCTTTGACTAGAAAGCAGTAGAACATCTGCTCGATGTCTACTGTGAAGGCAATTGCTTCTTCTCTGAAGCGGATCAGAACTCCGAGGAGTGTATTGTTCAAATCCGGTCCAGTTAGCAGCACATCATTGAGGGATATGCCATTGAACTGGGCACTCGAATCGAAGACGACCCGGATTTGTTTCGGTTTCCTCGGGTGGTAAACACCGAATGTGTGTAAGTACCACCTTTCTTCTTCTTCGCTGAGTGGAGGAGCTAACTCCGCATGGTTCTTCTCAAGCATTTTGCCCATGAAGCTCAAGAAGTGCTCTCTCATTTCAGGCTTCTTGTCAAGGTTGCGCCTGAGAGATGTGAGATGTTTCAACGCTTGAGACCTATTGTTGGGGAGCCGTGGGCGTGGATGTTTAAAAGGCAATGGCGCTATCCAGCTATTGTTTGAGTCTTTGCGAAGTCCTTCCTGCATTATGTTCATGAAGTACACGTCCTGAATTGACGGTGCTACTTGGTTGTCGTTTTTAGTTCTTTGAAAGACTGAGCATCCTAGGTGGCCAGCCTCACAAACAGATGACTCCTCCAAGCATGCTGGAAGGTGTTCATTGGCTGGGAATCCGCCATAACTTTCCTTAACATGAAACACATTTGGACATGGTCGGAAAAGTGAGAGGCGTCCAATATCAGAGGCAGTGGTGAAGAAGGTGCAAACTGTTGATGGCTTGTGCACGTTGCCCAGGCATACACTGCCGACTATCACCCACCCCAAGTCCAACTTCTGCGCGTAAGGTGAGTTGTGAGTGCCGTTCACCTGTCTGTGGACTTTGTGAACACGGAGCATGTCACGGCCCAGGAGAAGCATGATTGGGGCATTTGGATCGGCCTCTGGGATCAGGTGTGCCAATGACTTTAGGTGAGGATGGTGGAATGCCACAAGGGAGTTGGAATCTCATCTCTGTTGTTCGGGATGTCATTACACTCTATAAGACTTGGTAATGGGAGGCGAACAGTTCCATCCAGAGATTCCACTTCGTAGCCCAAAGCCCTTCTTCCCGATACTTGCTTCACTCCAGCACATGTTCTCAAAGTGTAAGGAGAACTTGAACTTGTGTCGCTGAAGACTTCGAAGAACCGTGAGGTAACTAGCGATCGATTGCTTTGTTCATATAAGATGGCGTAGACTCTCTTAGCCTTGTCTCTTGACCCAGATGGATAAACCTTTACAAGGCTTATTTTGGAACACGACCTCTCAGCAAGATCTCCACCACAAACTTGAGTGCATTGGGTTTTCACCTGTGGTTGAAGGGAAAGTTCGTCCTCCCCGCCGTGCTCCGATGGAGGATCTACCTCTGCTGCCCAAGGTGGTGGCCCAGGGTGAAGCGCTGTTGGATGCTTTTCACTATTACATTCAGCACACTGGATTTTGGCTGTGCAGTTCTTTGCTACATGCAGTGTGGAGGAACAACATTTAAAGCAAACACGATTCTCCTTCAAGAAGCTCATACGGTCTTCAATGGACTTCTCCCTAAATGAGCGACATTTGCGCAGTGGGTGTGGCTTTTTATGTAGAAGACACACTTTGTTGCAATCATCAGATTTTGAGAAGAGCTCGTTCTTTCTTGAGATTGTTTTGGAGAAAACCTCGGTTTTGTGCGTAGAAACCTCTCGGTGTTTGTTTGACTTCCAAGCTGTCCTCTCAGCCCTTGGACCAATCTCCTCTTGAGTGTTGAGATTAAAACTTGGGTCGTTCCGAATGCTTGCTTCTTGACTGATAAAATCCACAAAAATCCAAATGGTGGATATGAAACCTGATATCTTTGCTTGTATGCTGAACCTACTGATGCCCATTTCTCCTGTAGGTTACAGGGGAGTTTTCGCAGGATTGGATTGATACCTCTCGCCGTGTCAAGGAAGGTAAGGCCAGGTAAATCTCCTTCATCCTTGGCTGCCAGGAGTTCGCTCAGTAGATCGCTCAACTTGATTAATTTGAAATAGTCTTGGTTTGTTATTTTGGGAAAGGTCTCAATTCTTTTGAAGAGGGCGTCTTCTATAATTTCAGCAGAGCCATACGTTTGGTCGAGTCGGTTCCAAATCATTGTCAGTCCTGCATCTGGGCGGTTTATGTGGATTGCTCTAATTTGCTCCACATGTTCAGCTGACTCTTTGCCTAGCCACTTAAGCAGAAGGTCCATCTCCTCACTAGATGTCAGACGTAAACCATGGATGGCAGACTGAAACAATCGCTTCCAGGCTCTATAGTTCTGAGGTTTATCATTAAACACATGACACATAGTTGGGCTGTACCTCTTAAAGGGACAGTCACGTATACAGATACACCCACTAAAAACACTCAACAGCACACCTACGTCCTTAGAAAACATGCCTGTGATGTACTGCAATCATATCACTGCTACTCTGTGCCTGAGGGGCTTGTCAAAAATAGACGTAACTGTCATCAAAATCCCACTTCCTTACATGCATGCCCCATGCTGCTGATGCATGTTTGTTGCAGTTATGCAGGGCGGTGAGCTTTAATGCAGTAATTACTACTCTACACATAATGTGTTAAAGGCCATTGCGATACTCAAAATTGCTATTCTACACAGCAGTGAAAGGGCATGTCAGTTAATAAAAAGAATGGTAATCACTCAGAGTATTTATAGTTATTTTATTACCTGTAAGCTTTATCTGTAACCCAATAATCCACAACTTGATGTTTAAGTACTTCAAACCAGCTCATTTGCATTGTAATTTGTAATTTATTTGGGTTTTTATTCTTTAGCTTTTGCTGTTTTTGCAAATGGATAAAAGTATTGGGACACCTCCACATTAATACAGGAGTTCCTTGTCCATAGAAACAAAGCTCTGCGGTATAAAACAGCACAGTTTTTGTGCATTTGTTAATGCCAGAGGAAGTTTGCAGCTGTGCAGTTACTGAGTCAGCAGAGACGTTTACGGACTGTGCGCCTCAGCACTCGATGACCCTGCTTTGTAATGTTAAATGGTTTGACACTCTGGCTGAGTTGCTGTGGTTCCTAAACACTTCCAGTTGACAATAAAACCACTTAGAGTTGCTTGTGGAATATCTAGAATGGAATGAATTTAACGAAGTGCCGCGTTGAAACAGTGACATCCTGTTATAGTACCATGCATGAATTCAGTGAGCTTTTTAGAACAACCGATTCTTTCCCAAATGTTTGTCAGACTGGCGGACTTCATGGCTAGGAACTGAAAACACCTGAATTCAAACATTAAGAGGTGTGGTCCAATACTTTTGAGCATATAGTCTAGAACTACCTGTGAGAGAAAAGCTTTGCTAAAATGGAAAAGAAGTTTAAGTTTGGTCAAAATTCCTGTTATGGTGCAGCATCATGGACATAAATTATACTACTGAGAAGTGGGAGAAGACTGTATATCTTTGTTGAAGCCAGTTACTGATTTGAGCAATGACAAACTGGCGCTTGTAACTGATAGGCTGGTGGTGGGAAATGTGGCGAGAACAAGCCACTGGCTTTCTATTGACTTAGCTGGACATTAGCATGTCGAGGCTAGTGATTAGCATGCAAAAGCTGGCAGCTTGGTTCTATTGACAGTATAAAATATGGTAGCAGCTTCAGAGTTGGAAAAATAAGCCAGTGCAGAAATTCCATAAACCTGCATTAACTGAAGGCCACCAGTTGGCAATAACTGGTTACAAACAACAATAAGGTGAATGAGTTGTGCTCAAAACTGAAGTTTAAGCATTCTGTGACAAATTGTGTCAGAAGAGTTTAAATTGCAGACTGGGCTTGCTACAAGCAGGACAAGTTATATATAAGGAGAAAAGTTTTGTGTTCTGGTTACTACAGCATGGCCATTTGCAGGTAGCTGCTATCCACACACACACACACACACACACAGAGTCCTGTGTGCAGACTTCACTGCAGTGAAAAGAAGGAGGGAAGGACTGTGGAATGGAAGGAAATGATAATATGGGGCAAAAAAGGGAAAAATGGAGAAAAGAAGTAAAGAAGCTCTGCATTAATGATCCCACATGTATGAGAGATTTCTCACCAGTTTTAATATATTTAGGATGACAGGAAAAAGTTGTAGTAACTGGTTTGTGGTCATTTTGTACTGAGAATAAGAATAAACTTAAAGACATAATATTATAATTGTATTATAATTGTAATAATTGTACATAGAGTTCTCCATCCAGTGAATAAATAACATTTGGCAATGCATTTAAATAAAAAAAAAAAAAAAAAAAAAAATATATATATATATATATATATATATATATATATATTAGGGCTGCATACAACGATTATTTTAATAATCGAGTATTCTATCGATTATTCCAGCGATTAATCGAGTAATCGGATAAGAAATACTTTTTTTTATTAACAGTTTATCTGCATATTTTAACTTCCGTACTGCAGTTTTTCGCCTGTGAACAAACAGCGGTGAATGGAGCAGCTACAAAGTTCTCTTTTCTTCACCTTAACACTTGCTGATCAGGTGCTTGATGAAGGACCTCCAGCTGTTTCACAGATTTAATGATTGTTACTAAAAGAAAAAGCTGCTGTTTTGGACGCTGGAAAAACGTTTCCTTTTTCACTAATTGAGCTCACCGTCACAGCTTCGCCTCTTTGCGCTTGCGCAGTTAAAACCGCTGCCTGCTATGAGTGTTTTGAAAAACTAGTGGCTGCGGGAGCCATGGCGCATGTGTGAGTAATGGTGTAATGCTTTGTATTCACAAGCATTCTCGAAAATACGTTTCTACTGCAGGTCTATATTTAGTCACTAATAAGGGATTAAAGTATAAAAAATATTTTGAAGGAGCCCCTCGGTCCTGGGGGGCGGGCCTTCCGGTACCGAACCATCGCTAGTGCTAATGGCCCGCGCTCGCTAGCAAACCAGTTCTGGTAGCTACAGCTGAAGTAAAGACAAAAATAGCAGCTGAAATTCTCAGCGAGCACAACACACACAGACACACAGAGAGCAGTGGAGGCGTGGAAATGCATGTCAGCGACAGTTGCCACCCGTCCCGTAAAGTACGGAACACGGCATGTTACGGAGCCGTATTCCACGGAGTCCCGTAACATACGGGGTTCTGTATTTTACGAGACAGGTGGCAACTCTAGTGATGATCCACTCTGTGTGAAAGGAAATCAATCGCAGCGACGGAGAGCTTTTTAGAATGTGTGCTTGTGTATACGTGAGTGATTCACACTCCAGTCCAGTAGGTGGCGGTAATGCAGTTCTATGTTGGTTTGCCAGCCCCCAATAAACCCACAAAAAAACGTCAGCACAAATGCTGCTAATGCTAGTGAGGAGCGCCGCTTACACCGAGACAGCTGAGCGCTGCAGAGTTTAAACGAAGCATCGACACAGTAAATTTGTGTCGATAAATTTTTAGAATCGATTTAATCGAGTTAATCGATGAATCGTTGCAGCCCTAATATATATATATATATAAACCACTGCCTAGAATGGGGTTCACACTTGTGTTGCTTTACTTTATTGTTTTAATATTATTAAAAGTTCAAGGCTGGGTTGCCTGAACAGATTACTGTGACGTAAGAGTAAGAGTTTAGGAGAAAAAAAAGAGTTTCAAAGAAAAAAAGAGTTGAAAAGAATAAAGAGTTTAAAAGAGTAAAGAAAAATAGGCAAAACGAATAGCAGGTGATGAGTCCGGGTGGGATACTGGCCACCCCATGGAAAATACCTATTCATGGGGAGTAGTAGTATCCTTGTTGCAATCATGATTTATGACAGGTGGGGTCAAAAGGTCAATGCGCACACATGAGAGGGCGTGTGCGCGTGCGTGTGTGATCGTGTGTGATCTAACAATCGACCCCCACTCAAAGCCTTATACGCGGCAGTTTAGCTAAGGTGATTTTTAATTAAAGTAGGTTTTTAAATGTACAGCGTACAATGAGGAGTGGTACAATGCTTTTTCAATGTTAAAACATGGATCGTAGGTTGTATGATCAGCTGACACTGTGTTTTTTGTTGTTGTTCAGATGAATGCGCAAAGGATCATGGGAGTTCTCATTTCGGCATTTATGTGTTTAGTTACAGAGTTATCAGCTAAGCCTAGGTCCTGTATGGGGTCACAAGCAGGTGACTAGGTATCACAAACTAAACTCTAACATCTCTGAGGTTTCTTTCGTTTACCAGGCCGCCCTGCAGGCTAATATCATCTCTTGTAGTGAGATGAGTAACCAGTTTTACTGTAACAACCAAAGGTAGCCCGATTGTATTAAAAAATGTCAGACTGTGCTCAAACTATGCAATCGTCATGAACGACCCCTTTATCAACATTTTCCCCACACGGTTAAAACAGAATTTCATGCTTGTAAGCTTTGAGCGATAAGCAGTATAAGGTTTGATCGGGGTGATCAGCTGACATAGTTTTTTTTTGTTTGGAGTCATTGTTACAAACGGTTTATAAGCAGGAGTTTTCGAGGTGGTTGGGTGAATGTATCCTGACAGTATCGATTAAATCTAATTTAATAAAATATCTATTACTAGCGCGTTTGCTAATTAAAGTAGGTTTTTTGTCTAGAAATTTCCCCCATGTTGTCGAGAAAGCAGGGCTTGTTGTTGCGTTTTTCTCTCTATGTGGGATTTTTTCCACGTTCTGTGTAAGCTTTGTGTGATGAGTAACACAGCCCGATCATCGCCGCTTGCGGCTTTAATTTTTTTTATTATTCAGGCAAATGAATTTGTTTTTTGGGGGCTTTATCATATTCAAAAACTCATGAAACTTTGTGCATGCATCACACCTGGTGAAAATTTACGTATTTTAATGGTTCCGGGCAAGGGCCATCCAAAATGTTCAAACGTTCAGCCTGTTCTGGAGATTTATGCTATTACTTTTCTTTTTTGTAACCTTTATACTTTTTAAGATATTGAACTTTTTATAATCTTCATTTTTGCCATTCAAAATGAATGGGGAAGTTTCAAATCCTTTTCAAATCCTTTCAGGCTTTAAAAGCTAATAACTTCAGCATACTTTCAGCTAGAAAAACCATTTAAGTTTTAAAATGAAGCCAAGCCTTTCAGCTATTCAGCTATTACTTGGTGTTTCTAAATCTTTTACGGTTTAAGCACAGTGAGCATTTAAGTTGAAGGAGTTTTTTCAGCCGTTTCAGAGTTTATAATGGTTGTGTATTGCGTTTGCTAGAGTGGGAGCCTGATTAGTAGAGTGGGAGACTTCAAAACTTTCAGGTGGAAAATTTATTTTTAAACTGCCACTGTGTCCACACTAGGGTTTAATATTTTTCCCGAAAATGACATGAATCAAATCCCGGGAAATGACGAGCCATTTCCCGGGAATCCCGGGAAAAAGTTTATTTATTTTTTTATTTTAATTAGGCCTTCTGTAGCCTGTGTCGGCCTTAACCTATTGTGATATTGTAGAGGTAGCTTTCCAGCTATGTCCTGTTATGCCCAGTAGGGGGTAACGTCGGCTTGATTAACGCAATAAAACCTACATCTGGACATTGGAGTGCTCGAGCTATGCGGTGTTGTATCGTTCCTCAACACTCCCTTAACAAATATAATTCGAATATTCCTCCATTGTACATGGAATTATACCAAGATATTTTACAACTGCTGGTGCAAAACAATACGGTTCATCTCCACAGCATTGATAAAGGCTCAGCCACGCTGTCGTGGCGACATCTGTTGCGCTATATCTCCACCAGTGGAACGCTGTAATAGTCATTGAAAGTTAACTACCGTACTACACTATAATATGGCATAACACAGGGCCTTGAGTAATGCTCCACGACTTGGTCATTGCCATTCTGGCAACAGCAAATTTATAACACCGTGTCTGAGGGTTAAAGTAGGTTCGCTGTGAATTGTCTTTTGAAAAACTGGCCAATCCTTATAGCCTAAAAAATATACATTTTACTCAACTCCATTTTAAAAGCGAAATATGTTAAAGCAATCTATTTCATGATAATTTCTTCACACATTAGGCCCGTATCCTAATTCATGATTGTTAGTAAGCGGCTGCAAACGAGGAAAAGAAACACTCAAAGTTAAACAGATATTTCTTTATTGTTCAGGGCAGGCATATTTTATAGGCTATATAATGCAATATAACAATATATAATAATATAAAATTATATAATACAAAATACCTTAGGGTAAACACATTGCCTACGATTTCAACAAATTAAAGAGGAAAAAAGCACAACTGTGTAATACCTCTATTAAAACGCTTGAGATGAAGAGGCTGAAGCCTTAAACGGAGGCTGAACGTGCCTGAAATGAAGAGTAATGCTTTTCGCATTAAACGAACCCTTCTCTCAATATTTCCTTAAATTTAACAATCTGAAGCTTTCTTTTCTTTCTGAAAGTCAAATCGACGCGCGCGACTTTTTTCCCGGTTTCCCGGGAAACGGGAAATGGTTCTGATCGCATTTCCCGGGAATCCCGGATCCCGGGATTAAACCCTAGTCCACACTCTTTGCGCTACAGCCATCATTTTATGCTCAAAATGTAGAGCTGCTTCTCTACTTTCAATGTGTCTCTAAACCCTGTCAAATGTACACTTTTTAAACTGTAAGCATTCAAACAGGGGAGTACCTTCCAACTCCTTCATTAACCTCCATAGTAATTTCAGAGAGGTGATTTTCTCCAAAGCAGAAATGAACACCTTTTTTAAACTGCTCCCACAGCCACACTTTTGAGCCCAGGAAAATAAAAATTACACCATTGTTTAGAGCAGGTCCTTGTGATGCTCACAGTTCAATTTTGATAGGAGACATGATTTTGATAGGAGCTACGGTTTTTGACTTAGAAGCAGTTATTTGACAGGTGCGCCGAGGCAAATTTGACAGAGTGCATGCATCTCAGCAGGTAAGCAGTGCACCTGGCAGGTGTTTTCAATTGGCGCATTTACAAGCATTCAGCTTGGCAGAGCTCTCCAATATGTATGCATGCAAACCTCACTGTTTGTGTGAGACTCCTGTTGGCTCATTGGTAGAAACAGGGACCATGAATGCAGAAGAAGCAGATAGAGCAGGTTCAAGTCCCACTTTACTCCAGACTTAAAAGATTTTCCATTGAGTTGTGAACTTTAAATCTTTTCATATTCAATGATATTATACTCATTCTTTCCACAGTTTCCTGCACCTTCTTTCTCCTTCATGTTTAGGACAAAGTTTCAGTGTGTTTTAATTTCTTCAAGCCATTTTTGACCCTTTAAAACTTTTCATATTGACACTTCAACAAACTTCAGCTGAAGAAGAAAAAAATCTTATTGCTTTTTTGCTGTGACTGCGCTCACCCTATTGGTTAACCAGAGATGCAGCAGCTTTAATAACACAATGTCAGAACAGCATACGCTGGAAAAATGGCCCAAGGTCATCAGCTGCCATAGCCACTTGAATCATGGTGGTGCCCTTTCAATATCTTTTGTCTTTCTTCTTCAGCTGCAGTTTAAATTTCTTCAGGCATTTTTTATTTTTTGTAACTCTAAATTGATTGATAATTTAACAAGCTTGAGCTGAAGGAAAACGATATCATCCAACTCTTTGCTATCCCTGTGCTCACCTACTGGTTGCACATAGGCACATAGGAATTGCACTTAAATTACACAAACTTGAACAGGAAAAATGGCCCAAGGTCATCAGCTGCCATAGCCATCTCACTCATGGTGGCCCATTTTACCCATTTCAATATCTTTTATGGTTTTTCTTCAGCCGCAGTTGAAATTTCTTCAGGCTGTTTTTCTGCCCTTTAAGCAAATCGAGTTTAATTTAGCTACTTTCTTGACAGTTTCAGCTGTTTTGCATTTCAAATTCATTTTCAGCATTTTTCAGCTGCTTTAACTCTTTCAGCCAATCAGAATTCAGCTCTGAAGCATTTCCTGGCATTTCAGCTCCAACCATTCAGCTTGCAGCATTCACAGTGCATTTTCTTCAGGAAATGCTTTTTCTAGTTGCTACTGTGTTTTTAGGGCTCATGGAAGGTTCTCCATGCCCTCCAGAGATTGTGAGAAAACTGAGAACAGACATGAATATGAAGGCGATAGTGGTAAAATGAAACCTCTTCAAATAACACCAAAACTTATAAGAGAAGGCTCCAGAACATAGGAACGTGTACACATCATGTTTTTTTCAGGTATGTTATGGAACAACTGAAAACAGCCCTCTTACATTTATGGGGTTCCCAGAAGACAACGAGGAGCTGAAAATTAACACTGCAGGATGCATCTTGGGTCACACAGAGGTATAATTTCTTTCCTACGCAAACCTTCTGTCACACATTGCTGTGTGACATGCTGTATTCCTGCTTAACCTTAGGCCAAAGTGGTGGATCCTGCTACAGGGGAGATTGTCCCTCTTGGGGCCCCAGGTGAGCTGCTGATCAGAGGCAGCTGTGTGATGCACGGGTACTGGGATGAGCCAGAGAAAACCAGAGAGGTGATCTCTCAAGCCCGCTGGTACAGGACTGGGTAAGGTAGAGTTTCAATCATGACCCTAGAGAACTGTTGTGTAGAGCACAGTTGTGGGAGATGCAGTATTTGTCTATGCAGTGACACAGCCAGCCTGAACAGTCTGGGATACTGCCGCATTGAAGGACGCATAAAGGATGTGATCATTCGAGGAGGGGAGAACATCTATCCTGCTGAGATGGAGCAATTTCTCTATACGCATCCCAAAGTGCAGGAGGTACAGGTGAGATTGAACCACTGGAGGGCAGCAAAGGAATACTAAGTAGTGAATAAAGCCATGGGCTTGTCTCTGTGTGGGTACAGTGCTTAAAATACATTTTTGGTTGTCGTAAACAATATTTAGTCTGTGAGAATACACAATAATAAGCTATGGTGTTAGGTCTAAATTGCAACTCTTACCCCTGTGCCTTCCAGGTGGTTGGAGTGAAAGATGAGTGGCTGGGTGAGCCGGTTTGTGCTTGCATCAGGTTGAAGGAGGGTCAGACCTCCAGTGCAGAAGAGATAAGAGCTTTCTGCAAAGGCCAGGTGGGAGGAGATGAAACACAAGACTGCCAGCAGCCCAAAATGCTTTAAACTGGAGCAGCGCTGTAGCTTGCACATTGATATGCTTTTTTATCCCCTTTAGATTTCTCACTTCAAGATCCCACACATGTGTTATTTGTAGACAGCTTCCCTCTCACTGTCTCTGGAAAGGTAGGAAAAGTATACTTCCACACAAACATACCATCTGTTTCCAGTATGCATGGAAACAAGTCTGATACAGTGTATAATTACTATAAAATTTTATATTTTTCTAGATCAAGAAGAACATATTAAAGGAGACAATGGAGAATAAATTGGGTCTTTAATTTTATGTCCACAGTTGAAGAGCACCAAAAATTCAGTGGAAACTTTTTAAAGGCTGTGATATAAATATAGCTTGTTATATTGTTGCTTTCTTCACCAACGATAACACCATAAAACTGAAGCAACTTTTTTTTTTTTTTTAACACTTCCAAGCTGGGACACTGTTAAAATGAATGATAAGTCTACTGGTACTTATACTACTTTTTTTTTTTTTTTTTTACATAATTTGAGTACTCAAACTGCTTTCTTACTACAAGCCCCATTTACACACACATTCATACAATTGCTTTTTTTTTTTAAATAAATGCCTAAGCACTTTATAACTTGATCACACTCCGATGGATGCATCGAGGGCAATTCAGAGTTTAGTATCTTGCCCAAGGATACTTCAACATGCAGGTTTTAATGCGAGAGATCAGAGAACCACCGACTGTACCCGAGTCACTGCTACCCCTTATGAAAATTCACTATAGTTTTTTATGCAGTAACCATGATTTTACCATGGTAGAACCATGGTTACTGCATAAAAATTCATAGGAAACCATAGTGAATTTTCATAAGAGACCCCATTTAAAAAAACAAAACAAAATACAAACACACGCCCATCATCTCAATCTTTATTTAAACAAGTCTGATAAACAATTTGATATCATAATACAATGTATTTAACCACTGTATGATAATAAAACTCATTATCTGAACACATGCAATACAGAATCTGAAATAAATAGGACTTTAATGCCAAAGGTCTATATGCACAAAGTGGCAGGCAAATTTGCCATCTACATAAGCTGTACACTGACTGTAGAACAAACTTAACAGGCTCCTATTGTGCCCGAAGTGGCATCAAATTGTCGAATAACAATGAATAAAAGCCTTTGTGTTAAAATGGTGACAGTTGGGAATTAAAGGTGTGAAAGAGATGGGAATATGGATGTAGAACCAATATCAAACCAGTCATGCTAAAGTAACATTATACTAAAGCAGATAAATTTCCACTCTGTTCATGACACAGAGGCCAAAATGCAGCATCACTCCAGATTCGTCTGGCCCAAAAAAAAAAAAAAAAGGTCAATTTTAACCATTTTGTTTGGTGTGAGGGAGCCAAAATGGTACTCATCAATATTCATTCACTCCTAACATGTCACAATGAGGTAAATAAGCCTGCAACAACATAAAAAAAAATCCATACATAAACATTATAAAAAGGCAATACTGTTCTCTTGAAAAACGTCAGTGGATGTCCAGAGAGGTACACACTCGACAGCAGCAAAAACCTGTGGAGGTTTAACCCAGAGGAGAAAACAAGCTGATATTTCCACAAGCACTCCAGACATCAGCCAGTAATGAGAGGAACAACTGCAGCATGGCTACATGGCTTTGTACAGTCAACATTCACTTCGGTCATTCTTGAATACAAACACATGCAAGACAAATCGCAGAAAGGAAAACTTCATTTTAAAGCATACTGTGAAATAAATTAGTTCATATGAGCATATCCCTTTTTAAATATAGAACCATCTAAACAGAAATTAGTTTAACTGTGCAATTTAACAAACAGTAAAGGAAGGAAAATTCAAAGGAAGCTGTGGTCTCTTAAGGACCTTTTGTCAAGGATGAGCCTTCATATGAACCGTGGAATCACTTAAATAACCGCGACAGTTCAAAGTTGACATCTTAAGGGCAAAACATTGTAGTGACATTCATACAAGCACAGTGCAGTACAGTTTTAGGCACAAGCAAGAACAGAATGCAGTAGGAACATACACCAGTCAGCCACAACATTATAACCACTGATGATCATCTGGTTACAAAGCACTGTTCATTCATGTGGATGTTACTAAGCTTAACCCCATGGCATGTCAATCCCTGATGGCAGCGGCCTCCCCTGGAGGATAATGCACCCAGCCACACTCCGAAACAGCTCATGGACTGCTTGAGAAAGAGTATAAGGCATTGATCTCCAAACTCCCCAGATCCCAATCTGACTGAGCATCTGCAACAGGCACCAGCAGAAGCCAGATTCACAGGGGCCCCACAGTCATACGGACCCAGAGGATCTGCTTCCAGTGCTCCCCAGATGCCCCCGGGTCCATGCCCCGATGGCTTTTAATGCAATATTAGATGAGCGGTTTCAATGTTTTTGTGGCCGATTGGTGCACGCACAAATGACTGTGCACCTACTGATAGATGCACTGAGAGCTGCAAAATTCAGACAAGCCTCTCTTGCACACATCACACTTCCATTCTAGCTCTATTTTCATTCATATACACACACGCACGCATGTCACTGTGTTCCCAGACTGTGTTGAGGGGATAAGAGTTTCTGTAGAGGTTTCTCTGGATTGGGACCCCCTCACTCACACACTCAAAGGCAGCAGACCTGGTGGAGACAGGGCTCTGGATGGTGTCAGGGAAGTCAAGGTGGTGTGGTCCAATCCATTAACAGTGCTGCAGATGCCAAATGACATGTACAATATTAGCAAAGTTATAAATACACAGTGGAGAAAAAAAAAATCCCAATCAAAACATTTTCTGCATGACTGAGGTGTCCAATTTGAATATTAAGCTAAATAACTAGCAAAGAAGAAAAGCAGAACTTACGTTTTGTCGAAGCAGGTGGTATGTAGTGAGTGAGAGAAATTGGTAGCATTGCTGGTGAGATGTGTGCCTTTGTCTATGGAATAATTTTTTCTTGCTGCTTGGTCTTTGGCAAAGTTCCGACAGGCAGCAAGCTTGGACTCCAAAGCCTGGCGACAAAACAGGAATTATGAAATTAACACCATCATGAATATCTTTAATGAGACTTCTCTTCATATTCAGAATGATTGAAAACTGTTTAGTTTGTAAGTCTTAAAATGCAAAGACAAAGCATCTCCTCACAAAACAGAAGTTATTGCATTAAAGCAAATAATACCTACCCCTACTTTCCTCAGAAGGTCACCGACAATGTTAAGAGCTGAGATCCTAGCAGAGGGAGTCAGAGACGAGTTACCACAGCCGTTGGTCAGTGCTGGAACAGATAAGCCAAAATTAATGCTCATATCCCAACAATTTCCTCCTATTTAAATATAAGGAGTAGGATTACGCCTAACCTTTAGGGCTGATAAAAGAGTGCTCTATATTCTTTCCTACAGGTGTTGCTGGGAGGGATAAAGAGGCTTGTACTGCAGAATCCATCTTGTCTATATCTAAAGTGGGTGAGCTGGGTGCTGACATCCTGTCTGCAGTCCTTTCTCGCACTGCCAGCTCCTGTCTCAGGTCTGAAGAAGAGAGAGAGGGGAAGTTAAGAAATGCTTATCTCCTAACTCTCATACAGATGACTTACTTCCCACAAAGGGGAAGAACACATTCGTCTGGACTTTTTCTTTACCTCGTGCTTCGTCTTTCAGCCGCTGCACAGACACAAGGAGAGACTCCTTCTCATCCAGCTCACTCTCCAGGAAGGCATTTCTTTCAATTGCCTGGTTTAAACGGGTCTCAAAGTCCTCAAGAGACACTATTGTAGCCCTGCACATACAGTGATAAACAAGTATTTTATGAGTGTTGCAGGAGGTACAGTTGCTAGAATACAAGTAGAATTCATCTTACAGTCAACATGTTGCACATTACGCATCATTCTGACCTTTTCGCTCTCTCCAGGTCATCGTTGGCCTGTTCAAGCTCTCGCACATATTTGTGAAGTTGATCCTTGATGCTGCGTGTCTGTCCCAGGTCATCCTCCAGCACAGAGATCTGTTTATAACTCTGGGCATATTGATGCTCCAGCTTCTCCTGGAAAACATGGAAGATGTGAAGATGAGAAACATGTGAGCCTATGTAGAGAAACAGAGGCAACAAAGATACTATTTGATGAGGAATCTTGTTTGAAAATATCATTTTATAATCTACAGCAGTGGTTCCCAAAGTGTGGGCTGCAGCACTCTTGACTTTGGGACCCACTGCTCTACAGTGATTAGCAGCAGTCAGAAAGAATCGCAGCACAGTCAAAAGCTTTCAAAGGGCGTTTTTGTCTCATAAGGACACCTGATGGTTGTTTGAGGAAGCCATAATTTATGGTCTCTAGTTCATTTGCACAGTACAGTCACCAGTGTGCATAATTATCAAGGAAGCACATGGAAAACTGTGTTCATGTCTGCTGTGATTAAGAACCAGGCTGTTCTTGCAGTTTTCTATTTTCCTCTTCTTTATCCTGACATCCAATTAAGGAGTGCTGGAGGATTACCTAAGAGAAGGCTTATTAACACCTACCATACAAATGAGACATTGAACCTTCTGTGCAGGATCCAACAAAGATCAGTTAACCTCTTAGGTAATCACAAATTATTTTATTAGTGTCCTAGCCAAAGATAAAAGCTTAACGAATCTTTAAAAAAGCCAACCGGGCCCTTTACCTTGAGGTTGGACAACTCGTTCTTCAGTCTCTCGTTTTCACTCTGTAGGTCTCGAAGCCGTTGTTCAGCTTGACCAAGTTGTGCCTCCAACTCAGCTTCCAGTTCTCGGCTCCCCTCCTGGAACTCCTGCAGCTCCTCTTGAGCTTCATGGCAACTAGATGGACATACAAAGAGAGTGGGTTAAACCGTAAACAGTCATTGTGATATGACAGCTCTCCTGTTCACAGTCCACCATTTAGTTCTGTACGGCTGGCTGGCTGAATGACTGTGGGCATGAGCTCTAGAAAACTGACAGACCTTTGTTCTCCAAGCTGAGCAAAACTCAGGCATGTTCTAGCAGCTTTTTCCCTCTAATGGCCTGAAATAAACCTGCATGAAAGCCAGTTAGATGTTTGTATTTGTAATCTTGCCTCTGTCAAAGAGGAAATAAGAGTTTGGCTCAGCATTGTCGAGTTAAGCATTCTAAATATACAGCTCTGAAGAGACAGCTGAACTGTGACAGTAGGTGGTTCAAAAATAGCAGAGAAGAACAGGCATGCTGCCATGTATCTTCAGCGCGGAACAGGTTAAAGGTCATGAGTAGAAAGAGACCGGAGGAGGATAAGGGTTATGAAACAGGATTTTTGTACACACAAGGACAGAAAACAAGTAAACAAAAAAAAAAAAAGAAGAAAAAGAAAATAAAAAAAATATTCAGTTTATTTGTAACTAAACATTTAAAGGTGGAAAAAAAGGAAAAAGTTTATGGAATCTAAATACAATTTATTTTCTCCTGTTGAGATGACACTGGGTAACACCGGTCAGCTGACTGTGCTGGGATAATGCCCTCTCAGTGGCTCTGCAGAGCACTGAAATGCATGAATCAGTTGTTGTGCGTGGCTGTTCCACACATACCAGCGTCACAGATGCTGCTTGATCAGCATGCACAGGGCCCTGTAATGTCACTATATAACCCTCCAACCCTTCTGTATTGTATATGTCTGAAGTTAAAAGGTTCAACTAATGATAAACTGTCAGTGGCGAACCCTCTACTGTTTTTTTCCCCTTCCACGGGTTGATGTGTTTTCCATCATGTGCCCACAGGAATGTCTCAGAAAAACCAGCAGGACTTTTTAACCACTACTGTGCACTTTTACACGTCTTCTGAAAGTCTGATGTACTGTAAGTCCACAAATGGCAAAGAAAGCAATAATAAATTTGACATGACACTCATAAGTGACACTGACGCCTATCATGAAATAATCTGTGGACTCGGTCATTTCCTCTTGAGTAAACCAACAAGTGCGTCAGGTCACATCTGGTCATGTGCCTTATCCAGCTAACCAGAGTTTGTATGTGCTGAAACCTTTGGCAGAAGGTTATTATGCAATCACATCTTTCAAAACTACTGAGCAAACCACATACTCAGCAAACTAAACAGTCTGCTTAGTATACAAGAATGATTATCTACTGTCCTCAAAAAAAAAAAACTGTATTCATCTTATGCTATATTTGGAGGATTTCTACCATCTGATTTTCAGCTCAGCTTTCATTCAAGACAGACCACAAAATAAACAACAGCACTATGTCACATAACCTAATTTTGGGTTAACATCAAACAGAAATAAAACCTGATCTCAAATGAAAAATCAGTTAAGCCAAACAGGCCAGCTCACGAAGCAAATACATTCAGGGATGCATCGCCCTCATATGAGAAACAAATGCCACCTACCTTTTCTTATATTTGAGGGCTTGGGACTTCCAGTAATCAACCTCCTCATCCTTTGATGAAAATTTGGGAATCATCTCTGTGTCCATGTCAGGGCACCCTGAGGATTAAAAAGGACATTTTTATTAGATTTACAGACATTTCAATTAGGTTACAGTTAGGTTGTAATTAAAAAACTAAACTAGTAAATACACAGCACAGCAGTTTTGCTATTTGCATCCTCTGGCATGTTGAATCATGAAGAGTGCATTCCCTTCTTATCGCAGCCACTGAACATTCTCCTCATTCATCACTGGAGAAGAAAGGCCTTATCTCAGTGACAGATCATCCTGGCCGTGTAACCCTGTCAGAATGAAGTCATCCAACCTCAGTGACTCACAAATCAGCGACTATAGCCACAGCCACTGTGTCACAAATACCAGAAATAATTGATAATTATGTGTACCCAGTATGCCATGCCAGGACAGCCTCAATGTTATATGCTCAGTAAAAGGAGACCTCATTCCTTTATTAAATCATTAAGTTTTAACCTCCTTACAGCTCAACCCATGCAACCTCAACATAATGAATTCATTTACTATAATCTATGCTGATTAAATGTAGCTAAAGCCAAATAGATCAAAGCGTGAGCACAGTTCTGATATTTTAACAAGCGGTTATGTTTTTCCATCTCCCTCCCTGTTTGCAGAATTAGCCCTTTAACAGACAGTTGTTCCACTTTTTTTCTGGTGAGCAATTACACTCTGATCTATGTGGACCTACGCAGTCATTTTCAGGGAGTCGGTGAACACATCTGGAAACAGCTGCTGCTGGCGTCACGTGTGCGTGTGTGTGGGGTGAAACTGTTGCTGAAAGCCGCACTACCACTGCTGTAGCCTCCAGGAATATTTATAATCTGGCATGAGTTTCTAAGGATTTCCTGCAAACAGGTCCAGCAGCAAGTGGACATAACACGGAAAAACCCTCAGATGAAATCAAAGCGCAAGACCTGACAAATTTGCTTTGATTACTGTATAAACTGCCCCTGCAAAAACTTCTTGTAAAAAAAAAAAAAATAAGAGAGTCTAGAGGCATATTTTACTTGACTGGCCTGGCTCAGGCTTTGGTGTTGGTTTTTTGGCCAACAAAGATGGTCTAGCCTCAGAGAGATGATGACTTCGACTGCTGTTTCCTTTACAACATTCCTGAGAGATACAGTCATCATCAGTTTCCTGTCTACAAGACCCTCACGTGTACACTGCAGACCATAATACTGAAAGGGGTAGCAGAAAGAAAGGTAAATTTTCTAAGCTGCTACTGACAAAACATATTTGTCAGGGGAGCAGACACAGCACTCTAGGAAAGCACCCAAAGGTTTCCTTTGATGACTAGACAAGGATCAAACATAACTTATCTCTCTCTATGTTATGATGGATCTGGTGCTTTCTGTTGAATCCCATAATCCACAAAAGCCCTACAGGGGACTATAACCCAAACTACAAAAAAAAAAAAAAAAAAAAAAGCCCATTCAACAATTAATCAAATGAATACTGCAAACTCATATCCTGTAGCAGGTAAAAGCTGAAACAGCCAGAAGAGGACAGCTCTTGTTATATTTCATTTCCTTTAGATTGCTCTCTGCCTGACCTCTGGATCTATTTGTCTACTATAACAATACCAGCACAGACATGGCCCGCATCCAGCAAAGATCTGGAAATTACAGACAAGGGAAGGTAAGTGAAGAGAGTGTTTCCTTTTCCACGTTCTTGTCTCTGTGTCCTTAGAGCTGATGCTGACGAAGGCACTTTTTTCTGGACAGAAAAATCCCGAATTCTTCCCAAATTCTTGCACCTTGGATGATTTTATTTTATTTCATAATTTGTGAAAAATAATCTCTTCTATAGCGTTACAGGGTGTGGTGGTACAGCCCTGACCCGGGTCCATATTCTGGTCCCCAGGATTATGTATTAGCCCACAGACAGACATGCACGTTTACTAAGAACAACAAAACTAAAGATTCAACAAAGCATGAGGTTAAAGAACCAACATTAAGAACCTTTTATTGCAAACCTGACGGCTGATAATGATGTCAAATTGATTATACAGTTATTAATATGCACAGCTTGACAAAATTACAAAATAAATGACCTGGAAGCCTCAGTTCAGCCCAACAGCTACAGGTTGTGGTTTAACGACGCAGCTGATTTAGACACTTCACTGTGTCGATATCTGATACTCGGAGGTATGAACACAGAGGCTCAGGTTCACGCCAAAACTGCCTGCGCTCTCTCTCGTGTTACAAGTACAAATGCAGCACACACAATAAGCTAAAATTAAAGGCGTATAAAGCAAAAAAATTTAAGGTGACACTTCTCGATTTTAACCAGAAACAGCGCTGTCATCTTCGTAACGTTTAGGACTGTATAAAAATAAAATAAAATAAATAATAACAGAGACACGGCAGCTCGTTACACGGACGGGTGAAACATTAAAAACACATTAGAGGTGTAAATTACGGGATTTAAACCGTTACCTGCTCATGTCAAGTCGGTCTACTATTGTCTTCTGTAGCAGCAAGTCGCCTTCCAGCCGGTATAACAGCCAAGGACACGCACAGACTCTCTTTGCCGGGCCTCGGGTGATACTGACGTTTCCGAGTGAGGTAACTGAGCTCTGTTTAGGAAATTGCCAACGCGTCTCCCGGAACCAACGTAATTCCTGACATGGGCGTACGTGATGACGTGATTTCACGTTACATCAGCGCCGGGCAGAGCTGCTATAGAAAAGAGCGTCGAGATTCAACCGCGCCCTGATTTTGGACTGCGCTCTCTAGCGTCAGACTGACCTGAAGGTGGCACACGGCTGCCAGAGAATGAACCGCCACAGAACAGTACTGCTTAGCCTTTTTCTTCTCTCTTTATTGAACTGTCTTCAAATAAACGAACAGGCATTATTATCAATCCATGTCCCAAAGGGTTTAAAGATACAGCATATAATAAAAAGATGTTGCTGATCTTTTTGACACAAGGTACACACTTTATTGTCCCCATCAATAATCTTATAAAGAGATAAAATTCATATTAAAAACAACTGAATGCACTGCTTATTGGTGCTGGCCTTCACAACAGGCCCAGTTTCTCATGTGGCCCCCCTGGAAAATTAATTGCCCACCCCTGGCCGAGGACATATTGGTCAGATGTTCAAATCTTGCCAATCTTTGAAGAATGCTGGTATAAAAAGCCCCATGAAAACTGAAAAATAAAAGCACAAACAAAAACCCTTAAACAAATATGGAAACCAGTCAGTTACGTCACTGCCACAACAGACGACAGGACCTGTTTAGCCGGCGCCTCGTCTCCACCCAAGAGAGGATTCCCGTTTGCCTCCACCCCTGGGGTGGGGAAGGGTGAAGGAACGGGAATCGGAAAAGTCAATCCAAAACAAAAGCAACATTGAAAGTTATCTTAGAAAACACTGCCCATGATTTACAGGCCCTTGTACAGGGCCCTGTGTCATACCACAAGTGGTCTTACATGATACACTGTATACTGTACACAGGTGAGGTGTTACATGAAGAGCAGTGAAACAAACAACAAAAAATGATCTTAGAATACACTGTGCATGATTTTCAGACTCTAGCACAGACCTGCCTAATTAATATTTATAATATATTATTTAATTATTACTTATGTGGTAGGATTGGGTCAGATGTACTAGTTGTTCCGATCATTAAAGAATGTTACTGTAAATAGCTATAGATGTCTGACCTGTTTTACCAGGTGGCTTTCTCCTCTACCCCAGGGCAAATTCCCTCCTCACTTACATTCCAGGGGACTTGGGGTTGGTGGCTGGTGAAAGAATGGGAATCAGAAAGATCATAAATAAGAGAAACCTTAAACTTCATTTTAGAAAACACTGTGCATTATTGTATGCCCTTGTGCAGTGCTCTCTGCAAGGATCTGTACATCGCCAAAAATCTGAAAAAAAAATGTTTTTTATGAGGACAGATTTTGTTAAAAATTATGTTGTATTAAACAGATTTAAAAAGTTTTTAACCACTACTGGGAAATTAAAGGATAATGATAACTGGGTTGTTCCAGGATCTTCGGGTGTTATATTATTTGTGTTCCTTTTGTCTAATTGAAATGTTTCCATGAATATTTCTGATATTAGTGGGGTCTTTCCACTTACTTGGCATTTTGCCTACATTAAAACCACATCAGTCTAAAAGCTTCCTGAAAAGCCTTCAGTTCAAGATCCAAAATGCTGCAGTGAGAGTGCTCACAGGGCCTGGAAAGAAAGACCATATTTCTCCCATATTAGCATCTCTTCACTGGCTCCCTGTTATGATGATGATGATGATACTTTATTGATCCCACAATGGGGAAATTACAGTTAACAGAACACCCATTCAAGAAGACAAACAAACAAACATGGGGAGATAGGTGAATTGTGGCCATGCTGCCCCCCTTCTGGAGGCGCTGCCCTTAAATTCAGAGTTGAATTTAAAATCCTTCTCCTCACATTAAAATCTTGAACAATCAGGCCCTGTCAGCTCTTAAAGCCTTCATATTACCATATTGTCCTAATAGAGCACTTTGCTCTCAGACTGCAGGCTTACTTGTGGTTCCTAGAGTTTTTAAAAGTAGAATGGGAGGCTGAGCATTCAGCTCTCAGGCCCCTGTTCTGCGGAACCAACTCCCAGTTTGGATTAGGGAAACAGCCTCTCTACTTTTAAGGTTAGGCATAAAACTTTCCTTTATGATAAGGCTTTTATTTAGGGCTGGATCAGGTGAGCCTGAATCATCAGGGCAAGAACAGTGAGCATAATGGCAAAACATGTGTTATTTAACTTCATATCATTTATTGAATTCTTATTGTTGCACCAGGTTGACTCAATAAAACTTGGTGGGGCTGTGGGTGGGGTCAGTGCCACCCCACGCTACAACTTTACACAGGCCCCTGCTCCACCACACATGCTTTAAAAAAGGGCAGAAGAACTTGGGAAATGCTTCTGTTCAAGTAACCTGTGGGTGTTGTTTTGTTTGGTTACATTAATTTAACAGAATAATGGCGCTTACCATAGAAAATAAGCAGGATGCCACACAAGTGTCTGGTGTGCTCAGAAACACCTTTGAGTGCCCGGTTAAAATGCTGGTGACCACCCACGGCGAAGAACTTCGACATTTCCTCTGCAGGCTCCATTCTCAGGACAGACATGGAGACAAGTTGGCTCAAATTGTGATAACGTTAAGACGACAACTTGTTGTGTTTCATAAGTTTTTCAGCTTAAAACAGGTCAAATCGCTTTAATAGGTGGTTAGTGCTTCCTGTAAGTTTTCTAATGCCTCACTGTGGAAATAAACTGCTCAGGTTGTGTGGACTGTTGTGTTGGATATACAAAGTTGGAAAGAAGTTTAATCAGCTGAGACCAAGAAGAGTCTCTTCACGCTGCATCATGCTGACTTTAACATGTCTTTGGTTGTCTCAGACATTTATTGCTGGAGCACTTCATTGTGGCAGTGAAGTTGAATAAAACAACCAGAGTCCTCGGTGTTAACAACATATTCAGATGTGTAATTGATGTGTAGCTGCAGGGTTTCTAACATTGTTTCTGTCTGCAGGTGCAGCAATCCAGTCTCAGAGGATGAAACAGAAGCACCCACAGTAAGCTGCAGCTGCTGCTACTTCACTGTTTCTGCTGCTGACAAGTTTCCAGCACAGCGGCTTTGTCTACATTCTTGTTTCATAGAGACTTGCTCAATAGGAAACCTGTCCATTAATTTTTTTTATCATTAAAAAATTAAACTTTTTTAGCTCAAACACTGGGAAGCAACTGTTAATTTTTTGTTTCAATTTTTTTGAGTCTTTGTTTCATTGTTTTATGAATCACTGTGGCTGACATCACATATTGCCAACAATGTGTATGGAAAATGCAATTACCTTATTACTACTTTGTACTTATGTTTGTAATATGATGACTTAGAGTTGATACACCAGGCCTACACAGTGTTGAAGCTGTGTATTTCATTTACTGCTGCATAACTTGGTCCATAATTTATTAATGGTTATAGATTACTGTAAATGCACAAAGTGGAATACCAACTGCAATATTTCCCCTTAATAGAAACTTGCTAATAGTTTGTCACTTTTGACAGCGACTCCCAAACAATAGGAAAATACTGCTTTGATTAAAGTAAGTGGATTAATATTTCTATAATGGAGCAGTCAGACACTTGTACAAATGACAAGTGCTCGAGTTCATATACTAGTCCATGTCCTAATTGTTACCAATGGCTAAACGTTAAGGAAGCTCAGCAAAGTATTTTGTTCTACATTCCTGTCTGACATATTCATCCACTTTTGAGACATTTTACCTGTTTCAAGCAAAAACTGGTAAATCCACTGAAAAACAAAATAACTGGTTAAGACTACTTAACTCCATCACACTGCTGTTAAAGCAGCTCAGCCCAGTGTGAACTTGAAATGAGAAGGACCAGCTAAGAGCTCCCACACATCCAAAACACAGCCTCAACTAGATGTTTTTGTTCAGAAACACATCAGACTGAGGTACCAAAACTGAACAAGACACTTCTTGAAAGGTAAAGGTGTGTTAAAGTAGCAGAAGATTGAAATATTTTAATTATAAGAACTACAAGAATGAAAACTACTTGGGTAAATGCCAGGTGAGCTCATTAAAAAAAATTGTTTAATGCAATGGGTGGAAAACTTAATTTTATGCATAAATAAAAAAAATGGGTAGCCCCTCCCATTCTTTCATACTCTGGAGGAGAACTGCTTTCACCGGATGTTCTTACTTTGGCACCTGGGGGACGGCTCCAACAAAATTTCATTGTATTGCGCAATTACAATAATTGCTTAACAAAAAAAAGGTTCCTTTCTTGAGGCTTCACATGCAAAAAAGTGACTTGTGAATATTATAGTAACAGATTTCAATATTTACAGCTTATTATGTGCAATACCTTACTGGGAGAGATCAGCTCAAAGTGTTGCAGTACTGGGGAAACCCTTCTCCTTTTAGAAACTCCAATAAACCAAGCTGCTCTCAACTGGAGACAAACCAGGTTGTTTCACTTTAGTGTGACAGAGAATGTGGGTGAAGACAATGTCTTGGGAGCGTTTCCCTGGGTCCCAGAAGGTTGCCAGTTTCTGGTTGCCTTTTGGTTCAGGTGGAATAAGTGCATCCACTATCCATAATAAACTGGATATCACTGGAAAGTGACCCAGTGATAAGATGTAGAGCTGGATCCTACATCACCCCTTCATCTACTATAAGTGTCTTTGGTGCTTCCTTTGTTAATGAGAGTGCAATGTTGAGAGAGGAGAAATATTCTCTTGCGCTTTCTTTCACAAGCAAGCATCTTTTAGTTGTGACATTTGAGAACTCCAGTCCCAAGTTTGACACAGTCGATATGCTTAAATGTCACAACTAAAGCTTCTCATTTTGTGTTCAGCTGAAGTTTTTTAAACTACAGAGAATCACCGGAGATGAGCTGAGTCTGCAAATAGTTTATTAAACAGCAAGGTCAGTTGTTTAGCCATGAACACCTGGACTCAAAGACAGACAAAAGACGAACGCACTCTTTGCTACTTCTACTCAATAGAATAAATGGAATTAAATTGCAACAGAGTGTCTTTCTTCATCAACTGGTAGCTGAATCTTCTAAGCTCATCTGCAATATTGTTAGAAGGCTCCTGTCTCCTATCGCATGTGTTTGTATTGAGCCAGTTCCACCCACAACTAACTGTTTTGTTGCAATTGTCAGATTGTTTGATGCTTGGTTATTTCAAAGGAGAGGGCTGAAGAATTAAGGCAACCTGAAAGACAAAACCTGCAGTTCAGTGGATGGCCACTTGGGGGTAATCTATCTAAAAAATGGAGAGGAACCTGGTTGAAGGCAAGAGAGATTGATGTGTATGGGGGTGGGGGTGTAACTCCTGTGACTGCAAACTGCCCTTAACTCCTTTTACATCTGTGCCCTGAGTAAATATTTCATTTGTTACAGCCTCTCACCTACCTTGTGTTCCCAACAACTGCACATAGAGGAGAGGAGCTGAGGCAGCAGGCGTTAAACAAAATGAGGTCTTTGCTTCAAGATTTTTTTTTTTTTTTAAAGCAAAACACCTGTATCATGTGCCTTATTATATTTTAGTGTTTCTATTGTGCTCACATGTCAAACAAGCATGCATGACAACAGTATTTAAGACTAATTAGGAAATAAATTCAGTGTGACAAGAGCATGCGAGACACACAATGAAGGGCAGAATATTTGATTTCACAGTCGATTATCTTAAATAGCAAAATGAATACAAATGAAGAGGTGTGTGAAAACTGTTCTCCACCCATGAGCTGTGTAGTTTGCCATTTTAACTGATCTGAATGGTAAATGGCCTCAGAAGCAACAACCTCTGAGGCAAAGCTCCTTCAAATATAACTGAAGAACTAAATGTCTCACGCTGCCCTTGTGTAAAATCTAAAGATCTATGAAGCTGGACAGAAACAAATATATTTCAACAAGCATCTTTGCAGGCAATCTTTTTACAGGGGAAAATGTTAAAAACCTAGCTATATAAACTGACAAGAAGATGAAGAAATGGCACCTATCTGTCAGTCAAATAAGCCACACAGTCTTGATTTTGCTAAAAACTCAATAAAGAAGTAAATTTTTGTCTGTTTTTGATTGATTTTTTTTTCTAATATTTGTATATAAATTTTCTCAGACTGTCAGATTTTGAAATTCTGTCCTCAGCTCCTGTAAGTCTACAATATAAGGATATAACATGACCTGTTCTACAAGGGGATCCTGCCTCCACCCTGGGGCTTGGGGTGGGGTGTGATGAAGGAATAGGAAAGTTTCACTAGAAGTGAATGTAATGTTGAAAATTAGATTAGAAAATGTGCATGAATTTCAGACTCTTTAACAGTGCCCTCTGCCAACATCCAGGTGGTATTACATCATGTGCCATATTACATGATTACGTGATAAGTAGCAACCCCCCCCAAAAACAAACAACCAAACAAACAAACAAAAAGAACAAACAAACAAACAAAAAAAAACCCAGAGAAAATGTTCTTATGGGGGAATGATTTATCCATGAGCTGCAATATAAATTACAATTTGGGCCTCATTGAAGAAATTTATCTCACAAAGGACAGTGAGTAATTCGAAATCATAAATTAGTGTCTTCTTTTGTGAGGTTAGGTAGACCTGATAGGATGCAGCTCTAAAATATGCCTGCCAGCAAGGACAAGTAGGATATTCTGAGCTATACTAGTCCAAAGTACTAGTATTTCTAATCTTTAACTAATGGTGGTATGAGAAGAACATGAAGTGAGGAATAATACAGCCACTTCACAGCCTGGGGGGACACACGGCTGATCAGTTGAGCCTCAGATCATGAGAATGCCTCAGATCGCTCAGAGTTGAGGAGATGGATGGCTTGTGGATAAAACTCTCCTTCAGCCTTTCAGTCTTAGTCTTCAAGCAGCGGTAACGTCAGCCTGATATTACAGCAAAGAAATAATCATCCAAATTTCCTTACTTTTTGTGCTAAGTTTACATATATTTACTACTCAGCAATTATATTTGTACCAGAATGTTCAAATCTTCGCAATAATCATATTGTCTAAACTGGCCTTTGTTTAATAACACCTTATTACTTTGTTACAACTTATTACAACTTAACCAGACTTAGACGAGAGGGAAGAGGAGAGCTGAAAAACTAGAAAAACCTGATTTAGGTTTCCTGTTTTCTTGTATCAGTGGGTGGGTCAAAGACTCACATGTGGCCTGAACAGTTCCTCAGGGATAATGACCACCTGTGTCTCACCAGTCAGGTAAAACCTGAAACTTAACATTACAGCAGTTTTAAGAAGAGGGCATATTTAAGCATTGTGACACTGCCCAAAAATAAAATAAAAATAAAATTAATATTCAACAGTTGTGATTAACTGGGATTTTCAGTTGTACATGGGTTTATTTCTAAGTGAGACACTTCAGCATGCATGTCTACAGAAACTGATTCAAATTGGTTTCATTTCAAATTTTAACCCTTCATAAATACAAAAAACCCAAACCACTGAACATCACACAATCAAGTTAAGACTTTATGATTTCAATTAACAAACAAACATTCTGATGGTTTGGTTACAATTTGAAATGTGTTTTATTGTATGGATGAAGAACAAAGTCTGAGACATCACTTGTTTAAATAACCTTCGAGCTAGGTCACAGACCCCAGCCCCCCAGGCGACACTACCAGAGATCCGTGCCCAGCAACACTTTGTATTTAGGGTTGGGGGCTGGACGGAACCATTCTTTGGCATATGAAAGGGATAACTTCTTTTTAAAAAGATAATTTTTTTATATTTTTGACTAGCACACACTTTTAAAATGTAAAATATTATGTTATTTAACACTATATCCGTTTATTTGGTTTTTATTGGGGTACCAGGTTGAGACATCAGATTTTATTTCGGGGGGTGGGGGGGGGGGGGGGGGGGGGTGCTACAACTTTATATAGGCCCCTGCTACACCACACACGTGTTGAAAGGACATAAAGTCTTGTGAAGAGAAAGACTTGGAGAGCACTTTACTGTACAGGTGAGCTGCAAGACAGAATAATGGCGCTGACAATGGAAAATGGACAGGAGGCCCCACGGGAGTGTCCCGTGTGCTTTGAAAGTGTTTCGGGAGCCGAGCGCACTTTGACCTGCAGGCATGTCTTCTGCGAGGACTGCCTGGCTAAAATACTGGTGGTCGCCCAGGGTCAGGGATACATCGTTTGTCCCCTCTGCCGTCACATCACTGTTCTTATTAAAGAGGAGGAAGCTCGGGAGAGCCTGGCAGCAGATGAAGTGCACACACAGGAGGTCCCTCTTCCTCTCCCGCTGGGGCACTTTCAGATGGCACCGAGGGCCTCCGCAGTCGGCCTGCGGCGTGGAGTTAACTGGGTGGCGCGGTGTTTCAGGGGAACTTCTCGGCAAGTCAGTCGGCAGGGAATTACCGTCACCAACAGAAGCGGGCCTCAAATTTTCTTCATAAGCGACCAAGGGAGACCCACGACGGAAGGCGGTGGTGCTGTGGATATACCTGAGGTTGAACCCAGCGAGTGCACGGAGTGTCGGCTCACCGGGGCAGACTTTCTCTGCCTGTTAGTGGCGATTTTGTTGTTCGCGCTGACGTGGATTCTGGTGAGCCAGTTTTGAGGATGTTGCAGACTTCAGCAACATTTACTCTGCAGGCTCCATCCTCAGCACAGACACGGAGACAAGTTAGCGCACACTGTGGTAACGGTAAGGCGATTAAAAAAAAAAAATCAAAACATGTTATTTAAACTCCACATTTGTTGTGTTCCATAGTTTTTCTGTGTAAAACAGGTCAAATCCCTTTAATATCAAGGTGGTTAGCACTTCCTATAAAAGTGTTCTATCGTGGAAATAAATTGCAGAGGTTATTTGGACTGTTAGTTGAATGCACAAAGTTGAAAGGAGAGGTTTAGTCAGCTGAGAGCCATGCTGAATTTAACGCGTAGTTTGGTTGTTTGCCTCAAAGACATTTATTATTATTGGAGCACTTCATTGTGTCAGTGAAGTTGAATAAAATGACCAGAGAGCCCTTGGTGTTAACATCAGATGTCTCATCGATGTTTAGCTGCAGGATTTCTAACGTTGTTTCTGTCTGCAGATGCATCAATCCTGCCAGAGGACCTGCGGATGAAACGGAAGCTGCAGCTGCTGCCGCTTCAGTGCTTCTGCTGCTGACAAGTTTCCAGCACAGCGGCAGGCTCTGTCTACATTCTTGTTTCATAGAGACTTGCTTAGTAGGAAAACTCTTTATTTATTTATTTTTTATTAATTTTGATGTAATTTCTTATATATTATAATTTTTACATTTTCTAGAAAAGACTGGAAAGCTGTTCAGTATTTTTTATAAAGGAAATGAAGCTCTTGAATGTTTGTTTCGTTGTTTATGAATCACTGGCCAACAAAATCTGACATGGTGTATACTGAGTATCCATTAAAATGGAAAATACATGGTTGCTGCACTTCATACTTTATATGTTGCTTGTTTATAGTTAAAACACCAGGCTTACAGCTTTAATTTTTTAAAATTTCATTTACAGCTGCATAATTTAATTCATAACCAGTGATTAACGATCAAAGATTAAACCTAATGTTTATTAAAAGCGGCAAGTGGTGCTAATAGTTAAAATTTGTATGAATACATAAAAACCACTTTTGACACTGAATCAGCTGCTGTTCACACACAACAAAAAAGAGTTTACACACACAAAGAGAAAATAATGCTTTGAAAAAACAAGTGGATCAATATTTATTTCTATAATGGAGCAGTCACCTCATTTATGTTTAATACTGACAAATGACTGAAAATATTGATGTAAGTTGAAATGATATTTGAGATGAGATCGAGTACAGTTATTTTGTTCCATGAGTGTATTGAGAATTGAGTTCATGTACAAGTCTGTGCCCTCTGTGTGGTACAAACACACCCTAAAAGTTAAGGAAGCTCAGCAAAGTCTTTTGTTCTGCATTCCTGCCTGGCATCTTCCTCTGCTCTCATAAAAAACTTTTAACAGTTTTGACGGCTGGACACGTGGATTTGTTGCACAGGTGGCATCCTATCACAGTAGCATGCTGACATTCACTGAGCTCCTACAGCAAGCTGTTCTTTCACATATGTTTGTAGAAGCAGTCTGAATGCCTAGGTGCTTGGTTTTATACACCTGTGGCCATGGAAGTGATTGGGACACCTGAATTCAATGATTTGGATGGGTGAGTGAATACTTTTATATAGTGTATTTTAGGGGAAACAAAACAGCTTCACAACATAGGAAATAACACCTCACATCAGGACTCACCAGTCTTTTGTCATCTGAAGTATAAGGATCACTCATTTGATAATATTTAATATTTCATTTGATAATAAAGACCATTTGGCCAGAGAAGACCAATGGATGAAAAGAGGAATAAAAACATGTTGATTTTTAATTGATTATTAATTTTAAATACAGATAAAACTAAAGACATGTTGTTTTCCACCCAACAGTTACACTGAAGTGATTAAATTCAATTTATGCTTTGTCCCACACAAGTGGGGCTATAGAGGTGATACACAGTCAGGTAAAATGGGACAAGCCTTTGGAATAAGAGAGGTAAAAGCTGATGCTCAGGAAGGTCCAGATGCAGTATTAAGTATACCTAATGACTGACAACATGCTAAAAATGGGACATAAATATCAGAAATTTGAAAGATTAACGACGTTAAAATATGTAACTCAATGTAAGTTAAAATTTACATTGTATATAATATACATTGTCCTAATAGCAAGTTATGATTTTCAAATGAACCAAATAAACTTCCACCAGCTTGGTTACAAATTTATGTTTTTTTTTTCTTTAAAGATTTCACTAAATTAATCTTTGCACGGGTCAATACCCTAAGTGGACACTTCCAGAGATACCAGCTCCTCAACTTCCACACTGTTGTGGTTGGGGGTTGGTAGGCAGTGGACTGAACCAATGGGAGGCACATAGAGGGGGATAGCTTTTTAAAAATGTTTTTAAAAATTTAAATATAACATGTTTTTGTGATTAATATAATCACTTTCAGTGCATTATTGCGTGAATTTAACAAGGTCAGCCCCCTGCAACCATGAATTAGCTGAGCAGAAGAAAATAGATGGATGGATCATTTTGTTTTCATTTTAGTGGGGCACTAGGGAGTGGAGTCCCCCTCTGCTACATCTTTATATAGGCTCCACTTGATAAGCAAAGAGGAGGAGCTTTATTTTACTAGTACTAGAAGTCTACTTTGTTTTGTACTTAGTTATTGTAGGTAAGGCTTATGGAGCTTGACAAAGAAGACAGTCAGGAGGACACACAGTGTCCAGTCTGCTATGATTGTCTTTCTGGCACAGAAAGCATTCTGGTCTGCAAATACCTGGCTAAAATGATGGGGACTGCAATTATCCACGAGAAGAAACAATACAAAATCATTTGTCCTCTCTGTAGACAGATTACAGCCCTAAAGAGAAGGAAAGCACCTGAGGTAGCTGAAGCAGACAGCGTGTCAGATGGAGGAGAGACACAGGTGTCTCTTTTGATGTCTCTGGAGCAGCTCTCAGGATCGCAGGTCTGGGTTCAAATAACTGAAGCTGAACCCAAACCCAGAACATACACCTGTCCATGGGTACGATAATAAACTGCTTGCAAGGCCTGCTTTTAGTACTGCTAGTGCTTCTCTTGATCTTCTTATAAGCATGGCCTGCCTGCGGCTTGGGGACACTACTGTTCCAGGCTCTGGTTTCAGGACAGGAAACCGAAAAACATGCCATGGCAGAACAACAGAAGACCTGGCAAGCACTCAGTATTTGAAATTCACGCGCAATTTAAGTTAAGAGGCTAAATTTCATTTTCTGCAACCCAAACAACTGTTGTGGCACTAGTTGTTCTAAAGCTTGTTCTGTTTGTGTACATTCAGATGAACAAAAGTACTGAGTGTTTGCATGGCTGGATTGCTATTGTGGCTGGGAGATTAAGTAAAATTGCAGATTTGCTATTACCTCCAGTTTTTCAAAGAAATTTACAAGAAATAACTAGACCAAATCAATTTACTATTTCAAAACTCAGCAATAGCATATTCATATTTTCCCTGCTGTATGGATTTGATCTGTTCTCAACTATAAATAATTTAGCCTGGACTAAAGTTTGTTTTATTGTTTATAGATGCATCAATCATTTCTCCTGCAGGTCAGCTGCAAACAACACAAATACCTCATTCAGCATAATTTAATTTATATCCGCAAATAAGATTTAGAAGCTTATTTGCAGATATAAAGTGGAGTACAAAGTACAATATTTCCCTTTAAAACAGTCACTTCACACCAGCACAGAATAAGAAGGATGTTACTGTGATTCAAGTTTTTGTACTAGCATTTGTTTGTTTAGAGGGGAAGCACATATGTTTTCTATGAAAAGTGAATATGTTTGACCTGCTTCTGATCAAAGGCCTGAGAATGACAGTGCTTTATTCCCTTCGGTCACCCCGTAGATAATTGTGTATATCTCTTTCTATTGTTACACATTGTACTGTAATATTCATTTTAACTAAAAATATTATGTTGGCAGAAGATCTTTTTTTTTTTTCCCACCAAAATTCCTGTATTGTGACCAAACTGTTGTTCACAGCGAGAAGTAACTTTCGACCCCACAACTGTGCTGCAACAGTTTGATGACGGTGGATAGATGACTGACTTTAGGGTTAATGATTTCCTTTCTTAACTTTTGTCAAGTGCTTCAGCTTCAATGACCTTTGACCCCCTGCATTTATGCAAAGACTACATAAACTTATATTTTTAAGCAGAGAGGAAAAATGCATATTTTTTCTTCGTTTTAAAATCTGTAGCTGCAGTTCCATTTTTTTCATGCTTAATATCAGAGGGCATGATCTTTGATAAAGAGAAAACTATTTTTTTCCAATTTTGTGTCAAAGTATTTTCACAGCTTTGGTATCATCTGATCCACAAAAACATTAACTTTGGCCACAACTCGAGAACGAGGTGACCTAGAACGTTTAAATCACAACATAGATGCATCAACTACAAATCTCATTGGCACCTGCTCAGCGGTGCTCTTGTTAATGTGGTTTCTATTTTTTATTCATTTTGTACTTCTGGAATTAAATAATCAAAAAACAAAAACAAAAAAAGAAACAATTATAACAACAAAACTGTCTGCAGGTTATCTTACCACAGTATGAACATGTTCACTGAGCACTTTCTCCCTCTTTATACTGTCACTGGTGTCTTTTGTATATTTAAAACTTTATTGCTATTGTGGGACCATCCATCAACATGAAAATCACACAGATCGTATAAAGGAAGAAGCCTCCCAGGTGTGTAACCTGTAGGACTGGCTCGCAGGACGACCAACTACAGACTGACAGAGAGAAACTAGGAGTGTACAGTTTACCCGGGATGGCAGTGGATAACGGCACAGCTCAAACAAGTCTTTCCATTTGTCATGAGGCTCCTCCTAAGTTTATCACTGCATTGTAATGTGAAACCGTGTTTGTTCAAAAGCATTAAGACTTTCTCAGACTTTCTGTCATTTGTGATTTTCTTTTTCAAGTTCTGTTGTCTCATTTTCTCTATGAAAATAAATAGACTTGGGTCAAATGGAACGTCTTTACTTTCTATTTAGGACAAATGTAAACAAATAAAACAATGCTAAAAAGTGGGATTAAATGTGCAGCCTGGCATTTTCTGCTGCTTGGAAACAGGGAAACAAACAAGGCAATAAAAATGAGGCTTTTTGCTTTTTAACAAGTTTTTTAGTCTTTGAAATATAACGTTTTGATGCCCACTTTTATTATATTTACCACTTTTTGGGTGTGAGGTTTGCTTCTCCAGCAGATTGAACACGTTAGACAGGAATGCAGAACAAAAGATTTTGCTGTGAAGACATCCCTAAGGTAAACAGTTGCTTAGCAATTCACATAAAATGACACGGCATATGTATAAACTTGCTTATCCAAACAACCAGGGAAAAAAAAAAAACTGATAACAGTCCAAATCCCAAGTATCTCAGTATACTGTCGGTATCCATTTTCAGTAATACTGTACACTGAGTACAATCATCGTGTTTCTTTCTTTAAATATCAATAATGGCACTTTAACCAAGGCATCCACATCACTGGGCTACATCAATACAAGCCAGGGGAAAATCGAAGCAGTCAGTGCGAGTAAAGTAAATGCAGAAAGCAGGCAGAGCAACCATCCTGTTGTCGTACAAATCCTGCGCCTTCGTTGGCGAGGACTCACGGTTAACACCACACCGGGTGCATCCCCTTCAGCCATAGGCCGCCCTTGGGAGCTTATGATGAATATCTGGGATGCCTTTTGACAGGGGCTGATTCGCCTCTGTTGGCGAACTCGCTTAGAAATGTCTCTGAAGCAGCGAGTGATCCAGTTCACGCCACTCGGTGAACTGTCTCCCGAGGATGGCCGTGCGCTCTGGAGCTGTCCCAGCGGCGAAGGAAGAGGCACCTCCAGGGTCTGCCGCTCTTCTCGTTCCTTATCTGCAGCGAGCGACTTCAGCGCTTTATTTTGTTTCTTGATGAATGTAAGATGTCGACAGATCGGGCAAACGATCGTGTTTCTGATATTTCCATCGCTGTTGATTGTCACCAGCGTTTTGACTAGACAATCGTGGCAGAAAACGTGGCCGCAGCTTAATGTTCGTTCAGTGCCCGAAAGACACTCATAACACACCGGGCATTCAGATGCGTCGTCCTGGCTATCTTCCTTATAAAGTGCCATTCTTCCACAGGGAACTTAATACCGAGAGCATAAAAAAGTAGACTCCTCTCACCAGTCTGGGGAAACCTCTCCAAGCCCTTTTTCTTCAACACAACTCTTACTCACTATGGGTGGAGCAGAGGCGTGTAAAAAAGTGTGGCACAGGGTGGCAACAATCCTTGATTGGCCTTTCCCTCCTGGGTCCTTGCTCTTTGTGGTCAGCTTTTTTCAGGTGCGAACATATTTGTCCCTCTAGTTTTTTTTTGTTTTTTTTTTTCACTTCACTTCATTCCCTCAAGTCCATTTTGATAGTTTCAACAATATCCCTCTATGAATTTGCTGACATTTGTGAGTCCTTATACTGATGCTATGATTATTATTCCTTAGCATGAAACCACGATTGTTACTGTCTCACTGATAAATTCAAAAACTCCGGGGAAAAGTAGCCCGACATTTATTGGGAGGTGCACGTCAGATTGCCCCAATCAAATCAAATTGAGAGTGGTTTCCGGTTATGTACTAGGACCTACGCACAAGTCTAAATCAGGCCTAATGAGTAATATCACAAACTAACCCCCTCATGCAGTCCCAGGTCAGTGGGGAGACCCTGAGGGCAGCCAGTTTTAAACTACAGCAGTGGAAATGTGTGAAGTTTGCTGTGACAATAGGAGAGACGTGACCTCCCTAAGGGGGGCTCCATCTGGCTTCATTCACTCCCCTTGCAAGTGCTGCACATGAGTCTGATGACAACCTACCTAGAAAATGAAAATCAAATTAATCTTTATTATTAATGACGATGTGTGTGTGTGTGTGTGTGTGGGGTATAATAAAATAAACATGGTCTCCATCAGCATATTTTACATGTTTTATAGGGCTGCTGTTGTGTATATAATAGTGATGAATGCAGGTCAGAGGTCTCCCTGTCAATTTTGCCTAGGGTCTCAGTAGACTCTAGGACTTCCACTGGTTGGTACAGTGCTTGTGTGTAGTTTGCATGTTCTCCATGTGCCTGTTTGGGTTTTCTTCCAATGCTCCAAAGATTAAGGGTCAAAATTATTCTGAACTAACTGGTGGGCTGTCCTGGGTGTATTCTGCCTCTTGCCCAAATGACTGATCTTAAAATTTCTTTCTCGATAGCAGAGCTAACAACTCACAGACAGCAGGAGGGCTCAAACAGATTTCAGAATAATGTAGTGAAGAAATATGAACTATATTTACCTTGAAAAGCTAGTGACATATAACTATAAGCTATAAATAGGCTGGTAGTCTATATGATGCTTTAAACATTCTTGGGGGTGGCTGCTTGGATTAACTGTATTGCTGGGCCTGTGGTAAAAAAGCACCCCGTGATGTTATTGAGATGTCAGACTTTAAAAAAAAAAAAAAAAAAAGGCTCAATCAGCCTAACACATAATTGGTTCCATGCAGCTTTTTTTGGCTGTTAATTTGGAATATTTTGTGTAATACTTGTCTTTTTGTGTAGTCCCACTGACTTAAATTTTGTTCCACAGAAGGATTCTGTGTTGTAAGATGCGATTGCTGCGTAAGAACAGGGAGGAATTTTGTTCTGCTTGAACAAACGAGCCAACTGTTCTTCTGACTGTGGATTTATGAGAAACCCTCCTTGTGAGATTAATGCAGAGTGGAATAGTAAGCACATGAACATACATGTCAAAACAATAGAAAACGAGTGTTAATGTTCATCAAACTAAAATGCTTGAACTGCAATTACAAGTTGAATTACAGGAAATACGAGAACCTCAAAATTGTAATTACTTACAGGACTTTTATAAACGTTTACTTTATTAAAAAAAAAAGAGACAAATATCAAATAAAACCCACATTAACCAGTGAGATTATTAAAAATGTAGAGTTTAATATATATAGATTTCTTTCTGACATTCTGATAAGGATTGCAGGTAGGCTTCACAGTACACACTGTGTTCCACTTGATATGCTAAGCAGAGGAAGGGGTGGGAAGGGTGGGCTTGACAAGCAGCAGGTTTGTTTGTACATTAGTAGTGAAAGCAGAAGGAGGCAGTACATCCACAGGCAATGTCTACTCCACCGTATTGCTCTGAAACCCACAAAGGACCATTTTTTTAATTTTTTTTTTTATGATCCACATTCTCTAGAATCCATCTACAGGCCTGAATTTTATTCACGGTCCTTCTTACAATCCACAAATAAAAATTGTGATTGACACAAAACATGGATTATACAAAACACTATCTAAGCGCATGCATGAAAACACATTTTCACGTTTTGTTGTTTTGCTCATCTTCAGCACACACACACACACACACACACACGCACCCTCCCTCCTGCACATACACACACAACAAAATGCAAACAAACTGGGCTTTACTTTAGACCAACATCCCTGGTGATATTGACTTGGGAAATATAGGCCAGCATGAAATGATAAACCTGCGTAAATGTGTATTGTTCAACCTATGACTTTGCACTTGAAATCTGCTGTAATGATACTTTACTGTCTGAAATTCTGTTTGTTTAAAAAAAATCAGGACTTGTGTCTTGGGGAAGGGTACAGATTTCTTTTTTCTTTTAGCAGTGTAATAATCACACCTACAATGAATATGACTGCATGCTCTTAGGTGGCTGTAAGTTCCAGTTATGACTCACAAAAGCGTTACAGTTATACTGCCCTGTACTGGTAATAATACATGCCAACAGGCCCTAATCAACCTTTATTCCAATGCTAACTCGTATTTGCCCTGTAAGGAATTACAAAATCAGGTAGCCTGCTATTTGAGATCTGAGTCAGTCACATTCAGAACAAACCTGCCTCCTCATATAAACGTATGGATCCAGCACAGAAAATAAAATCCTCTAGCACACATTAATTATGTCCATAGTTCCAAAATAACTGGTGTGAGGGCACTTGCAATTGTCATACAATTACCACAACTAGCAATATAATCAACATCACTAAAATCTTCATAAACAAAGTCCATTGAGAACACACACTGAGGCATACCATAGATCACTTCTGGAGAGAGAATAATCTAGAATTCATTTTGGCAGAGGTTAATTCACACACTAAAAAAAAAAGGCTTTCAAATGAAATTAATGGCTTATTTCTGCAGGTTTGGAAAGGGTGACTTTGACCACTTTTTGGACTCTAGTGGATGAGTAAACACTGTAATTGCACTTTAATTGACAAAGTTATTGTCCTCGGAAATTTTCAAGGAAATTATAGTACCACTGCAGCATCTGTTACATGATAAATTTGAATCATTAACTGGGTTGAGAATAACAGCAAAGGGCAATTATTTCAAGTTTAAATGTGTGCCAATTTACTACTAATAACAACAGTTTTTTTTTAGGGGATAAATGCATCTTCATTATGAATTCAAAAACATGGGCCATGTAAACAAATCATGTACTTCAACAAAAAAAAGAAGAGAAGATATGGCATCGGTGTGCAACTCCTTCGTCCTTTAGCGTGCCTGAAGTCAAAGCTCAGGAGGAAGAATTGGAAAAGACCACAACTGAATTTTTTTTTTTTTTTAGCAGAAAAAACATTCTGCATTTCTGCTGCAGCATCGTAGTTACCTGGTGTTAAAGTGAAAAATTATGACTCTACAGTAAACCTGTTCATTGTGTGTTGGGACAAAAATAACATCAAATTTTTAATCATTACATTTTCTACACAATAGATATCAGCACATATATCATTATTATATATTCAAGATATGCACTTTACATATACTTTTCCTCTCAGCTTATATACATTAGTTTATGTACAGTCTTTGTATTTACACAAGGGGTAAAAGGTCACTGAACCTGAAGCACTTGAAACAAAGTTAAGAGAGAAAGACATACGAACCTAAAGGCAGTGTATCATCCATCCATATCATCAAACTGTTACAGCACAGGGGTGGGGGGTCCTGGGTTACTTTTCAGTGTGAACAACAACAGTAACACTCGCACAAAATAAAGCACTGCCATTCTCAGGCCCTTGATCAGAAGCAGGTCGCTCATATTGGCTTGTCATGCAAACACATCGTGGTGCTTTCTTCCTAAATAAATAAGGGATGCAAGTACAAAAACTTGAATTACAATAACATTCTTCTCATACTGTGCTGGTATAAAGTGAGTTAAAGTGAGTTCACCTAAAGGTAAGTTTCAGACAGAAAACGGCAATTGTGACAGAAGAGGGGAAGTAAAGATGGGGAGTGACACTAAGAAAAAACATTAAATGTTTTCTCTGGCATGCAAAGCCTGTCTCTAGGGCTCAGCATATTCCTAATGTGCACAAAGCTTGAATACCCTGTGAGCAATATAACCAGACTACGCTCTCACTCCGTGTTTCTATTTCACCCTGAGGATGGGCTTTGCTCCTAACCGTTTCAGTCTCTGAGTTTCCCCTAACCAAATGTTGTACAACTTGCAAATATCATATTGCAATTTGATTGCATGTTCTAATAAGGCAAAAATAAATTTGAAAACACAAAATACAGACCACTGCATTAACAACAAAGCAAAGCTATAAAAAGAAATAAAATCTTTTAATGCAATACTCATCTATTTTCCAGTCTTTCCTCCTAAAGGCAACTGTTCCTCCACTATGGCATTTTGGTGTTTTTTTTTTTTTTTTATTTTTAATTTTTTTGTAGTAGCAGTCACATTGATTTACTAGCAAGCAGTTGGAAAAGTTGAGTTTCTTTGCAGCCTGTAGCAGATGTGAGAGAGGGTTCATTTTCTGGTTGGCACTGGTGAGGCCAGTTTCCATCGGACCTTGGCGGAGACAGTTAAGACTATGTACAACCATAGGGGTGCTGGTAAATGATGCCTAAGGGTGATAGGTCATAGAGTGGTACTCTGGGGCTCCTCCTCAGGCACAGCATCCCCCTCTGGATCTGTCACTGCCATGGACCTCCTGCAGGGGGCACCGCTGAACTCATCGATGAGGCTGTCCAGATTGACATTGATGGAGGGGATTTCATAATTGAAGATATCTAATTGTGAGGATGGGAAAGGTGAGTATGGTGAGCAGAATAGTGGAAATGGTGACGATGAGCACCAGGAAGAGGAGGAGAGGGCATATGATGATGAAAATGGAGTGTAAAAATGAAAGAGAGCAGAAATAATATTAATTGTTTTGAGTCTGAACTCATGGTAAGTGGCATATGACTGAAGGAATCAGTAGATTACATGTGCTTCAGATTCACAGGGATGTTGTCAGCATGGTGCTAATTACATCAACAAACTTGCTAGAGACTAGTGGTAGTATGTCACAGCCTTTTGTGTCTTTTGAGACAGGAAGAACAGATATGTTGTCAGATAAAATACAATAACAAATCAAAAAGACTGCACAGTGACAATTACATGTTTACAACAGTGGACAGATAAACAACAAGGAGGCAACAAGATGTGTGTGGAACTCTCTGGAAAAAAATGGCACCAAGACACCAAGTGGGCTTAAAGTAACAATGGAGATCTCCAGAGGACTGTAAATAGTATTTGCTGTAAATACAGATACTCTTATGTGCTGCTCCATTTAATGGAAGCGGCAGGTCCAAACAGAGACTGATGACTACTCCTGTGTAGGAATGAGATGGAGTGTGGCAGTGTAATAAGAGGAAGCAGAGGTTATAAAAAGCGATGAACCTGCCAAAGGAGGAGTGGGGGTTACCTGTTGCCCCCCTGATACTAGTGGCAGGGGTGTTGGAGATGTCTGCCAGCATAGGGCTGGGAATGGGGAACAAAAGGAAGGGGCTTTAGGATGAAACCGTTGTAAGCAATGGTGTCTGCAATGTGAGCGCAGTGTGATGCACTCTGGGAAGTCCTTAAGCCATGCATTATTAGTTGAAGTGCAAAGAAACTACAGCTAACCTGCTAAAAAGGGACAGGGATTCTGATTGAGTGTTACAGGTGGGTATGTTTGAGGCAGGCTGCAGGAGACCCCAGAGGCATCCACAGTACGAGGCCAGGCAGTGAGATGGAGTTTATGGGGCGGGGGCGGTCTGGCTTACCCTAAAAGTCCCCCTCACACTTAGCCCACACTGAATCCCTGGCCTCACACAGCTGCAAAGTACACAATAGTAGCAGGGGGAACAAGAGAATGATAAATATAACAAAGTGACAGGATCACTGGTATATATTAACAGAGCACCTCATTTTGAGAACATCATAATGTAGCTTTAACGTGGGGTTTGCCTGGCTGGGTTTCCACTCCTGCTACACAATAAGAGACACTAGACTGGTGTGAACTGTGTACGCCTCTGACCTACCTCTGCCAAGTGGGGGTCTGGGTAACACAGATAAACAGAGAGCACATGATGAATCTAATGGCAACTTCCATACAAGCAGGACGAGCTATGCTTCTCTGATGTTTCCACACGTTACCCAGAAACATCATCACATAACACAAGCAATGAATACATTGGTCAGGAGATTTGTTTACTACAGTAGCACAAAAAAAATGCTAATATTTACATTTTATCATTCTCAGGCATCTGTGTCTAAAAGGCAACTTGTTTTCATTCAGACATTTATTTGGGACCAGTCAGCAAAGGGGACAGGTATGTCTAGAGTGACAGGTTCTATAGAGTCCTACACTCGTCCACCGTCTCCATTGGACAGAGCCACAGCGAGTCTGAGAGAGGGCCGCTGCAGCCCCACCTGTGGTGGTGGCGGTGGGGGTGTTGTTGCCAAGGGCTGATGTTTACCTGTAGACATGCTCTCCCCAGGAGACAGTCCATCCAGGAGGCCCTGCTCCATGGGCTGAGGAACTGGGGCCACAGGTGGGCCTGTGAGCCCCGGTGGGGCTGTGGGTGGCTGAGGAGGGGGCAGGCTGGGTCTCTGCCTGGGCTTAGGGGCAGGCCTCGACTTGGTGAGTGTCCCCGTCAGGGAAGGTGGGGATGAAAGAGAGTGGGGTGTACCCAGTGGGGTCTGCCCAGGGGAGGACGGTGGTACTTGACCTGAAGGACAGGTCAATCCATAAGGGGAAGGGGTGCTAGAGGTGTAGGAGACAAGCTGACTGGTGACGGCTGACCTGTGGACTGGTCAGACATCCCTCCAGACTGGCCGTAAGGGACCTTAGGAGGCACAGGGGCCAACTTCTTGGAACCTGGGAACACACACAATAGTCAAATTAGTTTCCTGTGGAAATATGAACAAAAGATGTTTAAACTTTGGAACGTCAGTCAGTGAAAGCTCAGATTGAGAGAGGTACTGACCTTTGCGCAGGGTGTGTGGACTGTGCTCTGTGGAGTGGGGAGACTGGCTGCTGCTTTGAGGGCTACTGCTGGGAGGTACTGTTGGACCTGCAACCTGGATGGCTTTGTGTCCAGTTACAGGGGAAAGCTCTTTACTCTTCAATGACTGAAAAGGACAGGTGAATATTAATGTGTGAACAGTATCAGACAGTATGTTTATGAACAGTAAGTGTTTTGGACTGGTTGCGTGTACACTACTTATAGCTACTACCACCACCATCACCATCCTTTACGACTGTTTCCACTGCTACCAACATTGCCAAGTTTTCTGAAGTCAAGGGGAGAAGTTCAACATCTAAACCCCTGGTATTTTTAAACAGATTTACACAAATTTAGTACACATAATTCTGGATAGGTGCAAATGTTTCCACACATTTGCACTACATTAAAGATGATGAAGTATCCTCTTGAAAAAAAAAATGATTTGGCAGATTTTTACACCAGATGCAACCCCCAGAGGATTTCTGGCTCCTCCCAGCAATGAACTGGGGATATTGTGCTTGATAAGCAATTGTGTAAATTGTGTGTGTGTGTGTGTGTGTTTTAGAACTTTTTTCCAGTTTTAGAAAACAACAGAGTGTGAATACAGATTAAATGCTTCTTTGGACAGTGAAGATACACTGAAAATAGATGACAGACACTTCATGCAACTAGATACGACTGACAAACTCTTCACTGAATGCATAAACGTACGCAGTAGAGTGAAATTAATTGGAAAAAAATCTAACTGAAAGAACAAGTAAACATAACTGATTACATTTTAAATTAAACTTTTTTTAAAAATATGACTCGTGTACCCCCCCCCCCCCCCCCAAACCCCCCCAAACAAAAGAAACACACCCATTTTGGAGCATAGTAGAAGTGACATTTAAAGTTATATAACATCTAAATAACTGCCATTCCTTTGAGTTATACAACAAGACATCTGAATGCAGGTCATCAACTTTCTAAATCACAAGAAGAGGCATTAAAAAGCAAGCTTGCTCTGACTGCTGTAATGATTCACACTGTGGTAGTAACACCAAAGGCTTCTGAGTCAAAATACTATCAGAGACAAACTGTAAAACTCAGCACTTTGGGTCCAGCCGGAGGTACTGCACTGTTAGGGTTACTATTTTACTAATCTCAAAAATCCTTTCATAAAAACAAGAGGTTTTCCATGTGCTGATTGGTAGAAAACTGCTGCAGACTTGACAATAAATACATTTTTTATTCTAGTTCAAAGCCATTCCTCATGTATTTATTGTCTACTCAATAACAGCATCAAACTGAGTGCTATGTAAGCCAGTAACATCCTTGGTTGCTGGACAACCCAGCTGACAGGCATCCCGAGACAACCTGTATGTTACAGAGATATACAATTTGACGGGGGAGGTAAAAAAAAAAAAAAAGCCAAAGGAAAATATGAGCCAGCAAGCTAAAGGAGAATATAGCTGCCACTCTGTGATGCATCCATTGTGGCCAGGCGTGTGTTGTATTTACCTAGTCAGCCTGGGGGGTCCTCTCTCTCGGGCACATGGACAGGCAGCCCACGGCGGGGGCGGGGGGCACAGATGAAGGGAGGCTAGGGGGGTTGCCAAGGCTCTGGTCATGACGGGTTAGTACCAAGGGGGTTTTGATGTAGAGTGGCGAAGCATTAGTGTCTTGCATGAGGGCATGCGACATGTCACCAGGTGGGCTGTGTTTGGGGAAGTGAAGGACAGCTAGGTTTGGGGTTCGAATTGATGTCAAGTGAAGAGGAGGAGGAGGAAGAAGAGGAGGAAGGGGGTGGGGCAGGGGGGGTGAAGCCAGACCAGCGCACCGGGGGTGGGGGTGAGCCAGGGGGCTGGGACTCTGGACCTGGTTGCCACAGGGCGAGCGCAGGGTGGGGGTTTGGGATAGAAGTGGTGGGGTGTGGTATGGCACATAGAAATGGGGTAAGGGGGGGGTGGACGGTCATCCCCTGGGGGCGGGTGGGCATGAGAGGTGTCCGGCCGATTGGGCGACACGTTGTCTGAGCTGTAGATTATAAGAGAATAGACAGCACAAAAGAAACAGCTCTATTGACTGAACAGGGAAACGCACTGGAGCGATATAGGAGAAGCTGTTTGGATGATTAGGGTGTGTTAGTGTGTTAGGCATCTCGAAGCCAAAAAACAGGAGGATTAAAAAAATAATACTGCATCTTGCGGTGGGCAGTGGGCACACAGTCAGCAAAGACAAGCACAAAGAATAGAAAAGAAAATTAAGTTTCATTGCGAAAGAAAAATAATACAGTGTGTAGGACTCCCTCTGTGATCACCTTGTGTCTGCACACTGCATAGAGCTGTGAGGATCCTTCTCTGGAACCAAAGTGCTGGTCTGCAGCTTTCAATATCAAGTTGAGTTGATGACTGAAAATCTCCTCACTGCTGGATGTGGAAACCCTACCCGCCCTAATCCTATATGACTTGTTTGTATCGCAGGTCCTGCAGTCAGCCCAGGGCAGTGTGAAACAGACACAAAACCCTTTCAAAGGCTGAAAGAGCCACAGGAGATGAGGGGAAAGACAGCCAAGCCAGAAGCCATAATATCTCTCGCCTGCCACACAGGCAGAGCCAGTGACCATGAGGTGATTACTCATGTGCTTAACTGTGATAATGATACCAAAGAAATTGTGAAATCAGTCTTGTGTGTCAACAGAAAAAATAATAATTCACGACCAAAGCTGAGAAAGCCAGCCACAAACAATGGGATATTGGATATATTAGCATGCTTGCAACAACTAGCAGGTTGAAGCTTAGTGCCACGTAGATAAACAAAACTTGTTTATACAGTATTAGGACTAAAATTCTTCAGATAGTTTTTTGAATTTTGACTTTTACCCACAGTGACTTGACAAATGGGCACAAGGACAATTCAAGAAATGTGCGACGTGTGAAAACAAATTAATAACAGAATGAGACTTGACCACAATCGAGGGAGATACACCAAAAAGAAGATGGCGGCATTGCATATGAATGGAAGCATGATCAACAGCCAAGAACCAGTGCAAGATGATGTGATGGTGACGATAACAATAAAAATGAACACTGGTGGATGGAGAAGCGAGGGCCAGGGTCTCCACTGTGACTTACCAGACCCTTTCTCCAAGTGGAGGAGTGGCAGAGGGAGAGATGACGAGTTCTCCGGGCTGCTCGGGGATGAGGACGTCTCCGGGAGAGCCGGGGCCTTGCATGCCTGGAGGAGTGGAGGAAGCCTTGCGTGCCAGCGTGGACGAACCCTTACGAGACACCCAGGAGGTATCCATAACCCTGACGCCCATACTGGAGACAAACAAATGTAGAGAGTCATGTATAGCAATATCAAACCCCTGTGAGATGAATGGAGGAAAGAAGTGGGGGAAGTGAAAAAGGAATGATACAGTACCTTTGTATCTTCCTAATGCTGCATTAGTAGGGAAAAGAGAGGCAAAAGTGACATGAGGTCATAAGTAATGCAGACAAGGTTCACAATATGTTTAAGATTTGATAGGGAGCTATGATCATGGCAGGGAGATGAGATCAAGAGTAGAGGGAGATTGTGAGAGGAATTCAGGCCATGTTACCAGTGTGTACTAATATGCTGAATGCCATTTAGAGGGCTGCTTTGTCCAGTTTGTCCAGTTAAACCTTTTTAGTCTTAGAAAAGCTCGGAGCAGATTCTTTTTCCAAGCTGCTCATTACTTGAAATGGATAAAACCTATTTTCTGTCCACCACCCCCATATTGAATAGCTGCTTCCACAAATTTAGACTGATGCCTTTAGTGTGATTATAGAGTTTTGTTCAAGGTTTTGGTTCTAATTCCTCCAGTGATTTTCCACCGGCCCGATGAATGAGTCAGGCCAGGTGACGTGCTAGCCAGACTGTGAAGAAGGAGCTGGGTGTGGGAGGATGGGAACATAGCATTGGAGAAACATTTCCTTAGAAAAAAAAAAAAGGTAACCAGCAGCTCTCCATCAGAGACCTGTTGCCATAGAGACCATGCCATTCAAACATATTCAGCCCCAAATATTCAAATGAGGGCAGTTTTCAGGCTTCTCTTGATGAATCCTGATAATAAAGTGGTACAGCTGTATGCATTACTATGAGATAAGATATGCAGTAGAATACTGATTTCTGTGCTGCTTATGAGGGCTTCTGACTCACAGGAATGAAAGCTTTAGATTAGAGGATCTGTGAAAACTTTTAATTCTCTCCTTAAATATAAGAATTCAGTATCAGTTGCCTGAGAAGAGGCGTGGGTGGAAAGAGAGAGATGGAAGGAGAGTGAGAGGTGGGCAGCACTAGTGAGCACTTGGCATCATACCCATCTTTCTTGTAAAACTCCAGCATCATGTTGTCAGTGGCGACACTCAGTGGGCGGCGGCTCTGATCGTGCTGCTGCTTGCGATCGGATTGGTCCATGTCTGGTGAGGGCATAGAGCTGTAGTTGGAGTTGTGGTTGGTGTGGATCGGGCTTCCGTAGCTGCCTGTCAAGTTGAACTCAATCTCTGAAGCAGAAGCAGACACATCATCAGAATGTAGTCTGTTATATTTACAGTAATGTTTATAATTGTGTGTGTTTTGTGTATACACAACTAATCAAGAAAACTACAACCAGTTTTAAGAATTGGAATTATAGTATGAACCAAAATAGGTACAATTTTTTTCCCTGAAGATTAAGCCATACAACAATACAGCACTAAATGTCATATCAAAAGCTTTTTGTTTTTTAGTGAATAGCAGTCTGCATTAATCATGCACAAATGATGGGCAAATTAAAAACTACTTAAGCCAATGAGATTGTCCCATTGGATGTGCATAGCTTGCAAAATCAAGGGTTTGTCCACACAAAGTGGTACTGGAGATCAATAAAACAGTGAACAGCCAATCAAGCCAAACAGTTTGCAGTTTGTGTCACATGCTGTGACATCAGCATTGAATTGTGCTTTAAATCTAAGTGCATAACATGGTAGTATGCTGCAAATCTGGAAAAATGGTTTAAGGGATTGTTTCAAAAGAGCATATCTAGACAAAGTTGCTGTTTCCAATGCTGCACAATGCTGTAAGTTCTAGTTGAACTCTGCATATTAATTTGTTTGTTGCCCTGGGAAATGTATCATTACAGTGTGTTTCTGAAGAAAGATGGAACATGTGTGGTCCTGTTAATTCTGAGAAGCGTGACATGGACACAGGCCTTAAGTTTGCTTACGATGCATAGTGCCATTGTCCAGTGTCAAGTGTCACAGACAGTTTTGCGGTATCTCTGTATGGTGTATTTTGTGTGTTTGTTTGAGGTGTGAAAGGAATAGACTGGATTAAAAGATTATAATCATATTAGATAAGGCTGGGGGGGGGGGGGGGGGGGGGGGGGGGGGGGGGGGGGGGGGGGGGGGGGGGGGGGGGGGGGGGGGGGGGGCACCCGGAAGCATATGATTTCTGACATGTTTGCACAATTAAAAGATGCAAAGCTGTGTTCTTTGAATGAAACTGGACACATTTTTGTTCTAAGGGATTTTCTTAACCATCTCAAATACCACAATTTTACATACATAGTGTGTAATCCCCACCTCCAGGGAAGAACCAGTCAGCATGCTGGATGATGGGCTCAATGATGCCAACAATCTGCAGCGACACGGTGGTCATCATCTCTGTCATGTTCCTGGAAAAAACAGACGAGTGAGCTACAGCGTGATCACTCCATCATTAGTTTAAATCCAAAGCATGCAATATTAAGTAAAAGTATTAGCTGCTAGTTAAGAATACATACGGTTCATTGAGTGTCCAGAGCAAGTTTGGTCCAAGGACAATAGCCATGTTACCAGGAGTCATCTTGTTTGCATCCTGATACTCACTCAGCTTGGCTAAGAATTTGATCAGATATCTGTAGGATTGGATACAATTGTGCATTTTAAAATTGTAACCCATTATTTTTTCTTAGGTGTGACATCTCCACCATTACCGTCTCCTGTTTTGGAAAGTGAAAAAAAAAAACCCAAAACCCCCCAAAATAGCACCAGTACCAGACTTGCCACATGCAGGCAGCGAGCAAGACTGTAAAACTGTTTAAGTTATTGCCTACAGCCGGTACAACTATCAGTGCTGCAAAGAAATTACAGTAATTTCCTTGTCAGTGATATCTGGACTTCTGAAATTGATGATCCTGCTGTTACCATTATTTCCTGTAGGTGGCACAAGTTGAGTAGATATTAGTAGGAGTGAAAGGATTTCAGTGGTCCAGTTTTGAATAATTTGTTTCAGCATATTTTCTCGATGTCCTTTTTGTTTTCCTGATCTTTTTGTTTGTGGTTAGTAGGGTTACATTGAATCAGGGAAAGAAACTGACCTGAAATTGTTTAAGTTGTCTGTGGGGAGTTTTTCACATGTCGCCATTAGTGCTTGTAGTCTCTTGTCCATGTCTTGAATGCTGGAGAAATATAAAATCATTACAGTGTACTGTTGCTCCACTTCTTTATAAATGCCACCATTTTTCTTTTGACAGTTGGAGTCCCTGTATGAACATGTTGGACTGCTTTCTATTTTTAATCACTGCCAATGGCATAATTTGAGAAAATACTTTTAAGACTACAGCGACTCACTTAGAGGCTTGAATCCATTCATCGTAAAGTTCAGTGGTCATCAATGGCTCTGGGAGCTCACGGAGATATGATTTCAGGGCCCCTGCGGGATAAGAAAGAAGGAGAGCGTAAAAACTGGGCAGCTCTTTGAAAGAAGTGGAGGGTTGTTTTCTCTCTACTGATGAGGCCATGCTCCATATCTCTACCTCCCTCTAGCAGGCCCTCATAGCTAGTGCATCTGCCAAAATCAGATAGCTCAACACAGACATTTCATGCTAATATGTGAAATGGACAGCAGTATCTGAACAGAAGGCTCTTGGGAAGATAATGCTGATGGCAATAAAGACAGTTTAGTAAGAATTTTTCAAAAGAACCACATTTGTAAACTACATTATATCCAGAACGATTGCAAATACTTTAGCTTTTTACAAATGATCTTTCAATCCCAGAGTTAAAATAATTGGCTGTTTACAATTTGCCCTCTAACAATTACAGAGAGTTGGGATTGTTGTTATGGAAATGGGCTTTGAACGATGCATTTATGTGGGCGTAGTTCACCTGCGATGGCGTGTGGATCGGAGGAGTATTCCTGCACATCAAGAACTCCACAATCCAGAGAGGCTTTCAGCTTCTTCAGCTTGGAGGCTGAGGGAGCCACTCTAAAGAGGCCCTACAACCCCCACACAGGAAACACAGAATCTTGTATAATTATCAGATCTAACACAAAGTGTGTATCTGAAAAGAGGGACATAATGCTGATATTGAATGTTTACATTACATATGAAATATGCAGACTGGCCTGTATGCAAGAAACAAAATAAAACAAAAATAAGAACACCTAAAATGCAAAAGTGATATATGCATGTGTGCGTTCCTTCTACCTCCTCTTGCATGCCGCACTCTAGCAACATGGTGACACAGGCTTCGATGGGGAAGGCAATCTCTCTCCCACTTATACTCAGGTGTTCCTCCAGAGACTTGCCAAATGATGGCTTCTCCACCCACGCCTCTGTGACACAAAACAGTACCCAGAATCACACGTGGATGCCAACAACCCTATACACCCACTGTTTTGTCTGGCAATTGCAATTTAACCATTAATTAAATATCAAGGTGCATAACTGTTCCTTAATTACATTGTTATGTAACTTGCCAGGGCTATTAGTTTATTCTTTGCTGATCATCTTGGTATTGCTTCAGGCACAGCAATGGAGCAGATCTCAACACACACACACACACACACACACACACACACACACACACACACACACACACACACACACACACACACACACACTAGACACAGCGTATGACTCACCTTGGTGAGCTTTAATCTGGGGTAGGACACTATGAAGAATCTCTAATGACTTCCTGTGATATTCTGCCTGTGTTTCTATAAGCTACAGAGGAGAGCAGGGGAAAATAAAATATAACATAATTACAGCAAACAATTAGGTTGGTACGATTATAAGCTCATCTTCAGTGTCTACTGTGACCCGCGCTCAAATGCCCCCAAAAATTTCTGATCAGCCGCAACATTAAAAACACCGGTGAACTAAGTGAATAAAACTGATCATCTCATTCATTCATTCACTGGCACGTAGCACTCGCTGCAGCACACCAAGCACACCCACCACTTCAGGCAATGGCGCGTCCTGAAGGCAGTGGCCTCAAATAGCAGGACAATGCACAAATAACAAAACCTGCTCGGGAATGGTCTAAGGAATACAACAAAGACGCCAAGGCATTGACCTGACCAAACCTCCTAGGGTCCTAATCTGGTCAAGCACCCACAGGATGTGCCAGGACAAGCCTGATCCATGAACTCAAAGGGTCCACTTTAAATGTCACAACGCCAGACACTGCAGGACACTGACAGAGATCCTGGGTCTGTGCCCCAACAAGTTAGAAGTGAAACCATGAATGGGACCTACACAATATCAAGAAGTTGTGTAGGTCCTAGATTTAATGTTGTGGCTGATCAGTGTATTTTAATGGTATAAAAGCGATACTATTTTTCCAGTGGCATTGCTGATTTGATGATATGCTTTACTTACTGTCTGGAAGTAGTTTGCATAGTCTATTTCTTTGGCCACGAAATTGTACATATCTGCTGACAACTGATCCTGAAAAAAAATTTAAAGAAAAAGCATCTTAAGGAAATGATCTCACTAATGTCATACATATAATTTTATTATCATCCTATGACTGTGGTCCATTTGTGTCTAATTCATGTAGAAGTGTTATAAATGAAAGAGTAGAGCAAAAGTAGATGGGGGAGGGCATGATATACAAGTATCACCGATTGGTGACTCACTCTACAAATCTCCATCCGATTGGCTGTCTCCTCCATTTCCTCTCTTAGGGACTCAGACTTGGCGCCGGGCTGCAGAGTGCTTGGGTGACTGGATGACTTAGATGACTGTTGATATCTATGGGCAAATGAAATAATAGACACCGCTTTAGACATTTCAGTTTTTTTATTTTAACAATATATTACCAAGAGCGAGTTGTAGCCTCGCTCTTCAATGTGAGCACTGTTCACCTTGTTCGTGCTGAGTCCATGTCCAAGACAAGTTTAGCTAAGTGCTTCCTCTGTTTCTGGATGTTGGGAATGTCCACCTGAAAAAAAAATCCAAGGAGTTGATATGAAGACATTTTATGTAAATGAGGAACATGTTGTACTTGTAATTTTCTGCTATTAACAATGTAAATAAAAATGCCAACATGCAGCTTTTAATTGGTGCATTAAATAATAGTAATGTCAGTTCACCTCAGCAAGGACATAAAGAGGCTCCACCACATCTCTCTCTATCTGGTACTCAAACTGAATGAGTTCCTGGGCCAGCTTCTCCTCCGTCTCTCCACACAGTTTCAGCATCTTTCTGTTTGGTGATAGCCAAGTGCAAAGTCACACGCAATCAAATACAATTAAAATGCAAACAAGGATAATAAGGACAGAGAAGAATTCAACAGCCAGATCAGTAATTAAAGATGAGCCTGTGTGTGTATGTGTGCGATTTAAGCACAGGGCTCTGAGCAGTTACTTACCCTAGGAGAGAGTCTTCCCCCAACACTGCAGCCCCTTCTTCCATGCATTGTGCCAGGATAGTAAGTGGTAATTTTTTCTGATGGTACAGAGAAAAAAATGTTACACACACACTCTTGGTAATGTCTCTTCCATCAGTTGCCAGAGAGACTGACACCAGTACTCACAGAAGGTGACTTTACAGATCTCTTCTCCATATCAGTCCCCTGCTGACCCTGCAGGCAGGCAGTCAGCTTCTTGTGAGTACTGTGTGTCACCTGCTTGACCAGATCCAGACGCTTTTCCACCTGGAAGAGTACACGCAGACAACATGAATATCACATCACAGATGCAACACATCTGTCACCTTTAAGGCAGCATCAGGAATCAGCAGCTGCTCCCTCTTCATGGTACATATTGACAGTAAACATGTATATTTACAATGAGGAAAATTATACTTCTTTACTTCTAAATTATAGTAAAGTAAATTATACAAAGTACATTATAGAAATTATATATTTTTATAATGTACCTCTGCCTCTGTTGCCAATTACCAAGACTACATGAAGTACCCTCTGAAAGTCTACTAGTAGATGTACATGCAGCACTACGGACAGTTCCTACTGTGACCATCATTGAAAACAATCAGCTGATCTATACCATGGCAACAGTGATCCTTGAGATGCTTGGCTACAAGATGAACAGCCACAAGGAACAGAACCCTCCATGGAAAAGAAGACTAGAGGCTAAGCTCAAGGCAGCATGGAGGGAAGTTAGCCAGCTATCAGAGCTGCAGAAGGATGTGATGAAGAAAGGAGTGCCTAAGAAGTACAACAAGCTGCCCGCACCTGAGGCCTTAGAACCTGTCAAGCACCGCCTTGGCTAACCGCTTTAGGAGGTTTACCAGAGATAAAGAAGCCAGGAGAATAAACAAGATGTTCTCCACTGAACCATCCAAGGTGTACTCTCAGTGGCAGGGGAACAATATTTGGAGAACAACACTAGCGGCCAACTTCAAGTTTCAGTTGCACAAGTCACCATCAAGTGTGGGATTTATGAAGGAGACATTACAGACACTGAGGACAGCTACAAGTACCTTGGAATTCCACAGGCTAATGGGAACCACGAAGAAGCTGCTAGGAAAGCTGCAACTGCCAAATACCTGCAGAGAGTAAGGAAAGTACTGAGGAGTCAACTGAATGGGAAGAGCAAGGTCTGGGCAATGAACACCCATACCCTACTGGTCATCAGATACCCTGCTGGGATAATAAGCTGGCCAAAGGAGGAGATAGAAGCCACTGATTGTCAAGAAAAATAAACCTCCTTACCATGCATGGGAGGGTTTCACCCCAAATTCAGTACAGTGAGACCATATGCTAAGCAGAAGGAAGGTGGACGAGGATTAGTGAGTGTCACAACCACTTTCCTAGATGAAACTCCAAAGATCTGTGAGTACATCAGAAAGATGGCCACAACTGATCATGTGCTTTGTGAATGCCTCAGGCTAGCAGAAACCCAAGAAAGAAGAAGAGCAAGATCAGGAACCATCACGGAAGGACAGGCCTCTCACGGCATGCACCACCGGCAGATAGAAGAAGTGGCTGATACTGAAAAATCCTACCAATGTCTGGACAAAAGCTGGCCTGGATGATAACACAGATGCACTAATCATGGCAACACAGGAACAAGCGCTAAACACAAGATCGACAAAAGCGGCATCTGCCAGCCACACAAGGCAAGACCCCAGGTGCAGGCTGTGCAGAGATGCACAGGTCTTCTGTCAGGTCTTTGCTGGATTTTTCCTATTTTGCAAGGACATGACTTTGAGATATTGTTCATTTGCTGTTTGGTCTGCCTCTTTTTTCTTTTTGTGTCCTTCACTTGTCTAGTTCCCTCAATTTTTTAATGATGCACTGCACACCATGCTGAGACATGCCAAGTTTTCAGCTAATAGCTTTTCAGCAAGCACTTTGTTGGTGCAAATATACAGTTTTATGCCGCTTCCTTAAACCATTCTCTGTCTTATCTTTGGCTGATTCAACTCAAGAAAAAAAAAAACACATTCCTCTAAAAATGGTCAGGTACAAGGAGTGGATTGAAAATAAATGAAAAAAAAGCAAATGTCCAAAGAAAAACTTTGGAAGACCTCAGAAAGCCTGGAAAACTATTGCTAAAGAGCACTTAAAAAATGAAAAGTGTCTGGATCCTTGGAAGCAAAATATCAAAAAAGGAGGGGTAGATTAAGAGCATTGGTCCCATTAAGGTATTGTTCTGCATTGTGGTTTTATGATGGATATTTATATTTGCCAATTTATTACAGGACGATTCATTGCTATTCACAGGTGCAATGATTGTACTGATTTTCTTCACATACTTGCACGCACACTCTCATACTACAGCTCACCTGTAAGAGGTCTTCATTCAGCACCTCTGTTTTTTCTGCCCTGTAAAGATAAAAAGCAAAAAAAACAAACAAACAAAAAAAAAACACAAAAACCAATATCCAACATTAGAGGCAACTTAAATTTTAGCTGATATTAGTATTTTTAGACTGCACAGAAGCAACATTGCATCTGGCTGTTTTTACAGTATATAAGGACAGATATAAGAATCGATGCTGTCAGGACAAATAAAACATTACTGTAAAAGGTAGGTAGCATCTTGACACTTCCATATACACACATAGCACCTGCCACAATGATCCCATCATTAATTCACACATCTTCTGATAACAGGAGAAATAACATCACACATGCTAAGCTTTTAAGTTCATGATGATGTGTCAGGTCAGTTTTAAATTATTTAGCATACTTCACAAGTCTTGCGTGTCTTTCCCAAAATGATCTGGATACAGAAGACGTATTTTTGTACATTATCAATGTGGCAATTCGCAAAGATTTGTAGGCCACATGCACACACCTGTCTCCTTGGTTTTTGTGGGTGAGTGTGTGCATGAATGCAAGTGTTTGCGAGGCTGTCTCTATGAGTCATCATCTTCAACAATACATCACAATATCACATTAAAGCCACTTATTTAAATGTGTTAATTCCCACTGAGAAGCATCACATCCTACTTGAAATCCAGCAGATGGGGACTGAGCCAAAGACTGACGGAAAAGGCAGAGCTGCAGAGCAGATGGAGCAGATAAAACTACTCTTCTGGAGAAGTGAAAGAGCCATTAGCTCAGAAAAGAGCAAACCACTGGATATTCCAAATATATGGTGTCAGCTCAGACTTTAGTCAGCAGGGACATTTCCCAGATAGCTTAGCATGCTTTTTATGATCCTACAAGAAAAGATAAAATGGCCAAATTGTCTCCTAAGAGCAAATATATTGTACATCTTTTTGGTGCTACTGTACTACTGAATTCCACCCCAACCAAACTTGGATGCCTGAAATTTACAAACAATCTGATTTATCAGGAATACCTAATTGTGGAGGATAACATGTACTTGCTGTTAAGAGAAGGGGATTGGGCAGACCGTCTGACCTCCTAAAATGAGGCACCTTCAGATCCCCAGCAGCATGCATAGTTACTTGGGACTTCCCTTCCTGTATGAACAGCCTCTTCCTGTGATTGTGCCCAAACCATGCAAATGCCAACTGCAAATAATGAATCAGAATTTATCTTGACAAAGAGAATTAAAAAGGACCTTGGTTTGTGCTCTATTTCTCACGACATAGGGGAAAATAAATTACCAAAATGCTCTTTTCATGTATGAAAAGACACACAACATAACAGCTAACTATTGTTAAAAAGTGGCAGAATACAAATTGACTAAAATGTGTCTAACGTTGACATGCAGATGCATACACACGTCCCATGCATTGTCACCAACAACGGAAAGCTGAAATATTCAGCTATTAGCATCTCCAGCCACAGAGAGAAAAAAAAATGTGAGCATGGAGCCATGGGAACTGGGTCAAATCATGTACCAGTGGATCTAATCACAGCCAGCCTCTTGGAAAACTGCTCTACTCACTGAGCTAGGAGGAAAAATACAGGAAATGTGTGTGTGCATGCCTAAGAGAGAGCGACAGAATGATAACAAAGCGAGAGATTTCTGGCGTGATTTATAAGGATAAGTGTGATCGCAGATTGCAGATTACATGACAAAGGGGGACAAAAATAACCCAAGCAGTACACTAAAGTTTGGCACAGTTCTGCTGAAACACTCCACCGCACTAAAAAGCTCTGAAATGCCATGGTTTATACAACCGCTCCCCTTGCAAGACTATATTACATGCCGAGAATAGGTAGAAGCTCTGCAATTCAACAGTGAATTAAATGAGGCAATCACAATTTAAAGCATAGACATCTAACATCATCAAGGACCACATCCAGTGTTGCTATTACGACCTAGACATCAAACAGATTGGAGCCTATCTTCAAAGGCAGCACTGTCTTGTTCTATGAGTTTGTTTGTTTTTAGAGAGTGGCATTTCCTCTTAGGAAAGCAGCATCACACATAATCTGCCTGTGAAGACACAGAGAAAAAAAGTAGCATTGTCAAGGCATGAAAACTGGGAGGGGTACTGAAGTTCCTTGGCCCTACAGGACCTGATGTAAGGCTAGCATCAGGGACAGTTTGGAGGTGAGGAGAGATATTCTTCTCAGCAAATATTGTGCAAAGTGAAACCTGGGAGGAAAGTAAAGATGTGGGAGAGCTGGCAGCCTTGTGGGTGGTATGCTCATGGAGAGAAAGGGAAACTTTGCCAGGTTTATGCCAACCATCTGCCACTATGCAGGCATTCCTTTACCTGGAGCTGCTGATGACTCAATACAAACACCGGCACAGAAGTTTAAAAATGTGCAGGATAATGAAGTAAAGTCAAAATGCAGACATTTTTCATAAGCTTTCAGACCAAACACATGCAAAATGATACACTGGTGAAAAGGACTTCAAATCTGAGCAATGCAAACATGAATGACCCCAGAGAGAGACGAAGATGAACGAGTTGATACAATATTTGCGCAAGATGATTAGCTGCCAGAATGAAAAACAGTCTTTCTACATCTGGTAACAGCATTACCAAGAGGTTGACATGAAGAAAGGTCTGAGACTTTTTTTTAGGACATCTTTGCAGTGTTGCTGTGCATGTTTTCCCACAGTCTTTAGAATTTATAAGTCACAGTATTTGTATTAAACTGCAGTTAAAACATTAACTGTGCAGCTGTATATTTCTATCTCAAGTTATGTTAATGTTGGACAGCTGCATCGTTAGCCCCCTAGCACTGTGTATGGTTTATGAAAGCATGAATAATCCATTCTGACATAATCAAAATGTGAATAAAGTAGCATCCATAGTCTACAAGCCAATTGTTGGCTGTTGCTGAATCTGAGTCCATCTGAGCTTCAGCTGAACAAAGAGAAAATGGTCATTATCTGGTTTGCTCACACTGCTAGCCTGGCTAACAAAGGCCCTCACTCTGAGCCCTGGAAGAGCTACATTGGATGCTAGGTCTTGAACTGCTAGAGGAGGGTAGTGAAGCAGAATGGTGGCCCTGGGCCTCAGCAGGGCACTGCACAGCCTGGAGCACTGGCATGAGATCCACAGTCGGTCACATACATACACACAAGCAATGACACACAAAAACACACAACGGTGTTTATGCTTGAGATGCTCCCTGAATATTTCTCCATTGAAGGCTTTTTGTTTTCTCTAGACCTGCGTCGTCGTGCATCTAGAGGCCCAGTTGGTTTCTCCTCAAATGGTGATGGGATGCAAGGTTACTAAAACAGAAAAACCCACTTACTGTAGATGTCCACTAAACTAGGTCACAGTTCTGTCAAGTATGCAACTGTGAGCACATATATGCACACAAGCATGCACATATACACACAAAACACACACATGTCCAGAGAGGGTGTGAATGAGAGAGAGGGAGCCTGCAGCATTCAGTAACGTTTCACTGGAAACACAAGCACTGAGTTATCTCTAATAACTTTATTCATGGTGAACTGAATCATTTCCCCAAAAAGGCGCTCGACAACGTGACTTAACTGTGTTTTTACACTTGTCATCTTCCCAAACATACACACACACACACACACACACACACACACACACACACACACACACACACACACACACACACACACACACACACACACACACACACACACACACACACACACACACACAGAGCAGCTAAATGGCTTCAAATGCAAGTAGATAATAAACCAAGACAAAGCAACAAAGATCAAAACAATCCTTTACTTGTAAATGAAAATCCTGCCACACGCCACCTTTCGTTGTTAAAGCTATAAATTTCTCCACTGTTTTTGGAAATCTAACATGTGGGCGGGCAAAGCCAAACGAATGCGATGAAACAGCTAATACTAAATGAGTGTTTCTAGGCAACCAAAGCAAAGGACATACTTTATATTTGCTGTGCACAAAGAAAAGGAGATAGAGAATGATCTTTTATGGTCAAACAGCAAAGAAAAAGAGAGTAAACAGCACAGGAAGTTGTTGTTAGTGGATTAGTGCTTCCTGTTTTGAGCCTACTGACATTCTTGAATGGACGGAAGTGGGCATGCTGACAGGGAGTCACCTGTCTCCTTAACTGAATGCATAGTTACTTTATAACAATGCCAAGCTTGTCCAGTTCATTTGTAGCTACTTAATACTAAGAATTACACACTAGACTCTAGTACATACAGTTCTCTAGTAACTAGAGAGCTGTATGTACAGTGGTATCATCACAAATTTAGCCTGATAATAATCAAAAATGTTTGTGCCTAAAGACTGTGGTACTTCACACTGATATTTGATTGTTTGTCAAGAGCAAGAGTATCTTTTATGCGAAATCCTCTTTATGCCCTGTCTCCTATTTGTATACCTCACATTTTGAATTACATGTGACTCTGCATTTCAGTTATAACCTGTGGTGTCTTCCTTTTGGAGATGATATCATGAGCAACAGACCCCAACACCCCAACACTCTGACACACTGTGCCAAAATACTGATACATCAATATTGTTCTAGTCCTTTCTCTTGGAATGCAGTCATTGATTCACTGGTTTCCACACCCACCAAGAGGTGGAGGGAGGTTATGTTTTCGGTCGCGTTGGTCTGTCTGTCTGTTTGCCTCTTAGCAGGATAACTTGGAAAATAATGAACAGATTTCCATGAACATTTCTGGACTTGCTGGCGGTGGTACAAAGAACAATTGATTAAATTTTGGTGGTGATCCAGATCACCATCTGGATCCAGGATTTTGTAAAAGGATTTTTTACCAATGTGAGATAGGGACAATATTCACATATTTTCATCTAACCTTATGAGGATAAATGAGAATCCTCTGAAAAACATTAAGGTGCAATATGACCATAAGTTCTGTCATAGCAAAGTTTATTCATGATTGAAGGAGGAGTCCGGATATAATGCTGAAAATTATAGGATCAAAAAAATGCTTCATTCCTATAGAGTAAGAAATAAAGGCAGTAACATGCAATAAACACCAAAATATAGCTGAACCTGATGGAGTATGACAAGACTGGGTGGTATCTATTGTAGCGTTATTATCGGCACAATGCCAAATTTGGGGTGGGTGAGGTATGCGCTCTACTGAGTGCCCTTCTAGTTCAATATGTTAATGTTCTTATCAAAACATGCAGGAGCTCTAAACAACTTCTCCAACATTTTCGCTTTTACACAGTTACTGTTTTATGACTCTTGATGGTGGGGCTTCTCAGATAAATGAGGGTAATGTGAACGGAAATTGAAATGAAGAAGAGATTCACAAGGGGAAATGATGGATGGTGGTGGAAAGCAAATCAGAGATCCAATTAACTCAACTGGCACATTACTGGAATGAACAAAAATGTCACACACACACACACACACACACACACACACACTACAGTACAGTAAATAAATGCACAATTCCTATTTTTTTGCCAATTTAGGGCAAATTTATTTCTTCAGTCACACAGATCTCATTATGTAGCAGAGATAATTGTCTTCTGATATATCACAAAGTTGCTGTGATACTATAATTATCATGTGAGTTACTCTGTGTTTGCCACCCCTGCTGTGTGCATGATCACTTTTTTAAGCGCCGGGTCAATAGGGACATAACAAAAATAAAACTGCAGGGGAGAATCTGAATCTGATGAGATTAAGCAGTCATCTTGAAAAAAAATTTTATGCTGTGTTGTTTTTTTCACAATTACATTTTTAAAAAAAAAAACCTGCACTGAGTTTTTTAATGGACCTTTAATAATACGGGGGCTCTTTAAGGGGGTTAGTCTTTTGAGTGAATCGACACCAGTGACATGGAGAGGGAGAAACAGTGCTTCTGTCTGATATTACATCATCTCTCTTTTGATGGCCAAAATGGCCCCTTGACAAAGGCTCTTTATCTCTATCATACCCTGTAGTATGCTGTCTCTGAAAGGCACTGATGGGGGATATGGGAGGGTTATCAACATTGACCTTGCATATTACCACGGGATGGCATGAGACACTTATTCAGCAACAGCTCTTGCATGATCTAGAACATGACTAATGATTCACATCTGACTATTGATGCCTCGATTCATAATACTTCATAATACCACAATGCCCTTCCATGTTCAGCTAGAAACCATAAACAAAGAAAAAGAGCAGTCACTCAAGTTGTGAATGCAACTTGCTCTGAGATTTCTACCAGAAAGTCAAGGCTAGAGGAGGCAGATATACCGGGGAGGAGGGGCCATGCTGCATTTTCATGCAACAAGTTACTCACCACATCTCATGTTACCTGTCAGCAGCCATATGCTCTTTTAGAGTCTGGCACGCATTCTCACCAAGAGGTGTAGATGTGTTAATTTTGCACTGAATTTAAAAACAGGCACAGACATCTACTTCTCATGCTAACAGCAATTTGTTTACAACATTAATATGGTCAACTACATATTAGTGCTCAGAGCTATTTCTGCCCGTTCCTTTGCATCAGTGTATATACAGTGCATATTTGCCACATTTGCATATTTCAGACAAAGATATAGATTAGATTAGACAAAGATAACCAGAATAAATATAGAATGCTGCTTTAATGATTATTTCATTTATTAAGGGAAAAAGAAAATGGTTGAAAAGTCCAAGCCTATCTGCCCCTGTGTGAAAAAGTAATTGCCCCCTAAAACTGGTTGTACAAGTCTTGGCAGTAAAAACAACAATCAAATGTTGCGATAACTGGTAATGAGTCTTTCACGTCCCTATGGAGGAGTTTTAGTCCACTCATCTTTGCAGAATCGTTTGAATTCGGCCACATTGGAGAGCTTTCGAGCATAAACGGCCTGTTTAAGGTCATGCCAAAGCATCTCAATGAGATTTGGGCTTTGACTAGCCCACTCCAAAACATTTTTCTGAGCTATTCAGAAGTGGACTTGCTGGCATGTTTTGGATCATTTCCCTAAGGTTCTTAAGGCATTTAAAAGCAGAATGGGAAGCAAAACCTTTCAGGCCCCTCTTCTGTGGAACCAGCTCCCAGTTTGGATTCAGGAGACAGACACCCTCTCTACTTTAAGATTAGGCTTAAAACTTTCCTTTTGATAAAACTTTTAGTTAGGGCTCGATCAGGAGACCCTGAACCCTCCCTTAGTTACGGTCTTTTTCCTCTCTATGTGTTTACACACCACTCTGCATTTAATCATCATTATTATTATTCTCTTGTTCTTTTCCACAGTGTGTCTTTTTTCCTGTCTCCCTCCCTTCACCCTCAACCAGTCGTGGCAGATGGCTGCCCCTCCCTGAGCCAGTTCTCCCTGAGAAATAGATTTTCTGTCATTCCAGTTCTGCCGGAGTTTTCTTCCTGTTAAAAGGAAGTTTTTCCTTCTCACTGTTGCCAAGTGCTTGTTCATAAGGGGGGTCGTCTGATTGTTGAGGTTTTCTCTGTATTATTGTAGGGTCTTTACCTTACAATATAAAACACACTGAGGCAACTGTTGTTGTGATTTGATGCTTTATAAATACAACTTTATTGAACTGCAGTGAAATATTGTCCTGCTGTATAACTCAAGTGCGCTTGAGCTTCAGGGCATGAACTGATGGCTGGACATTCTCCTTTAGGATTTTCTGGTAGAGAGCAGAATTCATGGTTCCTTCAATTACAGCAAATCATCCAGGTAGTGAAACAGCAAAGCAGCCCCAGACGATCACACTACCACCAACATGTTACATTACTGTTTCACATATGGCCAGGTAGGTTTAGATATTTTCTTCCCTTAATAAATGAAATCATTTAAAAACTGCATTTTGAACTTAATCAAGTTATCTTTGTCTAATATCAAAATTTGTTTAATGATCTGAGACATACAAGTGTGACAAATTTTCTGTATGGACATTTTACACACCCACAATCTGTAAAGAGGCCACCTGCATGCTTAACACTAATGCATTCTCCTACTGCCTAAGAAATGAAATAGAAACAGAGTAAGAGACACTGCAAGAAAGAGAACACATGGAGCCCACAAATGACTGCCATTTTCAGATAATTGCATTGTGGATTGGTGAGCTAGAGATGCCCTAAAAGGCACAAGAAGAAGGCATCTATCACAGTGGTATTTGTGAACATTACAAAGGTGACAGAAGCAGAGTGCAAAGATGGAATGTGGGTGTGTTAGCGAAGGAGACAATTCTGCGTTTTCATCCGAATAAATGTTATTGTATAGCAAAACATATTCTTTCTCATGCTTGTATCATGGAATCTTTTACCAGTCTGTCCTAGACCTAGATAGGACAGTGAGTTGGGAATAGAAAAATAGGTCAAGAGAAATGAAGGGTGGGAGCTGGCTGAACCAATATAATCTTTGCTCGCTTCTTCAGAGGGCACACAAAAAAAATTAGAATGTCTTTTTTTAGAAAAATGCAAATAATAAAGTACAGCAGACATTTCACGGAGACTGAGGTCTCTATTAAAGGTGAACTTCCAAAAATAATACTTCAGGTCTCTCCCACTGTACCATAACACATTTCTTTTAGCTCTAAAGTATGCATGGCTGCACACCCTTTTTGCTCCACAGAGGTAATTGGTCAAGCTGGTGATCACATGACATGGATCTCACCCAGGCAGGCTGCAGCAGAAGCAGAAGCAGAAGCAGCAGCAGCAGCCTTGGAAAGTCAGAGGGATGCTGACACAGCACACCTGAACAGCAACCCCCAAAGAAGCCCTTCATTATCCACCGGAAAAAAAAGAATGTCAATGCAGAAAGACTTGCAATTACAGATAAGCTAATATATGCAAAAAAAAAAAAAAAAAAGAGATGAGTACATTAAAAGTCTGTTGTGTATAATAGCTCATTTATTTTCTCATAATAAAGACACACATGTGCTAAATACACTAAACTGCATGTTTTGTATTGAATCTTGCTTCTAAATAATAAAATTTTAGTCTGGATATTCTTGGTAACAGGACACATCACTGATATTATCAAATCCAAAGAGACCACTGAGGCTCAGGATGGACAAAGGCCGTACCCACAGAGAAACCCTGCTCCAGTCTGAAGATAGTTACAGCTTGAGTCAGCAGAACAGTTAATCTAAAGCCTCTGTTTTTCCTGTTTTACTACTTTATTCCTTCCTATAAAGTGACTCAGAGAACAAAACCAGTAGAATTAAAAGACAGCTCAAGGGTAAATCTAAAGTAACTCCATTTCACTTAACATATTGCAGTACAGTATCTTGCTTGCAGAAAAAGAGAAGTTCAAGAGCAATGTTGAAAGCAAAATGTTATGGTCTTGTGTGAACGCTTACATTAAGCATAATTCATTTACACTTTCAGTTTTTGTACACACTTGTCCGCCCACTGATCCCACATTAACACTCTACGGCCCGTAGGTGCAAGAACACATGGATCCAAACATAATATATACATGCATGACTTGGTGGTAATATCAAGGAACACTTACGCTACATGGTCCAATATAAGAAAGAGCTGTAAATATAGCTCCTCAGATGAACCATGCCTCAGCACCTCTTTACACTTCTTCAAATCCTTCAAATTATCAATGGGGGAGAAATTCAGACATATTTACTGAATGGAGACACGTACATGTTACTCTTTTCTAGAGACAAAAACATTTGATGGTCATTTGAATTGAAAAAATAATGTAGCTGTAATCATATGGTTCTTTTCTGTACTGAAGAAACCTTGGGCAGTCTTGCCATCTATGCCCACATGACATAGCCAATCATTGACAAGGTTACCACAGGGTCGATCCATTACTTTTTGTCTTAATTCAAAGCTCAAATGTCTGATTACACCTTGATTTGGGGGTTTGAAAGTGTCAGATCTTGTTGTGAACCATGGTTATGATTAATAAGCCAGCAGGGCTGTTCAGAGAGAATTATGTTGCTCATTATCACTGTCGTACAGGCAGACCAACTTAACATGGTGCCACTCTTAGACAGCTCCAGAAAAAACAGCAATGTGAGAAAATTTTCCACTTAAACCAGAATCACTTGCGCCACCCGCGTCAAATAAACTGTATAAGTGCAGCACAAATGCATGAAAGGAAAAGTGCCATATCTTCTCTGGCCATCTGAAGGCCTCCAACCTGCTTGCCCACACACATATCCAGAATCACACCCACACACACAAACACTCTGAGTCACTAGAAGAAGACATTATTACAAAAAAAGACTGCGGCTAGGGGGATAAAAAGCAGTATGACCCATGGGGAAAACGAAAATGATAGCACAAATAGACACCCCGCCCCCTTGCTCAAAAAAAAAAAAAAAAAACACACACACACACACACACACACACACACACACACACACACACACACACACACACACACACACACACACACACACACACACACACACACACACACCATCTCTTCTGAGGGCATTGTAATAATAATGACCTACACGTCCTGGTCTTAATCCCCCCCCTTACTGAGCAGAGAACACCTTCTGGCCCAGCGCTGCTTGACAAGCTGCTCTCCCTTAACACAGTGGGTGGGGGAAGACTCATAAGCCCACTGGACCGGTGTAAAATGTCACAGGCTCTGAAATCTATTCCCATCGTCAAGAATGGATTTCAGAGCCATTCAGGTTCAGGGCAAAAACGTGAAAGAAAACTGGATAGGTAGAGGTGTGCAGAAACCCCTCATTTAGATATTTTTAGGACCTATGATGAATGATAAAGCCATCTATTTAGAGTGGTATAAATAATTCTTAAAACGCATCAGACAGATGCGGATCACGACCTTCAGGAATTCACTGACTTGATCGCTCACGCCTGAGAGGTGCTTCCCTCCTCACAGCTGATATTACTGCGTAATAAAAACATTGCGCCTCTTTTTTCTCATTTTCCCTCACGTCGCAGCCCATACTGCATCCGTCTGCATCACGTTCACCTATCGACAGGTTCGGTGACAGGAGTCTATTTTAATCACGACATAACTTCGCAATATCCTATTTGTCAAACTCCATTGATAATACTCATATCATGTCATTAAAAACTCGTCACTGTATGATGGTCCGTGTTGGGGGTTTTCTATATTTAACATATTTCCGTGGGCAGGTTGTAGCTACTGGGGCACTGCGCCTACACGCTGCCTATGCGGTAGCCTATTCCACTTGGTATTACGCATAGAACACTTAGGGCGTTTTAAACATGCTGTGTACATTTCCTCCAGTAAATCGGTAAAAAAGAACAACAACAGAACAAAAGCACAAATAAAAGAATGAATTCCTGTTTGCACACATGTAATTCACATCTAACTGGGGCCATGCGGGGGTTTCTCCCCTCTTTGACTTGGTCAGTCGCGACAATAGCGCACGGAAAAGGTTTCCTTACCTTCCCACCGTTTGGTTGGCGAGCTGTCGCATCCGATTGAATTGCTTCTTCATCTTGTATTTTCTGCGTTAACACCTACGAGGGGAAATATTCCGCATTATTTCTCTCAATACATATCTCCATTCTCCACAGAGGTGCAACACAAATTCCAATCTGCCATTTTCCCCTTTCCCTCATCGCAAGCTGCCAGTGCCAAAGAAGTATTCCACGATTACATATTTTCAATTGATATACATTTTTTTTTACATCTATATTTGCCCCATTGCCTGTGCAGGGATGCTGGACCAGTTCACCGCGGGCACACACACACAGGCAGGGAGCGACAGCAGTGACAAGTAGCGGCTGCGCAGCAATGCAGTGTGGGAAATGGAGTTTATTACGACTGACTACTGAATAAAGAATCCGTTCTTGCCTGTTCCTGTGCGCTATAAGGCTCGATCAAACGGCTCTAGAGTGTTATTGTGAATTTATCATTTTAAATTTTACTGTATTTTTGTGTGTAGCTATCAGTAATTGCCTACGGCAATACATTGAGAGTATTCAGGGAAGCTCAGTTGAATATTGACTGAGAGACAGATTTAATTTAATTTTTTTTAAAGTTTATGCTTATGTTGAAATAAATCACACTATGTCATATTACACCTTAAAATAAAGGGGGGTTGGGTGAGGGGATTTACTAAGGGCTTTTTTGCTGTGAGTCAGCCTTGTCAAAACCCCCCATCTAGTGTTCATTATGTACCAATGCAATCAATATGCAGCGCAATTCACCCTTTTGGCTGTATTTGCACAATATCCCCATCTAGTGTCCGTTATGTCCCAATACAATGTAACTACGTTGTGCAAACAAACATTTTAAGTCCTAATTTTAAGGGGAAAAAAGTTAATAAATAGCATGAAAATACAAAACTTTGGTTGAAGTTCTTGTATTCATAATGCAAATGTTAATCATAGGAAGAATAACAGGTGCATTTCTGAAATAGATTTTCTGTCATATAATACTTGGTTCAAATGTAGAACTTAAAAACATCAAGCATAAACGAGTCTTTTTATTTGCCATCCTTCTATAAGATAAAAAAGTAAGGGCAAGTTATGACTTTGTTAATGACTGTTTGCTGTTTTTATGTTAACTGTCCAGAAGAGAGCAGCCTTGTCTTATAAACCACTTAAAACTTTCAGCACTATAGTGTGAAATAACAGTTTCAGTGTCATAACTTGTTCTGTTCCCACATTCAAACAAAGCTGACATGTGAGCTCAAATGTTTGGACTAGCTTGACGATGGTGTAAGTTCATTTTCTGAGTTTATCGCATGCATTTAGCGACCGCAAAATTAAAATGCGTGATTAACAGTCACAGTGGCTGTTGGGGCCACTCACCTTTTGGCCTGTTTTTGAAAGAGAGCCGCTCTCCTCCTCCCTCTCTGCTTAAGGTGTTTCCTGCCTGATTTCCACAGCTGAACAGCGCTGCAGTCGTTGAGAGCCTGCATATATGTCTCCAGCAGCAAGTGCTTGGCCATTGGGCTCAGATGTGTGTGGCTGCTGGACTAGGGCTGTTCATGCTTCAAGTGTTTGAGTGATTAGAAGTGGAAAAAACTTGATTTTACCCACGAGACTCAGTTTGTGCTTTGCCAGTGTATTGTGTCATATTCCCTGTGACCCCCTAAACCTTGCAGGTAGGGAGCTGTAACAGTGGCATTTTCTGTATTGGCTGACTGCACTGTGCAAACCTTTATGAAATAGAAACACCGTTATCAATAGTGACTATAATCTACAATGCAGTGTGCTTTTTAATGCCAAGGGAATGCAACTCTCTTGAAAATACAAGATGCTTCGATAAGCTTATGGATAAAACTATGGTAACAATATGTGTCCTTGCATGTCCAGTTCGCAGCACTGAGCAGTTAAAACCTCTCATCGGGAGTGACGCCCTCTGGCTTAGTGTCATAAGGCCTTAATGGACCAACAGGTGGGGTGCACGCTGCTGCCATAAGGTTCAGAGGCCTCAGGGAGTAAATGATACAGAGAAATAGCTGTTTTCTGCCCTCATTAATCTCACATGTTGGAAATTGAGAAAGGCGGGGGGGGATCCTTCAGCCTTGATCTCAACCTTGCGACCTTGTCAGATCATTTGTTTTCATTAGTTCCCGCTCAGATGAACTGGCCAATTCCAGTTCAGATACCTACCCTACCCCCCCTAAAGAAGGGAGGATTTTTAAAAGTATCTCCAGGGGTCTTCCAGCCTCTATAACCAGCCCCCCTAAACGTACTGCTCCAGAGAGTCTCTGGACACTTCTAAATCAGTGTGGATGATTCCTCACATCCGCTGGCCTGCTTCGGAAAGTCTTTTGCTGGTAATCCCTGCACAATGAACAGTGCGCCCTTGTGCAGAGAAACAGGAAGGGTGAACATAAACTTAAACCACAAGGGAACTCTATGGTGTATTTCAGCGTTGAAGAAAACTATTAAAGAACTCCCAGATTTATAATATTTTTGCAGCATACATAACATTAGTGCACAACAGGTAAAAAAATGACTTCTTCCTCTGGTCTCCTGCTGTTTGTGTCACTGAACAGGATGAATGAGTGTTCCTCCTCTCACTATAATGCGCCTTAGCTTGGCAGCTGGGGACTAATTGGCTCCCAGCTTGTCTAATGAAGCCTTCTCTCAGGTCATGACCTGTCCACCTGATGACCCACTGTTGCTACTGATGTGTAGTCTGCACTTTGACAGTGACCTGGTAAGACAGATGCCCCGTGGTTGCTTCACTGTGGCGTAGTATCATAGTCACTCCTGCAGAACAACAGGACCTTTGCATGCAGTCACAGGAGGTGTTAGGTCTTGCTGGAAATGAACTAATGGCATGCGTTTGCTTTGTTCAAAACAAACAAAGGTGGGGAGGTAGGAAAGATCTAATGGCACGTTATAAGATCAGGTTAAAAGCTGCCCAGTCAACAAAGGGAAGATTGGTGGGACTGTCGCACTTGTGTTTTATCTTCAGACACATAGCATCATATTACGTGGATCAATTAGTCCAGGCGTGAGTGGTGGGATGCTACAAGCCTTTGGTCTCTCATTTAAGAAAAGTAATGCATTCATCAAAGAGGTGTGGGCAAGGCAACAGGTAAACACAGTGACCCGGCCTCAGCCATCCCTTTAAACCAGAAGAATTCACAAGGGTAAATTTCGACCCCGTTTATAACTGATATAAGGATCTGTGTCACATGACTTTCAAATGTTTTTCTCTGGAGTTAATATGCTGCTGTTCTTGCCTCTTGGGTGTGGAAACAAAACATTCAGCACAGGCATTAATGTCAGCTTTTCAGGTAAGCCTGAGAGCTGAGGCCTGACTTTGTGGTGTGTCTTTAAAGGGTTACCTTGGGCCATAATGAGCCTCAGCAAGCCCAGCGCCAGGCCTAATGAAAACACTGTGACATCTGAGGGCGAAAAGGTATTAGATGTCTAAACTACGGGGGCTGTTTTAACATGCATCAAATGACAGAAAATGATGGTTATCACAAACACCTTTCAGACACACTAAATACAGGTCTGCTGGCGAGTAGGCCCGGAGTTGAGAGAAGCAAGCAGAGCACTAAACACTGGTAGCGTGTTGGACATGCAGCACATAAAAAACATGAATATACTTTTTTTTTTGCTCTGGACCAAGCAGAATATCACTGTGGCACTTCAGCAGCAAAACACATGGGTTCTATTTATGCAGTAAGGTGTGTACTAAGAGGATGGTGCTATCATGTCAGCTACCAAGGTGTTATCTTTCACAGCGCATCACCTAAATCTTCTTGGATGGTAACCATGCTGTTTTGATGAAAATTAAACCCAAGAGCGTCAAATGAGCTAAAAACATGCAATTTCTCATCATCATGGTTGGAAATAACCAGTCATGTGCACGCTAATGAACACTGTTACACTCGTGGTTTTAATCTGTGCCAAACCCCCCCCCACCGCCCCACCAGAGAGCTGCATTACTACTGTGATACCAAAAATACTGAGAAATAAAAAAGGAAGTGAAACACCTGTAATTACAAAACTAATTAAAGCTGTAAAGGAAGCTACTGAGGTGATTCAACATTAAAAAAAAAAAAAATGACAGGCACAATAGAAAGTTGTTGTTAAAGAAGGTAAAAAAAAGTTATTTGGCTGCAGTAACCTTTTTAAGTCATTACCCTCTTACTGTTTTGTTTTACTAAACTGATCATTATGTGAGTTTCGTGACCAAGTGTCAGTTATAACAACCCAATATTATGTAATAGGACTTAAGACATCCTTTATCATTTTAATAGTGCTTCACAAGAGTGACAGGTATTCGCCTGTGGCAAACTCAGTGATGTGTCTCACAGTAAGTTTTTGGCATGGTACACTTGGTCACCTTTTCTTTGCTAACTCAGTAACTGTGTTTGGGTGTGGCGTGTTGCAGCTGTGGTGTATTGTGAATGCATTTGTAATTGGAGACTGCATGTATATACATGCAAGCACACAAACTGAAAGCTGGGTTTTGTTTGAAGGAGAAGCTCAATATGCACTAAATGTTGGTCTGCCTTTTCTGTTTAGGGCATCAATATGTGGACCTTTTACCCACAATACAGTACTGTGCAAAAGTCTTGAGTCACCCCTCATTTCTTTTTATTTTGTTTCCATGGAGCCAGACTTTCCGGTTATTTTGTAAAGTGGTCTTCTCCAAGCCGCTTAAAACTGACCTATGAATCATTCGGACATTAAAAAAGGGATGAACTAGTGTTGTTTCTATACACAACAGACACCTTAGAAAAGAACCAATTATAAACTGTCCAGCAGTCTGTTGCAAAAACATATAATTTGTTCCTTTTTTTTAGCTGAATCTATGAAAAATGCCAAACATAGCAGAGTGTGACGGGCATAAAACAGTATTTTTGCATCAGCAAAGTCATTTCCAAAGAGCTATTAGCCAAAAACTTGGCATATCCTCCTGAGAACTGAGAAAAAAATGGATTTTTCAATTAACCCTTTTTGTAAACTCCACAGAGGACATAAGATCTCGGGCATGCTGTGCAGTACATCCTTAAAAAATTCAAGAGAACTAAACAAGCGGAGTAGAAAAGAAGAAGTGGCGGGCCTAAAACACTGTCTCCAGCAGATCAACAGTATCTGTAAGTCACGTCCTTAAGAAATAGGAAGAAATCCAGAAAAAATATGGACCCAAGACCTGAGAGATGCATCTGGCCCTTCAGTTGATCCATCTCCTGTTGATCAAAGCCTCATCAGAAATGGTCTCAGTGGAAGGGTGTCTGTCAAGAAACCATTCTTTAGAAAGGCAAACAGGGAGCAAAGGTAGTGGTCTGCCAAATTACACAAGAACTACATTGAAAATCAATGGCAGCAGGTCTGATGGAGTGATGAATTTTGAAATTTTTGGTTGAAATTTTATCAATATGCACAGAGGAAGGAACAGTGTCTACAGACATTTGTAAAACACGGTGGAGTGTCATGGTTTACAGCTGGATTTTAGCCAGTGGTGTTGGAGATCTTGTCAAAATTCATGGAATTATGAATGCAAAAATGTACCATCAGATTCGGATCCCCAGTGCAATACCATCTGTAAAGGACCTGATTGGCAAAGGGTTTATGTTTCAGCAATCATCCCAAACACATTGTCAATCCAGTAAAATGGATTGGCCTCATTATAGCCCTGACCTCAGCATTACTGAAGCCGTGTGGGATCATCCTGAAAAAAAGCTGCCTAAGAGAGTTCAGTCTGTGTTAAAGGATAAATGTGGTCATCCAAATATTCCTTTCAATGTTGTTAAAACTGTAAAAACTTTTGCCTCATGTACTGTATTTCCGTTTATGTTTGCAGATGTTTCAATAAATCACTGCACCTACTTCCTACTTTTCCTAGTAAAATATGAAGAAATGAGGGTTTGTGCAAGACGTTTGCACATTACCGTATACCTTTGGAAATGGATCACTTAACTAGAACTAAGTGGTAGTCATGGATGAGTTGATACTCATCACTGAGTTTCATTGTACTACTGTATCTGTGTAATGCTTGTATTTTAAGGAAATACAGCACCAGTCAAAAGTTTGGACACACCTTCTCATTCAGGGTTTTTTCATTATTTAAAAATCCCCCATGACCCCAAGCACACCTCCAGGCTATTTAAGGGCTATTTGATTAAGAAGAAGGGTGATGGAGTGTTGCGTCTGATGACCTGGCCTCCACAATCACCTGATCTAAACCCAACTGAGATGGTTTGGGACGAGTTGGACCGCAGAGTGAAGGCAAAGCAGCCAACAAGTGCTCCACACCTCTGGGAACTCCTTCAAGACTGTTGGAAAACCATTTCAGGTGATGACCTCATGAAGCTGATGGAGAGAATGCCGAGAGTGTGCAAAGCTGGAATCAAAGCAAAAGTTGCCGACGAAATCTAAAACATATTTAGGTTTGTTTAATACTTTTAAGTTTACTACATGATTCCTTATGTGTTCCTTCACAGTCTGAATGACTTCAATATTAATGTACATTGAATGAGAAGGTGTGTCCAAACTTTTGACTGATACTGTATGATAAATTATAGGCCTGTAAACTGAAACATAATGCAATTATTACCCAGTTTTATTTTCTCTTACATAGCTTTAAGTTTAGTAGTAGCTTCTTATTCTTATTACACGCTTGTGAAGGGGCATATAATAAGAAAGACATACAGTGTCTTTTTCTGGATTGAGTTCAAATGTGCAATAGATATTTAAAATTGTATTTATTTTTGATTGAAGGTTTGATGAGCATGGGAAGTTTATGTAGCTATAACTATATTTGTCTTGTGTTTAAATATTTGCAGATGGCTGCAACATGAATCACTTTTTTAACATCAACAGAACGATCTGTCTTAGAGAATCTTAGCCTTTTCCTACAGAGGTAAACGAAATTCACTCATATTGTTATGAGAGAGACTGCAGCTGTAACTCCACACATTGATATTGTTGCAGGTTTAAATGGTTCATCATTTGTGCAAAAAAATTATCCCAGCAGATCACTCACACCCACACCCACACACACACACACAGAAGACTTTGATATGAGACCAACACTCAGAAACCAAGGCCTTGAGGCAGCCTTGGCATTTTATGGATCTGAAAGACAGATTGAGCTCAGATGGTTCAGGATTTATGATGCAAGGCGAGCAACCTGAGGGACAAGCCAACTCCTCCCTGTGCTGGCAGCCACTAGTGATAGAAAGATTTACAGTCAGGATATTACAGCTGATTGCTCATAAACCATGGGAAAAGTCAAATGTACAGTGAGCAAACTAATTTTGAAGTCTTTTTCAGAGCCTGAAGTTAAGTTAAAGTGTTGGATCTTTGTAGTATATTTTTTGGAAAAATAGCTCAAAACTTTGATCTAAGAAAACTATAATAAAGGTGGTTTTTGGTGTTTGTCTGCACTCAGTACTGTAGTATGTACAGTAAATCTGGAAAAGGTTGTATTTTCAATGGGTTGTCAAAACCCTATGAAATATGCATACACTGCACAGATTTGTAGGGCACTGGTGTGTTTATACAATGCTAATGAGCGTGGTTAGCCCCGCTGAGAGAGTTCATGATTGTTAATGCTATATTTGTATTGGCTTCGTGCTGCTCCTTCATGCTTTAAGACGGGATCGGTATATTATTAAAATGAATGTTTTTGTGGACATATAGCTGAATAGAATCAAGTTTGCGTGTTTGTCTTCTTTCCCCGGGTTTGTTTTCAAAAGCCTGAACTTAATGTAAAAATCAACCTCTCTGTCCTGTTGAGAGTTCAGGAATGTAGAAAGCATCATCCTCGGTGAAGAGCTTAGGTGACAGACTGACCTTATTTCTCTCAACCCTGAGCTGAACTCCATTAAGGGCTGCCTCAAGTCTGTAATTTTACCGACAGCCTCTTATCGTGTTTGTCTTGTCTCTTCCTCAGGGGGTTGACTGCTTGCCCACAGACAAGCTTTACTTCATTTCAGCTGGCTCTCCACAGAGAACACAATCAACAGATATGACATCCGTGACTGGATAAAAGTTCAGCTGGAAGACTTAAAATTCACTTTGTACATCTCTAATGAGTACATTTCCGAGAAAAATAGCATGCACGATGTATTTAAGCGGTTTGCCTGGAAATGTCTTGAGTTAGTTGCTTAATTGATGGAGTGATTGCATGCATGCTAAAATTTCCTTTATGAGAAGGAATTTCTCAACCTTAGTACCACTATAAAGATAATCTTACTGTTCAAATCAAAGAAGGTATTGTTAAAGTTTGGGCACCATTATTGACCATGATTGGTTTGCATTGTGACGGCTGTATATTATTTTACTTATGCGCATTAATTTATTGGTTAGATACAACATTCTTGTATAATTTTCTTGCAGAACCAGTATTTGAAATCAGATCAACTTGATGAGTACAAGATTTTTTGAATATACCCCAAAATGTATATTCCAGTATTGTAAATGCTTGGGGTCAAGGTAGTTCTTAGCCATACCTTCATACAGAACATCCGGTTGTACAGGTAGACTGAGAATAATGTGCAATTTTCCTGAACCCTTCTCTGATTGACTTCATGCTTTCTGCTTGCAGTGACAGAGGATGCCTGAGGCACTGTGGCCACACAGCCTTCACATCTTAGCCCAGATCAAAGGGACCCTGTCCAGTCTGACGGGAGCCAAGTCCCTCGATGAAGACACTGATGAACTTGGAGCTGGAAACTTGGTCAGCACCATGGGTGGCATGAGGCTATATTGGTAACCCTGCACTAGGATGCTTTGAATAGAGTAGAGATGCTCAAAACATCTGAAGCGAGATCCATATGAACTCCTAATCTGAAAATGATGAGGGAGATAAAATAGGACCTGGAGATGAAGCATGCCAGGAATGTTGAAACAAAAGCACAGGGAAGGAGAGGTGGTGGAAGTGTGGAGCGAAATGCGTCTTCAGAGGACCTCCGCCCAGACGGAGCTTCGGTGGGAAATGTTTCTTGGCCACAGCCCAGCTTTCTTGTAACCTCAGAGTGCTGCCGACGTGCCCTATTGGAAAATAAATACTGGCTGAGATTCAAGATCAAAAAATGAAGTTACAGAATTGAAATGAATTGACTATGTGACACTATATGTAGCTTTCTGGAATCTGTGCTTAGAAGAAACAAAAAAAAAATGCATATAATTTAAAGAGAGTAGTGAAAACTCAAGTATAACAGAATATTTATCCACAAACTTTGGAGGTTGTGTTAAAAAAGAATGAAACCGCACACTTTCCATGTCGTCCTATGAAGCACGCTAAATAAGGTAATAAAAGCAATTCATTGTACACCATAAATGGCAGAATTAAAAGTTCTTGATTATAGCTCATAATGTTTGCCTGCATATCCAATAAACCTGTGATGTGCAGGTTAGGAAAACTCTGAACTTCCATTTTATTTTACCGAAAGCCACTCTTGTTTTTCCTCCTTTAGTTATAACTGGCTTCACCAGTTTGACTCACAACCCTGGCATCTGATCTGCTCTGCTTTCAAAAGGCCACATCGTAAATTCCTAGACTTTGATATTTTCCCTAATTTCCCACAGGACTATAATGATGCAGGCTTCTTTGTTGAAAGCACCTGTTCTCTGGTCAAATAATGGGCTACATTTTCATCCAGGATATACTCCCTAAGGGACACTGCAAGCCTTCGACTTGAGGGTATCTTGTTGCCACCATTGCCAATGCGTGTTCACTGCAACCTTTTGAACACTACAAGTCAGTTGTGTTCTCTGGCTCGCAGAATCTGTTTTTGGAAGTGGTCAAATGGCAAGGTCGTGTTATCTTTTGATGTTTTTTTTTTTTATCTGTAGACATTATGACAAAGCAGTCATCAGGGTCTGACAAATATCCTCAGTACGAATGTCTCAGGGGTTTACTTCACAGAAAGCAAGAGCCATGTACAGCCCACAGTATCTCCTATCCACGTGTCACTCTTTATTTTCTTCAGAGTTATGTAAGTCAGATACGCTCACTCTGAAGCAGCTGGTGAAATTATGATAAGATGTGAATGAAAGTCTTTCTAAAAAAGATAAATGAAATTTTAATCATACTCAGATATCAAAGTTGGTCAGTTGATGAGCTAGCTTGTTAACTAGTAAGCAGAAGTCACCAGTGGAGGTGCTGTCTTCTAACTCTGGACATTAAAACTAATATATCCTACCCCAAATCTCCTACCATGACATTAACTAACATGCTGAGAAATTAATATATTTTTCTAAATATTTAAATATTTGGCTCAGAAATTTAAATTCAATTCAACTGCATTTATATAGGGTCAGTGCCTCAAGGCAATTTGTGCTGTAAGTAATATTAGAGATAAAGCCTCAGCAATCAGACAGTTCCCTATGAGCAGCACTCAGCCACAGTGGGAAGGAAGAACTCCCTTTAAACAGGAAGAGACCTCTGGCACAACCAGGTTCAGGGAGGGGCAGCCATCCACCGTTGGGGTTGTGAGGTGTAAGAGAAGATGAAAAAAAGGAGAGCATAAGGAGACAGGACAAAACACAAACCATGGAAGAGAGAGAACAAAAATTTACTGACATGCATCAGTGTTGCATAAACACATGGGGAGTGAAAAGATGGGAGCTGGAGAAGAAGCGCTCACTGCGTCATGGGAAAACACCCAACATCCTGAGCTATTACAGCATAACTAAGGGATGTTCAGGGTCACCTGATTCAGCGCTGACTGGATCACCAATTACTGCCAAAAGTTAGTAAATATGTGTGTTTTGAATCAAACCTGTTTTGTTTAAAAACATGGATTTTTTTTTTTTAAATACAGGAAACGTACAGCCACTGAACGGACCATAATACAGCAGCTGAAAGCTGTTTTTACACATATACACTGTGGTCCTAAACTTTTCAAGACATTACAGAGCTGCAAATGAGAACACCAGAGCTTTCAATTTGGATGTTAAATGACTGAGTATATTACCTTTACTCACATGTCTTTGGAACATGCAATCATCAAGCAAAAAGGAAGAGAGAGAGGACAAAAATTTAATGACATGCATCAGTGTTGCATAAACACATGGGGAGTGAAAAGATGGAGGCTGGAGAAGAAGTGCTCAGTGTGTCATGGGAAGTCCCCCAACATCCATGTTGCAGCATAACTAAGGGATGTTCAGGGTCACCTGAGTCAGCGCTGAGTGGATCACCAATTACTGCCAAAAACTGCTTCCAAAAAGTTAGTATATGTGTGTTTTTAATTAAATGTGTTTTGTTTAAAGATAAGCGGAAGAGGATGGATGGATGGATGGATGGATGGATGGATGATGTTTTCACGCATATACACTGCGGTCCTAAACTTTTCAAGACATTACAGAGCTGCAAATGACAACACCAGACCCGCCAATTTGGATGTTAAATGACTGAGCATATTATCTTTACATGCAGGTCTTTGGAAAATGCAATCATTGAATAAAAAGGGTAAACCGAACCAGGAGGTTTAAACCAAGAACCTTCTTGTTTCAAAGTAAAAGCCAAATGCTGCTGCCTCAACACCATGCCTAAACCAAACACTGTCTGGGGTTTGTGTGTGAAAAGGAGTAAGAATATAAAAAGCTAATTAAAACAAGGAAATCAAGAAGTAAAATAAAATAATAATAAATAGAAAGAAAAAGCCAGGCATAATCACAGTTAATGTGGATCAAGTAAGTAAGAAATATAACCTACAGGAGTCAAAGTAGACCCTTCATTGACTCAGCTGCTGTGAGCCCTATATTGAAATGTAATTCTTTAATTCCACTTAAAAGGCCCATCAATAACACACTTTAATTACCATTAAGAGCCTTCAGAACATGCAATCTGATGGGTAGTTTGTGTTGTCTTTTAAAGGTTATCGCAGCCATTTTCTTAGTGGTCATTAAGACCTGAAAGCAGCGTACATGTTTAACTTTTTAGTAACATGAAGTGAAGATATGTAAATCAGAATCAAAGCTGGTATGGTGAACACAAAAGTATCTGATCTTATTTAAAATACATTTGAAAGTGCAGTGCTAAAGCTGTATCATAGCAGATACTGCAACCTTGATAATGAACTGCTAACCATCTGGATATTGGGGAGGGAGGGGGGGGGGGTATCAAACAACTCTGATGATTCCAGGAATTCACAGACTTTTTTTGATACTTGTGAAACAACTTCTGGGGTGACTCACATTCCCTCAATGCCTTTCCTTTGTGAGTTCTTTGTTGATAAGTTCCGAAGTAAACCAAAGAAACAAAAGGCTATGGTCTATGTACATCACAATACATGAAATTTCCTTATAAAGTGAAAGAAGGTCAAAACAACTACATTGTGTTAAATTGTGCTTTTCATTTGTCTAAGAGGAGAAATGAGACAGAGACTGTATCCACATGCCCCTGTAACTGCATAAATACTCTCAAAAATGTGCAAATAGCATAAATGTCTCTGCATCTTTTTTCCGTTATTATAGCCACATTCACCAACATTAAAAGAGCTAACAGTGTAATAGGATTTTTAGCTTGTGCAGGACTTGGCAGAGCCAGAACATCTAAGCCTGCCTGAGCTTTCCAACCTGTCAAAAGGCTGCTTCGATGTCCAGGAAGACATCACTAAAGGATAAGACTTTTTCTACAGGATCAAGTGAGGAAATCCGCTCAGGCTACGGTGGCTTTTCCTTAAGAGAAGATAAGATGGCCTGTTGCACGGCTCCAGAGAATTTATAGACATTGTAAATGGCCTTTGCTAGAGTTGAAGACCTTGAAGGAGGACTAATGGAGTCAGAGAAGTGTCTTGATCTGCCTCTCAGCTTACCTAATAACCCTGTCGTTAGATTGAAGGCTTTGCGTGTGTGAGATCTTGGTCATCCCTGCTGTTGTTTGCGTTTCTTTGCTTTTTCTAGGACAGAGCGCTCGATGGGATCATCCATCAGTTGACTTTACCTTCTAACTGGGTCAGATCTCTGACATCTGCAGGTTGCTGGCGACTCTTGTGCATTTTGATGTATTTCTGTTTATATTTGTATTTTACTATATGTTCATATTAGGTATTACCACAGACGGCACACAGAATGTACAACTGAGCACACACACAAGAGCACAGATGGCTTACATCTCCACCTGCTTCCCTCTTTCTTCACACAACTGTGGGCATGGTGAAAAGAGGTTTCTGAAAAGATGTTGACAGGACAAGGTGATAAGCAAGCACACGATCTAGCAGCACCATTGAAGCTCTATTGTGCAGCCAGATGTTTAATAAGATTCAGCTTTAGGGGTTTTTTTGTTTTTTTTTTTCACCTGGCAATAAAGTAACAGCACTCTTCACTAATGTGAACAGTCACAATGTTAAATGATGCTATATTTGAACTATCTACTTTCCTTAATTGCATTATAATGGCAGACTGGCAACCCAAATACACAAAGGTAAGATCAGGTTGTATTTGTTTCTCCCAAGGCTACATGTTACAGTGGAAAACACACACACTGACTTCCATGAATGCACTAGGAGTGTGTGCTGAGACACAGGTCTTTATTTGACTGTCTGGCTTTCATGTATGAGCTGGGTACTGTTTATGTCATCTGTTTAGGCTGCAGAATAGAAGTCTGTTAACACAGTCCAGGATATGTAGAAAAAGTCAAGCACTCCCTTTAGTGTGTCCACTTTATTTTTCATCACCCCTTGTGAGATGACACAGAGAGTGCAGAGTGCATGTGTGTGTCTGTGAGGGTTTTTTTTTATTTTTTATTGTGAGGGATGACAGATGGAACAAATTAACACACACTTTTATAGAACTCTAAAGAAAAAAACAAAAAACAAAAAACAAAACTGTGCCTGCTTGTGCTGTGTGTGTGTGTGTGTGTGTGTGTGTGTGTGTGTGTGTGTGTGTGCTTGTATGCATCTGTGTGTATCCTCCCTCAGGTGTCTTTTGTTCTAACTCTAGGTTTCATCCTTCCAAAACTCTGCTCTACTTTGAAGTCTGTCAGTCCCCCAGCATGCAGACAGAAAGGAGATCTTAGAAAAAGCCAACAATAGGGGTTTTATCCCCTTTGAAAACTGTGCTACAGTGTGTCTCAATCATAAACAAGTGCAAAGAAGTGATCCTTCAAATAAGCAATATAATAATAATAATAATTTTTTTATTGCTATTTCAATTAAATTACTAGTGATTTAATTATAAATCTAGAAAGAAGCTGTAATATTGATTATATTAAAATATATGAGTGTTCTTGAGGGGCTATTGCTTTGATACATTATGTATTAGTGCTGATCTTTCTTTCTTTCTTTCTTTGGATCCCCATTGGCAAAGGCTTTGGTCTTGGCTAGTCTCCCAGGGGTCCTTCACATACATAAATACACATACAGCCGACATTCATTTATACATAAACATCATAAAACAAACTGGCTGAAGTTCATAAAAGAGACCTTAAGAGGTCATCTATTAACAGCACATTAATATCAAAAACAATACTAAACAGGATATATACTGAATCTGTGTTATTTCATAATTAATTACTAATTATTTAATCCAAAGGGTTGAAATATGACTGGAGTCTGATTCAGACTTCAATTCAAAGTTAATTTTTCAGTTGCATAGATAAAAATACTCGATCTCTTAAGGATTGCAGTGCCCCTCTTACTGTCTTGGACATGATCCTACCCTGTAATTTGGAGGCTAACATAAGAGGCACATGAGCTAATGCAACTCGAGCCTATTAAAATTTGCCCTTTAGTTCACCTAGGCCGCCTTCAGACCTCACAAAACAGAGCAAAACCATTTTTTAACCGGAAATGATGACGTGTCCAAAAAAAAAAAAAAAATCTGCTATATTCCCCAAGCGTACCACCTATGGCTACTGTGTGCATTACATTTGTATGTGGTGTGGTTTATATACACATGGCTGTGTGATACGGTAACTTTTCTAACACTCCCACCAAGTGTGAGCACACGTACTTCCAAGCCCACTGGTGGCTTTCAAGGAAACATTTCATTCATCCCGGTAAACGGAACAAAACACTATGCACCGTGTTCAGGTTTGAACGTGCCCTTGGCCTCTCTCTGCCATCCACCTGGCACCGGCCTTCTGTGTTTGTACCTCCAACAGTTCAATTCAGCACATATAGCACGCATCCACTCCCTGACTGAACTGCTTAAATTTGATTTAAGTTTGAATAAATTCCATTTTACATAAGTAAATGTCTCTGGCTTCTCACTCTCTTTGAGCCAATTTGTGACAGGGTACATTACATAAGAAAACTAATTTATCCCACTTTTATCCTGTTTATCTGGCACTCCTCCATACAAGTGTTCCAGTGTGTTTACACTTGGCAAAAACAGACTGAATTTGTCGGCAGAACTTCAGCTTCAGCCAAGGAAGATAAACACATTGTATCTCTTTCAAAACAAAAGTGTAGTAATTTGGTCACTGTTGTATTTTGTGGACAATTTTCCTATATTGTGAGCTCCGAGTGTGGAAAATGTCTCAGAGACATATCCACATCACAGTGGCTTCACCCTCTTTCATTTGCAGCTCACATGAAAAACCTGTTCGTACTTTAACTTTAAAGCTGATACTTCAACACTTGAACTCAACAGTTCAACTTCCACTCGGAGTTACAAGTACACAGAGCAAAGATAAACACGATCTGTACACAAAGTGGAAAGGGCAAACCACAAGTGTATAGCTCTAACCAAACCCGTTGGTGCACACATTTTCCTAAACAGGTTATCTTGTGCTCGTGCACTGTGGAAATGCAGCTATTGGGACTAGAAAATACACACACAGTTGCACACCACTCGCATATCATATATAGCAGTGCCTGAGAGATGAGATAAGGGGCTTAGATGAAGGGGGCAGGGTGGTCTCTGGCGAAACTCTGAGTGACATGGCAGCTCTGGGGTAATCTTGCTAATCCTCTGCTAGCTCAGGGGTGCAGTGGGACTGGAGGCCTTTGACCCTGCACCAGCAGGAGGTGCTAACACAAACAGACCAAATTTTTTGCGCTTTCAAATTCATAATCACATCTTTGTCGTTGCTGTGACTTGCCCCCCACACCCTTAAAGAGCAAATGATTAACTTTTATGGATCGTGAAACCGTTTGTTTGCGTGGAACTACACGTTCACATTTTTGTGGAATTAGAAGGGCCGTTAGGAATCTCTGTGAGGCTTATTAACTGTGACTCACTCAGCCGGTTATCCCACAGAAATGTGTTAACAAACAGCTGATCCTTAATGCATATTTTCTCTGTGTCAGTGGATTGCGTGCTGGTGTCACGCAGTTATAAAGTCACAATAACTGTGATTTTTTGATCTCTCTTTACAGAAGCACGTGTGCAGTAACGCATTTTCATTTGATCAGTAGCTATTTAAAACCCCAAATCTATTTTCTATGTATCTGTTCATTTCAAAGTAAAAAATAAATAAATAAATCTATGAGATCCAAATTATTTGCTGATTTACCCGGTGATTTCATGCGTTAAACCACGCACGGGGTTTAAATGATATATAAATAAAATTGTGCATTACGCCAAATAGAGACTGGATGAATAAATAAAAATCATAAAAAATTATCTTCATTCGGTCATAATAATAATAACAATAATAATAATAATGAAAGACACATTTTGCCTTTATCAAAACTGAGGCCGTCCGCTCCAGTGTTTACCATTAGAGGCTGAAGTTCGTTGGTGATTTTTTTGAGCTCGTTCGTCGTTCAGTGTTTCATCTGTATCAAAGTAGACAAGGTCTGAAAGAAAACGCCGGAAACTGAGCTTTCAAAATAAAAGTCATGTGATGGGTTACAGACAAGCGGTTTCTAGCCGACTTCCATTGTGCATGAAGTAGAAAAAAATGTTTGAACATGGCAGACCTCTGGCAACTTTTGAAACATACAGAACAATTTGTTTGTGTTGTATTTTTAAATAATAATTGTTGTCTGTAATATGCTTTTTGACCACCGGGATGAAGGTCACAACCCAAAATGCGCTGGTCTAGTAATAACGTTGTTGTGAGCATCACGAGTGTTGCTGAAGATTAAAGCTGTATTATACAGAGCAGGTATGCAGATTGAGAAAATCCTAAAGTTTTGTATGAAAACACAGCAAGCACAAATATCCATGGGGTTGAAACCCTTGGCATACTGGGACGTAAAAATATATCTGAGCTTAAATTCTGATCACTATGTGCAGTACTACGAACACATACGCTTTGTTATTCATATCAAAATTTGCATACATAAAAATGTTTCTGTCATCGATTTAGGGTTACAATCTGGTCCACCGTCTATGGAATGCGGTGAAGTAGTGAAGTATAGCAGTAAATGTATAAAAACAAAATGCAATATGTGGAAAAAAATGTTCTAAAAAAAAAAAAAATCATAGACAGCGTTTACTTTGAAAGGTATATCGGAAGTGATAATTTCCATGCTTGACGCTGTTGCGTGAGGATAACTTGGTGCTTCAGAGTGAGCGCTCAGACGCTCAGAGCCAGTGATGGGAGACAAGCTGGTCCCTGACGCGCGTATCACTCAGCTGGTGATATATATTTCATTGCAGTTGTTTCCCAGTTTTGTTTTGTTTTTGTCTATTTTGAATTAAAATATTCTTGCAGTTATTAAAGTGGAACTAGGTGATTATATGCAGTTCGGTTTCACTTTCCACGTTGGCTTTACGCTAATTTATGTTTTGGGAAATTGCGCAGCGGTCGTACAGGAGCTGAACCATAGCAGAGGAGTGAGGGAGCTTTGTCAAAATGCAAAGTAACTGGAATACAACTTTTTCACGGCGGTCCTATGGAATATAGTCCGATTGTACACAGTCTACATGTTGTGCCATCATCCCACGTGAAAAACAAACTCTTTGTATTGTGCATAATGCTGTCCCTTTGGGTGTATATGATATATTGTTGTGTTGGCTACTGCTCGACTGTTCCAAACCTGACGTACGGCTCGGTGAACAGACACGAAAACCACGCAGAAGTTGACAACCAGGAGTCCTCTTTAGGGGCGTCCAGGGACTTACTGAATAACGAAAACGAGTTGGACAGCAGAGGAGACGACTGGGATGAAATTAGAGGCGAGGCGAAGGCGTTGGATGATAATGCCATGTCAAGTTTCCTCAATGAGTCGGAAAGTAAAAAGTTGCCCCAGGCAATCATCATCGGGGTGAAGAAAGGAGGGACCCGGGCGCTGCTGGAGTTTCTGCGCCTGCACCCAGACATCCGGGCGGTGGGCGCGGAGCCGCACTTCTTCGACCGCAACTACGACAAGGGGCTGGAGTGGTACAGGTAGCCTACACCTCACTCATGTCATATTGAAAACCAACTATCACGCACACGCACGCTATAAAACATGCTGTGGCTCATTTCCCTAAAGGCGTGTTGAAACGTGGGCTTCTTGTGTGGACAGTTGTGCTCAAGAGCATCGCAATTATTGAAGTTTTCATTGCTGTGACTGATTGTCTAAGTCCAGTTTAAAAAAAAGCCCCCCCCCCCAGTTTATTAAAGCCACAGTTATAGCCACGTTTTAACTAAAACCTTTTATCTCCTTAACTTCTCTCCTCACTTAACTAAAAATTGCGCCATTAAATTATTATGACAGGTAGCCTTATGACATCAGCTGTGATAATCGAGTTATGTGTGGAAGTTGATAAGGATTAATCAAATGAGGGCAAAGAACAAGGATTCTGTGCGGTGCATGTTTTTTTTTTTTCTTACAGCCAAACTCAAGTAACACTGAGCTGCTGCTAGATTTTCATTTACTGAAGAATAAAAAAAATGATTGTCATACTGCGCCTGTGTAGTGTAGTGAAGTGCGTGTGTAGAGTGTGTAGTGTGTGATGGCCTCGGGTTAAACATGTTCGCAGTTTGTCATGCTGATTGCGAAACATGAAAGAGGAATATGTAATGTAAAATATCCATTTCTGAGTAGCAGAGAGTTCACGGGAGATAACACCACGCAGGTTTATTGCTACTGACTGAAACTCAGCCACGGGTTTATCCACAAAATAAATGCAGCTGGTAAGATGATACTTGTTACCTCCCGTCATAGCATTATCTGCAGTACTCTACAAACTGTCTGTGTACCAGTATGAAGAGCAGGTTCAGGCTTTTAACATACAGATGGGCACACTTTTACAGCTTTAACAATTTCAAATGCAGTCAAACCTTTAATGTACTTCAAGCGCTCAGATAAGTTGCACCATATGAATTCACATTCGTGTTTTTAATTTATTTTGTTTGGCAGCTTTTCCCAGTCGTGTCCATTTACACAAAGGACAATTGATTTGTGCTTGTTTGCGTGACCCTGACTGACGATTCGTGGAATTTTTCTACATCTATCCGTGGATCTTGACTTTCGCTGGTTCTCCAACAAGAAGAGAGGGCACCAGGGAGAAAATGAGAATCCAAGACTTCCATTTAGACTTGACCTGAGCTCTGGATGTGGTTCAGAGTAATAGCCTTTGGTTTATAGTTGGGAGTCAGCAATTTACATAAAACTGTCATCCTTTAGCCACCTGAAGTGAGATTCAACTTTCAAGAATTTCCATTCTGTTGATTAATTTGCAGTAATTTTGTTCAGGATGCTCAATCCAAATAGAGGTTATCATCACAGATCTGTGGTTGCTTACACATCGAGTGTTGTGTAATGCAATGTTTTTACTGTATTCTGTGTCACGGCCAGTGTGAGCTCTTTACTATCACCTCAGCTGCACAATAACAATGCACTACTCATAGTGGAAAAAGAAAATGCTGTAGAATGGCACTGAGTGCTTTACATCAGGGCAGCCACATTGTTAATAAGCGATAATAGGAGATACTGCTGCTTCAGGTGTCCATTTGACTGAGCCCAGGGATTAACAGGCAATGTCAAAGGATGTAGACAGTGTTTCAAAGCCGGCTCCATAAAGCTACAATAGGGGAAGTGAAGCATTGTTCAAAGGACTTCTTGCCTAAGCTCCTTTGAGAATTTCCGGACAGGTTTAGGGCATTTTTGGATGATCAGTCTGCAGAGAAATTCTTTTGTCCATCGTAGCAGACTGTCAAAAATAAACTTAAACTGTCCTGTGCTTGAGCACGTATTAGTCTTCATGCTGTTATAATCCACAACTAAGTAACGCACGTCAGGAATAACTGATGGCTAAAAAAAAGGAAATGCTAGCATTAAAGATGGAGAGGATTTAATGTTATGTAAATAATAGTCAAAAATAAAAAAGCCTTTATAAATAATTGACACATGCTTGCTTCTTGTTCACAGTGACAGTTACACAGTAAACACACAGCTAGTGAATGTGAGAAACAGTTTGATCTTGAGGACATTTAATGCATAATGAAGACTTCTTTTTCCAGAGAGGTGATCTCGCTAATTAAAATAACTCAGCTTGAGTTGTCACAGTGAGATCCCTGTGCCACAAATTGACCCCCTCGCAGCAGAGCCCTCTGACATCAAGTCAGTCCTTAATGATCATTTAGTGGTGCTCAAAAAAAACAAACCTGGCTGCCTTTAAGGAGTAGTGCATTGTCACTGGTTGATTTTTATCCTATACTGTGTGTTAATACATCAGAAATTTTGTGTAAAAAATCATCATACATTCCTATATCCTCACTGATCAAAGGTAAGTCTTTTCATAAAGCCAGGAAGAGGCATCCGCTGACTTGTTGGCCCATATGTTTCACTTCATTGCTCACTGACTAATGGTGAGCAGCAACTTGGGGAGAGATGCATTCTGCTGGTTGGGCTTATCAGCTCCCGGGGTGGCATTGAGTTGTGCCCGCACCATTTATCTGCTGTGATTGGTGTGTTCCATTCTGTTGGAGGTCTGTTGTGTCCGTCCCTCTGGAGCCCCACATAAAGGAGGGGCCCTCGCCCAGCAGGAGACCAACCACAGTATAGCATGTTTTCACTCTAAGGCAGAAAAAGAGAAGCAGACATACAATACTGCATGCTTACTTGGACAGCGCGCAGGAGGCAACTCCCAAAAGCCGTGGGAATGGCTTCTTCCTTGTCTCCTCCATTCTTTAGTGACAACACAATTCTAACTTCCTCCCGTATGTCTTTTAAGACAGGTTAGCATCTACTGAATGCACTCATCAAGGTCTTCTGGACTCTATATGGTAGATGTGACTTAATTGCGATAATCATGTTTTTCCTCTTGAGGTTCTAAATATAGAACAATGAAGAGCTTTCTTACTAATTCATGGAGGGCATCGGAGAACGGGCTAATCCTCCTCGGAGCCCCAAGGGAGCTTACTGCAGCCCAGTGGCAGATAGAGGGCAGTAAATTTAAAGTGAGTCTTTTCTTACTTTTGCGCAATGGAGCTCCATGAAAAGGGATGTTGGAGAACCCCCGAGGACTGCATTAACCCTGACAATAAAAGAGCAGACAATTAGTGTGAAACATGTTTTCTCTGCCTTCACTTTGTATGCAAATGTGCTCAGAAGGGTGAAAGTGCCCTTTGACGAAGCCCAGCAGGAGTTCATCAGGAAGAGCATTCATTGGAACCCGCCCAAGAAAAGACTCAAACACTGCGCTTAAGCTTTTTTAGCCCGAAAGTTGACTTTCAGAGATCTCTGTGCGAAAAGTTGCATTTCCCAGGAGCAGATTTATTTAAATCCACTGGTGTCTTTTTTGCTCACTCAGCACTTTTAGCTGCAAGGACACATGAGAATTGGTCTAAGTGAGAGAGTTCTCGATGAAGTTATCTCCCAGCTTAAAATGATGCGTCAGCACCCTGTGAGAAAAGAAGGGAAATGCGTGTTGACACTGAGATGCCTCACACATGCTAGCTGTTTCAAACTGATTATTTTTCCCCCTGCAACCCATGAAACCTTGAACTTTAAGAAATTAATTTCCTAAATAAACTTCTTTTTTCTTTTTTGCCAAAAATTCCTAGAATAAATCATCTAAATTGTCAATACTAGTAATGTGCTCATCCCCTCCCTATTCCAGAGATTGGAGGGGCTTAATTTGCTGCAACAACCCCCCGGGCTTTTTCTTGAGGCAATTTGTCAAACCAAAGCACTTATTACAGCACTTTGGAAACACTGAAAAAAAAAACAAGTTCACTCCATTATATCCCCATGAGTTGTTGGCTTCCTCATCTCTCTTTTTTGTAGTTTCTTCAGGGAAAATCTGTTGTTTCCTGAATCTGTCTTTCACTCTGCTGCAGAGACTCCCTGACAGAAAGTCAGGGCAACTTTAGAAACAGCCAATCTGCCTCAGCCATCTTTGTTTTTCTTCTTTGAAGTCTTGTTTGCTTTTTCTGATCCTCTCAAACCACCATGCATTATGTTTGCTTTTTTTCTGATCCTCTCAAACCACCATGCATCTGTGGGGAATGGTCTAATTGTTCCAGATATTACATATGCGAGAAATATAGATGGAATACAGTAGTGGATTTCTGGTCTATTAAATAGTAACTCTCAAATACCATTTAAATGTTTTAATCTACACTATTTCCTTAATAATACTGCTCAAAGCAGTGCAAGAACAAGTTGACAGTGCTCTCATATATTGATGTCATATACAGTAGCTGTGCAAAACCAAATGTAATAGGCTCTTGACAACTTTATGCTCATTCACAGTCAGCATACTAAAGCTCGATCATATTAGATAGTATTGTTGGGCCTGTTACATCAGTGTCACACTTTCCACATCCATAAGTATGCAAGTGCTTGTCAGTGCTGTTCCTATTTGACCGATATTAGGGACTACTGGTTCACTCCACTTCAGCTTGGCTACTGGTGCAGGACTGTTCACCCCCTGAACTTTGATCCATAGAGTCAGACACAAACACATTCCTCTGAAACTCCCTTGATTTTGGTGAATCACACTGTTGGCTCTGTTCATTTTCTGTGGAACTGTAGTAACCCATACAGGCTTACCATGCACTGATAACAATAAAGATTTTGTATGGCTGTTGTCATAGTTGGAAAAAAAAGTGCACGCTAAGTGATTAGCTTCGTGGTATTGGTTTGTGTTTCTGAGCACCAAGACCCAACTTAAAAGCTCACTAAAAAAGGGATTGCCAGAATTATTAAATGTTAATGCAAGGCTGGCAGTTGTGTGAGGGAAGCCAGAACGGCTGTTCCTCCTGTTCCTCCTCCTCCTCTCTTGAAAATGGGCCTGTTTCTACCAGGCAGCCAGGTGGCCTTGAGTTCTGCATATACTGACAGCAATAATGGAGAACATGACGAAGCTGTTATTTGTGGCTCCATAAGGAGGAAAGTTAAAATGTAATGATGAAGTAATGTTTCACTGTGTAATGTTTTTGATCATGGCCAGAGAAATCCTTGTCTGTGAGTAAACTGGTCTGATTATTCCAAGTGGCTGCATACCACACCTCTCACCCCGTCTTTGAGAAGAGGGATGATTCCCATAGAAGTGCAACTGCTCTCTGAGGCTGCAGGATAAGATTAGTACTCATCATGACATTAGATGATGCTGTTTTTTTTTTTTTTTTTCTGGCGCTGTCCCTTGTCACTAAGGCCTGAAAAGCTGAAATATAGATGCCAATTAGAGTCAGTCAAGCAGAATACTGGAGAATATAAAAGCCCTTCCTGGGGTTTTCTGCACCGTACTTGGTCCTTACTGAACTCATTACTGAGGGCATCATCCAGCAGCTGAATACCAATGCTACAGGCAGTAACATTGTAAATTCCTACCTTTGGACCTGCTTCCTGATAGCAATGAATGCAAACAAGGCACCAGATTTCAAACCCCGTCTCCCCAGCAGCCAGTTAAATGGACACACCTGACTGCCCGGCAGACAAAACACAGGCACATTACACAACCCACCAATCCTGGGTTAATGTCTGTCTGTAGGTTGTCATATTTAGGCAGCAAAATGCAGAGGCTGCATCTAAACATGACTGCCGACAAGTTAGGCGTCAGTCTCCATCCCCTGATGAAGCACCTGACTCCATCTAATCCTTGTATTTACTCTCTTCCTCTCTTGCTTTATCTCAGACTCAGACTGTCTTCCTCTCTGCCTCCCTCCTTATCGTTGCATTCCTATTGTTCTGAGTGAGTTTAAGTTGGGAGGCAAAGGATGTTTATATGTAAGGCCAAACATCATTATAGATTTATTTGTATTGCACCAGTTATAGGTAGTTCAGACTTCTTGCTTTATTACTCAGAAAACACATCAAGCAACTTATTTATTTATTAGCTTGCTTTGCAAAGTCAAATAAAATCGTGAAAAATTCATGAGGGGTAAAGGTCCAGCACCTTATGGCTCCATGTGTCTCGATGCTGAACGACAGTGCCTTTGCACGGCTGACTGATAGACGCACTGAAACCTATTGGTTCCAGGCAACATTGTTTATTAAGCAGAACAAATTGTGAAAGCTTGCTACATCTGCCCCCCTGAGGCAACTCTCTCTCTCACACCTCGTTCAGTTGGAGATGTTCTACTCTTCTCTATCTGTGCTACGATGAATAATGCATACCCTCATCACACAGGTTGTTTTTCTCATTGACTAAGTGGAAAGTTTGATAGGTAGCAAGTTTTTGTGCCTATTGAGGCCCTGAGAAAAGGCCTACGGCACTCCACTTGTGTGTATTCAAGAGATGCAGAAGATAATTGCAGTAAGCTCTAATAGAGTTGTTTGTATCGCTCTGCTTTGTCTTTTTTTTTTCACCACATTCAATGGTGGCCAAGACTCTCAGGGAGGGAAAAACAAAATAAATGCGTGAGACCTAGGGCTTCCATAGAAGAAAGAAAGAGCAGGTGACATTAGGTAATGAAACTGTATAAGAGAACCCCTCTTCTGTTTTGATAGCGCTAATAATGTGTGGGTAATGGCTGTAGCTAAAGCGTTTCTCTTCTCACAGTGCTGTGCAAAGCAAAAATCTTGCCATTTTTTTTGTTGGTTTCCTCACACAAAATTGCAAGATGAGAGCTGCTGCTAAACCAACAGATGGTTGGAAATTATGGTAATTGTTTTAATGACATGGTTTCTGTGCTTTCCTGTCGTTTGATTTAGATCAACCGCTCACTGTCAGAACCTGAGAATATTACCACGCACTGTAACAATTGAAGATTTACATTGTGACTGATGCAAACCCACATGAGGTATGATTGAAAGTGATGCTTGTGAACACAAGGCGTTACACCATGGCTTACATTTCTTTGCCAGAAGAAGAAATATATGCGCACTGCTCTCGATTTAAGTCATTTGTCAGATCAGCACGAGATCTCATACTCTGATTAAGGGCTGCAGGTATCAGAATGAAAAAATTTGCGATGCTGTGTATAGTATAAAACAGAACTCTATAATTTCTAAATCATTACATTCTGCTTTTATTTACATTTTTTTTGTGATGATAGGGACCAGATGAGGAAAAGAGTTGAATCAGCAACTCTCTGACTCAGTCTCAGCATGAAAATTACATTCCCTGCTTGCACTCGTCTGTATAGGAATATGTGCTAGTACATCCAAACTTTGTGTAACTGTTTGTTTTTTCACGGATTTGAAATACTCACCAGTGATTCTCATCATAATAGCCCCACATCTCTCCCCCTTTTTCCAGAGACAAGCCAGCCACCCAGCTCGCCAACAGGCAGTCAACCAGCCTCTAATGCTCTAGCGTGTTTGGCTTAGTCCTAATCCCTCTTGGCTCACTTGAGCCATTATCCAGTGAGGGCTGCAGTTAACAGGCTATATTATGATCAACTCGAGCCATCCAGGGTTAAGAAGAATATGCAGTAATGGGAATAGACAGCTCCCAAGCATTTTTCCAAAGGAATGCAAAGCTTCATCAAATAGTCACATTTTGCACAAAAATACTGACAGATATGAGAAGAAGGTGCATGACATTAAAATGTATAATACTACCCATTCATAAGTAAGCCGGCATTTGTATAAGGTAATGGATCTGAGGAATATTTCAGTGTGAGGATTGTAAGATGATTTAGGCCTATTTAATGCAGCAACAGGAGGGCGGATGTCTTCGTTTACAGTTTGTACTTGGAACATGTCAGGAACTGTGTATTGTGTTCATACGCAATTACTGAAGATTGATAGGACTCCTGCTCTACCTGCCAGTCCCTGTCACGTTATTGACTGTCACAGGCTTTGCTAATGCAGCTCATGACGTCTACAATTATCTTCTTGGTGATGATTGACTAACTCTTGTTTGACAGTGTTTATGAACTTGCCATGGAGTGATATTGTGTCATTGCTGATCTTGTTGTCCTTGACTGGCACTTTTGTAAGCTGTTAACTTCACAAAGAAAAACAGACCACACAGTGGTAATGGTACAGTTTGTTTTTGCAAAATATGTTACCTGCAGTGCAAATGTGATTCTTTGTGTTTATGTCCTTTGCAGGGAATTGATGCCTAAGTCATCAGATGGCCAGCTGACCATGGAAAAGACCCCCAGCTACTATGTTACTAAGGAGGTCCCTGCTCGAATCTACGCCATGTCTAAAGACACAAAGCTAATTGTAGTTGTTCGAGATCCTGTCACACGGGCCATCTCAGACTACACTCAGACCCGCTCCAAGAAGCCAGACATCCCTTCTTTTGAGAGCCTGACCCTGAAGAACACCTCAGCAGGGCTGATTGACACCACATGGAGTGCTGTACAGATTGGCATGTATGCCAAGCACCTTGAGCGCTGGCTCCAGTACTTCCCCATGGAGCAGCTGCTGTTTGTTAGTGGAGAGCGTCTCATTACCGACCCCGCAGGTGAGATGGCTCGTGTCCAGGACTTTCTTGGACTGAAGAGGGTGGTCACGGAGAAGCATTTCCACTTTAACCCAACAAAAGGCTTCCCCTGCCTTAAGAGACCTGAGGGGAACAGCAAGCCGCATTGCTTGGGTAAAACCAAAGGCAGGACTCATCCTAATATTGACCCAGAGGTGGTTCAGAAGCTAAGAGACTTTTATAAACCTTTTAATTTCAGATTTTACCAGATGACTGGTCATGACTTTGGCTGGGACTAAAAATGATGACAGGCTCATGCTGGTGTCTTGTCTGGAATTTCTTTTTATTATAATTATGTCACTCTGGAGTTATTGTTTTACAGTCTATGTACAGTATTTGGTGGTGTGTAAAAAGATCAGAAGTCTATTTTATGATAATTTATTGTTATGATATTAACTCACTAAGCTGCCTAACTAGGTTTATTCATGTTTTTATTTGTAATGACATACAAAAAAACTTTTTGTTCCAAATGCACACCATTTTTACAGGTATTACAATCAGGATCAGTATGGGTTTATTTTTTATTTTTATTTTTTTTTAGCCAATTTAGATCCAGCTCAACAAACAACTGGTAATATCCCCTTAACATTTGCCTGACCCTCAGAGGTCTGTGGACCCACTTAGTCAGGTCGATACAGGCCTCAGCTGATCCAGCGCAACTTGCCAGGTAGATCAATAAAGTAATAGCTCCTCATCATGTCAATTAGACCTGAATGATGGCATTGTCTTGATCTCTCGAGCATCTCAATAAAACATTGATCCATTAAGTTTATGGTGGGCCCTTGAGCCAAATTCAAGTTAATATACGAATATAAATTCCCACTGCAATATTCTGACTTAACCACTATTTATTTTGTCTCTACAGAGGAATGTTGATTGGGTTCCAGTACAGAGTCCTGTCAAATCTGTTTTGGATGTTTTTATCCATTTTCCAAAGAGCTGCTGCCCAGATTTCATAATGCCTATAGAAAATGATTCATATGAAAAGTCATATGAGTCATTCACATTTATTGATCTTCACTGAAATTGCTCTCATTGATCATTGTATGTAGCTTTTTACTGCAAGTGATAGTGGATGTGTTAATTATGCCCTTTCCCACAATATATCAGCTGCTACAGTGAAAATGAGGATTTATTTACTTTCAGGAGAAATGAAACCAATATAGCCTTTTAAAAACTCCTCATCTAAGTTCTTTTTCTGGTTGAGTTTTATTCAGCCTCTACATTTCAGAAGTTCCAACATCATCCAGGGTCATTCTAAAACGATGCGCTTACAAACCCGTCGTTGCAGAGGCACTATCTCACTGTATGCATTGCTTTAAAAACATCGAAATGAGGTGGGTTTAAATGAGATGTTGATTAATAGGTGCAGTCATGTCGTTTTTATGAAGAAATAAAGAAAGTGTGTTTTATCAAAGTCAAACAATGCAGTCTCTGGCATCCTTGGAGTTTCAGTATGCTTAGTAAAAAAAAAAAATAGGGAAAGCGATATAAATGTATTTTATTTGCTGAGTATCCTTGCTGCTTGTGTTATTAAGGCTCTGTGCAGATTTCTCCAGGCAAAAGTGCACTCTTGTGTTTAATTCACCATTTTACACATTGTTGCGCTAACAGGCTAATTAGCACGTTAGCTGTCTTGGCTTCCCACTGCCACCACTAAGAGGATCTCGTTGCCATGACCCCCCACAAACGCATTAAGAATCAGGTTTCTCATCAGGCAAGAAGTGACATATGAAATGCACCGGCTTGCTGCTTTGTTCCTGGGTGAGCCTTCAGCAGTCCATTTGTATGTGAGCCATCCCCCTTGTGCCCGTTGTAGTTTTCATAAAGCTGACACTGTTGTTGATTGCATAACATTCAGTTGCAGAATTGCATTCTGTTTTTCATATTTCTTTTTATTCCACAAGTATTTAGAGCCTTCTGTCTATATGTTTTATCATGCTTAGACATACTGTCGAGGCACCGTGTGTTGTCCTTGAACTAGCGTCAACCAACACAACCCATCCATCGTGCAGAACAGCTAATCACTCAGCTAAGGTTATGGTTCAAGAGAGGTATGAATCACCTTGCTCTATTAACAAACAACCTTTATTCCGCTCTCCAGCAAAATACCCTCATTTACCTGAGGCTGCCAGCGGTGATGAAGCCAGTCTCCCTGGTGGCAGGTAAGAAGTCTGATCACCCAGGAAGCAGCTCCCTTTGCAATTAAAGGAATAGATGAGGGGTGCTGTAATTGCTAGGCTCCCAGCTGGGGAATTGCTGTTAGCGTACATCCCTACAGGCTGTTGTAAGGAAGGCTGCTGTTGTTTGAAGGTTAGGAAGAAGGAAAATAGACACCTGGCAGCCTTGAGAATTAAGTGACTTCAAACATCAGCTTTCCAGCTACCACTGGGGAACAGAATCAGAGAAGCTGAACAAAAGTGAATGAAAATAAAGCATTTCACAACAGCAGACACTTCAGTTTAGCAAACATATGAACAGACATTTGTAATTTGGGTGGAGGCAGCAGGATTATTAGGATGTCAATGAGATGTCTTCATATTGCGCCAAGATGTCAGTCATGCAAGAATTGATTAACATGTTTAATATACACATGCAGAAATCATTGCAAATGATTCATTTACTCAGCATCTGACTTGTGGGCTGAGTCTCTGGATTCTCCAAAATTTACCTGTGAGTTTTAAAATTTTGCATTTAAGTGGCATTAGAAACAAAATGAAACAGCTGACAGGAAGAATTGAGAGAGGGCATGTTCAGAGAGGCCACGCTGACTTCAAACTAAAAATAATACAGGTACTTGGTGTTTGCCTCAACCTACAGAGACAGCTGTCTCAATAGACAGGAGTAATCTACCTGTTTACTCTTTGGAGGTCCTTGAGGGGACTGGGGTGTATTCCAGTTGACATGAGGAAAAGGAACAAGGCACACCCTGGTTGGACTACCAGTCAGATAACTATTTATGTTCACATTCACTTCTCTTGTAGACAGCTGGAGCACCTGGAGACAACCCGTACAGGCAAACTAAACACAGAAAGGTCCCAGGTGGTTTAAAGAGATGTGACACTACTAGCAATAACACCAGTGCGCTGCTGCAGGCGAATGCCACGTTAACCAAGCAGTAAAGTCTAATATTATCATATCCTGTTATCTAGCAGTATTTTTTTTTCTAAAAAATGGTTCAAACAGCCTCAGTGGAAGTTGAAAAGTGTTAACTTCAGCAGTAGCCAGCAGTGATTGTCAGTTGCTGACATTTTCACACCAGCTAGCAGCAGTTAACAAAACAAGTGGTTAAAAACAAGCAAACAGGACTGCAGGTAAATATCCATCCATCCATCCATCCATCCATCCATCCATCCATCCATCCATCCATCCACTTTCTTCCACTTATCCTGTGCCAGGTCACAGGGGCAGCAACCTAAGCAGATGAACTTAGTCATCCCTCTCCCCAGCCACCACCTCTTCTGGCTTATCCGGGTGAACACCAGGCCAGCCAAGAGATATAATCTCTCCAGTATGTCCTGGGTCTGCCCCAGGTCCTCTTCACGGTAAGATATGCCCAGAACACCTCACCCAAGAGGCGCCCAGGAGGCAACCTAGTCAGATGCCCAAACCGCCTCAGCTGGCTCCTTTCGATATGGGGGAAGTAGGGGCTCTACTCTGAACTCCTCTTGAATGATTGCACTCTTCATCCTATCTCCAAGGAAGAGGCCAGCCACCCTTCAGAGAAAGCTGATTTCTGCATTTGCATCTGTGATCTTGTTCTTTCGGTCGCTACCCAAAGCTCATGACCATAGGTGAGGGGAGGGACATAGATCATCCAATAGACAGCTTCGCTTTTATGCTCAGCTCTCACTTCACTACAGCAGACTGGTGTAGCATCTGCATCTCTGTAGCCACAGCCTCAATCCGTCTGTCAATCTCCCACTCCCTTCTCCCCTCACTCGTGAGCAAGACCCAGAGAAACCAAAATTCCTCCACTTGTGACAGAAACTTGTCCTTAACCCAGGGTGGACACACCACCATTTTCTGGCTGAGGACCATGGCCTCAGACTTAGAGGTGCTTATTCTCATAATTGCCCCTTCACACTCGACTGCGAACCACTCCAGTGTGAGCTGGAGGCCACCACCTGATGAAGCAAACAGGACTGCATCATTTGCAAAAAGCAGAAAATTGATCCTGAGGTCACCAAAGTGGAAACCTTCCACCACTTGGCTACGCCTAGAAATTCTGTTCATAAAAATTATCAACAGAATCGGTGACCCACCCACCAGAAACAAGTCTGACTCATTGCTGGCACTGTGGACCAAGCTCTCACTGTGGCTGTACAGGAAGTGAATGGCTTGCAACAATAGGTCAGACACCCCACACTCCTGCTGCACCCCCCCACAGAATACCCAGAGGAAAGTGGTCGAATGCCACAAAAGTCCACAAAAAACACGTAGACCGGATGTGCCCCATGCACACTTCAAAATCCTCAAAACAATAAAGAGTTGTTCTAGTATTCCACGACCAGGACCTAATCCACATTGTTCCTCTTGAATCCGAGGTCCGACTAATGGACGCACTGTCCTTTCCAGCACCCTGGCATAGACCTTCCCAGGGAGGCTGAGGCATGTGATTCCCCAGTAGCTGGAGCACACCGTCTGGTCCCACTTTTTGAAGATCGGAACCACAACCCCAGTCTGCCAATCCAGTGGCACCACCCCAGATCTAGTCTGTCCTTTTATTTTTTTGAATTTGTTTTGAAAATTATTTCCATCTTCAGATAGTCTTTTAAAAAAAATCCCAAATGCTGTAACCAGCTAAAGATCAACATATGTTCACATAATTTTGCTGCTGTACTTCCTATTCTTATTTAGATAAAAAATAAAACATAAAAACGGGCATAATCTCTGGGACAAAAGTTAAAACAAAAAAATACCAAGATCCCAAATCACAACAAATTCACAACATTCTAAGTTAAACTTTGTTTTAGAGCTTAACAATAAAATTGCCTTCCTCACTGGCCCCTAATCTTTTATTATACATTGTCCAAACCCTAATCCTAATCTGATAGGAAGGGCAAGCATTAATCTGAGACAGTAGACTTGGAGTTGGCATATATGTGCTGACATAGCTAATCCATCTCTAATCCCTCTACCAAAAGAGCTTTTTAGCTTTGTGTGGGACCAACGTGATTTACATAACTTCAAACTCAAGAGATAATTTATATTTGAAGATGAAACAGATGTTCCTCTAAAGTACTGATTTTGTGCATAACTCCCACACATTGGAGTTGTCGGGTCAAATCTAATTACTGCATTCATGTCAGATTCTGATGTGTTGCTACTGCACGCAATCTCCTCGGTGGCAGGATTTAGACTCGTGAATGCAGATTGTCATAACATGTGGCAAAGCTAAACATCTCTCAGCAGGTTATGCTGAAAGTAATGATGCAGATTCTGTATTTGTTTAAATGCAGCAGAGCTATTCATATGCAGATTTGGTTAATTGTAAAATCAAAACAAAGCCCATTACAAGTTGATTAAGCTTGAACTCCTTTATTTAACATCTGTGAATGTGAACATCTGTGAAAATTAGTGTTGATAAAAATGTTTTTTTTTTTTAAATACTCCTTTTCAAACAGGAAACAGTTAAATCAAACAACCACATCTGTGTTGTTTTCATTGTTAAAACCTTGTCCTTTAACCTAACAGCAGCAGCTGGAATCAGCTCTCTAACAAGTTCTTGATCTATGGGTTATATTTAGCTTCATCAGAAGCTGAAACAGAAGTGTAAGGAGTCCTCAGGTCTCGTTTTAATCACATTTTTCATTTAGTAATTGCTTTGACTTTAATTAGCCTTCATGCATTAGCATAGCTACACTTCAGGTGCTTGTTTCAAACTGTAGCACTTCAAAATGTTCTCATCTTGTCCCCACAAAATTTTTGATTATGTTTGCTTCTGGAGCAGTTCAGATGTCCAGAAAATGTTTTGTTCTTTTCCTTTAATGATCATTCTTACATGGATGATACTGTCAGTACTTTCAAAATGCTTTAGCTGCAGGGTGTGTAACTTTGCATATAACACTCTGCACGGCCAATAGATTCTGTTTCAAAGATGCCCAGGTTTTCCTTTTCTCATCATACCGATCATTACAAATAGATCAATATTTTCTTATAAGCTTATCTTTGATCAGATTTTGTTACGTTATTATAAAAGACTTCTCAGAGGACAATAGCAGATACTCTGATGTTGTGAATGCTGGGAGTTGCATCGCCATCAGTGAAATCCACTTGTTGTAACCAGAGATTCCCTCGAGTAATGGTATGAAGGGAGAAGTGCCCTCTAACCAGTGCAGGCACTTCTAGCATTAATGCTCATTCTGTGGTCTCCTAGCACTATTTGTTGCAGTCGCCCGCCTGCCTGGTACCACTTTGGACTCTCCATTAGGCCAGACCTATCCAAATCCCAGTGGTATGCCACAGTAATGACTTTATCACTCTACACTCTCAGAAAATAAAATACCTTATTGAACCTTTGGAGGTATAACAGCTTGTCGCCAGGGTGGTACCTTCAGTTGTATCCTTGTGGTTTGAGTCTCACAGAAACCAGTCTTGAACCTCCAAAGACAATTTGGTATCTTAATGTAACAGAGCAGTACAATCAGGGACAGGGCACCCATTCATTTATTTATCATATAACATTTTTCTTGATCCCTATAACATTAATCTATCTTACACCTGCACAGTGAACAGTGGGAACAAATGTAGGTTTGAACCCAGAAGATTCTTGTTGGCCATGACCGCCATGTTGCCAATGTGCAGACATTAGACTTATTTGTTTTACACACTGAACGCAATAAAACTTTAAGGTCTAAGAGTAATACAGAGAGAGCTTCATTTCTTTGTGTATTTGGCTAGAAAAAGACTGTCTCCTGATATTGCAGCTGAAAATCTAACAGAAATAGTACAGAGTTACCTTTTACAGTATAGGAGCATCTGTTTACCTTTTCCGTCCTCAAAAATGTACCCATAATTACCTTTCGTTCCAGTATTTAAACCCGGGAATAAATATGTGTAGATTGCACCTGCGTGGACAGAAATGTACCTCTGTTACTGAGAGTGTACCTCAGCATAGCTGGTCCCTGATCGCAAAACCATTTTGACTTTGGAATTGTACCATAAATTTTCTGAAAGGTAATGTACTGTTGGAGAACAACCCAAAGCATACTTGGCTAACCTAATTCAACCCCATTGTCTTTAAAGTACCAGCTTTTTTTCCCCCCTCGCTTGTTCAGACTTCACCACCTGTGACCTCACCCAGCTCAGACATGTCGGTGCTTTTTCAGTCTTATCCTGCTTTCTCTGTAATGAGGTGTGTATAGCTCTACTCTCCATGCACCAATGTCACCTTCATAATCCAAGATTTGGACTCAGAGTGGTGAGGGATATATGGGACCCTCAGTGGGATTACTAAATGGGCTGTCTGCTGCATGGTCTGTTGTCTGTCTGAAATCTGAAGAAAGAGCATAAGGATCCATTAGCTTATTGCTAATCTGGAGAGCAAGGTATAGTATTGGCTGAGACCCAGCTAGATATATTTATCGGCACATAAATGTGTAATGATAGGAATCATTTGGAAAACAGAGCTTTTAAATACAATATTCCTTCTGGCAGCAGCAGAGACAAGTCCCTGAGGCTTTATATTCAGTGAAGTTGTATTGCAAAACATATTTCAGTATGATTCTGGACAAGGATAAATATGGAAAGCAGTGGGAATTCATGATTTAAGGACCTGCTGACTTCTACTAGAGAAGCCACAATAAAGATTAACTAGGGACAATAATACGTCTGCCTTGTGCATCTGAGAAACACTTCACACAGAGATAATTTCGAGGCTTTTAGGGATTTAATCTGATTTTGCAATTAACTGGTTCGTTAAAGTCCTGCTCCCGGGATTAAACGGAAATTAAAGTAATTCCGGAATAGAGCAGGGAATTTCCCAAGACAGTCCCTCCACCAGACTTTGGTTATCTTCCATCCATACAAAAACGCAATCAGTCATCTCTCAGTAAGTGTTTTTGGTGCTTATTTTCAAAGTCCCTGAAGTAGGCTGAGCACTGCAAATTTGAATTCTTGATTTTTTTTTTTTAGTTTCCCATTTTCTGAACACATTGGATGACTAAATAAATTAACACAACAACTCAGTCACTGGATCAGATTTTATTTTAATACCTGCAACATCCCCAACAATGTGAAAAGTGCTATCAACAGGAGGCTATATAGTGCAAACTCAACATATTCATTATTAGGGAATAAATACTACAAACTAAATGGGAATTTGACGTGTTTACACAGATAATATACAGCACCTGAGGAAAGCCTCGGGTGTAACAACTTTTCTTTGTCGTTATCTTGATGCACTCTTTGTACTTTTGTGATTCACAGCACTGAGGATTAAATTGATTTCCAATAAGGAGGAAATCTACTCCTGCGATCACATTTCATTTCTTTTATAAAGCTGGTGACCCATTCCTGATCTGAATGAGTTGTGTCCTTGATCTTCCTCCCTCCTGTTGTCCTCACTTGGAAAGCAGCGAACATCGAGGTCCTGATTCGTCAGGGGTTCTACTGAGCAGCATTGCTTATGTTGCCATGGTATCAGGGGAGTGCTGTCAGTCATTGTCAGTGAGGTGACAAGCTCTCATTTCTTTTTCCTGCTGCTAAATTTGCCTTTTGGAGAAGTTGCTGCTCCAACTTTAAGCAAAAATGCAAAATATAATATGAGAGAAACATGGCTTTCTGCTACCAATCAAATGGTAATCATTAATTAGCCAAGTGTTGATGCCAATGAATGTATCCCAAGTCAAGCTCCCTCATACACAGATCTACCAAACTGCCCTTTAGATCCCATTCTTTCCTTTTTGTGGTTGTGAACTTGAGCAGGGGAGAGTGACATAACATCAGCATCTTTGCAGCAATTAACACAATCCAGGTGTCAAACGCCCTAATGCTAAATCCACTGCCTGACGGCTGCTCTTCTTGGATTGCTCAATGCAGCCATGGAGATAGTGCAAGACCTGTGCAAGGTGCAGAGCTGCCACTGATACCAAATGCTCCCTTTACCGATTACTCATCAGAGGTCCAATGTAGGCAACTGGATTGAAGAATATGGAAATTGTGAAGGAATCATTCATAACTTCAATTTTCTAGTATGCTGCCATTATTACTGCACAGGAGTGAAAATGTACAGAAAGTTAAAAGTATTTTTAGAACCCAGCAAGTTGTTCAAATCAAAAAAAAAAAAAAAACTATATAAAAATGCAAATTTATTTTTAGGTCCAAATTACTCTGGATATGAAGATCTGTGCCTTTAAAGATTTTGTGATCAGTAACATGTCAAAATGCACTCAATATTCTTTTTAAAGATGATTTTACTGCCATGGTTTTACTGCCCCCTCCCAGTCGGTAACATCCTGGCCCCTTCATCTCTCTATCATTGAAATACAACAATAGAAAGATGAAGCTGAATGTCTGATCTACAAATAAACTCTTCTCACAAATATAATCTTGAAATAATTTTAGTAAATTCCAGGAAACTTTAAACAGACACCAAAAAAAATATTGCACTAATTAAGAGTACCAAATCACACAAAACAGCCACTTTCCTGAATATAATCGCCATTCCAATCATGATGAGAACTGTATCACAGCAGAACTAATTGAATTAGTCTGCCTTGTCTCTCCTAATCCAGAGCGTGTCCTAGTCCTCTGAGCTATGGGTCAGTGGCTGGTGGAAAGGCTTTACTTGAAAGGAATGCAAACGCTTTAATGGTATGAAGTTAACAACTTGACATTGCAGGGTTAATGTTGTTGTACCATTGGATGACATCAGCTAGAAAGTCTTGCATGCGAGAATTTAAGCAGTCACAAAGATGAACCACTCATCCACCCACATCATCGTCTCTTCCACCTTTTTTCCCTCTGTGTGCTGTTGAAGGTTACAGCAGTGGCCAAGACAGGAGGGTAAGAGCTGAACAGAGAGAAGGATTGAGTGGGTGGTCGCCTGCAAGCCTACATAAAACCTCTCTATACTTGAGGTTAGGAAATGTTTTTGGCCTTCTGTTGAAGGTTTCCATTAAATGTAATATTTCTCAAACATATCTAACTACCCTATTTCTTTTTTTTTTTATCCTGGGAGTGCTGTTTTATAATGCTTTTAATGGTTCCACTACAACCAAGCAGCACATTTTAGCACTCCTCGTAAACCAGTGGCATTAGTAATATTTTATTTTGTTTATTTAATGTTTTGGGGTTTTGTTTGTTTTGTTTTGTAATTTTTTTTTTTCACGTCCTTTTGGTGAATTGTTTCACAGCATCAAACTCCAAGTTAAAATAGAAATACATGTCAAACAGGAACAGGGTATCACTGAAGTCACACATTCAGACACAAAATGAAGCCAACACAAAGAGCTATTAACTGCAGTTCTCTGAAGGGCCAGCGCCTACCTGTCAGCACCTACCTGTCCACTTTGAGTGACAGGTAGAAGCTGACACAGGCTGCTGGAACCCCCCCAGCTGTCTGCAAGACAGGACTGGAGTCACTGAAATGAACTTATTAATTGTATATGCAGTGTTGACTACATAAAATTAATTCATGCAATCACATCAGACAATTAATAAGGCTTAATGTGTAGTACAGACTGTCCAATAAACCTATATTGTAGTTTTGGTGAATAAAATGACAGTTTTTATTCATATGTTACTAACTAGCAGGCATCTGTGTCTGTGCAATCCATATATGCAGGTTATGGATGCATCCCTGCTTGGGTAGTGCTCCACCCTCTCATCCAAATATGGTCACTTCTGGCTTGTATCCTTCTTGTATATACAGTCTGTGATTCAGACACTGAAATGCACTCCACCTTTAGTGGGTACTGACCTCTTGCAATGCATACATGTGTCAAGCAGGCATGCAACCTCTGACAAAGGGTCACAAGTTGATATATCGTCTTTTTAAAATCAAACACAACAGGACCTGAAATACATATTCTTTATCCACAGGATAGTAAATAGAGCAAATAGTAAATATCCTACACACCCTTAATTGTCTGTTCCAGCATTTATGCTGAATTCTTGATGTGTTAAGTACCTCTAAACCTAAACTGTTTATAAATCACTTAGGAGAGAATGCCTCTGCATAAAAGGATTGCCAGACTGGAGGTATTTGACTTAAACATATCTTGATGGGTCTGCAGCCTCACCTTCTTAAACTTGCACAGCAGCCTGGTGCAAATGTGTTCCAAAGACACTCACTAACTGAAAAGCCAAATACAAAGTGACACATGAGGGAAAACAGCAGAAAAAAAAAACCGACTGTCTGCATCCTTTACATTAGATGGATGACCTAGATAAAGCTCTCTCTTGCACTAAAAGCTGAAATTAATTAAAGTCCATACTATGACAGGTCTTCTTTCCCAATTGTAAAGCATTGACTGAAACAGAGAAAAAGAGGCTGAGCATCTTACTACAAACCACTTAAAAACCTTCAGCAGCACCCATACGCAGCTTCTATGTGTTGTAGTCCAGTGGTTGTAAAACTGTAACAGAACTTCTTTATGCTGCACGGGAGGAAAAAGAAAGCAGATTAGAGGAGGTTCTATAATAGTTCCCCACATAACTTGGACCAGCTGGTGCACACCCACAGAATGGGACAACTGGGCTTTGGGGTTCAGGCTGTTGTCTCACACAGTGACTTAATGAAAGTCATCAAAGAGAAACACAGCAGAGAGTAAGGTTTGAATGAATAACCGAATAATTGCTGAGGCTTTTAGATGTGGTATAATACTGCAAGACTTAGGGAAATGGGAAGAAAAGGAGGAGGAGAAAAGGGTTTTCTGCAGCACAATTGCCTTCACTCTACATGATGGAATATGAAGCTCTGAAATTAAGGAAAAAGCCTTAGTGTGTTTAGCTGAAACTTCATTTCCTTCACACATAGAGGAGCTGAGGTGAGTATCTTGAAATTTCCCTGGAAAGTAGTCACTTACGTTCTCCTGTTTTTCTTGTTAGTTCATGTGCTATGTCATGCCTTTTGGATCACAGAGTATCTATGGACATTTCTAGACCCTTTATTATTATTATTAATATTATTATTTCAATCAATCTGCTCATGTTGACTTATCAGTAACACCTGACCCAGGATGGAAGTAGAACATCTCCATTGTTCTGTTATTACTCACCCACTCTGTAAAGGCAAGTAGTTCTGCTTCAATCAGAGTTGGAAACATTGAAAAAGCTTCTTTCCAGTGAGGCATGATTAACATGACAACACAATTTCATAGACAATCCCAAGCATGGTGTAGATGATACTGCCACAATTCCTCATATCGCCAAAAAAGGAGTCAAAGGCTTCTGAACCACTTCATGTCCCATTGCATAGAAGTGGCTGCGTCACTGCAATGGACGTTTCTCCTGTGTCTCATCTTGTCGGGTTTTGGACTGAATTTTAGTGCTGAAATGGCTCTTGTTAGAATGTTCACCACTTTTAATCATGTCATTTTACTAAATAGGCTGTACTGGCACTGTGATGGCTTATCTGGACAATTTCCTCAGTGATTCAGCATATGTGTCCTTCCCGCTGTGATAATCATCATATTCTCAGCATATTTAAAAGGAAGGATGTCAACTGCAGGTAGCATGGTGGTGGAATGGTAAGGTGCAATTACCTCCCAGCAAGAAGACCATGGGTTCAAATCCGGTGGCTAGCCCGGGCTTTTCTGTGTGGAGTTTACATGTTTTCCCCATGCTTGTATGGGGAACACAGACTGTATGCTTCCTACCACAGTCCAAAGACATACATGGGTTTGATTAACTGGCAATCGTAAACTGAATGTTTGTCTCTGTTAGCCCTGAGATTTACTGGCAACCTATCCAGGGCATACCCTGCCTACTGCCCCACGACAGCTGGGATAGACCCCAGCCACCTGTGACCCTGAATTGGATAAGTGGAAGAAAATGGACGGACTTCAGCTGCATCTCTTGATAACGTTCTCTGAGTTGTTTCATGGGAGTCAGTTCTTGGTCCACTGTTATTCAGTCTTTGCTCTTTCTTGGCAACACAATGAATCCTGTTATTCGTCTGCTGATGATACACAGCTGTATGTGTTACTTTGCATAGACAACCTGTAATAGAGCTTGAAAGGTGCACTGATGATATCAAACACTCAATATTTCAAAACTTCATCTAGCTGTGGGTGCCCTGGGGGCTTAGTGGTGAAGCTGGCACTCACATTTATATGCTGCGTTGCGGTGCGGGTGGTGTGGGTTCGAATCCCAGCCTATTGCCAACTTCCCTGCGTGTCTTCCCCCATTTCCTGTCTTTCTCCACTGCTGATAAAAGCCGCTGTGGCCAAAAAACCCCCACTTCTTCTAGCTTCAAGAAATAACATGCCAAAAAGTACCAAGGCTGAAACCAGAGTGTTTTAATTGACATCCACCACTGCCAATATGGTAAGGCACCGTAATCATTAAAAAAAAAGTGCCATGGGCTGAGTAAAATAAAGCATATTATAACTGTACTGAACACTTTGCTGGCTGCCAGAGCAGAATGAGCTTCAGCACTGAATTAGTAGGTCAGTGTAGTAGTCAGAACAGGGCAGTGATTTGAAATAAAAGTGTATATGTTTCTCTCTCGCTGTGTGTGTGTGTGTGTGTGTGTGTGTGTGTGTGTGTGTGTGTGTGTGTGTGTGTGTGTGTGTGTGTGTGTGTGATTTGTACAAACACGCAGTGTGTGTAGTATCATTTTCTATCTCACCTGCTTAATGTTTTAATGCATTTCAAACCTGTATATGAATCGTGCTATAAATATAAATGGACTTTATGGTGTTTGGAGTGTTTTGTTTTCTGTTTTGTCATCACCAGCCTGACTAGGACAAGCAGCTGAAAATGGATGGATGCCACTTTCAGGTCAGGATTAGAATATTTGTCTACTTCCTTCAAACTGAGACAGAGAGGGTTCAGCTGTCTGCTCTAGTTAAAGACGCAGAAGGAGCTCACAAAAGTGTTGACATTTTTATTTTCTTTGCCCTGTAGGCATGGATTTTATTTCTAAAAGCAAATAAAATTAAAGATAATGCTTCCCCATGTCACCTGGAACATTCTCTGTTTACTGTGGCCTGACATGAACTGCAATGTATTTTATACACTGCAGTAAATTCTTATGGAAACCACTTCCCAGTAGTATGATAGTCATAAATCCCTTATTTAACAAATTCTTTCCCTGTGTTTTTTTGTTTTTTTAATCTAAAATTTTGCCTTCAGGGGGACATTTTTCTTTACTCGTTCTCCAAACGCTAAACTAGAGGAAAACAAGTCATGTTCCCTACAGCACTGGGATGCAGTTTTCTGGAGTCAGCTGCACGCTGGCGTCTCTCACTGCACTGTGACTGTGTAGAGGCAGAATTTGAATTCGGGAAGAGTACATGTGTATGTGCGTGCACATACATGTGCGTGCGTGTGTGCGTGTGTAGGATGTATCCACATGAATGAAGGACCAAATTCCACATTAATCAGAAACAAATCATGGCAAACCACAGGATCAAAGACCTGTCAGCTTTAAAGATGGCTTCATGCCCTACAAACTTTGAAAAATTGCTTTTAGCTCATCAAGAACTCAGCTTCCACCCAGAAACAGCATGACTATGAAGGTTCAGAGGCACTTTTGCTCCTTTCAAAGCACTTTCTCTCTTTTCACAATATCTTCTCTTTTCCTCTGCTCCCTCTCTCCTGTCTCCATACAAATAATGAACATGTGAAAATGAAGCCTGATATCTGACCTACATTGTAAGAGCCCGGTCTGAAGCTATTAATCTTAGGGAAAAAACAAAAAAACAAAAAAAAGCTTCTTTAGAAAGAAGGAATGTGTGCACCAACAATTTCTTAATTTAAACTAAAGGCAGTATAATAGTTGACATGGCTGCATTGCTCTCACCGTCATCTTTGTTGCACACTGGTTATTCCAGCGAACAGCACAAATCCATATGAAAATTCCCCAACACTCTGGGATCTACATAGTGTGAAGTGTGAATTCATGCAATCTGAAAAGGAAAGATAAATTGGTTTCCTATGAGAAGCATTTTGTTTTCTAATGGCACCGTTTTATTGCAGCACTACAATAATTTTATTTGTTAGCTCACTGGGTATAATTACTTAATTAAAGACCCTCTGAAATGTGTTTTTAAAACACTGCATCTCATGTTTCTTACCAACTTTCTAATACTAAAATTCTGTCTACTCTACTCTACTCTACTCTACTCTACTCTCTACCTTATCTCAATCACCGATAAATACTGAAATATAAAAATACAATCCAAATATTTAAAAGCCTCACACAGAATCACTCCTACATCATTGTGAAGTCTCTTCTCAGGTTATGTGCACTTATGTCTTACACACATTAAATGCAGATTTAATTTGAGCACATGAATGTGTCAGACTTTTTTGCACTACAGTTAAAAATATCAACAGTCCTCTGTAGAAATGTACACATCATTTTGACTGAGAAACTCATTCCTTATCGCTACGACAAACTAAAAAGACTCAGCTGGCAGCAGTTTATCTTCCAGGCGTGTTAACTTGATGAGAACATTTCTGATTTGCTAATTTACCGTCTTTCAAATTGTCAACACTTATTTCACATCGCCCACAAGACACATCCGGCGACATCCTGCCTTGCAGTGATTTCAGCAGGCTGATCCCAGATCAAACAGAACTCGGAGAGCCACAGTTGTCAGGGTTCGTCAGCTCCACTCACGACTCAAGTTTAGCAGTGGCTGAATGGGACCTGTGAACTCTCGCATGCTTAAGATGAGGCTGCTGCGATCCAGTTGCCTGAGTAGGAAATAGCTGCGAGCGCTGGGCACTGAATGAAGAAACTGATGTGGAGTATTTCTGTTCACTTGGAAGTTATTATACACCTCGAAGCTTGTTTTTAATTGGGTCATGACAAACATTTATAAGTGGTTTTGTGAGTCATTGTTTGGTTTATGTTCATCTCAACATGTCACACTGGAACAGTGCACACAAATATAAAAAATACAATTTAAAAGGCAAACTAGTGCAAAGGAACGTGTTGGTGACAGTGTTTACCTCTGCCCAAAACTCCTTTCTCAGTTGAGGTGGAGTTTTACTGCCAGATCAGATTTATGATGCTTTATGTCCTGTGGGAAATAGGAGCAGAGGTACGAGCATGTGACATACAGTCCTGTCCTTGCACAGCTTCCTATCACACACTGAGGATTAATAGACCCTTCTGATCAATATTGAGAGGAGAAATGACTGCTAATCAATAACATCGATATGTTTTTACTTCCCCTTTTTATCCTTTATTTTGCAAACTGTGTTGTTCTGAGTTTAGACTTAAATATACTACTTACTTACTGTGGTCATCATTCATGTCATGCTACATTTTGAAGGGCATCTTTTAAACAAAGTCAGAAATTTGATATGAGCCTAGCTGCTACCAGCTGTAATAGCTCACTGTGATGATGTACAGCTCTGAGGCCATGTCAAGGCAGCACTGTGCTTCACCTCCAGCTTTGCAGTGAACAAATCGTCATCTTACCCCTGGCTAACCCAGAACTTCTCGTGAATCCTGCTTTTTATGATCCAGAGGTTTAGTGTTGACGTTTGCTCTGCTGCTGATCATGTGTTGGGGAGGGGGATAAACTTGACAAAATAAACATGGTGTGAACTTGAGCACTGTCAGAAGGCTTCTTGACATGCTGACAGCCACAGACAGAGAAGTCTTGTTAGAGTGCATAAACACACTTGAGGTGTCAATGTAACTGTAAAAAAACACTTGTTACTTTCGTTGAAGACAATATGAAACGCACTAGACTAGAGCTTTCAGCATGACAGCACGTTTAGCATATTTGTTTTTAATCCCCCACCCTTTAAGCTTTTAAATATACCATTTTTTTAGTTTAGAAAATGGATAAATGCATGAAGGTTTTGTGTACTAGTGGTTAATTGAAGATATTAATGCCATATAATGTCAGCGCTGAGTCATAATGTGTCTGCACTGCACAAAGAGCACTGGAAGATTGCATTTTTCTTTGATAAATCAATAGAAGATATGCAGGCTAGTCTTCCTTCAAATGCAGCTAGAAAAAAAAAAGGTCAAGGCTCTGACAGCAATTATTTTCTGCTACGAACTCAGAAGAAACAATTACCAAGTTTATCACTGGCCAGTTTTCCATACATCCACAGAGAGCTCAAGAAGTGTAGTGTAGTAATGGCTGAAAGGAAAGAATTTCAAAGGCTAGAGGTTTGTCCGTGGTGTAGCCATAATACAGACCAAAACAATACCTTCTTTCCATCAGACCACATTGCAGCTTTCTTTGATTGCTAAATTTTGCATAATGCCATGCAACATGAAGCACTGTGAAAGTATGTACATATTGCATGTGTGCTTCCTCAGTGAACACTTGGTAACAACAGCAAAACAAACCTCTCTTCTCTCCACACAGCTCTGGAAATCTGGTTTGATGGAGGCGCCTCAAGTTTTCATGCTTGACTTCCCCTGCTAAGCAGAGGACCTCTGTATCCAGGCTACAAGGTTAGCAGGATCATTAGTTGATGCTCTTTATGATACAGCTAATGATCACCATTGTTTGCCTTTACCACTCGTGGCTTTGTCAAATGTCCAGAAAATGATCATTCAAGCTTCGCATGGTTTTGACTGAAACATTTTTTGACTGTATGGATTTGATTAATAGAATTTCCTTCTTTTTGATGGCTGCATTCTTGATGGATTTCTAAGCAATATCCATTTGTGGGTGTCCCAAATTTAGTTGCTATACAAAGTGTGCCCCTGTTTTTGTGAAAGCCACATGTAGCTGAAAAGTTTTTTCTTGCTTAACCACAACTCACTCATCAGTTCAGACTTTTCCAAAACACATTTTGAGCCTCATGTGTGCCTGGGGCACTTTTGTTTGCCCGACACCATAAATTAGGGGCATTTATACAGACATATGTACATTTAATATAACCAGGCTTGTTGCAGATACCTGGCACTTTGATACAGGAAAAACAACAGAAAAACACTTCTCCAGACCTGAGAGCATTTATTTTATTCATTTATCTGACGATTTCTGTAGTCTGTGGATTTCAATGCAGACCAAACATCCCCACACACACATTAAAGAAAATCAGGTAAATTGTCATGGATTAGCAGTCTCCATAAGACTGGCCTTCATCATGTTCTGTAAGACCAAGGCGTCAGTTTATTCAATAGAATTGATTTACATTATTCTCAGATAAGATTACATGAAACGCAATATGTATTTATGCTCCTTTATGTTCAAGGTCCAGATTTTTTTGAAGCTTCTGCAGGCCACCTGTATTCAGCGTGCTGAGATTGAGTCTAGATCCAGAAACGGTTTCTCAGGCTGGCAACCACAATTAACAAAGAAACAGATTTGCAATATCTCAGACTGTAACAGCCCAGCAAGAACTGGCAATAACAAAGAACTACAGTTCTTTGAAGGAAAAAAAAAAAAGAAAAATCTTGCGCTATTTTAGCTACAATGCAGTACACTTGACTGTGTTCATCTCTTCTGGATTACTACACATGCTGCACTGAATAGCTGTGTGTGTGTGTGTGTGTGTATACATAGGTATATTGCATATAACCTTCTCTGCCTCTGCCTGTGGGAGATTCTGAAAGGGATAGTGATCCAATACATAATTCCCTTAGTAAATCATTTAGCAGTGAAGCTTAAGTAAACAGATTTAATTGCTATGTGAAATGTGAGCCTGATTGAGAGACATAACAGCATTTCACATCATATATTTAATGTTCATTTGCTCACATGTTTATACCTGCTACCCACTTAGGCTGTGGTCAAATTGAGATTACATTATTCTAATAATTTATAATGTCCCTCCCCGGACATAATTTCATTACCTTCTGAAAGGATTTAATAGCAGAGGATATTACTACACATATCAAATGATGCAAGATAAATGATTGGGATCTTTACTTCTTCTGTTGGACATGAACTACAGACATGAGTCTGGAATATCTCTTAGACTTCCATTTCAGCTGTGGGCAGTCTGGGTAATCATTAATGATATTGTTCATACTGCGTTGAGTCCAGCCTGGATTTTCTCATTGTCCAAGTAAGCAATCAAAGAGCAGCTGTTTGGCCTCTCAGGCTGCAAGCAACAAGAAAAGAGGAGAGATCTGACGTGGAGCAGGTCATTAGATGAGAACATGGAGTCACTGTCAATATTTGCTCTACACGGACATTTAGGAGAACCTATTAACCCACTCTGAACCAGAGGTTCAGATAGAGTCTTCTCCCTTACTGTTTAGGTATTTGAACAGTCTTACTGGCAGGGTTAACTATGGAATAACAATATTTAGACTAGTCTCTTACAACTGGGATCCCTTCTTGTTTATAGACATCTTTAAAAGGGTTTTCTAGTCTCTGTGCTGCTTACATTGTCCAGTCTCGAGCATATCAACACTCTTTACAACCCTAATTGGGATTTCTTGCCCATACATTCTGAGATTGAATTTGTAAACAGGAATAAATTCCTTCTATGACTGAAAATTTCAAGACAGTCAATCAGCCAGTCATAATCAGTCATCACACAGAAGTCACTGAAACACACGGTAACAAAGCCAGTATTATAAAGTGGTCTTAATGGCACTGAACAGGAGTGGCCCTCCAATCTCATTGTACATCCTGTATAATGACAATAAAGGCATTCTATTCTATTCTATTGGTACGCCTGGTCATTAACATACTTGTATGTATGAATTTATATTAAAAAAAAAAACAAAACAGGTCACTCATATAAACTTAACCTGGCTTGAAGCTGATCTGGTGAAGAAGAGGAAGATGATGACAGGTCCAATCCGAGTATGCAGACTGTGACTGGGGTTTTACTGCTTTCTGTATGAGCATCAATTTTGGAAACTGGCGACTTCTGGACTCACCTGAATGCACAGGTCTGGGTATGTGACGCTTTTATGTGGCGTAAGCAACCATGCTATCCACCTTCTGTGAACTTTGTGCAGTGAAGTGTTTGCTAAAGGTGTAATTCTAGCTTTCCTGACTCGAGACTTTAGCAGACACCAAGGTGATCAGTCACTATAGAGAAAAGCATTCAGATTGGGAAGACAAACAAAAACACCCACTCCAAACACCTCTAGCTGCTCTGGTCTCAACTCCTCATCCACTCTGAAATCCACTGGGAAGACTTAAGCCACTGGCCTGGGTCACTGAGGTTGAAACAACATAGCTACTTCAGTTTGACCCACCAGATTAGGCCATGACCGCCATCCTTCATTTGATCTGCCAGCAGATATCACATCTATGGGCTTATCTAGTCTGCTGACCAATTCATGGAAGTAAATGGATCCATGTATGTATGTTAACTATATGTGTCTATCTGTCTGTTAATGGCTTTCAGGGATTTTCTAAAGGTGCATTGTCAGTTGCGAAAAGAACTACAAACCAAGTGGAGATATGATATAAGACACCACTCTTATGTGTTATATTCTGAACTCATTGTTTGCTTCAGTGAGTATTTATCAAGAATGACTAATGCACAGAGGATCACCAGCAGTGAAACACATGTAAGCATTACTTCTGGGTTGCATTTGTTTGTGTACACCCTCCCTCTGACTCTCCCAGCGCATGATAAGAGACTCATTGTATGTCACAGCCAAACATTTCATGGACGACGTGATCAAATGGGACAAATTCTGTCTTTGTGATGAAGATCACCCCTTTGTTTCTGTGCGAAGAGATCCAAATCTCTTTCCTCTCAACTGCATCATGGTTTCAAATCATTTTTGTGCCACTTTATGTGTAATTATCTTCACATGTGCAAGCGCTCACAAGCTCTCTCAAATTATCCACATATTTTCATCTCCAACCTAAATGTGGGAAGCGCATTTGAAGCACATAAATGGATCAGCAGCCAGTCTAACCGCTGATCCATGTTTCCCAACAGAGATGCATCTCGGCACTGTCACACTACTCTTTAATTTGGAGGATCTCTGCTCAGGCCTGAAACACCAGAGAGCAACAACGCACTCGCCGATTCACTGCTGTATAATTAAAGAAGAAATGTTTGCCTCAGTAGCCTTGTCACACCAGTACAGAAACCCTTGTTAGCCACCAGCACTGAATTAGAAGGTCTTTGTTGCTGGCCACATAACATTTGAAGCTGTATGAGTGTATGAGTTGTATGTGAGAGAGAACACCTGCACAGAAATATGAAGGGAAAGACGACATATAGGCACCAAATGTTAGCCTCACTTCCCAAATTTCCTGACTGATATTAATGAAGCCAATTTTATATACCACTCAATAATTGATTTTTTCCTCCTTTTTTTTTTTCCCACACATGTAACCACTTCTCCTCTCACTCAACGATCATGAATCTTGCTGCTAGGACTAAATTATTAACAAGATGCTGGTTTAATTAAGTCTCGAGTTACAGGAGCAATGTTTTGAATCAAATACTCTGTCACTTGAAATCAGTGAATGTACACTGACATTGTTTTTCAGCTTTAATAAAGAACACCACTGAAAATGTGGTCTTAAAAAAATGACATTATAGTGTTGCATGTAGTACCTCTGACCCTGTTGCTTCCCACAGCTGACTGCTGTTGGAAACTAACACATGAAGAGTTTGAATGGTGAGCAATTTTGAGTTCAAGCTTTGTTTAGATAGAATATGATCATGTTTAATGTACTATATAAATGTGTTTCTATGGTTCACTGTAAGTGTTTGTGTGGGTGTTTGCATCCATATAGTATTTGTAGCCATGAGCATTTGTTGCAATGAGTGTTTTATGTCTATTATTGTCATCTATATTTCATGCGTTTTCCTGCATCCTATGGGTGTGAGGAAGGAAACGACTGTTGGCGATTCCTGTGCACGATCAGGGTCTAGTTGCAGAATCTAGCATCAGGAGTCATGAGCCAAAGGGGAATTTCAGGTTCCACATCTACAACTTTGCCCAGACTGTCCGGGCCGCTGTCAAAGCGGGCAGCCAGCCGCACGCTAATGTGTATTAGCAAAACAAAGGGAGAGTTGAGGGGAGGGTATAAGATGGGCTTTGATTTCTTAGAGATTTATGGGCGTGATGAAATCAACTTTGAATAAACAGGGTTTGGCTATTTTCTCTGTCATTTAACTACATCTGAAGGCTCTGGGTTTGTTCTGGGAGACAAACACCCTGGATAAAAGGCAGCAAATCTAAAGAGAAAGAAGAAAGGAGGGCTGCAGCTTCTTCTGAAGTCCTCACATGTCCCATTGAGGGACCCATCAGCTGGCTGCAGCCCATTGTATGTTCTGCTTCACGACCATTACTGCCTTTCCAGAGAAATTCCCAACTGAAGATTTATGGAAAATTTTCTGACATGTTCCTGGGATACCAGGAAAACATTTGGCTGCCAACATGTAAAGGTCCTTGGCTGCTGCTAAACAGTTTAACACTAAGAAGAGTCAGGCATGTCAGGGAAACTTCCTGGTCTTTATCAACCAGTTAAACAATTCTGATGTATGTATACAGCAACCACATTACCCAGTGGATAGTGATAAGGATGGCTTCCTCTCAATCCCCTCTCCTCTATCCTCCATGTCCTGCAGTAAATACTAAGTGCCCCCAGTGACCCTAGCAGTGATAAATAACCCTTAAGGTTAACTATGTTTCAAATGGAGCACTGAGGCCATTATAGGCCTCCAGAGTTTTCTTGACATCCTCAATATGTTATCTGTATGCCCAGGGACTTTTACCAGGGTAACATTAACTGGGATCTCTTTTGTGTCCCAACTGATAAAGTTGGAAGAGCTCTTTTAACCAAGAAAAAAACTGAGAAGGAGATTTCTGTCTTTTGCCTGCATGTTTAGCAGACAGAATGTACACATTTTATGTTGGACATGACATGTTTTCTGTGTTGTGAATTAATCTGCATTTATTAGGAGTACATGTGTGCATACAAGTGTTGGTAGTGACGGTGCTGGATAATGAATTTATTAAGACTGCAACATGATGTCTCGTAAGCAGCTAAAAAAAAACAAAAAAATGCGAATCAAAAAAATAGACAATGCTCATCAACCACATCAGTCAGCAAAAGCTGGCTGTCAGAAAATTCAGCAATCATTTTGCATAAACACCATGTGCACACTGTTGTTTTATGTATTTAAGAGCTTTCACCCATACTAATGTGAATATAAGACATCTACAGACTATTTTGGATCAAAGGCAGGAGCCTGTCTCATTCCACTATGGTGACAATTTCTGACAGGGAGCGTTAGAGAAGAACAGCGTCACCCCAGTCCATATGCTTTAAACAGGCAACAGAGTGGAAATATATGTTTTAGAAAAAAAGTAATATATATATATATATGCTATACCATATGTATAAAGTAAATGTACAAACTTACAACTACAATTTTGCTTTATTCTGAAAGCCACAAAACAATAAAACAAAAACAAAAAAACAAAAAAAAAAAATCTGGCATAGCCTCAAGATATCAAAGTCATTGCTGTCATTTGCTGGAAAAACACACAGTGCCAGTCAAAAGTTTGGACACACATTCTAATTCAGTGGTTTTTCATTATTAAAAAAAAATAATTGTCTGTATTATAGATGGTTCCCACACGTGTATACGTGTATACATACTGTGAAGTATGGAAAAGGTAGTGTGATGTATGGAGGTGCGTTACTGGTGACACTATTGGTAATTTATTTAAAACTCAAATAAATAGCACATTTAACCAGCACGGCTACCACAGCATTCTGCAGCGACATGCCATCCCATCTGGTTTGAGCTCGGTGGGACCATCATTTGTTTTTCAACAGGACAATGACCCCAAACACTCCTCCAGGCTATGTAAGGCCTATCTGACCAAGAAAGAGGGTGATGGAGTGTTGCATCAGATGACTTGGCCTCCACAATCATCTGATCTAAACCCAACTGGTTTGGGATGAGTTGGACCTCAGAGTGAAGGCAAAGCAGTCGACAAGTGCTCGGCACCTCTGGGAGCTCCTTCAAGACTGTTGGAAAACATTTCAGGTGATTACCTCATGAAGCTGATCTAGAGAATGCCAAGAGTGTGCAAAGCTGGAATCAAAGCAAAAGGAGCCGAATCTAAAATCTAAAACACATTTAGGTTTGTTTAAGACTTTTAAGATTACTACATGATTCCTTTAAAGTCTGGATGACTTCAGTATTAATTTACAATGTAGGAAAAAGAAACATTGAATGAGAAGGTGTGTCCAAACCTTTGACTGGTACTGTATGGCCTGAATATGTTCAAAATGTGAAACTGTGTGTACAGAACCACTCATTTGCAAAGCAGACAGCATGTCACAGGAGCACTACAAAAGCACAAAACCGCCATATGTTACAACTTTGAATTTTCACATAGTTACACTTTAAACTCATTGTGTCCCACAACAGGAATGGCACTATATATTAAAACAAATATTAATGAGTTCACTGCAATCTTCCCACTTTGGAAAACCATTCAGTGAGCAAATTGTAGCCTCCGTACTGCATGGTTAACACAAAAGTGTGTTGCAGTCACCACCTAGTGGCATAGCATCCTCACCATCTCACTTCCTCACAACTTTCCAACTTTAAATACAAAGGTCTGTTGCCATGTGTGTATGCTACCTGTCCAAGTAAAGTTCTGCAAGAATGATTAAAAGAAATATTAAGATTTATTCATGAGTAGTAGTATTTTTTTTTTTAAACGTGAGAGGTCTTAGAAAACCTGGGAATATTCAGACCACCCTCAAGTCCACATCTTAACCTTTACTTTTTGGTGTATTTTACTTTTTTTTTTTTTTTTTTGAGGACTGCTTACAGTTCCACTGGGTGGTGAGTGCAACACACTTTGTTTGTCATGTCATTAATTTTCACTCCTCCAAACAGTTCATTCAGCTTTGGTAGTAATTATTATTATTATTATTAAAGCTAGCAAGCAGTTAAAAAAAATAAATAAATAAAGGAAGGAAGGATGGAGGAAAAGAGGTTTAAAAGGTTAGTGAGATAGAAGATGATGCTAGGCGTAGGTTGAGATGGATGCAGATGATCCAGTGTGATGACCCCTAAAGTGACCAGCCTGAAATAAAGAAGAGGAAACATTTTTTTTTAAATGGTAACAATGTTTATAATTAATTTGTAATTGGTTTATAAACTATCAATAAACATCACCCATATGGTTATTGTAAATTTGTTATTTGTTATTTGCTATTAGGTTAAAAGATTGTGGTTTGGGTTAAAATGCTGCCATTCATAAGATTAACACTTCATCTATTTAATGCTCTGGGGAAGGGAACAGGCTCGCTGATCAGTAATGAAATCGTTATCGCAATTGGTTATCATTAGCAAATAATGTATTTCAGTATAAATGTTTTATGTGCTCCAGTATCATCAGAGTGTAATGCTATTTTATCAGCTATGATTCAGTATGACACTAAAATATAAATCATAAAGTAATGATTTTGTGTTGCACAAATGGCAAATTAATCATAACCAGTGATTAATGATCATTATCAAGTGTTGTTAACACTAAACAATCTAAAGTTATTGTTACACGAATTGCAGTTTTCAGTTGTAGACAAATGGTATAGCATGCATTGCTGGAAGACATATTTCACCACTCTTTCTCCTGCTACAGCATTGTGTAAAATGACATAAATCTAATATTATACTTCAAATATGTCATATTAAATAAAAAAAAATTAAACAGAGGATGCTGGGGAGAATCTGTATAAGAACATTTAAGGAATACCGAAAGATCAATGTCTTTTTTTACAAGGAGCTTCACATTATTTGATTTTTCTTTTTCTTCTTCTCCTCATTTTTACTTATCCTCAGAAATGCTGTTGAGACATTTTTCCCTAACCACATTTTACTGGGCTCTTTGATTTATGCTGTTTTGCTGAAATAATGTCTGCATGTGGTGCCAAGTTTCCAGCAGTTGATAAGCACATCCTCGAAATGTAGCCAGGTGGAGCTATTTCCATTTCAGAAGTTGTTGGTTCTCCTTTCACACAAGCTTCACAATCAACAGATGTTAAATGAAGACGGCACAAAAACCAGCAGTTTACCTGAGAAATCATTTTACTTCACAGATACTGTATAAATGAGCACGAGAGGGACTTTTAACTTTTCAAAACCTTTGATTTACATGATCATTTAGGATGCACTATCCATCTTACACCCTGTAACTATGGTGTAGCATCATGCCCATATAGTGGAATTATTTATAATTTATATGACTATAATGAACATGCATCAGTCCCAGGTATTTGAGTGTTTTATGTCATAGTGCCACCAAGAGGTGCAATAAACATACTGCAAGAAACAAGCCACTCGCAAGAATGCCCTTCGTTCTAATAATGCATTAGTTCAGTAAGAAAATAGCATCTTTATTAATCAGCTTGGGATAATAGTGTACTTCTGCATAAAGCTCAACCTACTAACTTCTGTGATGAATGCAGATGATTCAGCTTTTCAGCAGCGGTTATTTTCAAAAGGTTTATTTAGAATACTGACAGAAAGGCAAACTCAGGTTTGTACAAAACAAATTAATCACAGGACACGACATATTTGCAACACAAAGTGGGCTATACATTTCAAGGATAGTATATTTATTTTTTGTTGGGTTTTTTTTGTTTGTTTTTTTAAAAGCACCTTTTTCAAAACTAGATTACAAAATGCAAAAAAAAAAAAAAAAAAATTTGGTATATCAAGTACAATAAGTCAAAAAACAAAACTTCATGTGTTTATTAACACGTACTTTAAGAATTTTCTTACTTCCTTCAAGAATTACACAGATTAACTAAGGCACATGGTTCAAAGCATCTGGCAGTCAGTACACACAAAACAATGTTAAAAAAAAAGAAAAGAAAAAGTATGATACTCTGGCAGTTGAAGCGACATCTCTTTGGCACAGCTGCATGATTTGTGAGAGACAAACTCTATCACGTAAATGGGAATGACAATGTTAACTTGACGACACTATGTACACAATGTATGAAAAAAAAATGTTATAAATATGTCTAAAAACCACAGACACTATGTACATCTTTGTACTGAAGCAATGCAGGATTATTCATGTCATCACACATGATGGATTTGTGGAACTCAAGTGCCTGCATGCAGCAAAAGTCAATATGTCACCAACACATTTCTAAACACACCGAAGACACTATGTCACGACAAGACATTCACAAAACAAACAGGTGTGATGCTTTCAGCATGACAAAATGATGGATACTGAAATACAGCAAAGGTGTTTACAACTGTTGGTGACACATGCACTTTTGTTCTATTGTTGGGATGTCAGTCTATGGTCTGTGGGCAGTAAGCACAGTGCGATGTTGTGGTAAGGGATCTCCTAACTACCCTTTCTCTTTCCTCCTCCCCTGATTCTTTCATTCTTTCTTCCTCAGGACGATATAAATTAGGCCACTGATGAGACAAAGAGGGAAAGCCACCCAGGCCAGCACGTAGGCATAGCCGAAGTTTGTATGGGCCCTATCATCCGGACTCATCACAGTGTAGATGATCGCCCCGCACATCACAAACACACCTAGGAAAGATAAGAAGAGAGTTGAGGGGACTCTGAAGGAAACTGGAGTGACTATAGATGATCTCACCACTCCACCCATTTCTTCTCAGGGTGTGACCGCAAGCATGTGATGAAGTCATACTCACTCGCCAAGATCTGGAAGATGGCAGTGAAGAAGAAGCGTCCACCCTTGACCAGTCTGAACAGCTGATATAAAAATGCAATGAGGGAGAAGAAGCAGAAGAGCACGGACAGGATCATGAGAGCTTGCACCGCCTGGATCCAGTCTAGAAGACAGAAAAATGGATGGCATGAAATTCACTTTGCACATCACGTTTCAGCAGCAAATTACATTGCATTTTGTTTACTATAAACATAACCAAACCTTCATTGCTGGATGGTTCACAGTGGTAGCCTCCATTAGATGTTATGCAGCTGTACCATAGATCTGTGCCTTTTCCATCAGCTACAGACCAGGCCTGGTAAACACAACGCAGAGCCATTTAAATATGCTGCAGTACATCCAACAACAATATTCGATAGCAGTTAATCACTACAACAACTGGAGTTTATGCTTGTCTATTCATGATCATATCCCTATCATCCATTCTGCATTTTTCACAGTTTAAAAGTTGACCAAAGGTCCCACAGAACTTACACTGGCAGCTGTCGACACAATGAGAAGAATGAGAATGATTATGTGCAAGATAAGCACTCCGAGCAGGATGAGCAGCATTTTTTTTTTCAAGTAGGTCTGTAGGGATCTAAAGGAAAGAGAAAGACATTTCATATGAAATTTGCCATCACACAAACCAAGTTCTAGGGGTGCGACTCAGCATCAGCTTATCTCCACGCCAGAGGGCGGCATTTCCTCACTTTTCATCAACCGCAATGTTTACCTCAATATGAAAGTGTTCCCTTACATTCAAACACGGGACGAAGAAGGAAGGAGCTTGGACTTCTTCCCGAAAACAGTTAATAGTTAATGTCCAGTTTAAAATCAGGCTTCTCTAATACACATATTTATCTTTTTTTCATGGTGATTCAAGTTATTACACATTCGATCTATTTAAATGTCCAAATGACTTAACCCATTGATTAAAGCAATGCGGGTTTGCATGAACCTTTAGGGAAAACCCTGATTATAAAGTAGCTGTCGATATGAGTAAGAGAGACTGTTTCCTGAATAATCAGCGTGCGCTGCTGGGAAAACCTCAACCCATCTGTATGAAAAACATTCCAGCAAACTGCCGCCATGCACGACCCACAGTTTTTAATGTTCGGTATTTTCGAGTACAAGCATCCAAATTTGAAAGTGGGACAGACGAGTGAGACAATCACGCAAAGTGACGGCTTCATACAGTTAAACGGTTTTTGCGTCATAAAAGTAAATCCAAGGTCGATTTTAAGTCCCGAGGAGAAAGTCCTGCCGTACGAGGGTAAAAGTCAATGAAAACAAAAACAATCACTGACTAAAACAAAGAGCGTGGAAAAAGGCTCCAATGTACGAATCCGACTTACAAAAAAAGGCAAATCAAAAGTTGCTTTTTTTTCCCCCCCGTTAAAAGGATCGAGTTGAAGTGAAGAGCTGGGAAAGTCTCACCGTGCTTCTGCTCTCGCGACTCTCTTTAGCTACTATTCCAGATGTGGCTCACACACCCCAGTCTGTCTCATTCTCCGCCTGAACACCGCCCTGAAGGCCCTGCACGTCACCAGAGGCCTACTCCTTTCTGTCCCCCCCTCTTTGCTCCCGTGGAGGCCTATCATCTGGATTTCACTGAAGTCTGCAGCACTGTGGTATCCTGTGGCATTACCTAAAGCCTTCACACCTTTAAACAAACAAACAAACAAAAAACTGTTGATATAAAAAAAAAAAAGTCATATTTGCTTAGGATTTGATGAGTCATATCCTACATCCTAATCACTTCATTATTGACATACTGCACACTGCATCAGAAGCCACACCTGAAACACTGACAGTCAGGAGGAGTTCATTTAATCAGCCCTACTGACCCTCAGTGACTGGCTTCCCTCACGGATCTTTCTGAAACACACATGGACATACCTCAAGCAGTGCGTGTGCGTGTGTGCTTGCGTGCGTGTGTGTGTGTTTGCATGTGAATGGACCAGCCCTCTGGAGGCCCCGTGGTATGCCCAGAATGCCTGTTGTGTGTGAGCCTCATGTGTACTCCCTGCGTCCATGAAAAGACAGGAGAGCTTGTCCAGTGCCAAGGGGAATTAAAACAGTGCAATGTTTTGGTGGTGCTAAACTGAAGGCTTGAATCAAGGTCCAAGGAAGGATTACTGAGATTGCAGGCCAAAGCCGGCCATAGTTCTGCATCCCTCATTACACTGCGGTCTCATGCCACTTCCTCACAGTGACAGAGTTGTGAACCCAAACCAGAATGCCAGTGACAACAGTGGTCAAAGAACAAGAGTACATTGGTGTTTTGAAACCATCACAGTTCAAACGTGATAGTGATCAGCTGCTGCAGCGCGAGAACAGAGCTCGTACCTGCCCCTTTCCTCTCCCTTGCTGTTTTTGGCCCATCAGGTGGATTCCTGTGGTCTGTGTTTGTAAACACGCAAAGGGATGAACTGTGGGCTGCTGTACAGCCTCCCTGCGGGATGCCCGGTGAGGCACTGTGTGTCCTGGCAGAGCTGGAGAGGCAAACAGAGACAGCTCTTTGACAAGCACCCGGACCACTGGATGGACGTGCCGCTATTTATGAAGATGTAATTGGTGCAGTGGTCAGTGGGGGCAGGCTTTGCCAGCAGCAGGAGAAGCAGGGGGGAAAAGATGAACCGGGCTGCCCAGCCTGAGCAGGTGTGAGAGGAGACTATAAATGTCAGCGGTGTAACACTCCTCTGAGTCAGAGAGACTTCACAGAAAATGCTGCTTTGTTACTTAAAAAGTGGATACAGAGCAGAACGGGACAAAGCTGATTCTGGCTGAAAATCTAGAAAACACTCAAAGAATAACACCAATAAAGAACCTAAATTATAAAGTTATAGTGTTGCTGCTGCTGTCGTGAACTCTCATAATGTAGTATGTGTGATACATTTCTCAGCAAATGAAATATTATTGCAGTGAGCCTTAATGTGTCCCAGCCTTTCCTTTTTTACTTCATTTGGTATAATAATCTCTAATAAGAATGCAATAAACATATCATTATGTAGTCATTGGATTTTTAATCATATTTATGAAAACAGGCCGAAATTGCTTTTCTAATGAAGCTTTTATGCGAATGTTTAAAGTTTTGTGATAAATATTTCTGTATGAAACACACTTTGACAAAAAGAAAGAAAAAAGAAAAGCATCACATATCCTGAAATGCTCTGAAAGCCATCGCTGCTCTCTTTGACTGACTACTTAGTTCACTCAGTGATAGCTCAACTGTAACCCTGATGAGTTATGATCTCTGTTACACAGCTGATAGCACACTGAATGCCCCCCCCCCCCCATCAAATAAAAACACAGATCTTGTCTTTTCAGAGGATCACAAAGCAAACTTGCAGAAGCAACTCGACACCGGTGAAAACAGCAAGGTTACTGCAGCGAGGCTGCAAATGAATTTAATAAACATCATTTTAACTAAGACTTTCTCCGAGACACGTGAGACATTTCAGAGGGTGGTTAAAAAAAAAATTTCCTTAACTAAACCTCATTTATTTATGAGACCTGTTTACTTCAGGCGAAACAGCTGACCTCAAACCAAATCACAGTGACTGTACTGTTTGGTTTGTATTTATGAAAATACAAACAAAAAATATGAAAAGTTAGACTGTGTCTTGTTGAAAAAAGAATGCTTTAATAAAAAAATGAAAGTAACCCCAAGATAACACTCAGCATCTCCAGTATGAACAGCTATTGTTTTGTATTTAGTTTGATTTCCATTGCTGCTGACATTTTCATCTGCATTTGTAATTACACAAGAATTCCTGGATCCAGTGTTAAAGGCTCAGAGCTCAGAGCTACTTTAAGTTTTCTTTCTCGGGTAAGTTAGTTTCGTTTTTATATGCTTGTATCAGGATTTTTTTTTTTTTTTTTACCAGAAGTCAAGTTTAGACTTGTGGCAAACTGGATTAACAGGAATAGCTTAATGTTTAGTAATAAAAGTGACGCAGCCTCAGCTCAAGCCCAGCCCAGTTTTACAGCGCTGGTCTCCACCTGCAGGAGTGGCTAAATGACTTTTTGGACTGCTTCATCTCCAATAGCAAACATGTGAGAGAGGAAACAGTGATACAACTGTGGATTGGGGCTTGGTTTTGGATCTGACCCTGACTTGCTTGCCTTAAGGACGTCTTAGTGGGACAGTTAACGATTTTACATGTGGGAATATGAAGGAATGAAGGAAGCCCCTCCACCTATGGGAAGCTGAGGAAAAACTGAAGCTCTGACATCCATCTGCTGAGAAGCTAAAAAAAAAAAAAAAAAAAAAAAAAAAAAAAATCACATCTTTTGCTCATCACAGCTGGAAATCATTGGATGCTTTTCTGCACTATTCACAGAACTTTTTGTTCATTTAGGCTGTTTGTGCTGTGGCCTGGTTTCATTGTGATTCACTTTCAAACACATGAACCTGCTGACAGTGACATTCCTCTTGCATATGCTGTCTATGTTTTCCAGGATGTGCATGACACTTTTTTGTGTGTGTTTCTTGAGCCTCGGGCTGAACTGGCCTTCTGTGCCGTGCTTTCTTTTTGTTTTGTTTTTTTTGCCACTCAGTGACTATCAGATAACATCCCACAGATAGAACGAGCTGAAGCAGAACGCCTCCGCCGGCTGACCTGTGTGAAAGGTTTGCGTGGCCATGGGAACGTGTTGACACCCAGTGACAGCAGACAATGCTCATGAATATGCACGGGTTTCATATATGACCAGGCCACTAATCCACAGCATTTGTATCTTAAATGTGTGTGCAAGTGTAAGGATGAGGTGTCACCGCTCTCATTTTAAACTTCAAAAGTGCAATAAGAGCCATGACTGAGCTGAAGATCTCCATTGGCTGAGTTGTAAATCAGATTAAAGAGGCAAAGATGTTTAAAAGACTTTTTTTCCCTTCCTTTTAGGACTGACTCTGTTCCTCCATATGAAGAAACAACAACCAAATAAAAGAGAGACATACAGCACGACAAAGTCCAGATTGTGGCACCCTAGCGATCCTAAACATGTGGTAATCATTAGCCCCTGGCTTCCTGTTGGAGTCGATGTCATCAAGACACACATCCCAAAAGGCAAGACCGTAACACAGACTGTTGCTTGGTATCGCAGTGATTCTGGCCTCGGGGGTTTAGAATGAAGCAATAAAAACTATAAAAGAATTCAATTTGAATTGCCTTGCTCTCATTTCCACTCAGTTCTCACAGCTCTGTTATCTATGGATAAGCATCTAAGCTGCATCAGACACACTCCATGCTAGTTATTTTTAATTACAATCAAGTATGTCGCAATAAACACTCGTGGTCATATGATTCATTTTCTCTGAGATCTGCAAATCTGTAGCTGAAATCCACTCCGACTCCCAGTGAAGAAAATAATTCCTGTGTTCTTGTTATCAGAAGTTTACTCATTCCAGTTGCTGTGCTATCTTTTCCAGGCGGTGTAGCTGTCCTCCTCTGACAGCTAACATCGCAGCATTTACTTCACAGGCTGCCAATTCAAATTTTACCAGAAGAAAGGTGCTGGGAAGGAAATTTTTTTTTTTTCCTGAAATGTTGCCAGCACTTTGAAGCATTTGTAAGTCAGGGTTACCTGGAGGAACCTGCCTCTAACTGGCTATTAGCACAGCATTTGTTGTAGCTTTGTAGGAATTATCCTCAGAGCTGCTTCGAAGGTCAAATGTCAAGATACACCAGAGTAAAAACTTGAGTTCATTTACTTTATGAAGGACGATGCTTTACATAGCTGGTGCATCAGATGGGTTTTACACACCCTTACTCTTGGCAGTGGCTTTTCATAAATTCCTTGTGCAAAACAGCTGAGCTGATTATTGTCTTTCGGACAACTAACAAAGGGCAAGCTCTCAATATGTGTGAAAGAAATGATGCAAAAGAAAAAAAAATACAATCATTAGCATGTTGTTAAACAAGTTTCACTTTTTATCTCTCTAGATCTGACTCACTGCCTTAGCTATGAGTCACTCCTGCTGAAACATGAAACCAAACTTGATAATGGAATCCACAATGCTCACGGTGCCTCAGCTCAGTCTCAGTGTTTGGAGAGGAGTGTGTCTGATCAAATGTTCGGTAATGTGGTGATACACATACATATGTGCTGGGTAGCCTAGCGACTGTGGCCTGGCCAAAGGAAACTGTGGCCTTGCTGTAAAGCCTGGCTTGTAGCAAAGATGTTTGTGTGTGTGTGTGCGGTGTGTGTGTGTGTTCATATGTTGGCATCAGTCTGGGCAGCAGCCCACTCACAGAAGATCTGCGCCAAACCCACTGACAGCTCCTCTCAGTGGTGGAGTGAAGGAGGAAGTGAGGATGGACCGATAAACTCTGGCAGACACCTCAGTGCATCAGCATATACTACAAACACACAGCTGAAAACATCAACAAACTCACAGCCAGTTTAGTATTTTTGCTCCTTTCCTGACCCCATTATTCCTCACTTTGAACTTGCAAGCAGGCTGATTCTCGGTCAGTTCATCTGTCATATAATTCAGACTAAAAAACATTCACATAAACCTTCAAGTCCCAGAAGGACCAATTTTATAGACTCCCCCTATCTTCCTCTAGTTTAACCGGGAAGTTCATGTTTGTAGTTTTGAGTGAAATGTGCCAATGACAATAACTTGGTTTATGATAGTACATCAAGTATGTGTTTATGTAATTTGGTGATTATTGTATCTTTCTTACATCAAAAATTTTATTTGACACATTGGTTTATGGGTGGGGAAATAATTATTACTTCGTGGTCACAAGATATAAGAAATGAAATTGTGGCCACATTTTAACAGGGTACAAGATACTGAATTTGACCTTGGTGAGCATATTGAGCATTTAAAATTCCCATTCATCCCAAAGCAGGTCTGTGCCCATGCAGTCACACAGGGTCCCTCTAGGATGGATGGATGCAGTAACATGTAGAAGCAATGGTTATTCAGAGGCGGTTAAAGCTATCCTGCTGGCAGTGGAAGGTATGGTTTTAGTAGTGGTGAGTAGCTCAGACATTAACATAATAATGTATTAATATATGATGTGAAAAGCCTACAGGCTATCCACAGGATAACACCAGGCCTGACATGCCTGTCAAAACACTGACCTTCTGATTCACAAGAACTCAGTGGTCATTGCGACATTATTACTTCAGCAGACAGTATTTACATGGCACACACCCAGGCAGAATCACAAGAGACCACATCTTGCTAATTTAATGAAACCATAAGATGAAATTAAAAGACAGTGTCCTCCTGACCTCTGTATGTTTTGCAAATATATGAAGAGAGTCACAGAAAGAACATCTTGATCTGTACAGCCCACACCGTCATCCTATACTGCTCTGGGAGGATTTAAGTCATAACAGTTCCCGCCCACTCTGTGGGATGTATTGTTGTGTTTTACGCATTCCAGATGAGACCATAGCTTATTCCCCCCCCACCCATTTGAGTTTTTCAAAACATCTGTTCTGCCGAGTTCCCTTTCATGACAAAAAAAAGTAGGGTGTGGTCAGGAAAAAGCACACAGAGCTGTGAAGAAAAATTCTACTTGACTTTGTAGGTTTTCCATTTTCTCTTAATATTTATTTGAATCAATGCAAAATGGAAATGAATGGCTGTAAATGCAGACTCAGGCCTTTTTTTTCCATGGCCAAAAACTGTGGTTTAGAATGTGCAGCCGGAAAAATTACATTAAAACCCATACTTGGTCATACGGTGCAGGCAAGTGGTGAATGGAGAGAAGAAAATATACATGGACAGAACTCTGCACTTTTCAGAGTTGTGGGGGGATGGGATGGAAAGACTTAATTGAAAACAGGGGTTGCTTTTATATTTTTCCATTATAAAGTTACCCTTTCAAAACAATTACCTGGGCTCTCATTACGCTGAGCCTACAATGCAGTTTCAGCTTTGCTAAATAAGCTGGGCTCCTGCAAGACACTCTCTTTTTAATAACTTGTGTGTTGCATAAATACCACAACTACAAACATATGTTGACTATATAAACAACAGCGGAGAGATGCAGGCTCATGAAAAATTGTCACGTCTTTGAAGTCACAAACAAAATCTCTTTTTCTCTCGCTCTTTTTGCCCCTTATACACTCGCAAATGGAAAACTACACATTCAACGCAGCTGACAAGTCTGAAATGCCACTTTGGGGATACGGGGGTTTTCCACAGAGAATATTTAATTCTCTGAGGTCATGGTTGGGTTTGTAGATCTCGAGTCTGTAAAAACGACACACATGGTTGTGGGAGGAGGGAGCAGGCTGTGCTGGCCAACTCCTGAGAATCACCATACAAACTTAGCTTATTGCTGTACAGTGCATAAACTTGAAACTCAATGGAAAATCATGTAAAACATTTCAGCTCTCTCTATCACTTCCAATAAGAAGAACAGATCTGTTATTTTCATCAATGACTATAACTTTATGTAGCACGTTTACAGTAATATGAGATGATCAATGAAAGGCTGAAAATGACACTAGAGAAACTGCTGGTGACCAGGAAATTCCAGATAATATCTGCAGCTCTTTCCATTGACTACCTCTTCCCCCTGTGTGCGTGCGTGTGTCTGCTTGAGTCACTGTCTGGCTGGCTCTTCTCCTTCAGTGAGAGCTGATGGGACAAGCTGGAAACGACAGGCAGCTGGAGCCACGATTGTAAACAGACAGACACACACACACACACACACACACACACACAACACACACACAGCCACCCTGGTCACACCCAAGGCATCCCAAGCATGCAGGGCCAGGCACTCACACAGTGGTCTCTAAATATGCCTAGGGCTCTGTGGGTGACTCACTTTCACTACGCACATCTGTGTGTGCATGGGTCCACATGTGAAAGAGAGGGTCAGTGTTTGATAGTGTTCAAAATGGCAGCTCTGTGCGGAGTACTGGGTGAAAGAGTGTGGGTATTTCATATGCTTCTGATGAATGGCTTAATTAACAGTGCAGTTGAGAATGGATAGAGTTGCAGCAGCGGGCCAAGTGTCTCCTCTTTCTCCACAGCTATCCTCCCATCCCAGGTCCAACAGCAGTGTGACCTCACCCTCCCTCCACCCTGTATCCGGCTCCAATACTTCCTGGCTGGCCCAAAGCTGCAGCACAGCTGGATCATGCACCAGGAGAATTTTTTTTAAAGGGGGCTGGGGGAGTGATTACTGATCCATTCCTTCTCTCTGTTCCACCCTGCTCTGATTCACATTATGTCCAACTTCACTATACTTCACCAAGTCGATCAAACGCCCACGTAATGTAAGCATTCTTACATTCCTAAATACACACAGACATACAAGTCCCACTCACATAAAGATTGAGGCTTCGCTGTCAAAGATTGAGGCTTTTGCTGTCAACATGACATTTTTCCTGGGATGGTATTGCGCGTAAGCCAATCCTTCGCTTGAGATGAATCCTGAACAACTTTCTTTGAGCATTGCAGAGTGCTGCCAATCAAAGTAAACAGCTACAGATGGAGAGGGTGGAGGGAGCTTAAACCAGGCTTTACCATGCTAGGTATTCTGCCAGAAGGCAGTTGTTTGATACAGGAATTTTAAGAGATGGCCTCATGCTCAGCTGGATCTTTTGAGCTCAGAGCCAGACACGCCTCTACATCACATGCAAAGCGTCACACTGAGTGTTTATGTTTAAAATAAACACTGCAGATAGATTTAAATTTCAAGGCTAAATCCTCTCTGAAAAAAAAAAAAAAAGAGAAACATTCTCATGACAGATGTGAGAACGTTAAGGTTGTTTAAAAGATCAAATAATTGTGCGGTGCTGTTTTTGACACTGGTTTTTATCCAGCATTTACATTTGTAGCGTGAATGCCCTTTAGGATCGTAGCGGATGTTTGCCACTGCTGTTTGAGCTTTTTGTGTGACTTCTTTAATTCAACAAGGCAGAACTTGTATATGAGTGAACTGAATGTGTGTAAGCTATAATGCACATTATTGCGGGATGCTGAATTTTATTTAAGAACTCAGATATCATCCTCTCGAGTCGGTGTGATGGCTGTTTTGAATTCAAAGTCACATCTTTAATTGTTTTACTGAAGTAAAAACATGATTCACATCTAATTCAATCATTTAAATAATCACCGAAAACAAAATAAACTCAAGTCAACCCAACCCAACAGAGAGCACATTAGTATACACAATACATCTGTTTATGGTCTGTCAGCTCTGATTGGCCATGTGAACTTGGAGGAGGTGCGTCTAAGCCTGGCCTGTACGACGATAAAGAGAGCCAGCATCTGCTGGAGTTTTCCCCCTCTCCTCTCCAGCTCAACCCTGAGGGAACTGTGGCCAAAGGGAGTAGCGCATAAACTGGATGACGGAGTTGTTAAATGGCGGACCAACACCCAGTACAGTGTGTTTTAAAATCATCTCCACACATGGAGCTCTGGGATTCTTCAGCCTAGTGTTGTTTTCTATCTCCAGACACGCCTTGATTTATGACGCTGCTGAGATCTGAGGAAAGTGAACGAGGCTTTAGGTTGCTGCAGTGTTTCCACTAGCAAAGTAGAGCTTGCGTATAAAGTCGCATGAAAACAGGAAGGTGATTGGAGTCTGTAATGGAAAGTCTGTCTGGTTGCCTCTGCCAGTGCTGATATTAGTGAGTGCAGTATGAAATGAACAGTGGGCTCTGTGTTTTGTAACTGCAGAAGCCTGAACACATCCTAATCCTACTCGACCAAGTGATGTGAATGAGAATTAGTTTAAATATCTTTCATCTTAGCTGGGAATTCAAACAGTTTTTGAAACAACACCATCGCTACTGAGCTGCATATTTTTCACTTTATTGGACAAAAAGAAGAAAAAAAAAGGAGGGGGGGCTGGGGTGGCATTAAACTTCAAAATCTGCTCATGTAGACTTTAATTTTGAAGTACAATGATTGATGTGGAGAGCTGGAATTACTTAGATGCTCATAAATGTGCTTAATGCAGGCTAGTAAATATTCAAAAGAACTTCAGATTGTTGAATAGAAGAGATTTTGAATGAATGAAATGTGGTGTATGAAAGGATGCACTTATTTCCAGATTAGCACCAGGCATTGATCTCTGTCTGCTCTTCAGTTCTCTCTGCCCTTGCTGTGAATAACTTAAACAACTATTACTCATTGTGTCAGGAGAGGGGGAAGATCAAATTGAAGAAGGACTGGAAGGTCAAAGTTTAAAGTTGGGCAACAGGAAGTGACCCTCCGTGGTCAATTTCCAGGTCAGTTTTTGCCCCACTGTGGGCACGCTGTCCCTAGCAAACAAGGGCTACATTGTGTGGACACGCTGCCTCTGTGGAAATGGCGCCAGGTCTCACTGCGGGATCAACACCTGAGGCCTTGTTTTATCAGTTGTGGGTTCCCAGATGAATGAAGAAAAACCCGTTTTTTTTCTATATGTAAATCCATTAACTCTGTATTTAAAGAATCTAATGAATAGCAAATGTGTTATTTTGCCAATAACAGTCCAAAATTCTATGTGTGAAAGGTTTACATTTGAGAGAGACCTAATGCGTGGGTGTCTGGAGTTGAGGTATATAGAATGCTCGCCTTCCTTCAGCTTCAACCAGCTGTGGATAAGCACCGTGAGGAAAACAGCCTCGGGCAGGAATGAGAGTGTAGAGATCAGCAGACCCTCCAGTCCTATCCATTGTGGTCATGGCTGAGTGCAGGCCAGGCCAGACCTCCAGGGGACACACATGGCTGCAGGACCTGTTCTCTGCAGCTGAGTGCGATGGGGTTAACACCGTACCACATAAACAGAAGCAAAAAATGGAAAATAAGAGTATGAATCATGTTTTCTATGCTGATGGCAAAAATTAGTCTTCTGTGTTCAAATTTAAGTACTACGTGGTGAATACAGAAAAAAAAAAAATTCAACCATTTATCCTTAGTGTTACATTGTTCCAGTTATTTGATTTTCAATTGACAGCAATAAAAGTGATAAAACTTTGTTGAACAAATGATCTACGTCTGCTAAATCTATGTTGACTTCAGGAAATGTGGTCCTGCTTAAGGGGGAAAAAAAAAACAAATTTTTACCATGAAGATTTGAGCCTGGTCCGAGGAGGCTATGACATAGTCTCCACATTTATAACGGAAACTGCTCGTTGCACAACAACTGGAGGAGAACGAAAGGGACAGAAGCTGCTTCCTTTAGAATAACTTTTCCATGTGAGGAAGCCATACCCACATTCTGACAAATTCACAAAAATCCCTGGGCAGGAAAGCTGCACTGACATTTGGAGTACGGTCTAATCTTTCACAGTCTTCAGCTATGGCATCTGAGGCGCTTTACGGCAAGGTCACCAGAGATGTTTTGCATCCTCTGTACTCCTCCCCCCACCACGTGCGTGTGTGGTCTCCTGCTGCTGGAGAGCTGGGTTTTACAGGTCAAGAGGTCAATACTGGGTACTGGAGTGTTTATCTTAGCAGCTCCTGTTAACACCAATATCCACAGTACTACATCTCACTCTCCTAAAGGAATAACTCTTTTTTTGTTTTTGTTAATACAGAGATATTCACGATAATAATTATGATTATAATTCTATACATACTTTAAGGGCAGGTCTTTTCAGTGGGGTTTAGTCCACCCTTCTGCACACCATGCATACATTAGCTCAGAGATGTGTGTATCAAAGCATGGGAAAGGATGTCTGGATTCCATCCAGTGTTTTTTTTTTATTCTTGCTACCAACCACAAACATACAGTTGGGGCTTTTCAACTCTGGCACTCGTCTTCCACTTGTGTTCCAGCAAACATCTCCACACAGTCTCTCATACACACAGCACACCAACACACTCACCGAACCTCTCCCCCTCTGAGCACAGTTACACTGGAGAAACGGCAGTTTGTTTATGACCTATTCAAAAAAAAAAACGGAGTTGCGAAATGCTGCTGCAGATATGAAAGAAAATGCTCTAGCTTTTTGGGGAGTGCTCTGGAATTTGTGTGTGTGTGTGTGTGTGTGTGTGTGTGTGTGTGTGTGAAGGGGGGGGGGGGGGGGCAGTATATGGAGGATTTCATATTCTGTTCCTATTTTCCCCCATCCCCCCATTTTTTTGCTTCCCCTCTCTCTCTCGCCTTCACCCCCCAGCCCACCCCTCCCCTTCCTTAGCCCCCTTCACCAGCAGGTTGTTTAATACTTTCCAGATTTCAGCATGCCTTCAGCCTCCTGGAAGAGTTGCAAGTCTGCTGATGGAATTTGGCAGAAAAAGGTTGAGTCCAAGCAGGGGCTCCTAAACCTAATAAACCTAAAGGCGATGAGCGCCTCCCATTGGTGGCTCAAGTAAAAAAATACAGTTCTCAAAGAAAGTTGGAAACGAAAGGGAAATGACATTTGACAGCCTCCGAAGCAGATGAGAAACTACATAATGGGTGTTTGAGAGAGTGTAACAGCTGCAAGGCAAGCCTCAAATTACAACGATTTTCTATGGGGAAGGGAGGTGGCTTAAGCCCCCTGAACAAATCAGCAGTCTCCAGTGTGGGACAGTTGTCTTCACGTCCAAAAGATTTTAAAAAATATATTCTTTTTGGACATTTACATACATTTTAAAGCTAAGTGCAACAGCAGCCAATATGTTCTTGGGTTTGCATTGAAACCCAAGTATTGATAAGATCAATTTAAAAACCCAAAGTCAAATCAGCCTTTACCCTGACACACCCATTACTACAGTACATGTGAGCTTTGAGCTGCCATTAGATGGCAGTAAATAACCATTACAACCATTAGATGGCAGTAAACAACAGCTTTCGTGCTTATAGCAGTGAGCCCCATAAGAATGATAAAACAGATGAGTAACAAATTAAAGGAAAAACCTGAGCTCTTGACCCTACAGTGAGGCAATCTGGGGGCTCCATTATACTGTGGAGACACAAAGCAGGCATCATTTGGGTACATCTGTCCACTTTGAGAGAGAGGTCTCCTCAAAATGATGCACCTTTATCCTGTGATGAAATATTTCTCTCCTAATGCGAGTGGCCTATTTTGAGCTGAAAAGGCCCCAATCCATCAACCATGGGGGTGGGGGTGGGGGTGGGGAGGTGGCACTGAATGGCTTGAGGAGTATCAAAATGTGAAACATGAGCCATTGCCTGTGCTGTAATTGTTTTTTTGTTTTTTTTTAAATGATGCTAGATAAAGCTCTCCATCACCAAAACACCAAATGAATGATTACCTATCAAAAGGATGAGGTTTCATCCCTCCAGTGGATTTCCAGAGACTTGAAGAATCAGTGCTAAGGTACACTGAAGTGCTTCCTGGTGGTCCCCCCCCAAACATCACTCTTGTGTGATTTTCCATTTACTGTCACCCATTTGTATAATTCAGTTATAGAGAACGATTAAAATGAAGATTTTCAGAATCAAATGCCAAAGTGGTACACAGGGAAGATTTAGCCTTTCTCAAAGAAAAATCCTAACAATCTGAGCGAAGAATAATGACTTTATAAAGGCAGAGAAAAGAAGGATCAATACCACTACTGGTTTGTATTGACCACAACAATCAATATAAATGGGCTGGTTTACCACAAGTGTAAGAATAATGACTTTTTCTAGCCCTCCGGCAGATTGGACACTGGCATAATGTGACTATGAAAAACTCAAAGTGGAAAGAGATTAAACATTCCCTGAAGTGGAGATGAAAGACTCAATGGAAATGAGCCACCAAAGAGAAATGGCGCACTGTTTTCAGAATGCAGTTTCAATGCAGAGGGATGCAGGACAGGACCTTGAACTGTCTACAGTGTGAGTTAACAAAACAGTGCACTGGATTTTGGCCCGGACTGTGAGGGGGCTCACTGGGGCATGCAAAGCCAAAGCATTGCCCTTAAAATCAAAAGTGACAGAGCAGTTTTGAGTCAGCAATGATGAACAGGATCCCGGTCTCAGGTGAGTACAAAGCTCATCCATCCTCCAATCACCAGGGTGAGAGAAATTACCAGTCATCGCCGTTTTGTCAGTGCAGCTCTCCTCGATGATAAACCTTTCGTCCCGAATCCATCGTTCACCTGTCTCCCATCTGCAGAGTTTTCAAAATGATTTACTTTTTAAAATAAGCCTTAAAGTTAAGATGCTTCTCTCTCCCACATGCACTCAACATTTTCAGCTTATATATTTAAGAAAAGTGCCCAACTAAGGGCAATAAGGTCTCAATTGCTTCCTTCCTTCCTCTGCTGGGAGAGATAGTGAATAGCGGCAGGAAACAGGAGACACTTAAGGAATTCCTTTGTTAATGCTGCTGAGTGGGCCGCACTCAACACACATTGCTTTCTGATTTACTCACATAAAACAATCAAATATGAAACAGTGGAGGTATTCAAGCTTTTATTGAAAAATATAGGTTATTTTGAGTAGTACAGAAACAAAAAAAGCTGTAAATATACAGAGAAGACAAAAATAAGGTGTAATAACATACAGAAAACAGACAACTTCTCATTCACACTTAACATTTGGATTTACTCGCATATATTGCGGCGCGTGAGTGAAATATATTCACTTATGCAAGCTCTTCTATTTCCTTTTCTTACAGGATATCACATCTAATAGCACTTATCTTCATCTTAATTTGCATGCCAAAACTTGCACAGTGAATACTGGTACAGAGAAGGAAGTGAAATGTATGTGGCAGACTCTCCCAAAAATCACAATTTGGCACATCTGTCAGTTTCAGTTAAGGCAGTGGAATCAATCAGCCCAACTAAGCCTCAATACTTCTGGCCGCAGCTTTTAATGATGCAAGAAAGGCAGTCGAGGTGCAATGACTATGCAACTTGCACAAAAATAACAATCTTTTCTTAATGCTCTTGCATCCATTGCTGGCTGTGTCTCTCCCCGCCATCCACTCTCCAAGCACACATAACAAAAATGGCAGAGATTTGTATTTTTTTTTTAAACAAATATTATAGAAAACAAGTTTTTAAACACTAAATACTAGTAGTGTCTGATTTAATTGTGCCTGCTGGTACACGCAATTTGCGAGTCACAGACAGTGAAGCCCTACTCATATGTAGTGGTGAAAATGGTTTATACATAAAAGGTAGTCCCTTGAGTTATGAAAATCTTCTACACAGATCAGTTGCACGGCTGCAGTTGCTCGGATGTGCCGAAAAAAAAGGAAGGAAGTGGTTATCAGACATTATTCAGTTTCAAGTCGAACTTGACATAAGTAAAAAGGAAGAAAGTCAGTTTGTGTTAGTTAATGGAAATTATCAGAAAAATGTTTGTCCATTGGGTGGAAAAAAAAAAAAAAGATATAAAAAGGCAACTAAAAGTGTGTCACACTACTTTTCCCACTTCTGGTTTCCTGTAGTAACACCTTGCTATGTTGTCAGTTTAGCCCAGTACATCTCCATTACCTTAATTTCCCTGTTTTTCTCCAATTTACTGAGTCTAAGTCTATGTGAAACTCAATGAATTACCAAAAAAAGGAGACAATTTTGGTATGGGCTTTGCAGTCTAGCTTTACAGCAGGAAATGGTGGCCTTTGAGCAGTCTCACAAGGACCCTGAAATATGTAAGTTAGACCAAGGGAGGGAAGAAAAAAAAAATCTGATAGATCTATGGTGCTACTATAATATTTTCAGATGAAAGAGGCTCAGTATAGGGCCTCACACACCAGTGACAACCACAGCTCCCTTTATTGTGACAAGACACCCACCAGTGATCCTGTTGTGACAGAGGCCTTCTGTTCAGCTCAGGCCTCATGATGTCCCACAGCCAGAGTGAAGAAAAGAGGCGAACCAAATGAAAAAAGCACATGTGACACGTCAAGTGAGAGGAGAGAGGCAGAGAGAAAGGCTGAGCTGAGTTTTACTTGTGGAAAGTGTTTTTCCTACAAAGTTCCTTTCTAACCACTACTCCCTGCTTACTTCTGGAATGTTCCATATTCAGAAAGTGTCTTCCCTACCATGTCAGTTCCCTCAGTGTTCAAAAGGGAGGCACAGATTGACAGAAAAAGAGTGCAGGGTAAGGCTGTCTGACAGATGATGTTTGGGCACATCCTAAAGGAGTAGTCACAGTTTCTTTGTAGCCCTATAAATGGAGAAATCCTCCATCTTCTTCACAGTCCCATTCGCACAGTTCCTGACTACAGTATCGTCTACCCATTTAACTGCAAATCCACACTGTCAAAGGACTTGCCAGTTTCACATAAACCACCTCCACAGCTTGTTCACCCCCCCCCTAAGTAGACTTTGGACTCTTATACATGAATCTCATCATCTTCATCCTCCAAGAAAGAGGAAAAGTTGCTCTCCTCCTCTGGCGGGGCACTGAAGGTGGCGCTGTCTGTATCTCCTGCATACATCTGGCTGCTAGGTTTCTCATCCAGAGCAGCAGATCCAGAACTGGACATAGAGCAGCTGTCTAGGTGCTGCAAATGTTTGGGGCGTATCTCAGGAGTGTACTCTGGAGTGTAAGGCCCTCCATCCTCGGGCCTCAGATCATCAGAGCTGGCTGGAAGCATAGAGGCCTGCTGCTGCAGCTCTGCTGTTTCTTTGTCTGCCTCCACCTGCTCCTTTGCATCTTCGTCTTTTACACTCTCGATGTAAACCTCTTCCTCACCATGGGCACTGAGCAGTGGTGAGGTGCGGCCCTCGCTACTTTTGCCCTCCTCATAACCAAGATCATCATCCTCCTTCTCCATCACACCGAGGATTTCACCCAGCATGGAGGGTCCCAGGTCAACGTGAAATGACATAACTGACACTGCATGCTTCATTCCACCTCCATAGTGAAGAGAGCTCTCTGGCAGCTCAGTAAGCTCACCAAAGCTTCGTTCCTCCAGCTCTAAAACATGAGTAGCTGCAACTGCACCTCTCCCATCCAACTCACTGTGCTGCTTCAGCGGACTTGAAGACAAACTCTTTGCCACAATGCTGTCTTCTCTGTCTTCATCATTGAGAAAGGGCAGAGACATGGCGTTTTTTACATAAGTGGGTGATCCTCCAGGGACCAGTAGGGTGTTATCTTTCTGCTGGTCCACTCTGTTCACTGACTGGGAGCGCTTGCTGCTCCTAAAGGTGCGTGACAAGAGTCCAGGTCGAGGAGAGCGGGGAAAGGATGTGGACTCTGGAGGGGGTTCCCCTGAGCGTGTGCTGAGAAAAGAGGTGTCACCAAAAGCATCACCGCTGCGGCCTACATGCATGGTGTGGCGAAAGTCACCCAGAGGAGCACTGATCATCTCCCTGGTCAGGTCCATACGGGAGCGACGCTTGGTCTGGGACGAGGATGCCACCAACTGTTTCAAGATTGGCATGGTGGCTGATTAAGTGTTTGTTTTGCTGTGCAATAAGAGATAGCTGGGCAGCAGCTAGAATCTTTGGGAGAGTCTTTGTTTGAAATCTTGGAATTAATATTGATGGTCCTTAAATCCAGTCAGCCAGGGAACCTGAAAAAGAAAAGACAAACATCAAGTAAACATATTCTCATCAAAATACTGTGTGTTTACTTACTTTGACAGTCAAAAAATAAACCCTGCTAATTCAAACTACTTCAAAAAGTGCCCACTCAAACAAATACTGACTTGGATCAAACGCAACAAAGCAAATAAATAAATGAATGAAATGTATAGAAATCTATACAGTCCGACTACAGCACAGACGTTACATTATGTTGCTAAGAAATTTAGCATTCAGCTCTTTAATTCCATGAAAAGGAAAAAGAAAACATTTGAAGGAATTCCAAATGTTCCACTAATTGCAAGAGCTGAAGCTATCAATTATGCAGCTCTATAATGATAAGCAGAACTCTTCAAAAAAATCTCTGTGAAAATAACCTCTAAAATACACTGGAAAAAATGAGATCACAGGATTTTATTTAAACAGTATTATAACTGAGAGCAAAACAACCAGCCACAGACCAACATGAATCAAAGCAAGATAGCTGAGGGCTGCCAGATTTTTGCAAAGTATAACTTCACTGCATGACCAAAACCTTATCTTCTAGTAACAAAAAGTCACTTATACATGCATCAAAAACAATGATACCCCTGTCATCTAACTATAGAGATGGATTATCACAACAGAGAAATGACAGAAAGTATTCCCCATCTATCTTCTTCTTAGGCAACAGCGTTTAAGCCCCTAGAGGTTTGTGACAGCTGTCAGAAAATGTGTTTCTACATTATTGAGAGCTCAGACAGAGGAAACCCCGCCACAGGCTGCCAGCCAGACACCGCTGCTTTGTCAGGTGATGCACTGGAGGCCAGGAGCAGGGTGTCTCATTAACCATCTATCCCATAATATAAAATACACATGAAAAGAGCACTCTCATGGTGGCCTACAAAGTGAAGTGCAAGCGGTTTCTACATAAAGACATCAAAAACAGATGCACGACTGACTTGTGGATGGAAAAATCTCTGTGGTTGTGCATACGCATGCCTGAAGAAAAGATTTACCTTGCCGCCTTAAGCATGTATCTCTCTGGCTTGATCACAATGCCTTTTTCTTTGTTTACTCACTCTAACACAGGAAGATGAACACTCAAATGTTGACTTTTACTGTCTTAAAAGCAAGCCTTTAAAACATATTTAAGTCACAGCTGTTTATACTTGAAGTGATTTTAGCTATTTCAAGTGGCACGCTTTTGAGTGCATTGACCTCATTCTTCTGCCCCCCCCCCGTCTGCCAGCTGAGCCTCTTCTTGTCTTCCTGTTAATGCCCTCACCTGCTTTGGTTTCCATAGAAACACCCTCCCGAGTGCAAACGACAGCATTTCCTGTCAGAGGTCACAGGAAGCTTCAGGCTTCAAACGCAACGTATGGCCTTATGTCAGCCATGGAGTTTACTTCACTCAGCTCATGTTATTACTTTCTATTGGCCAAAATGGAAATTGATTAAAACACAGAAATATTCCAGTGCTGCAGATAACAAAAAAACAAGCTAGATAAACCAGAGGCTGCGATGCAATGACAAAACTTTCCATGAACTCTGAACGATTTTAACAAGATACATAAACAAGGTCACTTTTTTGTTGAAATATGTTTATTATTGTAGCTGCCTGTTCTGATTTGTTTCAGGGAAATAATGAAGGCCAAATATTCACACCCAGCCAAAATAACAGCATTTTTTTTCCTGACTAGTTGCTCCTGGGTGGCATAAACATGGAAAGAAGAAAAAAAAAAATACAGTGGTTTAAAAAAAAAAAAAAAAGCGGAGATACTAAAAGCCTCCCTCCCACTTCTCTATATCACCCTCTAGGCCAGGATCAGGCTGAAAAGCTCTATGCCGCCCATTGCAGGGATATGGGAGCAGAAACTTGCTATAGACCACCACACACTGCTTCCAGACAGACTTCTCTTTGTCAGCTTAATCTAAACTACATCATACCAGAAAACTTTGCAGTTCCACATTTGCATCAAACCAGACACCAACTCTATATTTATAGCTTTATCATATTTGTGGAAGTGCATGCACGCACGAGTAGGGCGAGATATAAATGAAAAAGTAGGAAAGGGCCTGAGAAGACAGCAGCTAGCGTGGGAACCATTGGATCACAGCAACAGGGGTCAAGGGTGGGGGGGGGCTTTATAAACAGGCTTTCACAACACTCACGGTCTAACTGCAACAGAGTCCATTGGAGATGCAAAATGTGGGACAGGAACAGGCCTGGCAAGCAAATGAAGCACATCTGTATCATTTCAGTTTGACAGTGAAGCTTCTTACAACCAGCACAGACTGAACAGATATGTGTAGATTAGGAGGTTGACTTGACCTGCTTTGATGTGGTGTTTTTTTTTTAGCTGCTAAGTAAAAAGCAGCAGTACATGCATGCATGCATGCACAACACATGCATAACCACAACTACACTGGGAATATTTCCAAACAGTTGCAGCGCTTCTCCACGTTTTCAGTGATCTCACATTGTTTTTCATAAATAAACCTATTTTGTCAGATGTATTTATGCTATGGAGATGTTCCATGCTATGGGGGAAAAAAAAAAAAAAAAAAAAAAAATCTCTCAGCCCCACTGAGGAAAAAAAGGGCAAAAATCTGTTGTTTTATTTCTACAATGGTGTCAGAAGGACAGTGCTAAATGATACAGTAACCTCAACAACACTGGAGTCATTTCTGACAGCTAGACAAGTTGTACACTGGAGGAAGTGGGTGGGGGAAAAGTAGCTGCAAGCTTAACCTACGAGTCAAAATTCACTGAGATAATTAACCTGCATCCATTAAGTTTCTACAGCTAACCTTATACGAACATAACTTCTCACTACTTGTCAATACTCTCACACTACGCCAATCAATACGGAAACACAAGAGATCACTCAGACACACGAGCCCACTTTCAAACATGAATTATGTTCCACTTCCAGAACTAAGTATTGATGTGTCTTCTTTGTGCTGTGTGCATTCTACTGTCTGGAAGTCGGAGGGGGCTGCTGCAGCACTGCTCTCTCTGTAAGCATCATTTGAAGTCACTGACCTGGACGGACAATTGAATGACCAGAAGGTGAACTGACATTAGGGGGAGGGAAGCAACATGCACTGTAAATTTGCGAGAAAAAAAAACAAAAAAAAAACATGAAGACTGCTCTGCCTGAAAAATACTCTGAATATGGTGCAATTTGTAAACATTCTGATTGCTTGTAAAAACCCTAATTTATTCCCAAATGTTTAAGTGCAACACCAGCAAGAGGTACACAGTTGTTCAGTAATAGGCTTGCGCAGACTCACACACATCCTAATTACGCAGACAAATGGCCTCTAAGTAGAGAGGTATCTGCCATGCAACTCAGTTAGCGGGCCTGAATATCTCATTTAGGAAGGAGCAGCCAAAGGACAAACAGTGGAAATCACATTATCTCTCAATCACACAAACGGGGGACAACAGACGTCAAGCTGATGATGCCCTCTGAGATAAATACAGCAATGAGAAAACATGCTGCTCTAATGAGAATTTACAAATAAAGCCCTTGTTCTTACGTGAAAGCCAAATTTAGCCGTTGCTTAAATGGTCCATTTGGTGCAATCAAAGAGACGTGCCATTTACGTGTGAGATTCAGAGTCGGTGCCCTAAAGCGTGTCTTTGGTGCCCTTATGCCCCATCACCACTTTCCCCCACGCAGCTCCAATACAGCAAGAAAGCTGAAAACTCATTTTGAGTGCGGGGAATCCTCCCTGGTCTACAGACCAAAGCAAATGTGAAATCTGTTAAGTATGAGTACGAAGAGGAAATACCAGACATGATAACAGAAATGATCACAATGAATAAGAATGAATAATATTTTTTTTTTTTTTTTTTTTTAAGTTTTCTTTTTTTGCAGTCAGCTCTATTTAAAACAAAACAAAAACAGATAGATATGGGGCTAAAATGGCAAATCAATATTTATTAATAAGCACTTTGCTGATACGTAGAAGAGAAGAGGGTTGTTTCAGTTCATCCAGTCTGACAATAAGCCGTTTTTCTCTGTTGCACATCATTTTGATCCAGACATTTTTTTTGGGGGGGGGGGGGGGGGGGGGGGGGTGCACATCAATGGCTGACCAACACAAGACAGTTGAGATCACCACCAGGCACTCCAGGAAACTCTAGAAAATGACAGCCCTAAATGGACATTGTAATCAAATCAGGAAATCACACATCCTAAGACAACCATTTTCCAGAAAATGGTGAATGCTGAAACATCAATAATCATTGGGAGCTGAATAAACATCAGCAATGCAGTTCCTCTGATATTAACACAGGGAAGAGAAGATAAAATGCCTGGTTCTGGTTTTTTTTTTTTTCTTCTCCTCTTCTGTGCCCACAAATACCTCACAAGCTGCTATGAGGAGGTATGTTATGCTAGTGTCACGCCTCGCCCAGCGGGGCACTCCGTTCTGTAGGGATCAAAGAACAACAGGTTTTTAGAGCCTTCCTGCTAATAAAAGCACCTGTAGGTTTTTGAATTGGTATTCGTGTTGTGAGTACTGAATCTGTTTCTATCCTTAGATCGTCAGTGAGAGGAATATTTGAGGCAAGTGGCTCAGGCTGCAAGAACAAAGCAACAAGAACATTTATCACTGTTAAAAACATAACACCGCATTGGGAAATGATCATGCTTAAGTTTACTAGAGAACAGGGCTGTGCCATGTTAAATCATCCAGGATAAGCATAAGATGGATGGATGGATGGATGGATGATTGTGATATATTTGCCATAGCAACACCAAACATTTATATTCCCTAGTGTGCACAACACGGTGGAAAAGCAGGACTTTAAACAACTGGTAGAAAATATTTTTCACTGTATTTATGAATATTTGGCAATATTGTGCAGCTCCTGATGAGTGACATGGTTAAGTTAGTTTAGTTATTGTTAAACTGCTGCTGCTTCCGCTGTTGGCACCTTGTTTCAATAGAAAATTAGGAGGCGTTTCATCAATGAGAGTAGCTCATTGGGAAAGTATAGAAAATACCCTTTACTTGTTTCCACTTACAAATGCTTTTGCCAGCAAGCATTGATAAAACGCTCAGTATTTTTTTTTCTATATTGTCATAAATATCTTTAGTGCAGTTTTTCTTGAAATATTGTGATATAATTTTGAGGCTATATGACCCATCCCTGCTAGTAAACCCATCACTAAAACAAACCTGAGGCGGGTTACTCTACCACAGATGTTCATATTTGACATGTGGGGTTAGCTAGACTTGAGACTTGTGGCTTAGTTTTGTTTAGATGGCAATCACCACGTGCCAGTGAGAAGCTTATATTGGACACATGGTTTCCTGCAAACCTATTTTATTTCACTTTATTTTTAAACATCACATTCACCACAAAACTTGTAGGTACCCTTTTCAACATAAGAAGCAAAAGTAGCTAGTACTGTATAGAACTACCTACATTTAAGAAGCAACATTTGAAACTTGAAAATGTCACTGTATTCACCAATAAGCTGACTATTCAAGTCCCTGCTATTTACAAGTAGAGCAAATCATCAAGCAGGAATAAGGAAAAGTGATGAAGACCAGAACAGAAGGCGACACCTCGACAGCCACTGGAAGGGTTTGTGGCAGAAAACAGGCGTGCTCGACGCGTACCAGCTGAACTCAGATACCCACGAGGGGATGACTTGTCTCTTTTACATTTACAACCAACACAGCCTCCAGACATGACACAGCATCTCTTTCTCTCCATCCTCCGCTGTGATCAAACTGACAGCTTCTATTACAGGCACAAACAGCGGATGGCAAACAATAATGCTGAAAAGTATTCTGTGGGTTATACGAGGCTGATAATCATTTTCATGGATCTACAATGCCTTTTTTTTTTTTTTATAGACAAACAATGTTATCCATCCCGGCTCAGCTATCATCTCTGATCAGAATAAAAAGTTACTATTGCACTACTGAAAATGGAGCCTGCATGGCTGGACATCAACGTCATCTGTGTACTGGGCATGCTATCTAAATACAAACAGAGGGTGGGAGGCACAACTTTGGCATTTTGAGTGTCTCCGAATTATTACAGGGAATGAACAGAAAGCAGGCTCACACTGGCAATATCAATGAGGGAGCATGCCAGACACAACCACTCAGCATTAAGCTAATACCTTTCCAACCCCCCCCCCCCCAAATTCTGTTCCAGCTGGATCTACAAGATCAACAACCAGTCTCAAGCAATTAATAACTGTCCCTTTCTGCATGCACGGAGAAATTTGAGCATCCTTAAAATGTGGATGCACACAGTTGCAAAACTGTAACTTAATTACCACTGAGATACATCACTGAAACCAGTATCCTCAAAACAGCAATTAACCAACAGCTTCCCAAAAGGACAGACTGGACATACATAGCTGCACATGATGGAGCCAGTTAATGAAGAAACACGTTGGAGGGTACATCCACAGGAAGGGTAGGGAGAAAATTAGGCAGTAAACCCTCCCATCACTCCGGAAATCTTTTCAGCCGGCCCTTCCTGACCACTCATAATGTAAACAGGGCTTTTCTCCATCATGCTGCATTACAGACACGAGTTGTTTGTTTGAACAGCCTATCTCCATCAACACTCCGTTTTAATAAGGGATGCAGGACATTGTGTGTGCAAAAGCAGACTCCAGATGCAGTATGTATCAGTGCAGGGAGAGCTTCAGGTCTCAGTGACTTTAATTATTTTAGAAAAGGATTACAACAGGATCTTCACCACACCAGGTAGCTGAGTCACAGCAGCTGATGACAGCTCTGGCCTCAGGCCCAGGTGTCTGTGTGGTGGGTGTTTTATGTGCTGCAGGAGAGCGAGTGGGGTTCTATTTTGAAGCATTTGGGAGGAAAACTGTTCTCCTCGATGGAAAGGAAGTCAGAAAAATGATGGGGTTGAGAGAATCTTGATTGAAAGTGCAGCGGAAAAGCAAAACAAAGCACAGGCTGGAGGGACGAAGAAGAACTTGTTTTACTAAAGAGGTTTTTAAATTTTATTTTAAGCACATCAAACAAGCTTGTGCATCGATGGTGTTCCTCTCGTGGACTATAAACATCATGCAAAAACTGCATTACAAATCAAATAAAAATGAGAGAATGTCCCTGATAAGATGACGACTGTCTCGGATCACATCTGGAGTCAAACATTACAAGTCCCCGTCATTGTCTTCTGCTACAATGACATCAACTCCATGCAATATTTGCATCCAGTAACAAGGAAACAGGATGACAGTACAGAATAAACATTTTCCTCATGCTGACAAACCCCAGCACAGAGGGCAACAAAGCACCACGCAGGATAGGACCAGAACACAATGCAGTCAAACAAAAGGCACAAAAACAAACACAGCATTCACACACTGTCATATGAGAAGCCCAAGGTTACAAAAAGGTAAGAGGCAGTGAACTAATGACTGTTGCCATATGGCAGAAGAGAAAGCCAAAATACATTTTAAGTACTGAGAGAGAGTTCAAATCCAAGTCTTTCCTGCACAGTAACCCAGATATTCCCTGCTACCATCCCCAGTGGAATTCCAGAAAAAAAAAGAAAAAGAAAAAAAAAAAAAAACAGTTTATATTGGTATTTCCTGGAATGCGAAGGGGCTGGACAGGACACACACAAAGCCTCAAATGAGCACACAAACTGCAGACATGTTCAAACATGGGTGCAGGACTATTTAGCCAGTACCCACTAATAACTGAGTTTCTTTCCAGCATTACCACAGTCGTATTTTGGAACCTCCACATTAAAAGTGAACAATTTTGCTTGCTTTTGTAAACAAACTTATTAGCAGGTTGCGCTTCCTGGGATGTGAGCCAACAAATGCTGTCTGCACTGTGCTGTGCATAATAACAGGGTGCTTGGCACCGGTGTCCAACAACACAAGGAGGAAGGATAACTTTCACCTTCAGGCACGAACCATCTCCTGCAGGCAATTAGACACCAACTTTGTAATTTATGAAACAGAACTCAGCAGGACTTGTGCAGGCTGGTTTAAAAAAAAAAAAAAAAATGTCACTTTGTCTGAAAGGCATTTCAGAGGCATTTTTTGGGGGTTTTGGGGGGGGCACTAAAGACAGCCGAAAACATGTAAATGCTGGCAACTATGTTTGCTTGTTTGCAGTGTCATCAACCTGACTCCATCACACTATGGCACAGTCTCACATCTCACAAAAAGGCCTTGTACAGCTTGAACAAGGCAGGTCAAATTTCCTAAACTTCCTCAAGAGCAGCGACCTCTGATAACATTATCTCTCCAAACGATTGCTGAGAGTTCTTATCAGAGCAGTGGTGATTGAGCGATAGCTTGGAGACCTGAGGCCCATTACCTCACACTGCCAGACAGTGAACTCATCAGATGCCATTTTTACCAGGAAAACTGAACAGCTACCAAGTAAACCGTGTATGATGACCTGGACAAAATGAACTGCATGTGGAGACAGAAATTGTATAATGTATGACCCCCCCCCAACCTTTATCTGATCATGCAAAAGCCACCTCCAACATTGAGAAAATATGCCAAATCACGTCCTTCTATCACAGTCCACTCCCTATAGAATTAGTTAACACAAGCATTTCAAAACGTTTTAAGAAAATCTGCATTTGTGCAACCATATTACTCCAGAACGCAGCCATCAAACACGTTGCTGGCCTATTTCTGACCATTTTTTGAAGTTTATCATCCGTTCTCTAAAAAAAAAAAAAAAAGGAAGTCTATGGGAGTTTTCATTTGTAGTAAAGTCAGAAGTTAAGCAAAGGAAACATAGTTTATAGATTTAGCTTCAAAGCATTCGCAGACAAACTAAAAACACGAATACATTTATAGTTTCTGAGATGCTGAAGACAAAATGGCTCGATTCTGTCGACAGCAAACCTCTCCACAAAGAAATGCTGTGGCGAGCAAATGAGTAACACTTCCACAGCACTTGATTCACTTTTGTGTTCACCGCTGATCGGTGAGGTTCGATCACATTACAATAGCGCGCTGATTCTGGGTGGGTCAAAGGCAGGAGAACAATAATAGGCCAGCGGAGCAAAAGCATGAGCAGCCCCGTGCGCTCAGGTGAACCAGCCGATAAAACGTCGGATAAAATGCATAAATGAACTGCACACACAGAGGAAAAGGTTCATTTTATGTTAAGTGCAAGTACAGATATTAAAGCACACCCTTACCGAGCATCCCCATTCATAAAAGCCGGGTGCTGCTCCACTTTTAGGCCCCCAGCGGACCAACAATGGGGGTGCGTTCATCAAACGAAACGCGATGTGAGGCGCTCAGATTGGTTCTTTCTACTCCAAACAACGCAGTCAGACCAGTGAGTGTAGCGCTTTTTTAGAGCAATATTACAGCTGCTGTCACAACATCCTTACAAACGCTGCTTCTACTCTGAAGCGCAATAACTCAGTACAATGCCTGCTGCGGTAGTGCGCTTGAACACGCCCTCTTTACTCGGCTCCTTAAAGACACAGGATGCCAGCATGAGGCCGCTCAGACTGGGGCGACACACTGACAGAAAAGAAACCTGGAAAATAATTTATTATAAAACTAATCAATAACATAATACTTAATAATTAGAGAATTAGATAATGTCATTTAAAGCCAATGTTGCCAGACCCAAGAATAAATCGAGCCTTTTAAGGATTTTATTATATTGCAAGGAGCAATAAGCTTTTATTTTTTGCATTCTTTCCAATATAGCACTATGTAATTTCCCAGTTACTTTAAGGTGAGCTTTATTCTGGCTTCCTTTCTTTTACACTTCCAGCCTAAGAATTGTAGTCAGAATAGTTACACATCCACACATTTTTCTCTGTGTGACGGCAGCAAAGACTTCATTGAGTGAATGAACCCTGTGATCTTGTGCATTGATCTTGTGTATTGACCTTGTGGCTGATAAGCTGACCTCGGTCAGTGTCCACTCATTAGTGACTTCTGTAATGCAAATAAGCAGAAATCTGCCAAGGTACACCCCAGGTTTTACCCTGAGCTCAAGAGAAAGGAATGCGTGAATAGTTGATAATTACTAAAGGACATGAGTCACTCTACCCAGAGAGGTGACTGTTCACTTCTGTCTTTCACAAGACATGTAGTGATGTAAGTCTGTCTTTCCATGCTGTTTTCCGAAACCGCAATGTTCTGCACTCAGCTGCGCATGCTGGTGTCCTTCACAAATATTTTAAAGTTTTTTCTGCCTTTGGCTTTTTTCCCAGGATCTGTTCTACCAGCTGATGAGAGAACATGGCTATTTATGATGAGAATATAACTGCACTGACGTCCTTTTCTGTTACTTTTTTTAATACCCCCATGCCACCAAATACTCAGTTTAACTGCTCTCTTCTTATGGATAATAAAAATTTAAGTGTAATCTTAAGCTGCTTGTTTCGCCATAACATGAGCTTTCACAGTGTTTCGATGTCTAATGTTCCTGTTTGTGCAAAATTATGCCTAAAAACAGTAACATGGTGACATTAAGGGGCTAATAACGTAACGATATTGAGCTAATCTGAATACATACCCTAATACAAGAAATGCAAGGATGATTCGGCATTACATGATAAATATCACTTTGACCTCCATTAATTTTCAATTGATTTTGCAATCATTAGAATGGCAGTAACCTGGAATGTGAAAACATTCAGCTCTAAATGTTGAAAATATGCAGACAGAAGTACAGTCCATAAACATCTGGGAACTGAGGAGACCAGTATCTGGAATTTTGGGAGAGGAATGTTGTCCCATTCTTGTCCGATATAGGATTCTAGCTGCTCTACAGTCCTGGGTCTTCTTTGCTGTATTTTTTATTTCACGATCCACCAAATATTTGTAATTTGTGAAAGGTCTGGGCTGCAGCCAGGCCAGTTCAGCACTCAGACTCTTCTACTGCAAAGCCGTGTTGTTATAATAGCTGCATTATGCCGTTTAGCATTGTCTTGCTAAAATATGAAGGGCCTTCCCTGAAAAAGACCCCATCTGGATGGGAGCATACGTTGCTCTGAAACCTGTATGTACCTTTCAGCATTGAGGGTGCCTTTCCAGATGTGCCAGCTGCCCATTCCATAGGAACTGGTGCACCACCATACCATCAGAGATTCAGGCTTTGGAACTGAGTGGTGATAAGAAGGTGTATGGTCCCTCTCTTCTTTAGTATGGAGGACACGGTGTCAATAATTTCCAAAGAATTTAGAATTTCAATTTGTCTGATCACAGAACAGTTTTCAACTTCCCCTCAGTCCATATTAAATGAGCTTTGGAGCAAAGAAGATGGTGGCATATCGGGATCATTTTCACATATTGCATTTTCTTTCCATGTTAGAGCTTCAGCTTGTATTTGTGGATGGCACCGTGAACTCTGCTCACAGACAATGATTTCTAGAAGTGTTCCTGATCCCATGCAGTGATTTCCATGAGAGAAGAATTTAATGCAGCGCTGCCTGAGGGCCTGAAGATCACGGGGCTTCCAGTACTGGCCTTTGGCCTTGTCCCTTACACAAAGAGATTACTCCAGATTCCTGGAATCCTTTGATGAAATTATCTACTGTAGATGATGAGATTTTCAAAGTATTTTACACTGATGAACATTATTCTGAAATTGTTCTGCAATCTGCCGACACAGCTTTTTACAGATCAGTGAATATCGTTCCATCTTTACTTCTGAAAACCTCTCTAAGATGCTCTATAAAAAGATATTACAGTTATGTTACCGAACTGTAGCCAATTGTTGCCAATTAACCTAATTAGATGCAAAATGTTCCTCTAGCTGCTTCTTTTTATATCACTTATTTTCCAGCCTTTTATTGCCCCTGTTCTAACTTTTTTGAAAGATGTTGCTGCCATCAAATTCCAAAGAGCAAATACTGAAATAGTAAAATGTCTCAATTTAAACATTTAATATGTTTTCTATGTTCTGCTGTGAATAAAATGAGTTTAAGACATTTACATTTATATTTTGCACAGTGTTCCAACTTTTGTCAAATTTCAGTTGTATAATGGAGAGCTTTTTATCAGCTGACAATATAAAGATGTCAGGTGGAACAAAATTAGTGTTTTCTTTAATAATGGAGGTGATTTCCTTTCATCCAATTAAGGATCACAGCTCACACTGGGTAAGAGTTCTATTTAGTTCTATTTAGTTCTATCTGGCCTCTTTAGACTTCTGCGGGGTCTACATACAGAAACCCCTCTGAACCCTACACGGTAATCACAGTCCTTGTGGGCTGCGTCAATCCCACGTGTAGTTACTGTAATACTTGTAGAGATGTTGATGCAGCCTGCGAGGATTCTGATTGGCCTGTTCAGCAAGATCAATTCCTCCCATGCATTTCCAGCTACCTTTTCACTGCAGTTTGTAACAATCATTGTTTCAATATAAGGAATAATAATTTGTCATGGTCTGGGGTCCGTTGGACCCTGTGTGTTTTTGGTTTGTTCTTAATGTGTCTGTTCTGGGGTTTTTCTTTTGTTGTGGGGTTTGGTTACGTTTGATTCCTTGTGTTTCCCTGTGTTCAGTGTCAGGTCTGCGTCTCTGTTCCCTTTGGTCACTTCTTGTTTTATTTTGACAGTCTCGTGTTCTCTGTGCTTTGTGTTTAGTTTTGCTTCCTCTTTGTCATTAGGTTCATCTGGTTCACCTGTCGTCCCCTGTTGTTTTCACTTGCCCTAATCCCCTTGTGTGTATTTAAGCCCTTAGTTTTCCTCTGTTCTTTGTTGCGTCGTCCCCCCTTGCTGTGTGTTTTTCTAGTTTGGAGTTTTTTTGGACAGAGATGTTACATCTGGAACAACTCTAACATACTATTCAAAACAGGTCATTATTTTTTCAGAGGTGGTTTAATTATGGCATTATTCAAGTTAATCAGCTATTTAATAATAAAGGCCTTCTTTATCGCTATGAGGAATTTCTTACACAGTATAAGATTCCTGTCACTCCAAGGGAATATAGTATTGTTTTTGATGCTATCCCATCTGGCTTGCTTATGTTGTTCAGAGATGTTGACTTTCCTTCCATCCAGCCTATGAGCCCTCTTGACGCTAAACAGACCGCTGTCGGTAAGCTCTGTTTCTCAACTCGGTTAAAAGCTGTTAATTCCAAAATCCGTTCTTTATTCCAAGAAAATCTGGTTTCATCCCCATCTTGTGTATCTTATTGGAACTCCTTTGTGCAGAATGTTAATTGGGAAAAAAGTTTGGTCTCTCCCACACAAGTTTTTTTCACTAATAAAATCAAAGAAGTTTCTTTTAAATTAATTCATAAATTTTATCCAACTAAGCACTTTTTTCAGAAATACAAAGCTGATATTGATATTTCCTGCTCTTTTTGTAAGCTCTACCCAGAAACTTCTGTTCATCTGTTTTGGAACTGTACATGCTCGAAGTTTTGGAAAGACATTGTCACTCTATCCAACTATATTCAACCAGATTTCCTTCTTTTTTTGAAAATGTTTTGCTTGGTATCACAGATTTCAAGGCGAAAAATTCCTCTCCCACATACCTTATCAATCTAATATTGTTGCTTGCTAAATTTCATATTCATAAAAGTAAAATAATGCACAGGAAACCACTTTTTGACCTCTTCGTAACAGATGTAAAATTGTATCTTGACTCAATCTCAAACTCAGTTAACAAAAAGGCTATAAAAACAATAAGTATTTGGAAAGACTATAACTTATTGTTGTAACTCGCATTTATTTGTGTAATTTCTTTTTATTTCTTTTTTATTTATTTTTTTCCGCTTCTGTTCCTTTTTGACAGTTTTCTATCTCTATATTTTATGACTATATTCCTCTTTCATTTTATGTCCTTGTTTATTATTGTACACTGTTCTTCCATGACTACTGTTACTGTGACATTTTGACGATAAATAAAGGTTAAAAAAAAAAATAGTTTAGTTTTGGTTTCAGTTTTCTCCCAGGCTTCCACTTTGTTTATGCCGTGGTTGAGATTTCGAGTTTTTTGTGTTTATATTATTCAAGTACCTGAAAATAAAATAGTTTTAGTTAAGTCTGCGTGGCGTCCTGCATTTGCATCCACCCCTTCCTGCACACAGCCCCCCACCCCCACTGTGACATAATTATAGCGTCAATATAAGGACTCACAAATAATTGCTGAAACTATTGGAATGGACGTGAGGAAATGCACAAAGAAGTGAAAAAAACTAGAGGGACAAATCTGTTTGCACCTGAAAAAAAAGCTGACCACAAAGAGCGAGGACCCAGGAGGGAAAATATTCCCAGCATTTAATTTGTTTCTGTGTTGTGCCAAAAAGTGATTTTATGTGTAATGTCTTTGTCTATATGGGTAAATAGACTATAATAAACAGGATTTATGAAGGGCTTATATTTAAAAGAAAGAAATGAACTGTTTTGCAAGTATCTTTATGATGCTGCATTATTGTACCTACATTATAATCAATCCAGTACTTTTTGGGCACTTAAAATATATTTATGGAACTGTAATGTTATATTGCAATTACCGCTGCCGACGATCACTTTTTGGCACACCACCGACAACGACGTTGGCCATTAATGTAGGTTACGTACGCAGGCCCTGCAGAGACCCAGCGCAGATGTCTAAATCAGGCCTAAGGATGCACACTACACAGGTGGCCAGTACATCACAGCACCAACACACAGAGACGGATGATCACGCCCTCTCACATCCACACCTGTGGTTAATTTAGAATTACCAATTAATTAATCACCAAAAAATGATGCTTTAACCGAAACTGTCTGGGCCTGTACTTCACCCCATTCTTTAGGTATTCTCACTTGTTCTCATTTCTGGCATTTGACACCCAAATGTTCATTTTAAACTTTATAGCGTGAGCAGACGGCTGTGCTGCGGAGCTGCCAGACGCAAGACGACCATTTAGCCATGTCAGCCAGAAAATTTCTAACTGTGGAGATTACAGTTTTAGGTGAATTCATTTATAAGGGCAAATGTCTCGGCAGTCCTGGTTGATTAAACAGTTAAATGAAAATTTCAGCGCACTGCAGAGAGATGTGGTGAAAAGAACACAGCTGAGGGTGTTGACAGTGTTCATGAAATTAACATCATTATCCATCTCAGGTTTATTAACTGATCTGGCAGAAGAGGCTAGAGCTAAGTGTACATAGCGGTGATATACTGTATGATATACTGTGCTCTTATGTGAAATAAGATAAACCAGAAGAGATCTGCATTTTTTTTCTTTTTTAACATTTTTGTTCATTAAAATGATCCGAAAGCTGTAACTTCCCATTTCCCTCTTTATCATACAGCATAACTTTGTCCCAATTTCAGTCACCAGTCAAGTTAGCTGTGCTGCAAATGTGGTCTTATGAACTCCAACAAACACAGTCAGAATTAGGACAAATTTTGTTTAAGTCAATCCCACGAGGAGATGATTCACTGAAATGAAAAACTGTGGCAGATTTGTAGATCTGTCTCTTTCCTGCTCTGTCTCCCCCTCAGCGTCTCTCTCTGTCTCTCTATTCGGGTTGAATGTGTGAGGAAAATTTGTCTGTGATCTCTTAACAGTAAATAGATGAGCTGAGCCGAGTCTGAAGAATTTAATATATTTAGATATATCCATGGCAGTGAAGATGTTTTCCACTTTCACCTTCTCCTTAAACCTTTCCGTCCATCCCTCTGCTCCTTGGTTAAGATCAGTGTTCTCTGGCCTGAAATAAAGGGATTACCTGTCCCACAACCTCCCAGATTTTCAGCATGCTTGCACCGGATCAGGTTCTTCTTTGAATTCTTCCCTGTATCTCATGCTCATTTGCATCCCAAATGTGGTTTTGTTTGAGATTCAGGTCATTTCTGCACTGTAAGATTAGGTGTCACTTAAAAATGACTTTGCATTTCAGATCATATCAGACTACTTTAAGGCTGAATGTGCAAAAACAGGCTTCTACAGGTTTTGAAATGGTTTACATTTTCATTATAATGAGTTCTTGACTAATTCTCTTTATGATGGAATTATAAGTCCTGTAATTATTTTTCCACAGTTTTATAAAATGTGATTCATGACGAAAAGGCCATTACAAAATAGAATGCTTTATTTTAAAGCGCTAGCATGAAGATGGCCATACCGCTTTTTTTAATGATGTATACAGAGATGTTCACACTGGAAATTAGACATTATATTTTAGACCTTGAAAATTGACTGTTTTAGTGTACACACTATACTGTAGGTCCAACTCCAGCACAGCAGTTTCCATTCATCTTTTATAAAGCGCCAGCTATGCAAAAGATGTTATAGAAAATATCTCATGTGTATACAGTCCTGTGAGCATAAACCATGTATTCAGAAATTATATAAATACAATGTTACTTCATAACATGAACAAAATATTTGACATTGCTTATTGATGGATTTTATACATAATACTGTTTTCTTATACTGTCCATTATTATGAAATAATTTGCTACTGTTTGTAAGTGACCAGTTTCATGCATTCTTTCAGCCCCAAATTTGCAAATGAAATGTTTTAATTCTTCATAGCATAAATTCAAGAAAGTGGTGGAAACATTCCTCAGAAGTTTTTCTCAATAGTATCTCAAAGTTACTGCAGATATGAACTAATGGTCATGTTCAAGAAACCGGTTTGAGATGATCTGAGCTTTGGGACATGGCGCATTATCCTCTTGGAAGCAGCCATCAGAAGATGGGTACACTGTGGTCATAAAGGGATGAACATAATCAGCAACAATACTCAGTAGGCCTTTAAATGCTTATTAGTTGGTACAAAGGGATCCAAAATGCACCGGGAAAAGATCCCTCAAATCATCACATCACCACCAGCAGCCTGAACCGTTGCAAGGCAGAATTGATCCATGTTTCATGTTCCCAAATTCTGACCCTACCATCCGAATCTTATAGCAGAAATCAAGACTCATCAGACCAGGCAATTTTTTCCCCCAATGTCCTATTATTCAGTTTTGGTGAGCCTGTGCACATTGTAGCCTCGGGCTTTCTGTTCTTAGGTGACAGGAGTGGCACCTGGTGTGTTTTATGTTTGCTGCTGTAACCCATCTGCTGTCCTCAGAGATGCTCTTCTATATACCTTGGCTGTAAAAAGAGGTTATTTGAGTTACTGTTGTCTTCCTATTGGCTCGAAGCAGTTTGGCCACTCTCCTCTGACCTTTGACATCAACAAGGCATTTTCCACCAGAACTCTGCTGCTCACTGGATATTCTCTCTTTTTTGGAGCATTCTCTGTAAACCCTAGAGATGGTTGTGTGGGGGAAATCCTAGTAGATGAGCAGTTTCTGAAACACTCAGATCAGCCCATCTGGTACCAACAACCACGTTGCATTCAAAGTCACTTAGATCACCTTTCTTGTCCATTCTGATGCTCAGTTTAAAATTCAGCAGGTCTTCTTGACCAAGTCTACATGCCTAAATGCACTGACTTGATGCCATGTGATTGGCTCGATTACATATTTGTGTTAACGAGCAGCTGGACGGGTGTACCTAATTTAATGGCCTTTGAACGTGTATATCTAATGAAGTGAGGGGATTTGTGTGTTTGGTTCTCAGTCATTTTCCATGAGCAACGGTAAAGAAAACAAATGCACATTATTAGCGTCGTTTTAGCTTGTATATCTACTGACATGAGCACACAATCAACATCCTCACACTACGATAAAGGTGCCACAATGCTTTAATGTGATTCATAACATTTTCACTAGTGATGCTCTGAAAATACTGAGCTTGAAGCTGCTTGATATAAATATCTGGTAAACAATATGAGACAAGTACATATAGTAAATACACAATGCAGTTCCAACAATGATTAGGCAGAGTGAGAGACTTAAAGGCAGCTGAGGGCTACAGTGACCGCAAGTGCCTCTCTCCAACTCAAGAGTCATTTTCTCACTAACAGTTCGCCCTTTGTCAGACATCACTTATTCCATAAGAGTTGGTTTTTCCATTGTCCAGTCTCAGCAAGCCAAGTGGTCCATACTCTAAGGTGGTTGTTTTCCATAAAGCTCTCGTATTAAACAATAATACAGGGGTTTTAAAAACAAGGATTTCTTTTTCAGAACTTCTGGTTCTCTTCACCCTTCTTTACATCACCGATCCTTCAAATGAATTTGCTAAAGCAACACAAGAACCTTCAAATGATTGTCTTTTCATAAAGTACATATTACACAGATTAACCAACCATACGCGCGCAACACAATCATACATACACTCTTCACAGAGGAGAAAGCACTATTTAAGATGCCTGCAATGCTTAATATTGAGCAACAACTCTGTCGGTAACACATAAGGAAAAATCAAAATTAAAAAAAAAAAAAGGAGCAAAATACAAATAAACCAACAACAACAAAAATCAAAGTTTCGTCCTCAGGGTCCTGTTGTTATTGGAAGGAGAGCTGTGTGTCAAACAAAAGAGGAGAAGCCTGCGGTAGGTGCCTGAGCGGCACAGCCGAGGCTGCTGGGGGGCCGGTACAGGGTGCTGTGCTGGCTGGGGGGGTCGGAGGACAGCAGGGAGGGGGTGGGAGTCCGGCTTCCCTTAGGCCTGAAGAGAGTGCCCTGGCCTTGGCACTGGGGCTGCGGCGACTGGGCGCTCGGGGGGAGGAGAGGGGGAAGAGGGGGCAGGGGGGGCACGGGTGGTGGGTGTTGTCGTGACTCTTGTTCCACCAGGGGCTCGGGCTGGGAGTAGCCGTATGCCGGCGGACGAGTGACACCCTTCTGCTGCCGCCGCCAGGAGTTGTAGTAGGTGGGGTCGCTGATGTAGTGGTTAACAAAGGAGTGGGTCTTCTGCCGACTCTGATCCACTTCATATTCGCTGTCGCTGCCCTGTTAGTCAATCAGGAAAACAATTCAAAGTTACTTTGGCAGTAAAAAAAATGAGCACCGCAAGACCACTAAACAGGACATACACTAAGTTGCTTACTACAAAGAATAATGACAGCTACATTTCCATGCTCTCAAATCAAGGCTAATTCTATTTCCAGTATTGTGCAGTTGGTTGACAAATGACACAATAGCTACTGAGTCACAAGCACAGCAGGACATGCCTACTGACAATGGGAAATCTGTGAATCCATGTGCAATTCTATGGGGCAGATAATCACTTCTATTGAGAATATTTCAGCTATAGGAGCTCACCGATAGCTCTGCGGAGCACAAATATGATACATGTAAACAAGTGTGTCCTAGAATTAGAGAAAGATCGTGTTAACAGGATTAATCTGCTTTTCTTGCAACACCAAACCGTCAGTTTCCAAGTAGAAAATTCTTGTGTGAGTGAATCCTCTTGTTATTCTGCAGTTTAAAGAAAAGACAGTAAAAGCCTCCCACAGAAAGCATTACACATTTGGCACATTTGTGTGCCTGATGAGCACTTGCCCATCTACCACTTTTATTGAAACACTGCAGCTCAGCAGATGTTGAAGCGCCATTTATTTGCACAAGTGTCAGGTAAACAGTGGGAGGCTACGCAGAGGAAAAGTATAACACCAGTTTGTGTCTCCTGGGAGATCTGTTTTTTTTGTTGTTGTTGTTGTTGTTTTTTTCTTTCAAACTGGGTTGAACAATTTTCTGCCTGTGTAGGTACCAGGCAAATTGGCCAGGGAGACACGGTGCAAGTGTGGGAAGACAAATGTTCAGAATCTGCTACAATCGGCTTCTCTGCCATTTGTCTCCGCCATCCCTCGTCACTTCAAAGCTCCCATCTCCTCACTGGGCCAAACTATTCTACACGCACCCCGAGCTGTTCAGATCATCACATCGCAGCCAAGACGAACAATTTCTGGTTGACAAAAATTAATTAGTTGTGAAGATATTTCAGCACACATGAGACATGAGAACTGGCTGTGTATTTCCCTCCCATGAAAGAAATCGGTATTTAAAGATCCAGAAATGTCAGCCGTCGCTGTGCGACGCTGACAGAGGATATTTAATTTTGAGGCGATCCACTTGAGGCAGATTTTGTTGCAGAATGTCATTAATTCATCGTCACAAATGCTGCTTCATAATTAGACAGCTGTCTTGCTTCTGCATCTAGCAAAGCGGCGACTGTGACAGGAACAGTGGAGCTCATCAAGAGGATAGATGGCAAATGCAAGAAAAGTAAAAGAAAGTTGAACCAGAGAAGGATTTTTTTTTTAGTTTTAAAAGGTTACAACTTTGCCCTGAGGACTTTGTCATGCTGAGAAATTTAAACAGTTGAATTTGACTTTTTAATTTAATTGCTTATTCCAGACACAGGGTTGGGCATAGATTGTAAGCCAGGGTCACTGCTCACCTGTGAGTCAGATATCTCAGAGGGTTTTTCAGTCAGACTGCTGCTTTCTGCTGGGATCAGGTCATTATACTTAGTGCTGACATCCTCGTCTGAGTAGTGCAGACTTCCGGGACTGGGTCTCGGAGGAGAGCTGGAAAAAAAAAAAAAAAAAAAAAAACATTATGTAGAAAGTGACAAATGTACATGAGTTATAAAAGCAAAAAAATGACAAAGAGTTATATTATAAGAAATGATAATTGCACTCTCTGAACTGATTTTCTAAAGCTCTCACTGTTTTTGGGGGGGGGGGGGGTAAAAAAGCTGTGTCAGTGCTGTGACTGACACCACAGAGACAACAAAGCAAAGCTTGCAAAACAGTTCTAAAAATGAAGCTTCACAAGCCACACAGTGTTCAGTGGGAACAACATGAATGGATCCAGTATGGACTCATTGATTATGAAAATGATGGCTCAGTTCAGACAAGCACAGCATGGGTTATTTGTGCATACTTGGAAGCCGCTACATAAGGCAGGTCGGAGATTATAATTGATCTTGTATTACTGTAGAGTCTTTACCTTACAATATAAAGTGCCTGTAGTTGTAATTTGGCTCTATATAAATAAAACTGAATTGAACTGAATCTTATACTTTTGCTATTTCCTTCTAATCTTTGCAAAGTGTTTGTGGACATTTGGCACTGGACTCGAGCCCAGCTCAGGAACAGGATATATGCAAAAAAAAAAAAAAAAAAAAAAAAAGCATGACGATGAAGATCATGAAAGCACTCTGTGGTGATTAAAGCCGAATTAATACACAGAGTGACTCGTCAGAATTTTAGAATTCATGCAGAAAAGCTGGCTAACTAAGCGTGGACTTGAGCTCTGTGAGCATTAAGAAGTTCTCATACAGTATGAATGCGAGTCAAGTAAAAAAGAACTGCTTAACTTCTTTTAGCTCCAGTCATTAAGTCCATGAAGTGAAGCAGAGAGAAACATCTGTGCAGACAATTATTTTTATCCTTATGCTGTAATGGCTGCTGCTGCGTTCAAGGTCTGCTGAGATTGAATTGGATGGCCCGAAAGCCAAAACTGGACCACTACCCTCGCATCACTGCGTTACATCAGTGGGCTCAGTATGTGTGTCAGGCTAATGCATTAAAAGAAGGGTTTGCTCAGTTGGTTTTAGAAAAAGAGACTAAAGAATTACATAAACTAGGGATTGCATGAAAGTAAATGTTTAAATGATCTGAAATAGAAAATGTGTGTGGGGGCAGAATAGACAAGCATAAAATGCTGTGATGTCAAGTGTAATATTAAGGCATAAAGCAGACAACCTTGACAATCTCTGAAAAAAAAAAAAAAAAAGTTCATATGTACTGAGATAAATGCAGGCGCTAAATCACTGGGAATGTCAAGAACAAGCTTAGGAGACACAACATGACAACAGCTGTGAAAAAGTTGACACAACAAAGGGATATCTCCTCTGGGTTAAAGGGGATGATGTGAGGGGGTGGACTGCGAAGAAAAAAAAAAACTACATTAAGACAAGGTTGAACCAGACATAAAAAGGATGGAGCCATGTGAGTGTAGGGGGTGGAGGGGCAATAGATTCTGAGCTTTGAATTATTTAGGAGCACTGTATTTATCCTCTTGCATTATCTGTCTAATTCATCCTTCTTTCCTTCACCCCTTCAAATATCCCACAGGGAGCTCTTCCGCTCTTCCTCCTTAGTCTACAGATCATTAACAAACAGTACGGTACCAGTTTGGAGCTCTTCAAAGAGACGGAGCTACATGCTCAAGGCTCTTTGATCCCCTTGGCCTCTGTGGTCAAGGAGAAAATAACAGATTCATTTGCCCTTTAACGCACCCCCCAGCACATTCCACCGCAACGTGCCCACTAATGTGCAGAAAACATCTTTTTTAGTGTTGTGACAAGGAGCAGACACTGAATCACCATCCACCAACACAACTGACTGTCCGTTCCTCTAGCCTGACCTACGTCTGCACACAAGCTTCTCCTGCCTCAAGTCTTGTGAAATTCCATTTATCTAATGTTTACACAATCATTATCAACGAGGCAGCCTACCAGAGTCCTGCTGACATTACTCTGTGTTGTGACAGCCCTTGTAGCACTGCGTTTAAGAGACCCTCTGGCCAAAAATAAATAGTGGGTTCTATCTCATAAGTACTCTTTATATTATTTCTTTCTGCCTTTAGGATTACCTGCATCACCTCAATAAAGGTTCATTATTTGTTTACGAAGTCTCAGAAGTCTGCATTTGAGTCCGCAACCAGCAATTCATGACACTCCTTGCCTAAAGCTTTGATGAGCAGACAAAGAGCTTCTGAATGCTAATTAGCCGGGATTGTGTTGTCCCCTAATATGTATTTTTGCTCCACTCAAACACTGAATATCAATGAGACGAGATGAAGGAGGCTCAAATCACCAGCTGGTGCCCTCAAGGTTCATTTTTTTTTTTTTTTTTCTCTCAAAAATGATATACTGCTGTTGAGGGAAGAGCGGGACACACAACGCCAAATATTAATTCTTGCAAATATTACAAGTAACACAATGAAGTGGAAGAGAAAACACGGACAAAACTGACAAAGCAATATGTCTGAGAAATGGAATCTTTGCCGGCAATATGTAAAAGCGATGGTTAGCTGAATACCACAGCTCATAATGAGGACAGGAGATATTTGCAGTGATGCCGACTGACCGGGTATAGATGCCGTTTTTGCGGCAGAACGAGTTCTTCACAGAGAGGCGGCGGTTGTTGAGCTCCAGGGCTGGGAAGCGGCCCTCGTCCAGGCGCACCATCTCTCCGTGCGTCAGAGGCAGCGATGTGCAGTTGGAGTGGTTGCCTGGACGGGGGTATGAGGATGACACTGTGTGGGTTTTGAAATAAATTAATCAAATCTAGAATACGTTTCAATCCTTTGGATTAATTTAACACTCTTCAGCCGACACAATTTTTGACACAAAAGAAGAGAGACCTGCACAGTGTTTGGTACTAATGCCAAATAAAACCAGCAGCCCCCAGTTACGCAGCCCAGGTTCACAACTGGGCAACAATGATTAAAATCCTCTACTGCACCCTTATGTGTATAAAGAAAATAACCTTGACTTTCACTCATGAAAGCTGGCCTGCTGATACAGTGGTAAAGGAGCAACTTGTGGTGCTGTTAAATAATTACTCTCAGTCTGTCTAATGACCTGAGCATTAAATCACTGCCAAACCATTTATTCCAGTATTGATCCAGGCTGCAGTAAAATGCAAACAATAATATTTATTCATCTGCCAATTCCAGCTGTTTCACTGATAACATTTAGTCTCATCTTTCCCCTGTCAGCCAGACAATGGAGGGAAATCAAGGTCATTTGTCTAATTGTGTGGGCCTTTACACTCCCATTTTACAAGATAGACTCCTTTGGATGCAGCAGTCATTAAAATGCAGTGCTCAGCAGACCTGTCCAAGAGGAAGACAAATTCCACTCGATAGCCTAGCCTGCAAAAAGAGAGAGAGACTGAGATATTAGCAGAGTTTAGTGTTGTGTTTCATACCTGAGTCTGCTTTTTTGGTATATTTTTTACTCTGGCCTCGGATGATGAGGATGAAAATAAGGAGGAGGATGAAGATGAGTCCCACAAGGGCAATGACTACCAAGAACCACCACTCCTCATAGAAGGGAGACACTTTCTGGGCTGGAAACAAATAATAGATGTTAATACCTAAATAAAAGGAATATTCACTATTTAACACAACCCTGTATTAACTCTTCATTTTACATTATAGCTAACCTGATATGGAAGGGGACGGGGCGCTGGGGGATCCATAGCCGTAGTCGTTGACGGCAATTACTCGAAAGTCATAGGTGACCCCTTCTCGTAGCATGTCCATATTAAGTGTGTAGGATGTCACTTCTTTGGGAATGTCTTTGATGAGAATATCCCACAATCCTTCGTCTAAAGACAAAATACGAAAGTATGTGATTAAAATCAAACTTGCATGTTGGACGGATTCAGTCTCAAACAGCATATATGTAACTGACTCACCAGAAGGTCTGGCCTCGATGACGTATCGTGTGATGGGTGCGCGGCCTTGATCGCCACTTGTCCAATGAAGTGTGAGAGCGGCTCCATATCGAGAAATAAAAGGTTCTCCAGGAGGGCCTGGAGCTCCTGAGAAGACAAGAATGGTAGAAATAATGACAACAAAGCCCTACAAAGATTAATTTAAATTACATAAGAACTTTAGCACCCTACCTTCTCCGGGTCCAGTGGTGATGTTGGCCTCAACCTCAGGGCCATAAGTGAGTGTTTTGGCCCGGATACGAAAGTTATATGTGACGCCATCAGTCAGGTCTTTGATCTTCATCCACTGGGGAGCACTGCCCTTCACATCTACTGTCACTATCTTACTGACACCTGGAGTGCGAGGAGAGGAGTCTGTACAGGAAACACTAAGACTCTAGATACTGCGTTCTACAAGCAACACAGAGCCAAGCTTTGTGCGTAAGTGCAGACATACAATCACACACAAGACCAGATAAACTGACTGTCAGAAACCAGAACATCACTGCATAACACCAAATGCATGTGATAGATGAAACCAACTGGAATTCAGCAGCTTTATTACTTTGATTGGCTTAACTCTTGGTCAATTAGCAGATAGCCACAGGACCACAGCAGCCTCAGCTTAGCATTCCACCTCTGCTCCCAATTACTTGTCAATCTGATCCAGGCAACCACACTTAGCTGGCTATTAACCATGTTGCTCTCAGTAAGAGTGAAAGCTGTACAAAATCTCACAAGAACATTCCAGCATATTTTATCAGCCATGCCATATATGTTACTGCAGGGCCTACACTCATCTGTAACGAATTAGAGCATGAGTTTAAGCAGCATAGGTTAAAAAAAAAAAAAAAAGAGTATGGTTAGGAGGCTAGAGGTCATAAATCACTGTGTGAGAAAAGCAAGCTGAGGAATGTCAAGCAATTGCAGAGTTGTTAGGCTTCAGGAAGAGCTTCTCACCATCAACTGGAGAACAGGGCTCATATACCAGGCGGTAGCCCTCAATGATGCCGTTGGCCTGCTTAGGCTCTCCCCAGGACACGTTGACCGAAGTGGTGGTCAACTCACTGAAGTGTATGTAGCTCGGAGCACTTGGTGCTTTTGTTAAAGAAAAGGGGACAAGTTGCAATGATAGTTGAAACTTTCTAAGTCCTGAGATAAAACTGAATACTTAAAAAAAAAACAAGTTATGCAAATTAACACAAAACATGAACTCTAGGAGAATTAGGAAAAAAAATTAAAAAGAAATAATCAGCAAAAATTAAATGCAGCATGATTCTGTGTGTAAAAATTGGGTACTGTAGTAGAGGACAAAACAAAATCCCATATAAGAGTATAGGCAACTAATACCCTAAAACCCCAAAACAGACACTAAAGTGACACTAAAATTCATTCTGTGACCTTGAACAACAGCTTTGAGAATTCTGAGTGCTGAACCAGCCCAGATCCAGCTAAGTGTCAGGATTTAGGCACAATTCTGCATAAAAATCACAAAAGCTTGTGTTGGCTCACTTCCCAGTACCCTGTTGTGTGAGGAGCCAAAATTCCTGCCTGTGTTTTTAAGTTCTCAGCACTTTGTACCCTTTGCCAATGTCACAGCCTTCAAGGGGGTGGAAGAGATGGGAGAAATATACACTGTAAGCCATTCTGTGCAAAAAAAAAAAAAAAAAAAGCAGAGGAGGGACTTTCACTAGCTGGTAAACAGACATCTTTGTGTAGTTGTAGCCAAAAAAACCCAAACAAACCTAATCTACATGTGTCCCCCGCATTTTATATTCTTTTCTCCTCTGCTGTCATTAGGCTTCATCCCCAATGGCTTGACCAGGAAAAGGTGCCAAAAAGACTCTAATACTAGATCTCTAAAACTACATCTCACAAGACAAAACTAAACTCTTTAGTGAGAATGTTTCTTGCTAAATAGGAGGGGCAGGTTTAATATTAATTGTCTTAACGCTGCAGTAACTACTGCAGTTTTTGCAGTATAACACAATGAAAGCACTGCCTATTCTCTTTCAGGAACCTTTTGTACCACTCTATTTTTCACAAGCTTTGAAAACCATGCACACACCAAAGCAATGTTGTTAAATAATGAGCAGTCATCTTGTGCAGATGACACGGGGGGGGGGGGGGGGGGGGGGGGGGGGGGTTGACTAAAGATAAAGAGGAATAAGATATATAGATCCTAAGACTGCAAAACACTAGATGCTGCAAGATAAATCCCTCCAGTCTTTTGAAGGATCACTGTAATCTTTCTGTCCACGTCCAGATTTTGCGTGACTCACCCGCTTGCTGAGTGCGCCCTCTGGTGGGCAGGGAGCGGGGCCCATCCCCTGCAGCGTTGAAGGCTGCCACGCTGATCATGTAGGTGGTGTAGCCTGTCAGATTTTTAAGCTTCACCCCAAGCTCTGGCAGGAACAGCGTGCGCAGGCGCTCTGTCTCATTCTGGAGCTGAAACTCCCAAAAATAAATCTAGAAGCAGAATAAAAGAGTCCAGGATGCAGGATTCAGATGTTTTTTTTTTTTTTTTATGAAAATATCTAAGTATGAAAGATATGATGTTTGATTCATTAAAAGAAGACACATTATTGATACCTTGTAACCCTGTATGTCTCCATTCTGGGCATCCAGGGGAGGCGGGTCCCATGTGACATCCAGCTGAGTGGCTGTTGAGGACTGGACCACCACATTTTGTGGCGGGGCTGTTGGGACTGAATAAGGGCAGAACTTAAGTAATAGAGCTATTATCTTTAATGTGTTATATCTGCTAAACATTCAATAAAGATAAAAGGGTAAGTAGACTTGCACACTTGCTGCACAGAGAGGAAAGGAACATACCTGCCTCTCCAACAAACACTTCCTGTGGTGCACTGCTAGGACCCTCCCCCACAGCATTATACACACTGAGACGAATCTCATAGCGTTTGTGTTTACTCAAATCTGCAAGCAGAGAACCCACAGCAGCATTTGAACAGAACAGTTAGGATGAAAGAGTAATAAGAAGTTACTCCAGAGAGAAACAGGCATACTGATGCCCGCTGGAAGAACAATGAAGAGTTAGAATTGTGAAGCAAACTGGTGAAAAGGTGAGGTTGTTTTGGGGACATGTGGAAGATCTGTCAGTAATTAAAAAGACTGAAAGCATGCTGAAATAATGACGGGGAAGCTTGGAGAGATTAAAGTCATTTGCACACAGCAAGAAACTGCGGTGGCCCCTTAGTGGCTACAGATGAGTGGGAGGATGGAAGGCGCACTTGCTGTAAATTAGTATACAAATGGCATATTTTGTGGAAATAAAATTTCACAGATGACATGCAAACAGATGGAGGGTAATGAAAGAAAGAGTCACAGACTTACTATCAAGTTCATACTGAGTGAGCGAAGATTCACTCAAGTTCCTGATGCTGTAGGGAGCTGGAGTTTAAATTGAAAATGGGTGAGATTGGGGGGATAAAGGGAGGTTTACAGAAATGGGAAAGAGTGGCAATATTAGGACATTTCTGTTTATGTGTTTTTGAATAACCTGCAGCATTTGGCGATGGTAAAGCAGGACAATTAAGCGAAGTTAAATATATTTAAATAACAGGTAGCAGCTTTCAAAAAGGACTTAACTCACCAGTAAGATCAGCCCAGTTCGCTGAGGGACTGTTGACTGTGCGGACAGTGAAGCTGCGTACTCTGTCATAGTGTAACTCCCTGTACCTGACCCTGAACCCCAACAAGACTCCATTTATGTGGTCCTCAGGGGGAGGCTAGGAGGAGAGGAAGTCTGCTTAATGCCCGATACTAATGATGGCCAGTTAATATTAGTTTCTATTGTCATTTTGTCAATTAAAAAAAAAAAGAAACATTTTCAAGCCATTCAACCTACCTGCCACCTGACCATTACAGAGGTGGTGGTGTGGGGTGTAACAGACAGTATTGTTGGCGCTTTGTCTGGGGCTAGAGAAGATAAAAAAGAAAACATTGCTTTACCAAATCAGCATAGCTGTGGAGAGTGATATGCAGTTCAAACAATGTGGTGGAGAACAGCTCCAGAGTCAATACGCATACTGTTGACGTAAAGTATTCACTGTGACAATTCAAAGTCAAAGCATAAATGTAAAGGCATGCTTTCACAGTTACAAAGTGTACAACTCAATGGGAAAATCAATAGATAATGTCTCTGTGGTACGTGCTGGCTTAGTCGCAAATTCTTACCATCCTGTAATGTAGTGATGGCCTCACTCTCCTCACTGTATTCACTGTCTCCAATGTCATTGGTGGCTTTAACACGGAACTGATAAGAAGTAAATGGCTTTAACCTTGAGAGAGAGAGAGAAAAGTGTGTGTCACATAGAGCTACTAACAATAATACTGATAATGCAAAAATTAAAGCAGACTTTTATTTATATATATATATATACAGATATATACCTGTCCACTATATAGGAGTTTGTTTCATGGCTGACTGATGCAGAGTGAACAGTCCAGTTGCTGTCTGGAAGCTCTCTGTACTGGACCGTGTAGTAACGAACTGGGGACAAGCCATCGCTGCCTGGTTCCCATGACAACAGCACTCTGCGAGCCTGGACTTCCTCTTGAGGCACTGTGGGACGGCTCGTGGGTTGGGGTCGAGCTAAAGGGCACAGACAGACACGCGGTCCCTCTCAGACTTAATATTTAGAGGTGGATAATTTAAATAATACATTTTAGCGGCAGGATTTTACACTAACCTCTCTTCTCTGTTGTGACCACCAAAGCCTCTGCAGCCTCCCCCCAACCCTTGCGCGTTTGAGCAGTGAGCCGGAATACATAAACCATTTCTGGTTTCAGTCCAGTTGCCGTGTACTGCCGCGCGCTGGGGCTCAGCACGTCCACGGTTGCAGCATTGCTGTTTGAAGAGTTTCTTCTGAATGTGATCTGATAAGCTGAGAAGACAAACTCATCTCAAAATAAAGTCACGCATAAAAAAGGGATAAGCAAGAAAAACAAATTGGCTCCAGTTCAAAATCAAACCAGAGGAGATGGGGAAATTTGAAGGGAGATTCCCTTCTTGGACTAAGACTTAATTTTAATCAAGGCTTAAGTCTTAAGGCTGTTTTCCCCTGATTTTCATTACATTTAATTTGGACAGTCCAGCACTGTAGCTGAGTTGTAAGATTTTATTTCCTTGTTTAATCTGTCTTTTTTTATTTGAGCTCATTCTCACCTTCTCTTCTATTCTACTCATTTGACATCCCATTAATTTGTGTCTTTTTATTGTCTTGTATGTCTTTTATACCTTTTCTCAATGTCTTTAATACATCACTCACAGCCCTTTATATTTCCTACTTACTGAAAGCTGTTATAAAAATAAAATTCCACTGCTTTGTCTCGCATTGACTTTATCTCACAGTGCTATCAAAGCCTGTGGCAGAAGCTCTGTTTATTGTAAACTCACCCAGTATAATTCCATTGGGCTGCGCGGGAGGTTGCCAGATGAGCCTAACAGAGGTGGTACGGACTTCTGGGAACAAGATGCCAACTGGAGGGCCTGGTACTGCCACACCAAATGAAGAATCATTAGGGAAGAATGTCATATGTGACAGAAGTGTGGTGATTAAGAAAAGAAAAATATACATTTTGTTTATAGATAAAGAACTTCAGGTATAGCAAAAAAAGATATTTTGCACATTAATTTAATTTACCATCATCCAAAGTCCTCTCTAGAATGGATGGTGAGCTGCACCTTCCGTCTCCGATTCGTGTGAAGGCTAATACTTGGATCTCATATAGGACATACTTGCCCAGACCAGTCAGCTGGATACTATGACTGGTGTTTCCCTCTATTGTCCAGAAACTGGGAGCTGTGTCTGAGTCCTTCTCCTTATAGACGACCTGAAAGATGCGGGAAATTTTGAATTTTAGCATATTAGCACTTAGAAAGTCAATGATTTTTTTTTTTATGTGATTCTTAAATGTGTATCAGTGTGAGATGAATGGTGTGTGCTACCTTATAGCCCAAGATGAGTCCATTGCGATCGGTCTCTTGGACTTCTCCCCACCGCACCAATATGCTGCTGGAAGTGGTGGCAAATGCTGAAACATTGGTGGGGCCGCTGGAGGGCACTGCAGCAGAGGAAAAAGGTTGACATTTTGAATACGTCAGCCATATCTATGTAATTTTAAGATGCCATCATAATATATTTCCTTACTCACCAGACTCCCTTGTCCTGCAATGGACTGGCTGACTCCACGGTCCAGAGCCAATCCCATTGATGGCCTGAACTCTGACCTCATACTCTGTCCACTCTTCCAAATCCTCTATGGTGAACTCCCTCTCCAGCCGGTCCATGATGACATGGGAAAGGACTCCCCCTTTAGATCCGGCTTTGGCGTATTGGATGCGGTACCCAACCAGATCTGGATTGCCATTGTACTCCCACTCTGGAAGAGGCTAAGAAGAAGCGGTGTTGATAATTAGTTGGGACTGCAGGGATTAGTTTAGATGTTAAAATAAGCATTTTAAGAAAATGGCTTAAAATAGCTGTTAATAATTATCACGATCCTGATTTAGTATTTTTATTTCATTCAGAAAGTACAGGTCTTGAAAAACAATAGAAACATGGTTGCTCAGCAGGGCATGAATACAGGTTTTAGTGATTTTTCATGAATTATTACTGAAAAGCAACAGTATTTTTATACTCACTCTTTAGCTCCATCTCTCATTACTAATGAGAACAAGATAGCTCTATTTTTTATGGAGTATAGCGCCTAACACCAGCACTTGTACATTTATGATAAGTGAGAAAATCTGCTTAAATGCAGTGAACTTATAGGAGTTGTGTTTTTGGAATTAATGCCGTCTTGATTCACAGACGCTTCTATGCCACAGCCATGAAGTGAGCCACAAAATTTTACGACAGTTTAACACCCAGCTTGCGAAAGAGGCCACAATCAGTGCGCTGTCATCAATTTGTAGAGCCTATTACCCAGCTGACACCTCTTTGCTGGTATATCTACCTTTTTTAATCCTTTTTAAGGAGCTGCAGGAATGTCACAAGTCTCTGTGTCTCAGTACTCAGGCAATGCCACAGTGATGGCAGTGGAGAGATGTCACGACGAGTTCTTTGGCCAAAAGCTGACACAGAACTCAGCAATAACCAAGGACACAGAGCATGCAGCTTTATTAACCACTACGGATACCATCTCCTTCATTTATTCAACATATAACCGAGCCCAGAGAACAGCTGGAAATTTGAAGAAGGAAAAGCCAACGTTAAAAAAAAAGGTTTCTAAACTGAGTCTTTGTGAAAACAGGGTGTAGGTCCGTCCATTTAAAAAGAACTTTAAGTTGAATAAAGTGGTTAAGAACATGGATAGATGGATTTTTTTTTTTAAATCTGATTTTTACAAAGCCTCTCTTAATATTAACAACTCAAGGGCATTTCCCCAATTCCATCTTATCACAACATTACTTCCCAACATTTCCAGAAGAAAAAAAAGTAATTTTAAAATAGCTTATAGATGCTTATGCATTTAAAAACATATTAAAATCTACACATCTAAAATTGAGTCCTGACCTAATAAATGATAAAACTCAACTAACTTTAGCCTGCCTGAATTAGGACAAATGTTAAATGAAGGGTGGTGTCTTACCACCCAGCGAAGCCACAGGCTAGTCTCACTAGCTGTGCGCAGGGTGACATTTGCAGGGGCGATGTCTGGAGGGGCCTGCAGGGTCTGGATCTTCCTGGAGGGTTGACTGGGAGGACTGGTGCCCACAATGTTTACCTGACGCATTCGGAACCTGCAACAAAGGAAACCAGATGGATGTGGATAAAACTGCGGATAAATGGGTGTTTAATCTGTTTAATATAGAAGATTAGATTTGATTTGTTTCCAATTGAATAAAACGGGACTTCAATGATGTCCAAAAAGGAAGTTGGTGAATGTAGTAACAGAGAATTGGATCTTTTTATGAGCAGAGTTAAAGGCTAGAATAATTTTGATCTAACATTAGGCAGGAGTGTAAGATGATTTTCTGTGTGTAGAGGATGCACAATGGTTTGATGCGTGTGTGCTCACCTGTAGTAAGTATAAGGGTTCAGGTCTAGGACCTCCAGTGATCTAGCATCAGGTTCATTAGCCAGCTGCTGAACCATTAGCCACTCTTCATTTTCTCCAATTATACCAATCTGAAATGCACAGAAAAATGAAGCGACATCAGCAGCTAAGCAAATGAAACAAATATGACTGTTCAACCAAAGCGCCACCATAAAGAACATTTGAAATGAATTAAAAAATGCAATACATTCCTAAAATGTCAACATTTTAAAATACAAGTAAATCCCACCTGAGCTTCAACCTGCCAACGAGAAATGGATGTTTTGCCATCGTAACCAGGCTTGAACTGCAGAGTGACGGAGCGAGGGCCGATGTTAGAGATGGCTAAATTGGTTGGAGGACCAGGCAACTCTGTAGTGGAGAATTGAGAACAGACAAATTAAATTAACACGTGAATTTACAGACTGCTGAACAGAAATCTGCTGAATGGAATGACTATCCTAGTTATAACCCAATATAAGGACACTACCAAATACTAAATCGTTCTTATACTCAGTAAAGCCCTGACCTGGTGGTACACCAGAGGAAATAGTGGAAGCAGACAGCTGGCCTTGGCCCTTGGCGGTCATGGCTGCCACCTGGATAGTGTAAGTAGTGAGAGGAGTGAGCCCTGTGACCTTGTACTCCTGAGTGAGGTTGGGCAAATAATGGGTCACTCTAGTGTTGGTCCTGTTGAACTCCTCCCAGGAGATGCGATAGCCTGAAAGGGTTGGGGGAGTAATCACATTTTTATGTCTTGATGACTTAAAACACTGGACAATGCAAAGGGATATTACACTGTTATATAGTCATCTTTAATGATTACCTGTGAGAACACCATTTTTCTCTTGCGGCTCCTTCCAGCTAACTTTTAGCGAGGTGTCCAATATGTCAGTGAAGCTAAGGTGTCCCACGGCACCGGGGGCTATAAAAAAAACAAACAAACAAACAATAAAAACAAGAAGTAGGAGCAGAACAACAGCCTGACACATAATTATCTTTAAATACCAAATCATTTCCTGAATAGGGACACATACTATCCTCATGAGTGCGTAACCTCTGAGGCGGACTGCGTGGACCGTCCCCAGGGGTAGTGAAGCATAATACTGAAGTGTAGTATTCTGTGAACTTTTTAAGGCCTGAGATGTAGCCAATGTGAACACTGTCCTGAAAGTTGGGGCGCACCGGAACCACAGTGACTTCATTTGGACGACTTGGTTCCCAGGCCAGGAGCTGGAAATTAAGTTATAAGAGACAGGACGTTATTGCGGACATTTTTTTATGATTTATGAAGTGGGACCCCCCCCCCCCCCACCCCTCCTAAAACAAACAAAAAAAAATTAATGATGCACAAATTAATTTGGCTTTCTGCACAACTTGCCTGACAGTGATTGTAAACTGTAACGACAATGCCCTTCTTGACCACTAGAGTGCACTAGTTTGCAGAAAGGAGCTGCTCACCTTATATCCCTGGTTGATGCCATTGATAAACTGAGGGCTCGGGGCAGTCCAGGTAAAACGTACAGTGCTGGAGTTGACAGCCTCAGCTTGTACATTTCCTGGTGGCACAGTGGGCACTGATCCAGAGGAAATAAAAATAAAAAAAATCACCAAGAGGTGCAGGAAGGGCGAGAGATTAAGATAGAGGGAGAGAAGGGCAGGCAGACAAGCAAGGGGAGGGAGAAAAAGAGGGAACAGTGATGAGACGGGGAAGAAAAAGCCTACAAGAGGAGCTTTCAGACCAACCTCATTTAGAGCGTGAGAATCAGGCTGAGGGAATTTTTATTTTTGCTCATTTGGGGAGGTAAGAACATGCCAATCACACCGGGTGTGAAAGCAGTTGCCTCAGGCAGCTTCCAGGTGAACCCTGCAGCAGTTTGTTTGAAGCGAGCATGCCACTCTGATGTAACACCAGCAAACAGTCAGGGAGTTACACATTAATGAAGCTGATTGACCAGTACTGGTCTTCATGTTCCTGCACATTTCTTAATTTGATTGTATTGAAATTCACAGCATAATCTGCCCGTGTGTCTTGAATGGAGTGATGGAAACATCCAGTTAATGAGAGCTGAGCTAAACATGTTCACTGCTCGTACTCACTAACAATGACAAGGATGATGAAATCATTTTTACATTGTTTTGCAAGTGAAAGAGAAAGGGGGAAATTAAAAATTGCAATGTCTGCTATCCTTTCCAGGTTTCATAGTGTTGCTAATTTAACACAGCGAGGTTGTGTTTCTCCAGAAATCTGACACATTTGCTTAATTGCAGATGCAGCTCACTCCGAGCTGGACCCGATCATTAGCCGACTAATTGATCAGGCATCACACAAAATGTGTGCACAAGTTTCCAAGGTTTAAGTCTTAGGTGTGCCAGACAGAATCCATCATTTCAAAATTAAAGTTGGTCATTATCCAGCCAAAACAAAGTGTTCAAAAAGACAGCTTTATTCCTCTGAAAGACACATGTAGTGCTCATTATACAAATGAACAATATTTATACGCAGGGCTATATGCGAAGAAATGCGAAGAAGAAACTGAGGGGGGGGGGGGGGGGACAGAAGGCATTTGAAGAGCAATGTTGCTTAAAATAAACAAAAGGCATGTGCTGCTGAAGCTGCACAATTATAATAATAAGTAAGAGAGACACAGGAGCTATGTGTGTTTCTGTGGGCTCTTAGTTTATTCATACACCGTAGGAATAAACTAAGAGCCTGCTCTCAGCCTCTTTTATTTTAGACATTTACACTTGAAACCAGTTTAACAGAGTAGTAATGCAACAACCTGAACACCTGTAAAATCTAAAGAAATCAAAAATAACTTCTGAGTTTGCCTCTAATAACTGCTTCTTAGCAGGAAATGGAACAGATTAGGAAATTTGAACACTCGCAGTTTTCTTATGGGTGCTCAAGGGAATATATATTGAGTATGGTGGAGAGATCTCTCTTCGTGTAATGGATTTAGCATGACAGGCATCCAGAGATATGTGAGTGTGTTAAGCCTTTCAGAGCTTTATATACAAGTTAAAGGAATTTAAATCTGACTGGGAGTCAGCAGAGTGTACCTGAACCAGAAGGTGTGCGGTAAAGTATAGCAGCAACATCTGAGACGTACTGTCATGTCTATGAATTGATTTTGACTTAAGTCAGCAATTATGACATCATTTAATCTTATATTAAAAACTTGGATTAACCTTGCATCATGCTAATACATAAGGTGGTGCATAGAAAAAGTCAGCATGTTGCTGTGCTGCAAAGTCACGTCGTAAAGCTATGAAGCCAGATTTCTGAAAGCTAAACATCTAAAAGCTCGCTCCCTTTAGATCTGATGCCACAAAGGCAAAAAACAGATTTTGCTAATTTGACTTTTATCCTCGGAAGATTTTGAGCAGACAGGGAAACAGGAAGCCTAAGGTGTTGGAATCAGTAGGCGTGTCGAAATATGTAGCTGTATGACACCGGGGAAAGTTCACAATATGTGTTCTAATTACACTACTCAGCATGAACAATGAGAAGAGAAGCCAACCGAGACAGGTTCCCTCTGCAAAAATCAAAAGATATGTCACAAGTCTGACGCTCATCATCACTTGATAGTTTATGTGCAGAAACAATTAAATCTGTGCTCAGAAAAAAAAAACTATGGGCTGTCAGGATCAAGGCTATTGTACCCAACTAAAGTTAAAGTAAAAACAAAAAATATGTGTAATAAACTATAATGAGCTTCAAAGAAATACAGAGAAGATAGCTTCAGTTTTAGTCTTTGGAAATCTGGGCAAATACAACAAATATGATTGGGAATTAATGCAGATGTTCACTGAGACTGGGATGTCTTCAAAAGGTGATGTGCCTGCATTATAATACCTTTTTGCTTCCTAAATTGTGGACCTGAGAAATATTCCCTGTATACTCCCATATGTTGATACGACTACTACTACTACTACTACTACTACTACTACTATTAATATAATAATAATAATTATGGTAATCAATATTATTAGAACAAAATAATAACTGATATTGAAACTAAATTAAAAAGAAAAAGTCCCTAAACATCTTTTCTTTTAAGTGTTGCAGTCAGAAAAACGTCTGAATAACAGTATGCATGTTAATGAGGCACTGTGCAAAAAAGGCACACATTTCCAAAGTATATATAAAAAATAAATAAATAAAAGAAGTAAGCATGTGTTATGCATGGGGGGTGGTGTAGTGGCTCAGGAGGTGGAGCAGGTCATCTTCTCATCGGAAAGTTGGTGGCTTGATCCTTAGCCGCTCCACTATGCATGCCAAAGCATCCATGGGCAAGATACCGAAGCCCCGGTTTCTCGCCGATGGATTCACTCGAGTGTGAATGTTAGAAAACACCGGTGTAGAAAAAAAAGTGCTTGTATGAATGGGTGTGAATGGATGAATGAGGCATGCTGTATAAAGCATTTTGAGTGCTTCTGCAGAGTAGAAAAGCTTTAAGAACCAGTCCATTTACCACAACAATACAGAGATATGTGACAAAAAAATCAGCAAAGACAAAAGTAACGAATCTAAGCCCAAAAACTAAAAGCTAAGTAAACGCCTGGGCCGAATTTTAGAAAAGTATCTGATCAAGCTTTTGGTTCATAGCTATATACAGTCTGTATCACATTTATTAAGGCTAAAAATCAGCACTGTTGCACTTACCTATGACTTATCATCACGTCTTACAAGCCTTTTTGCTGCTCTGTGATAAATGCTGATTTCTCCCTCAGACAGGAAATAAAAACTGTACTGGCTCTACTCTTTAAAATGTGTGCACGTCACCATTTTTGGTTTGGTAAATAAATACATAAAAAAAACAAAAACACATGAAAACATGACTGGAGATCAGATTAATAGATTAATGAGTCAAGCATCATGCTTCAGGCTTGTCTTTAAGCAGCAGGACTAACCTGCAGGTCATAAACTGATCTCACATTTGCAGCAACTTGCAGCTATAATAACACCTGTTTGTTGTTCTCACCTCCTTGCAGAGTCCACTCAGTGACTTTGTGGCTATAGGTGCCCCGGCCTGCTCCATTGTAGGCTGCCACCTCAATCTCATAGTTGGTCCAGATGATGAGGTCCTCCAGGAGCAAACTTGTTTGGTCTGGGTTTGTGATGTTTTTCATCTGACAATCAACGGGAAGCCCTGATAGACAGTACCTGAGTGCAGAGTAATTGAAGGATAGTGGGAGACAGAAAGAGAGGGACCACAGAGACAGAACACAATATACATATATTAGGATTTTACTGGCAGATTTTCTGCATTTTCAGTTATAAAATGGTTACAAAAAGAGAAGTGACAACAGATGGATGGAGAAGAAGGTATTTAATTTGCACCAATTATTCCACAGACACAGTGAGCAAAAATGAAGCAAAATGGAAAGGGAGAAAAAGGGACTGACATAACAGTTATTATCGCATCTGAATGGCACAGGGTGAGACAGACACCTATCCTTGGAAAAAAAAGAAAAAAGAAAAAAAGAAACAGGCAGGTTGTCATGCTCTTCTTACCTGATGATGTAGCCCTGGAGTGGACCATTTTGATGACTCTCCGGGGGTGGCTGCCATTGGATCATGATGGACTGATTTGTGCGGCCACTTGCGATGACTGTCTGAGGGGGGGCACTGGGAGGCTCTTCAGGGAGAGTTAGTCTGCAGCGGCAAAGAGAAAAGAAATAAGAAAAGAGAGGTAAAAGCAGAGACAAAGTGAAGCCGTGCATTAGTTATCCTGGGTTTCTGCATATTTCTATTCCATTTCATCATAGACATCAAAACATAATAAAGACTGCTTTTTTTCCTCTTTTTTTTTAAGAACACCATAAAGGAAAGTTGGGTTAAGTGTTGCTGCGTCTTTGTCCAAAACATATTCTCTATAATACTGTCCGCAGAGGGACAGCTTGCCGTGCCATGAAAAAAGATCAAAGAGGCCTTGCTTAAAAAATGGAGCAGCACAATGGAGAGACAGGCCGAGTGAGCGAAAGATATAAAAGAACAAGAAAGAGAGATCCAGGCAGACTTTTCCCTTAAGTCAATTTAAGATGACATCTTGATTTCTTCCCAGTGCACCGGAGCACTGCTCTGGAGGAGATAAAGCAGAGTGTTTAGGATCAAAGAGGTGTGCCAGAGAGATGCCTCAGAAAAGCCCTGCACTCACTGACGCTCAGTCACCCTCCTGTGGTGCACTCTTGTCTGGGCAGAGTCACACTGGAATTCGGCACCACGAATGAGTGTGCGGTGCAAAAGGTGCATAATGGGTAGCGGTGGCTTTTAGTTTGAGGAGGGTCTTTCGGCAAAAAGCAAATGGGTTGTGTTGATGCAGACAAGGTCAGACAGTGGTGTGCACAGGTGAATAGTGATGAGCTAAGAATGTGTGTGAGAGCGTGCAGGGGTGGGCCTGCATGTTTATGACAGCTTCCTCTTGCTAGTCAAGAAAATTCACTTGAGATTTGAGTCTGTGTTGAGCTCTGCCACTTTCAAGCCTCTCTGTATTTTACTCATGAAGTATGGCAAAGGAAGTTAATAGGAGGGAGAGAGATGAAGCTGGGTCAGCGCACCCATCAAGTCTTCACAAAGCGCAATTTCAGCTCATTCACAGCTTTATCTTGAAAAGGCCCATCCTGAAGTCGGCTCATCTCTCACTCACTCCCACAGGAGCGAAGACCAAAAAGTGGACTTACAGGAAATAATCACAGGATTTTCTATTGAACTGCCGAGACGAGGAGGAAGAACGGCTTGTTCCAGAACAGTAAAAGCCTTCAAAGTGCAATGCTTGTCTCACGGCCAGTGTACACATTAAGATACACAGTCTACAAGCAGTATTTTTAACATACAGCAGATGCATAACAGCTAAGTGCAGTACCCACCGGTCAGTCTCTTTGCTGAACTGGCCCCTGCCCACGTCATTTACAGCACACAGGCGGAACTGGTATGACCGGGCTGGGATGAGGCCACCAACAGTAACCCCAGTAGACTCTGGCTCAATGTTGGCCAGCAGCACTGTCCAAGGGGCATCTGAGATAGAGAGGACGCACATAAAGTTGTGAGCAGTAGCTAGAGAATAATGAATGACCTTGTGAGGGCATTAAGACTCTTAAGAAAGAAAAAAAAAAATCTCTCCAGCTCTTGCAAACTGAAATTTAAATTCATTGTTATTTCTGGCTATCATTGCACACCACTGTTTCATTTTTCAGTAATAATATTGCGGCTCCTGATAAAAAACAATCATTTATTTTGCATACGGCCCCTCTAAATATCAGATTGCAATTCAATTATCTAAAACCCAGATCCCATCTGCATCCTCAGATTCATTTTCCTTATAATGAGTTGTCATCTTATCAGTTAGCTTGAGCTTCGATGAGAAACGGTTGAGCAATTTACTCTCAATGGGTGAAAACATTCCCACTTCTTTGATTTTATCACGTGAAAGGAAGATAAGCGTATTGGGCAGCAACGCAATTTGGTTTCCCTGTTCATTTGGAAGGAAACACACAAGTGAGGCAATTGAGTTATACTTGAGTGAGGAAGGCACGAAAGCATGCAACTGCCAATTTTAGAGACACAATTGAAATGTAATATAATAGGAGGGATTGCAAATTAGTGCTCCCTTCGAGTATAAAGTAGCAATATCGCCTTTAAAATTACTAACAAAAACTATTAAATTTGTGACTCTGAATTGGATGTGCATGGTTAAAGGTGATAGTGGTGCTCAGTGAAAAACTCACTATTTTCTGAGACCTCCAGGATGTAGCGGATAAGGGGGCTGTTGCCATCAAACGCCTGAGCCCATGTTAGGTTGATGGCTCTCTTCTCTGTGGTACTCAGAACTGCTATTGGGTTTTCTGGAGCATGGGGTAACTGCCTGTATGTGCAAATGTGGGCATAAGGCAACAAGTGATAAGAGAAATAGAATCAGACAAGAAGGCAGAAAATAACAGAACTGAACAGTCAGAGTGAGAGTGTGGCATTGTAAATATTAGAGGTGTTTGATGGATTAGAGAGGAGAGCAGTGATAAACCACAACAGTGGAGAAAACACCCATCCATCATGTCCTGGGCCCATGTAAATAAGAGGAAAAAAGCTAAACTAAACTCAAAACAGCATGATAAGATGAGGGAGGCATTAGGTAAATACGCAAACCTGACTCGGAGATGGGCGCTGCGAGAGTCATTGCCGCCCACTGAGGTCACCCTGCAGGTGTATGTTCCGATGTCGCCCGACCACGTCTGGGAGATGTGCAGGGTCCCATCGGAATCCAGACGCAATCGGGGGGACGTGTTCACATCAATCACGGTGCCGCTCTTTTCCCACACGTGTCTGAAAGCACGTACGCGAGAAGCAAACTGCGTTACACTCATAAATGCCAGAGCCCGCACAAAAACAGACGCACACATACACCAACTTTAACACTTCACAGATTGGAGTGGCAGCAAATTTGTTTGCATCGTGCAAGTTCATACAGCAAACATACGAGGCGCTGACAACAATCAAAAGCGTTGTGAAGCTGGCAGCGAAGTGTTTGAATCAGAAAAATCTCTCTCTCTGTCACACACGCAGCGCAGCGCTTGTTCTCCACGGATTTCGCTCCCTGTTATTTAACCCACCCACACATATGGACGCCCCCCATTACATATAAACATGCATGCAGCCATGCAAATATTAGGAGCTCCTCTGATTAATAGCAACCATTCAGGCTCTCCAGCTAATCTCCTCTGTGTTGCGTTTAATTAAAGGCGCTGTCTGAAGTTATTACTCTGTTTACATATTCATCTGTTTACCCCGCAATCTGATCAATGTCGTAGGCCCACAGGTGACAGGCACTCTAATCACTGGGCTCCATAGACATCATTTCACTCCCTCTGAGACAGATGACTGTACACACACTCTGTCATGCTCAAGACTTTCTGATCAGTGAGGGAAGGCGATGGACTAATTCCTAAATCTGACTCCAAGAGTTTCAGATGCTTCCCATAGGAAGTCTTCTAAGGGTGGATAAACACTATGAGATCTCTTGCAGATTTCATAAACTAATTAAGTACATCACTGATGCCCAAGCTTATTCGCAAGACTGGGAGTGATTTAAAAAGTATGGGATGGCCTTGGCTCAGGTAGTAGAACAGGTTGTCTACAGTTCCCACTGTTGATATGATCTTTGGCAACTCCATGCACCAAAATGTCCTTGGTCAAGATAAGTGTGAGAATGCGAAAGTGAATTGCTTTTTTAAAAGGTGCTATGCGATTTACTTACATAAACAGCATGTGGGGTAAGACCAAAAGGGAAAGGGAGAAAATTCCTTCAGATTACCTTACAGTGACACTGGGATCATGGGTCACACCGCAGGTCATAACAGCCTTGGTCCCTTTGATGACACTCTGGTCTTGTGGCGGTTTGGTGATGCGGGTACGTGCTATGAAAATGCCCAAAGGCTGTTATTCAGAGACTGTTTGAACAGTGAACTGAACAGAGATTTCAGGAATTGGTCTCATCTTTCACTCATTGTCTCTCTGAAACAGGATAAATCATATTCTAGTTTCAATCGGTAAAGTATTTTACAAGGTTTCAAAGGCTGCTAATGTGAATTTATTCACAGAAAATGAGCTCATGTGTAAGTCAGAATGTCTTGCCAATGACCCCGGAAAAAAAAAAAAGCATGTACTGCTTCTATAACTTATCACATCATTTATTTCATAAAAAAAAAGGTTTTTTTCCCCCTCTTTTTTTTTTTACATTTTCCAAAGGTCTAGGCTGGATGTCAGAGTTTTAAAAATGTTACATAAATGTTGAACAAAGTATACAATGAAGAAACAGAGATTCAAAGCGATTAAGCACAAGGTTTACATCACCTGGTCTTATGTTGTGTTTGTGTTGTGTTCCAATAAAAATGTTCTATTCTACAGAGTGTGTCCAGTTGCTGTTATGCTTACCCCAGACCAACAGGTCAGCTGAAGCCTCGTCAATGCCCCTTGAGTTACTGGCCATGCAGGTGTAGGTTCCAGCATCAGACAGGTGGGAGGGACTGATCAGTAAGCTGCCCGATTCCAGCAGAGTAAACCTGGGCAGCTGGACCGATCCACTGGCCAAGACACGTTCACCTGGAGGGAAGGGTGGAAGTGATCGATGATATGGGAGAAAGGACAGGAGGAAAAAGGGGGTGTGGGGAAAGAACAAGAGAAATTACAGTATTGGAGAAATGTCAGGGAAAACAAACAGAAGGGAAAGCAGAACAGCAACAGTAAAGAAAAACAGCTTGTTTAGAGAAAATATATATTCTGCATCTTTTTTTATAGCTCTTGTCTAACTGACAAACCAAAATGCAGCATAATAATCTCCCCAATACCTCATGCTGTTAGCCCACGCACCTTTCTGCCAGGTGATGGCTGGCCGTGGGGCTCCTGAGGTTTCACAATGTAGGATGACTGACATGCTGTCAATCACTGCACTGTCAGAGGGGCCAGCGGTTATGTTAGGAGCAATACCTGGGTGTGGGGAGGGGTCAGCCACATGACACCACACACACACACACACACACACACACACACATACACACACAGAGAGTGAGAGAGAGAGAGAGAGAGAAACGCATACATTCAAGCAAATTCAGGTAAGACAGAGGTGATAATGAGAGACATAAACAGCTTTCTCCCTAATAAAGCAGGCAGCAGCTGAGCGCTTAATGGACTTGACAAAAGGGGCAGCTGTCAGGTCTCATTCTCAGGGACAGGTCTGAGAATCTGACAAGGCACCTCCATCTCTCTGCTTCTCCTGCTCATTCTCTGATTCAAAAATAGTCAATAATTGCCCGGGCATCCAAGGTTGACAAATCTGTTACTGCAAAGAGATATATAGATAGATGGGTGTAGGGGGGGGCGAGAGACAGAAAGAGGGACAAGAGGATTAGGAAAGAGAACAGAGGAAGGAGGGAGCAGATATGGAAAGACAAGCAGAATGAAGCAGCAGGCGGGTGGATAACTTTGAAAAAAGATTTCAAGGGGGACATACTAGTAACAGCAAGGTAGGTGTTTGTCTGGATCTCTCCTGCTAGATTGCGAGCAAAGCACTGAAACATCCCTGTGTCATCTGGCAGAAGACCGTTGATCTGTAGACTGCCTCCTACCAACACCCTGTACCTGGGGATCTTCACCGGGCTGATGGGCACTGCATCTTTATACCACACTATCTCTGGCTGTGGTGTGCCTGCAGAGGGAGGAGAGGATTTATTTATTTTTTGTCTCTGGTCACTGTGACCCTGTAGTCCTTTTTTTCTCCGGTCTTTCACACATGCACGAGCATCGAGAAAAAAAAACACCACAAACCTCGAGCCTGACAGGGGATATCCACTACCTTCTCCATTTCTGCGCTGATGTGACTTGGCGGCTCTTTCACAAACAGAGGATATTCTGTTTTGAAGAAGAAAAGCGATTGCTCACTAACAGCCTTTAAAAACAGCTCCAAAAATAATCTGTTGTTATCACCACCCTTATCTGGCAATAGAGCATTTGCACAACGTTAGTGTTATTACTGAAATCTAAACTTTCAACGCCATCTCTGAAAAGTATCTCAGCTTGAATATTAGCATTGCAACAGGCAATATTTTGATCATTTAGGCTAAGCTGCTTTGAGCAGGGTCAAAATGTGTAATGTAGGGTCATTTACCAAGAACATGCAGGTAGGCCCCAGCTGTGACTGAGGGGACGCTGCTACTGCGGAGTGACGCCTCGCACTCATAGTAGCCGCTATCGCTCACTGCAGGCAAGCTGATCACCAATCTACGGCCAAAATCTCGAATCCCTGTATTGACCACTGCCCCATCTTTCCTCCAAGTGATACTCATTTTGACAAGGGGCCTGAAAAAAAAAAAGATGAAAAGGAGAAAAAGAGAGCAAGAGACCAAGAGCGTGGTTTTTAATATAGATTTATATTCTTTTTCAAGGTTACAGAGCACTGGGGGAGCAATGGGATACATCTGTCATTCTGATTAAGTCTTTGAATTTGAGATAATAGTCAGAATTCAGAACTGGGATTGTGCAAGATTGGAAGAACAGAGCGAAGCCTTGAATCAAAGGGAAGAATGGAAGAGAGGTACAAAATGAGAGATGTGCAAAACACTTTTTATTATGTTCAAACAAAAGATTCCAAGATTCATTTAAATCACAAAATATCAGATGCGTGGGTGAGAGAAGGTGGTGGTGTTTTGATAATGTGTGAATGTCTGACTGTGTGTGTTTGCAGTCTTCTTCTCGGTATCTACGTGCCTCTTTGTGAACATTTACCTTGCATTGGCCACACACTCCATGATAGCTTCGTTTCTCCCGACTGTTACACTTGTGTTCTTTGGGGGGACGATGATGGAGGGGGCAATGGGGTCTGCGGGTCCTCCCACATCTATCGTACACACAGAAACGCACAAAAGTGAAAGAAATCTTTAAATTGCATGCCAGTCTCAGATTAAGCCTGTGCCTCTGCCTGATATAGCCAACTGAGCATGACTAGATCCTTGCACAGAGATTGACAATTTGTCACCATCACCAGCAGGTAGCCGGCATGCTATCACCCAACTATTAACACTCCTGTCTTTACTTTAGATCCTCTTTCTAGTGCACACAGCATTTACTGTGCATGGTGTTAGCCCAGGTGTTAAGAAGCCATTATGTAACATAATTGAGACAAACACAAAAGGCGATTAAATGCGGCACCATCACTCACGGGCTTCACAGAGCTTCCAGCCAACCATCGATTCACTGCCCTCAATCAGTGATCTCTCTCTGAATCTGATCTCATTTTCCCCCCACCTCCCCGGAGTACGGGTACGGGCCCGTGAACCTGTATATGTCTGAGTGATTGGACATTTACAGTGTGTTGTATGTGTGTGTTGCGTTGATGTTTGTTTCCGGATGCCCATGTGAGACCATTTTCAGGGCTACCTCAGGTTAATAAGGGCTCTAATTAAGTTTTTATTATTGTTGATGTTATTTTCTAACACCTAATTGTAAATCACAGCCTTTGCCGGCTCATTCCTGCAGAATCTCTACAGTATCATAGCAATGATTTCTCTACAAACACCGTCTAAAAATAGACCTCCTGTGGGTTATTACTGCTCTTTGGTTCCACTCCCCATTTGATTACCGAGTACAAGTCTCCAGCTCATCACTCAAATACATACAATAAATAGCTAAAAATATTAACATGCAAAGTATCTTTTAATCTTCTTTTTGCATAAATTCTTCTTTATGCAAATCAAATTAATACCAACGCTCGCAGATGTTTGGCTGATCTAGATATCATTAATTATATTAAGCTGTGCACTTTCCAGAACATAACACGGAAGGAAAAGACAAATAAAATCAAATTAACATGCTGCTGACATTTCTTGAGAATGAATTCAACATTTCAAAATTAAAGCATTTAAATTAACCCAAAAGAATCTCCAAATACCCAAATATTTACTTCATCGCAGCACAGATATTAAAAAAAGTGAAAGCAAAAATCATTGCTATCATGTTTGACAGACAGAAAAAAAATTCACCATCTCTGAAATTTGGTTAGAGATGGAGATGATCAGGTAAATATATTGTTTATTTGAACCTTTGTTCAAAAATACAGAAAATTACCGATTGATCAACTGCTAAATTTTGTGGTGCTGCAGCTGTCTGAGGGATTACAATTATTAATCAAATCCTTTCATCAGTGTGATGCAGATATCATCTTGAATGTATTGTTGACATTATTAATAATCAGCATAATGAAGACCAATCAATCCATGTAAAACAGCTGCTTTTTAGTCCCTAGAAAATTTGGAGGGGATTAAATTAAAGGTAAGAATTAAATGTGGTAAAAAATATAAATATATATCTTAGGGGTGGGACTTTAACGCGTTAATTTCGATTAATTAATTACGGGGAAATTATCCATCCATCCATTCGCTTCCGCACATCCTGTTAAGGGTCGCGGGGGGGCTGGAGCCTATCCCAGCTGTCATAGGGCGAGAGGCAGGGTACACCCTGAACAGGTCGCCAGCCTGTTACAGGGCCAACACAGAGGGACAGACGACCTTTCACACTCACATTCATGCTCTCATTCACACCTATGGGCAATTTAGATTAGCCAATTAACCTAACCCCAGTACGTGCATGTCTTTGGAATGTGGGAGGAAACCGGAGTACCCGGAGGAAACCCACGCAAGCACGGGGAGAACATGCAAACTCCACACAGAGAGAGGGAGAGGCCTGGGCCAAGGTGGAATCGAACCCAGGCCTTCCAGATGGTATTCTAACTGTGAGGCAGCAGTGCTAACCACTACGCCACCGTGCTGCCCTTACAGGGAAATTAACGAATTAAAAATTTTAACGCATTTTAATCGCACTTTGCACCGGAACATACAATGTCAAAAATTCAGTGGCCGCATCATTCGAAGGACCCGGCCCACGTCCTTCGCAGCCCACAAAGACCGCAAAGGCCGGAAGTGAGCGGCTAGCCTTCATATCAGCGTCACCTGTCCTCACCTCTGCGTAGCTCATGTCGCCTAACAACCGTGAGTGTGAAGCACAGCTGTGTAAAAGTAGCTGGTTAAACGGAGAACGAACTTTTTCTCCTTTTTGTGGTTTAATTTTAAATCTTTAATTCAAAATAAGCTGTTAAAACAAGCATAACACATTTCAACATCAAGGAATACAGCTGAGCGAATGATTAATTTCCAACTATATTAAGTGAGTCATTAATGTTGAATAAAACTATCCAGTTATGATGCTTAACTTTAATTTCAGGAGTTTGCTTATCACAGGAGCACTTCCAACCTTCGTTGGTCTGTGTAGTAGACTGGTGGGAAAATAAACAAAATTTTGAAGTCCCACCCCTAATATATATAGGACCCTCAACCTCCCAGGCCTCTGGTAGGGGACCCGAGCTTGGAGGGCAAAATAGACCGAGCTGGTGAGCTGGGATTTATATAGTGACTGAACCAGGAGGGGTGAGGGACAAGAAAGAGGCACAGGTTATGTCATGGTCTACACTAGTGGCCGGGAAGGTGATATTTCTCTGTTGGAACTCAGATAAACCCCCTTCTTTTGAAATGTGGTTGAGAGAATTAGGAAACGTGCTTCATCTGGAGAAAATCAGATTTACCTTGACTAACCGAGAAAGTGTGTTTTATGATATTTGGCAACCAGTACTTAGTTTGATGGAGAGATTTAAATAATATGCACTCTGTATGTATTTTATGTATCTGTTATAGCACCTGTTATTTTATGTCCTCCCACTGTTGTGTGTTTGGTTAGGAGGTGGTTTTTGTGTGTTTTTTTTTTTGTTTGTTTTTTTCTTTATTATGTGGGAAAATTAAGTAATCAATAAAAAATATTATAAAAAAAAAGAATTAAATGTGGTAAAATGTTTCGCCTTAGCCTAAAAGAGTGGTGAGGAAAAAAATCGAAGCCACTTGGTTCTGCAGTTACTGGGTATACTTCTGTGAGATTACAGAATTTGGCAGATCTGTGTAAATTTTGCGCCTAATTAACAAGCAAGACTTTGTGTATGGTTTGATTGGCGTAGGTTTTGAGAAGTAAGTGTGAAGAGAAAATGAGAAAAAGAAAGAAACTGGTGAAAAAGAGTCACTCAAGCAACATTAATATTAATCTTCTACAAAGAAGACTTAGAGCTGAAAATCACCAAGATCACGTATAATTTATGAATGATTTATTAATTAGAACTCTTGACAGAGTCATGTTGAAGCGGCTGAAAAAGTGATGATTGGCATGCTGTGTGAAGTACTCCCTGTTACACAGAGTGGCCATTAACACTTTAATTTCTATTTGAGTTTTATGAAATGTTTTACAAATCTGTGTAAACATACAAATTGAACAATTTTGTTTAATTAAGTGAAATGCCCACATATTTGGCTGAAAATGTAGCCTATGTTTGCCAACAACACAGCAAAAAAGTGGGATTCCATTTGACTTATCAAAGAACTCATTTCATTTCCCAACAGACATGACTGGTTCCTCAGCAGACAGTAATTAATGCATTGCAGTTCATGAACTCCCAGCGTTGAGGAGACCTCAAGTGTGTAATGCAAAAATTGCTGTGGTGACTTGCATAGCAAATTCTCACTACTAAAGTTACCATGTTGTTTACATCTGTCTGTATCTAAAAACAATTGTAAACTCAAGTCAATCTGAAGAATATTAAAAAGGATGCATGCATGGAGCTTTATGCAACGCCAGTTTGCATTTTACTATTAACCTCAGCTCTGTCTCATTTGTATGCTCCCTTAGGAATGTGATGCTCGCTGTACTGCTTATTTCTTTTTGTCTTTTATCCAACTAGATGCTAAAATGAAGAAATGGAGCTGTAAAAATAAATAAATAAATGTATTGGCTTTCAGATGCAAACTACAACGGTGTTATGTGCAAGGTCAAACTGGGTGATATCCTGTGATATCTGATCCCCAAGCGTTGCTGTATCATGCATGTTGAGGACTGAATTACAAATGCTGCGTTAAAGACATGAAGAGCGGATGCTGGAGCGAGAAGGGAAAAACTTTCTGGAGCCATTAAAGGAGTCACTGAGTGACTCCTTTAATTGGCTTGTCGAGGTAAGCAGAGAAAGGCTGATTTTGTTTAGATGAAAGTAAGTAAAAAAAGGTGGGAGCGTTTGTGTGACTTTGCTTCGATAAAACAGTGACAGTAGGTGGGAGGACAAGGATCAGGCATCAGGCCCAGCTAAACTACGTAATGATCTGACTTGCAACCATCCTTCCGCCACCAATGCCAAACTTTATTAGAAGTCGTGCATATGTGTGTTTTATAAGTGAGGCCGACCTTCTATTATGATTTGTGTGTTTATGTGGGCGTGTGTATGCTTAATCATTCCCTGTTTGCTCAGCGTCATTTTCATAAATCCATTTAAACCCAAGGTCTACTTTACGGACCTTTCAGAGAGGTGCTGCTGGAGTTGTACCTGAAACACAACATATAAAAAAGCCAGATGTTGGATGAGGAGGCCTTGCAGGACATCTATTGTGCTGCATGTAATGGGTGTAATTATGTATGTTGGGCAGAGACAGCTCAAATAATAAAGAAATGGCCTGCCAGTAGAGGGCGCTATCTCTGTTTCTATTGTGTTTGGCTGAACAACCTGTTGTGCTGCCGCCGTGTTAAATAAAAATGTGTATTTAAGTGTTGAGCCAAGAGGAAATGAACAATTTTTAAAAACTACATTTTCATCTGCAACAATCTGCTATTGCAATCAACTGATGCTACAAACAATCTGCTGCGGCTTTCAGTGTGTGGGCGAAGAAGTCTGTTTCCTAGATGTGTGTTTCTGCATGTACACATGTATGTGCATGTGTGAGTACTTACTCTCCACTGTGAGAGTGACGGGCTGACTGGTTTTGTTCTCCCCATTTTTGTCATTAACTGCCTGGGCATAATAACGTCCTGCGTCAGGGGCCACAGTGGACAGGATGACGAGTGTGTTGTCCAGGGTGATGGCACTGAGTATCCATGCAAATAGAAGCACGCATTAGTTTTAGGGACACCACATTAGCGAATAATAATTCCTGCAGCAATCATTCGAGCCTCAGAAAGACACAAACTGCCTTTAGTTAGAATGCAGCTGAACCAAATTAAGGCCACCAATTTGGGTTCCAATTAAAAGGCGCTATGAGTGGTCAATAAGAATAGAAATTTCCAGTCCATTTCATTCCAGTCAACTGCTGTGCACTGCAGAATTTGTCCTCAAACTCCAAACCAAACCAAACACACACACACACACACACACACACACGCATTAACAAGCACACAGAAACACTCAAATCATTAAACCAGTGAGTAGTTATTTCACACAGTCAATAAATCCGAAGGGTAAACTGACGCACATATCACATAAATTAAATCCGAGAAAGAAGCACACAAAGACAATTTTATGAGCACTTCTATCTACAATATACCACAGTGTATTTAGGAAATAACTCAGAATATGTCCTGCTTTTATAACGTACTTAATATATAAAGTACTTCATTAAAGGGTTCGCTGTCATTTTTAATTGTTATAGATCCCCGAGGGTTGCTACAGAAACATACTGTTGGCCAGTCTTGAGTTTTGTCCATAGAAGCAGTTGCTCGGCTGGCGATTGGCTCTGTTGGTCATTTTTGTTAATAATTCAAGAGAAATTGTCAGGTCCTACAACAGCTTGGTGCATCTAATAAACTAATCTAATAAATATATTTGAGGTATATGTGAGACATAGTCAGGGTCCTATATATATATATATATATATATATATATATATATATATATATATATATATATATATATATATATACGCAGACACATGAAACATAATCAGATTTGCAGATATACATTTGTTAGTAGTAACATCTGTCCATAGTAAGAACTCACTTATACTATAACTACATGTAGTAGATATTCTTGAGTCCTTAGTGAGATAGTATGACAATGCAATTCAAAAGTAATTTGATTTAATTGTCACAAGTCATTTATACTCTGCCTGATTCTGCTGGTTGTTGTCTTTGTATCATTCCCAACACGTATTTCCAAGAAGCATGCTCTCTGGTGGACAAACTATGCAACATCGACACTCATAGCATGGTTGAAGGGTGTTTCTCCCATCTCTTCTTTTTACTTTTTGAATTTATTGATTGTTTTAAATGCAGACCCTGATATATCGGCAAATATCCAATATTGGCTCTACTTTGCAATAAATCGCAATAAATGTATCAACCACCTGACTGTTTTTTTATTGCACTTAACATGGATTTCTCCCATAGTAATTACATTTGGAGTAATTCTGACAATCTTCAGATTATACACACAAAACATGAATGTGTTAAAAGTGCAGCGTTTAAAGTCCTTTGCAGTGTTTTCTGTCACTGCTGTGGCCCAGCAGCCTCTTGAATGACTGAATGTGGGTTAGGCTGACGGACTTGTGAAAATGAGAGCTGACGCCAAGCATGGGGCCAGATTAGGTTCATTGTATCTGCCAGCATCCACCTGATCGGTGCAGGATAAACAGACACGCTCCTGGACAATTAGGAGCTGAGGCTCTCACAGACTCAACAGACACAAATGCACAAACAGGGATGCACACACAACTGTGAATATCAATGTGGCCTGACACAAAGCGAGCAAACAAGCGGTAAATGTAGAGTATCCTGTCAGTGACTCTCATCGTCACGGTGCAAAGTTTCACTGCTTCGCTTCTAATAAGAGCCAGCTCTAAAAAAACATGGTAACTAGCTCTGGGATTGGTTGAACATTCATGGAAGGAACTGATATTTTTCTTAGAATATCCCTGAGTGATTCTGCTGTAATTTTTACAGCTAGCCTCAGAATGTAACCCAGGGTAAAAGTCTTCATGTCAGCTACGACATGATGGAGCAGACTGCTGAATAATAGATAAGAAGGTGGTTTCTGTGAAATTACGGACCGCCTACGTCTTTTTTCTGGATAACTAAAATTAATCTCAGGTGATTACAGTCACAATTTTTCCTTCAGGAAAATTAAATATCAGAAGACGCAGGATTCCAAACAAAAAAACAAAACAAAACAAAAAAACGCTCCCAAACACAGACTTGCAATTGGAATATGGCACATTCGCATAAACTGGCGCCCACTGTGCAAAATATGCACACGAACATATACCCTCTCAGACAGAAATCCAACCAGGGGTGAGTGCTGTCAGTCAAACGTATCATCAATTGAGGCCTTTTGTCCAGTTTTGTCTAATTGGTTCCTCTGCTGCCTGCTCTATCTCCACCCTTCAATCATTCTGCCTGCAAAGTCAATAGGGCCAATATAATAACCAGCTTTATCACTGAGAGGCGATTCAATGATGAACACAAGGCCTGCGCCAACATTCGTTTATCAACTATTCTGCTCAACTTCACTCATGGCGTGTGGGGGATTGGAAAAAATCTGTGAGCAGTATTGAACCTCTTGGAGTTCTCTAAAGTGAAAGATATTCTGCTTCAGCAGCCCTGCATTCATCAACAGCTCATATATGAGAGAACTCGCTGAGACAGGCACAGAAACACACAGGTAACATGCATAAATGCTTTGTCTAAACTAAACAAATCCAACCGGGGTGAACGCAGACTTACATACGACTGCTGGAGGGAATTTTACGCCCATCTCTGAACCAGGTAATCTGGGGCCTGGGGAAACTGTGTATACGTGGTGCACGGATTAGAGCACCCTCGCCCTGGGACACAGTTTGAGACCTCTCACCCTCCACAAAACCACCCATATCTGGAAGACATAAAAAGTGAGTTAAAACGAGGGAGACACTGGAAGAGAAAATGCTGGAAATGCATGCCAGCAAAAAACAAAAAACAAAAAAAAAACCAAGGATGGAAATAAACAAATGTCAGTATTAGCATTAATGTTATGTACTTTTCTAAAAGCTAAGTGCCTTAAATCAAAGTGACTCATCCACATGCTGTGCATGACTAGCCTTTCACAAAAGCGGTGTCTGGCCTTAATATGGCAGAATTGGGGATACACGGGAAGAATCCTGTACTTACAGGCAACTTGCACTTCAGTGCTGCACTGCATTATAGCACCAACTCGGTTTCTCACAATGCAGCGATAATGGCCAGCGTGCGATCGGTCCAGTGAGGGGATCAGGTACCTAATGGGCACACACACAACACAACTGCAATTAGTCATCATCAACATGACAGACAGCAACATTTGTCATCACGCTGCTATTATCACCCACACTCAAGATGCTAAATTAATTGACATGTTTCAGTGGGCACCTGAAACGGTGCTTTAATGACATTCCTCTTTGCAATGAGACATAAATGTTCTAAAAAAGGAATATAACAGAGCAACTTTGAAGTGTTATTTGTTGCTGATGTAATACTGGACAGTAGATAGTAAACCAAAGACGGAAGAATGAAATTTTAATGCAGCAATAGCTCAGGTCCTGACTCACAAAACTCAATTCCTCCATCTTCAGTCAGATGAATTAAATCATACAAGCACCCATCAAATCATACGAACTCCAATCACATGTTCAGGCCATCTGCAGCTCTGTATCTCCCCCTTATGTGCATTCATGTTAAATGGTGCATGTGAAATACTAGCAAGATAACCTAAGAGCTTACACCCCCTTTAACTGGTTTGCTACCGCCACTTAGGAGTGTAGTTTCCACCCCAGCCATGTTCCCACTGCACTGCAATTCGGGGGGTAGGTGGGTGGGGGGTCTGATTAAATGGATTCCAGTTCTCCTCTTTGATCAGGGCTGGTGAAGAATAACAAGCAGAGGGGCTGGCCTGCAAGGCAGACCCAGAGACTAAGCCACGTGAGAGCGCAGCCAAATGCTTAGGGAAGACAGGGAGAGAAGAAAAAGATGAGGGGGAGAGAGGATGTGTGAAAGAAAATAGGTATAACAGACAGGGAGGAGATGGTGGGTGGTTTGGGAAGGAGGAGGGCAGTGATAGCAATCAGACACTACCACCTTAGCATGTCTCTCCATGTCTAGGGGTCTAGTCTAACTGTGAGTGGAGTCTAGGAAACTGCGCTAAAATTGGATTGAAAGTGACTTTCACTGTGGACAGCATCTGTCACCTGTGAACACACATGCAGGCATAATGCAACACAAGCATACTGTACATGTACAAGTGGGTACACACACACACCCACACACACACACACACACACACACACACACACACACACACACACACACACACACACTCGCACTCGCACACACAGAGCACTTGTTAGTGCAGACTGAAGGTCTCTTTTTACCACACTTTGAGTTGTTCCAATAATTCAGCATTGTGTTTAGAGGCTGGATACAAGGTGTCCAGAAGAACTCCAAAACAAGTGAAACAGCCTATTACAGCTATATATAAAGTGGCCCATCCACACCATATGAGCTGATAAAAAATTTGCATTGTCTTTTATTGCACCAGTGATAGTTTCAGCAAACCACAAGAGAGAAGAGTAAAGAATATTTATCTCTTCACACCATCTCTGAATGTTGAATACAGTGTGAGATACAAATCGGAATAAATTTGATAATCCCTTGCACACAAAATGCTATGTTTCAAGGGAGATATGCAGCCAAATCAGTCCTGAATAAATCCATAGAAATTAGTCTGGAATTTGAATAAAAATGAGCAATTGTGCTATTAGTTACAATTAAATCCCTCTAAAATGTCCTCGTGTAGTAAGATAATTAGAGTTAAGAAAGAGGTACAAAAGAAGATCGTTTCTGGCAAGCAAGGTTGCATCCCTCACCTGTATTCCAAGGAGAAACGCGTAAGCTCAGTACCATTGTAGATCCATTTGAATTCCAGGGGCCAGCTGCCTTCAGCCATGCAAGTAAGAACTAGGCGATTTCCTTCCAGGTGAACCTGGGTCTGAGGGGGCTCCATCTTAAAATAAGGTGGGACATCATCTACTAGAAAAAGAAAGAGAAGAAGAAGAGGAGGAAAAACTGAGTCATCTAAAAACACAAAGGAAAAGATGAGTAAAAAGAAGTGAAGCAGTGAATGGGGGTAGTAAAAATGGCAGTGATTCAGTGATTCAGTAACCTCTGCGAGGAGACACAACACAATTTGAGCAATTCACAGAAAAAGAGGACTCAGAACAAGTTATTTCCATTTTTCTTCTGTACTGATTGGGACTTGAAGGTCAACAGAAAAGCTTGCCAAAAAGCACATGGAATAAGTTGTTACTGTGAAAGCAGCTTACTCCTTTATTTCAAATTGAAATGTGCTGGCAAAGAGGCAGAAGAGCAATTTGTGCAGCAGAAGAAGTGTAAATGAACACTTCCATACCTCTACATCAGTAAAAGAGGATGGGGGAAGGAGACAAGCAAGAAGAGTGAGATGGAGGGCAGGGGGAAGGAGGAATAAGTTGAAAGCAAAAAACACACTGCAAAAAAAAAAAGAAAAAGAAAAGCAAGTTAGAGGTGGAGAGTGAGAAATTAGGAAGTAATAGGGGGTAGGGGTGATAGGGGCTGCTTTAGAAAACACAAAGTTTCCCCGTCTTAAAATCCTTTCTCTGACAGGATGAGTTATACTCTGTGCCTCCCTTCATTTATCTTTATAGTTCCCTAATGCAGCCAGATTATACAGGCCCCATCCGCAACACTGCACACAGCTAGTGCAGCCACAAGAAGACTTTAAGGTGATATGCAAGGTCCAAGGCTGAGTTTGAAGACAAAGTGCTTTCATTTGAGCTGATGAAAAAGGCATGATCAGACCTATTGATCTGTCTGCCTCACGAGCCATGGGCGACACTGAGCTGATTGTGCCAGTGTTTGTCGCGGGCTAATTAAAGTCTGTATTAATAGCTGCAGTATACTGCTGTGGCCTGGAGCATGCCTGGTTCTGTGTCTACGAGCTGACTCACTGTTATGGCTGATTACTGGAGCCACCCTTGCTCTCCACACCCATATGCAAGTTCACACCCAAGATTTATGGTGGTAAATGCAGAGGATGGTGTGGCGGAACTGGGTGAACGCGAGGGCAGCCTTGGCTGGGCAGAGAAGGGGATACAGCAAATTGGATCTGATTGAAACGGAAAATAAAAGAATGACTACGCGCCTTTGTGTTTCACGTCGGCGACCATGCTTGCAGTGCACGCGTCACAAAAATATATAACAAAACACACATATACACACACTGTCACACACTATATTTAGCTGCAGCTTATCCCACTTTCTACCACACAAAAAGACCAGAATTTTTTTTGATTTGATAAAACTATCTGGCTAATCTGTTCTTTCTGTCACCCTTGCTGTCAACTTTTCAAAAACAAACACTGTTAAACCCAACAACCACTTGAAACTGATCTTTGTCTGAGCCCAAATGGAGAAGCCATCCCTATTTTTCCCCAGACACTAGCTGCTGAGTGGTGGCTTTACTATAATTCCATCCTCTAGCAAATGCATTTGTACTTGACACACACACACACACACACACACACACACACACACACACACACACACACACACACACACACACACACACACACACACACACACACACACACACACACACACACAAATAAAAATCCCAAAACATACACTTATGGCTGAATAAACATATACCCAACCACTTCCAGCCGGTTTGGGGTTTTGGTGGCTATGTGCACTTAGCGGCACAGCTCCATCAACAAGCCACCATTAGAGACCTGCACATGCAAAGCCTAAACTCACACATCGATCGTCTGGGGCAATACATAATACCAACTTACTGATGTGAAATTGTGGACCACAGAATTGAGCGCCCTGTAATCACCACCACAGTTACCTGTTTTAGCACCATTCATGCGTTCATATATTTTTTTTTCTGCCTCATATGACACATTCACACGAGCTTTGATAATGACTCCCCGAACACTGATTATCTGTGGCACTTGCGACCAATTTCACATCTAGAGCAAAGTGCGTATTTTCAGGACCAAAGCCAGCATGAGGAGAAGATGTCAGTTTTGCATGACAGTGTGCAGAATGTCTGCTGTGTACCCCAAGAAATGATTGCCGTCCACACAACACCTAACTGAAGTGATCGTCTTTTTGATACTCTGTGAGAACTTAAATGACCTGTGACTGCCAACAGTTCTTAATGCTGACAGAAGGCAAGGTCAGCTCCTCCGCAGACTGGCCTCTGCGATCTAATGAGTTTCCAGTGGAGAAGCTCTTGTCTGACGTAGATTCTTCTCTCCTTCACTGTGCTTTCTGATCTTCACAGCAAAGCGCTGAGGACACACGCTGCTGATCCATGTTTGTATCAGTGGTAGGCACTGCATGTCTGGTGTCAATAGCTGGATTACATTTTCAAGTATGTTTCTGTTTTTTTTCGTGCGTGAGTGTGTGTGTGTCAGCCTTTGCAGAAAAAAAAACCCACATATGAACACATGCACCCTCCGTGCATATGTCAAGGTAAGAATGTCTGTCTTTTTTTTTTGCATGTGAAATTTGACATGCATGCTACTATACTAGCACAAGGCTCTGTTAATACAGAGTGTGTACAGTAGAGCAAACAGAATACCTTGAGTCACTGACAAGCATTCTTCTTCTTATTTAGCAAGAAAAACATGTTTTGGTTGTGATATATCAGCACAATCTCCCACTCATCATCAGTCTAAACGGGTTCACCTTGCTCAACAATAAATATTAAAAAGAACACTTAGCAGTGAGTGCTGGTTTTCTGTTTGTTTTCACATTTGTCAAGACCAGGCACCCAATAGAGTTTTAAGATTTGGAGTTCAGCCCACTGCTACTGTGTATTATATCTTACTCTCTGCTGTCAGAGTTCACATGATCCAAAATCTCTCTCGGGAGTCATCTTTTTTATAAACCACTGCGACCTCATGGACTCAATTCTACTATATAAACCACTTGCACACACACACACACACACCACTTTATATGGACTGCATTCAGACAGTGTTCAGATTCTAATTTATGTCACATTTTGTTTTCTTATAGCTCCATTCTAAAATTCCTTTATGCCCAAAATAATTTTTTCCCACAAATTCCTTCTTTTTTTCCTAAGCAGTCTGTAATAAATACCCTAGAAAGACAAAAAAACAAACAAACAAACAAACATAATTTTAAAAGTGTTTTCAAAGGATTAAGAGAGAAGTGCACCTGCCAAACCCTAACCATTTCAGACCCTCTGTCATAGTTAGGGTTTGGCAGGTGCATGAAATTGAACTCAAACGGCTCCTATTTTGCTGCTCAGTGAAGAATTCCAGGAGCACGGTGGCCTCCAGAAGTTCTAAACAGAAGACCTTTAAAACATCCACAATATTTCCTAGAACTTGAAGTTGGCCAGGCTAAACCGAGCAACTGGGAAAGACGAACCCTGGTAGGAGATGTGACAAAGAGCCCCATAGTCACTCTAAGGCCCTGTGTAAATGTAAGAAAAACAACACTGCAACATTCCACTGATTTGGGTGACAGATTAAGACTCTTCTCAGTGAAACACACGACAATGAGCTTTGAGTTTGCAAAAAGATGTGATAAACAAGATTCTCTGGTCAGATAAAACCAATACTGAAATGTTTGGCCTCAATTCCCAATGTCATGTTCTGAGGAAACCGGGCACATTACTGGCTAAGCTCAGTACCTGCTTGATCCCATCCCAACAGTGAAGAATAATGGGGGCAGCATCATGTTGGTCATGGTTGATGGGAGGCTGAACAAAACAAGTCAGATCGCAAAGGACCTCAGAATGAGCACTAGCCAGAAAGAAATTTTCTTCCCTCTACTTCCCTTGTCATGAAGCATGAAGTGATAGTGCTGTGTTTGGCAGGTGCATAACAGTGCCACCTGCAGATTTCAAACCCAGATGGAAAGCTAGGGGAAACTCCTTATAGACTAACAATTCTTGCAGCACTATGACCAGAGGTAAACGCTAACTGAAGCCAGCAGGTCTATGGATGACCAAAAACTGGCATGGAAGGACCAGGAGGGCTTTTATAATGTGGCTGCTGTGTAGAGCAGCTGCCCCTAACAGTCAGTCTGCACCACCACAGCCCATTCACCACAGATATAAAAACACCTTATTCTAACCTGACAGCTGAGGTTGAATGGTGGCATTGCTCCAGCCGGGTCCCCTGCTGCATACACAGAATTTTAATGGCACTGAGACAAAGACCACAGGCACTGGGGTAGCTTTATAAACCAAAGGCCATTGTGCTCCCCATCGCACCATGCTGGCATGCAATCACACAAACGGTGTTCACATTTAGCTTTTGTCTTATATTCATTCTCTAGCTTATTTTTTTGCCTAACCTCCTTACCCCAGCTCCACACCAGCAGCAGGGAGCTCTTCTGACCTCTGTTTAATCCTCAGCCACCTGCATTTGAGCCTATGTAACAACATCCTAGCTGGGCTCGGCTCAAATGCATCACTGATATTCAGCCTGTTTCTTTTGAAGGCCCATTCTTACTCTTTCTTCCTCCACTTTACCTTGGAATCTTGACACACACACACACACATACGGTACATATGTACATGACTCCGAGCTCCAATGACCACCTTCAGTCCACCCATGGTGCATCATGTCATCCAGGAAAATTTACAGCTGTCATTTAGTGCTCTTGAATTGGACCTTAAGATATGAAATGGGTCATGGTTACCCTCTGATGGAGGTTATGCAACTGTCATGGCTGTGACCTTGGCCTAGTAACGGAATGGTATAAGGGCGTGGGTCGAGGGGTTGATGGAACAGGGTTAAAAGCATTTTAAAAGCTGATGAAAGTCTTCCCTTATGAATTCACACATACAGAAGAACACTCACACATGTATAAGAGATTTTCTTACTATGTTGCTTTACAAGTAGAGGTGAGAATGCTCGGGACAGGATATGAAGCTCTTTTAGGATACACATAAAGGCACACACAGACTCCTAAAATGTATAGCCCCACCACCACACACCACCCACCTGACCTTCAGAACACGGTCGGTTCTGAAGGTGAGGCCGATCATGAGGTGCTGTCACCGTGACAGCAGGTACCTTGTCAATTTACACTCCATCACCTAGCTGAGTCAGAAAGCAGACCGACACTAAAGGAGGAATTAAGAAAGAGATTGAGCAAGAGAAAACAGAGAGGAGGAAGAGAGACTGACGGTGAAACAGACGGTGAAAAAAAAAATGCAGGGCTTAATGATAAAGACAAAGATAGATTGAGAATTGATGTAAAGAAAGGATGAGATGAGGAAAGTGACGGTGGGGAGGAGGGCAATGAAAAGAGAGAGAGGAGAGTGTCCTCCAGTGCTAGTCACCAAGGTGAAGTGACCCATTACAGTAGAAGTCAAGCAAGCACGGCAGACCTGAAACAGGGAGAGCAGACGGAGAGCCTTCACGAATATATATTCATTTAGAGGAATAGCCCATAGTTCAGCATCTGTATGTGGTATCTGATAAGCTGATGTCCACCCACAACTCCCACTTACCCTTTTTCAGCATGTTCGTCCACATTCAGGATGAATATGCCCTGTATGAGATGTTATGCTGTGGAAATATAGAATTCATGACATGCTATTAAAAGCTCATATACAATTATGCCCTCTTGCTTGAAGAAGAAAATGAAGAGAGAATATGGATTTTCATGTTAAGTTGATCTGAATTTTTGATTTTTTTTTTTTCTTTTTGATGCTGCGCCTGCTTTGATGTTGCAGAAAAAGTCCTCAGGTTGCTACAGATGAAATACTGCCTGCATCCCAGCTGTGTTTAGTGGATTGCCATGGGTTAATTGATGTGTAATTGATGTGATTAATTGAGGTGTAATGTACTACGGTGACGTGTCTGGGATCCTACCCGCTGCAGGGCCCGTGTGTGTGTGTGTGTGTGTGTGTGCTGAGGTGTGCCTGTGTGTCTACAGGAGGCTAGAGCAACACAATTAGAAGCAGTAGCATCCAGCCAACAAATGGAGATTTAATTAGGAGTGAAGACGGAGCGGGAGGCCAGTCAATGGGCAGCAGATTGAATTATCTGGACACACACTCCAGCCGGCAGCGCGGACAAATTCACAGTCGCACACACATGCTCACACGCACACACACCCTTTCTGTTTGGAATTCTTCCCTGTTTGCCTCACTGCTCCTCTGAGTGCTTTCCTCTACCTCTCTGCTATGCTCTGCCTGTCTCAAACTATCTTCCTCTTTTTGATTTCCTCCTCTTTTTTCTCTTCCCATCTTAAGTTTCTTTTCTTTTTTTTTTTTCCTTTTTCCTCAAAATAACAGTTTCCTTTCTGCATGTTGTTGCTGTCTCTCTTTCTTAGCAGCCTTGATCTCTCCCAGTACAGTCGTATTCATACTTTCTCTCCCTGGCCTCTCATCAGTTGTCATCTCTCACACACTCTTACTCTCCATGTCCCTTCCTTCTGAGCTCTCTGCCAAGATGTCTTTCCATCTTTTTATGTCTCTTTGCACCACTCCTCACCGTGTATCCTCTATCCGTTAGTCCCACTCTCTCATTCTCCTTAGCACTGCTACTGAGTCACTAGTATATTGTATGGCGTACCAAGGGACGTGTCTGTGATATCCAGGAGCCTAATTAGCAAGTCCAGCTCCTGGCAGAGAACATGGCACGCAGAGGAGCACAGGCACAAGGCCCGGCATCAATTAATGAGACCTCGCACACCCACAACCACCATTACACACCCTCTGCAGCATCAAGTCTCTAGTCAGCTCAGCCATGTCCGATGAGCAATAGGGGAAACCACAGTTGAACAACTGTAGCTAGATTTAAGAAAGTTATGTCTTTAATCATGAAGAGATAGTCATAGCACTGTAGAAGATAAAGCTGGGATTCCTGCCTGACTTTGTGGCACTCAAACAAGATTTATGTACTGCAGCAGCGAGCTGTGAACATATTCTTGCAACCAACAGATCAATGTATCATCTTAGAAATGTAAGTCAGACACAAGGCAATTTCTTACTTTCAAAGGACAAAATATATGAAACTGTTTTTGTCTTAAGGAAGTGAGGTTTGGAGAGCTCTTTTGGGTTCAGTACAATGGGAGATGATCCAGACTTCCCACCTGGTGTAGTGTGACTGACATCACAGTATTATTTCCCAGGTGTGACAGACAGCTTCTACAGTTTGGAGGAAGAAGTGAGCCTTTGTGCGCAAGATCACACACACATATCTGTCTGACTTGCCTTTTTTTTTTCTCTCTACCCACTAGAGAGAAGGCAGGTGGTAGTAGGTGGAGGAAATAGGTACACATTTTTACTTGATCTTTGTGAGAGTTAATTGACACTGTTCAAAAATAAACCTGGAGAAAGCAACACAAAATAGATAAATGGCACTAAGTGAAACAAAGAGCAAATAAAAGAAAAAAAAATACTGTAAGAGCATCATGGGGAATAGGAGGCGGCCGTTTTTTTCTCAAGGAATGAGAAGGTTGAAAACAGGCCTAAGTGAATTGAAAAAGTAGGGCAAGGACTAACGGAATAAATAAATAAAATAAACAAACGCGTTGAAATGTGAATCCTACAGGGCCCCGGGTCATTAGAGTTAATACTGTGCGCAATGCCATCTGCCGCGATTGTTTACACTAGGCTGGATAATTAGATCCTAATTAGTAGATGGTATGGTGAGGGAAACATTATTTCACACGCATTGAGACAGAGATAATCAGATGCACCTGCAATGCTGCCTTGCCTGTCCATCCTGGGACCTGTGGGCAGCTCAGCGAAGATGCAGCTATTAGACAAGTCTTGATTTAATTGCTTGATGCACAAAACAAATCAGGATTGTTTCCTCTCATCATTAACATACAGATAAAACTGTACGCTTTTGGAGTCATTCTCTTAACAATATGAAAACCCGTGCGGCACTCACACACCTCTGTCCCTCATACTGTTGTGTGCACAGGTGTGTGCCTGTGCATAAGAATTTGTGCAAATATTCTCAACCTCGTGTGCTTGTGACAGTGTGTCTTTAAGATAAAGACACTGGAATTTTTATCAGGCAGAATACGTGGACTCAAACTGCCATGTCCCATCCGTGCTTTTCTCCCCAACCAAACCCTTTGAACCTCTGAATGGGAGCGGCGCCACTGGCATGCTAATAGTGTTTTGCTAAGTGCGAGGTATCACGGTGCCTGCCATTATAATATATGCGTGTGGAATAGCTGGTGATTGTGATTCTTATCAGTGTGGCAGAGTGCATGGGCGCCAAGCAGTGAATGGCAGGGGCTGGCAGTAAATGTTAATGGCAGAGAGCAGCTGACAGAAAAAAAGAATTATTATCTCCCTTCATTACATTTACACGGCCTGCCTGCCTGTCTCTCTCCCTTCCTTCCGCTGGGCCCAGGAGTGAACAGCAATCAGTGTTTGCAATGCTTTATTTACCTGTTTTGCAGAGAAAAAACACCTTCTTTGGTGTGAATGCATAATCCACTCAGGGACTGGGAGTTTCTCACACTTACAATAGGTCAAACAGACTCGATTACTTGTGAGCAATAACGGGTCTTTGACAGGAAAGAGTCACAGGTAATATATTAGAAAAGCCAGAGAGTGTATGGGAGGTGGAATGCATGCTTGTTTTCATGCTCTCTAATTTTGGCAGTCTGAAGTGTAGTAGATGCTCTCACAGGGTGCCCTGCACGCCTACCAGGCAGCCTGTGGGAGCAGAGTCCCTGTTTCTAATTGAGACCTCTGGAATGTAAGAGCTGACAGAATGACAGAATGGAGCTTGTCACATGGCTCTCTCTCCTGAACACATTAAAGAGAAGCCCCTGACCATTATTTTCTTCCATCATCCATGCTATTGTAGACCACCAAGTACTGCACTGTGTGGTATAACCCCCCCCAACCACCACCACACTTTAGAGTTCCTTTAGTTGGCCAATCAAAACTGCTAGCCTCCTTGCAGGTCACACGTCTGACCTCTGAGACATTAACACAGTTTTCTTTGCTGGTTCTTTCTCTGTGCAGTGCACGCGCAGCTCAAGCAGGAGGGAACACAGAGGAGAAACACAGTTCTGTGGCACTGTCTGAAGACAGGCAGCCAGTACTACGCCAGCAGGCAGACAAAGATCTGAACGCGCTGACATTATGCTAATGGTAGCGTTTGGCTGGTTATTACATGACTTCACACCACATTGCTCATCTCAATTACCCGATACAGTAACGGGTGCTGAGTGGGAAGCGAGCAACTTGAACAAAGCAGGAAAAATTCTCAGTCAGAAATACTAATTGTTTCGCTCTCTTCCTGACAATCCTTTAAGATGTTTTAGTGCGAGAAACATGCCTTGTTAAAATTGGTGAGCATAATAACGTCCTATGTGAATACTCTAAATGTGTGCATGTCTGAGAGTGAAAATAATGAGTGAAATACGAATTCTGACAGATCACACAAGACGATTTCTCCTCCCTGATTAGATAAGTACACAATTTAAGATAACAAAGCAGAATACCTGCCCTCTAAATTTGATTATATACAGTATTTGTTACACATACATTTCTATATATTTTACCCGTCTCCTTCAAAAATGCCTGTCATCTTCTTCTCTTCATGATTAATGCAACGAGCCAACATTTCTGCTTGAAAAGACTGTGTCATTTTGATCTATAAATTGCAATCTGCCGTACAAGAAAACATACCCCTTAATCAATAGTTTTTTTTATAACACTCACAACATAACTACAGCTTTGAGCCCCGTGCCAACAATGCTATCTAATATATGAGGCTGATGATGTTTTCCTAATTATACACTTAAACTTTCACTCAAAACCCTGCTCCAAGTGCTGCAGTGATGCTGGCAAAGCTGTTCGCTTCCATTTCAGGTAAAAGCATAGATTAAGAACCAAAATCCAGCCTGTCCCGTCCTAAACTTTTAACTCTCTGCACTCCAACGTATCCATTTCCCATGCAAGAGAATGTGGAGCGGAAAGGCGCTAAGAAGTTTTGAATTTTTGAAAGTAAAAACCAAGGTTAGCTCTATTTGTGGCACAGTCTTATACATATGCAAGAGGCCTTTATGTACAAAAAGGAATTACAACCACAGCAATTTTAGCCTTCACACAATGTCACGTATATCCTGAAGGTTATCGTTAGAAATTACATAAATTTAAATAGGAACACCATCTTTCATCAGGTTAATGTATTCAGTGAGCATTTTTTTTTTTCACCGCTGTGTTATTGAAATGTTCCCACCAGTGCTCTTAACACACCAGCGTAAAAAAAATCATGTTGGCAATTCTCTGAACTTTCTCCGCCTCTAAGGACCTACAAAGTGGAGGGATTGACTGCTGTTGGCTGCAATAGCACACTGAAATATGTGCAGACGATCAAGCAGATATGGCATAATGTTACTGGCGCCCAAGCAAAGGCATGAGTGATTTGAAGGCTTAATGTGGCCCTCCACACCACACAGAGTTATAGCCTGTGATTTGCATCATAAACGTCTGTTAAATTTCCACTTTTGGAAATGAATATCATTAAATGACAACCTGACAGGGAGCCAGATGGGGGAGGCAGGAGTGACACTTTTTTGCATTCGAATTTTCCACTCATGACGGGACCTAATTCCATATTACTACATCTATAAGCCGTGCATAAATACACATTAAATAGTGTATTTTTCAAACCTCATAATCCCTGGATAATCTTCATCTACAATATGAGCAGCACTAAATTGGAGAGAAGATTTGCAAATGAACATATTTACATCAGTCCCATTAGTGAGACACTGAGGAGATACTGCACAGAGATCTGCTGCTGCTTTGAAATGCCTGTAGGGACTTAAGAATTTTATTAGAAGCACTTTAACTTATCATGCCATGGTAAGTAATGCGCTTTAACACACATATAATGCTGTGGATTACAACTCTGGATATTAATAAATCATCAGTTTTATTTATTATTGCTCTTTTAACATATTGACTAAATGAAGTGTTTAATGACTACCATGGATTCAAGGGCTTTTTGTGCTTTACTGCATGTGTATGTATGTGTGTGTGTGTGTGTGTGGGTGTGAGTGAGAGAGAAAAATGCAACAGTAACAGTAAAAGTGTTCACATTTTCATTGGATTTTTGATAATATCTACTCGGTCAATTATATGGATGCATTTGGGCATGTAGAATGTAGACATGCTCAAAATCACCTCCCTGAAGTTCAAACCGTGCATCAGAATGTGAAGGAAAGGTGACTTTCACATGACTTTCAATGTGGCATGGTTGTTGGTGCCAGATGGGCTGGTCTGAGTATTTCATAAACTGTTGATCTACTGGGATTTTCTCCTACAATCATCTCTACATTTCATAGAGAATGGTCAGAAAAAGAGAAAATATCCAGTGAGTGGCAGTTCTCTGGGAGAAAATGCCTCGTTGATGAAGAGGTCATAGCAGAATGGTCAGACTGCTTCGAGCTGCCTTAAAGGCAATAGCACCTCAAATAACCACTCATTAAGACTAAGGTATGCCAAGGAGCAACTCTGAGCATGCAGCACCTCAATCCTTGAAGCAGATGGGATAGAGCAACATAAGACCACACTGGATGTCACTCCTGTCAAGTAGGAAAAGGAAACAGAGTCTACAGTTCACACAGGTGCATCAAAATTGGACAACAGAAGACTGCAAAACCTTTGATGGTGAGTCTTGATTTCTGCTGCAACATTTGGATGGTAGGATCAGAATTTGGAATAAACAACATGAAAGCATGGATCCTTCCTGCCTTGTATCAATGGTTCAGGCTGCTGGTGGTGGTGGTGTGGGGGATATTTTCTTGGCAGACTTTGGGTCCCTTAGTCCCAACTGAGCATTGTTTAAATGCCGGAGCTACCCTGAGTATTGTTGTTGACCACATCCATCCCTTTTTGACCACAGTATACCCATCTTCTGATAGCTGCTTCGAGTTGGATAATGCACCATGCCACAAAGCTCAAATCATCTCAAACTGGTTGCTTGTACATGACTATGAGTTCACTGTACTCAAATGGCCTCCAGTCACCAGATCTCAATTCAATCAAGCACGTTTGGGATATCGTACAACAAGAGATGCACATAATGGATGTGCAGCCAACAAATCTACAGCAACTGTGTGATGCTATCATCCAATATGAACCAAAATCTCTGAGAAATGTTTCCAGCACCTTGCTGAATCTGTGCCATGAAGAATTAAGGTAGTTCTGAAGGCAACCAGATACTAGCAAGTTTTACCTAATAAAATGTCTGTTGAATGGATGCAGATGTTAGTGAGGGTTCAGAAGCTACAGAAGTATACACGCTAATTACATGTACATGGATGCACACTTGTATGTACATATCTTTCTAGCAAGGTGGTCTACGTATATTTGAATTGTTGATCAGATTAAAAAGATGTGCAAGCAGTCAATAGTTCTTTAATGACAGACAGATCAAAGCTTATCATGTTCTGCTTTCAGATCAAAGGGATCATTAGCTTTGGGTCAACAAGTCATCATCAATGAGCAAGCTCTGCATGTGTTCATGTGCCTTTAGATGTCCATCAAATGCAGCCATATTGCTCTCTGATCTCTGCACAGCATGTGGGAGGTACACTGGTCTCTCCTGGGGCCCATTTCCCCACAGACAAATGCTGCTCCAGCAGTGAGAGCTAGCCTCATCTATTGTACCTCCTGCTTCCATCAACTCACTTTCCATCTAGTATGACCCAACAGTCCGATCTTCATGGCTGAAGCTCATTGTAAAACCCTAGCCTTGCTGATTCAATAGGCTCTGGAGGGTTTTGACAATGACCAATTCACTCATGACTATTATTCATCACAAAACCTTTCCAACTCTCCAATAAAATCCACCACCCACTTTTCCTACTCTGTTTGGTATGCTATAACAATCCATCACTTCGAAATGTTCTGTTGCCCCTGCTGGATGTAGCATGCACAGACAAAAACACATTTTACACACGCACATAACTTTTCTCTTACAACTCCACTGAACAAACTCTTTCTCACCTCAGAAATTGCTATTTTGGTGCAGGGCTATTCCTTCTCTCAGCAGTTTCACATAAATTCTGTCTTCCTTTACAAACATTCGCTTCTGGCTTCTTTCTATCATCCACCCTTCTCAACTGAAAACTGCTCTTTTCCACTGCCAACCCTGTCTCTCACCCTCCCTCTCGCCTTCAGATGCCACCCATCCACTGCCTCCATGCCTGACTGCTTTGACAGGCCTAAGATTCAAGCGGGGGAAGATTTGATCCCTTCGTGAAGTGGAGCTCTGGCAGTGGGGTCCACTCTCCAACCGCTGGACGTAGAGCCCTGAGCCACCAATTAAAAAGTCATGAAGGCTTTTAGGGCCATGCAGGGCTGTAGTTTGCCACTCTGCTGAGGATTGGCTGCCTGAAAATAGTCTTTGTGTTCCTGAGACAACAGTAGAATATGCAGGGGGTGGGGGTTGAGTAGATGTGGGGTAACAGAGCAGCAATGCGTGGGCCACTTCACTCTCCCCTGTGCTCTTAAGCAGCACTCTCCCGGCCCTTCATTTTCTCAGATTAGATGAAACACCCACTGTTTATATTCATGGTTCATCACTGGCCCCTATATAAGCACTGCATATACTGTAGGTATCTAGTGGTGTAAGAATACAATGGCCTTAAATCATAGGAGTCCTCACTTCTTTTCCATCATGTCAACAACAGATTGAGCTACAATAGTTTATAGTTTATAACAAAACACCTATTTTTCTGACAGTAACTAGAGTATTGCTGCCTTCTTTAAAGATGGATAAACTGACTAAGGGAAAATGACTGTGAGCTGGTATATCATCCAGTTGGTTACTTTTAAAAAGTGGCACACAAATTAAGCAGGTGACCATTTGTGTCACAATGTTCTGCAAGGCAGGTTGTACACAACATTATACACGTGAAACAAGACATTAATGTGCTGCGAAAAAAGCACTGGCCTCCCACAATTAGTTTAGTCTCACCAACAGCAACCATCCATACCATTGTCACAAATAGCAGCCAGCCGTTAATGGAATCAATAAAGCTTTGCAAATATTTACAGGACAAGAGAGCCTCAAGGCAATCAATTCCAATCTATAGAACGATGGAAGGTTCTTCTGTGGCTATGTTTCAGGTTGGAAAAATCAATAAAGTCCGCTTTTGGAAAAAACAGGAAAAAATAAAGAAATAACTACATTCATGGCTGTGCCCCTCAGTCTTTCACTCATAGGCTCTGTTCTTCCTTTCATCACCCTGACCCTTGTGTTGGTTCTTCTTTATTCCTCTAAAGTTGTCCAGGTTTGACATCATCAGGTGTCCCTCCCAGCTGGTAGCAGGAGCCGCGGGGAGTGCATACAGTGAGGTATTGGGAGACAGCTTTTGAAGACGGGAGCAGGCAGTGGATGTGACAGGCTGTTGAAAGCCAAGAAGATAGCAAGCAGCACCTGCTTCTGGAAGTCTTAACAGGTAGAAATGTAAATTATGGGCTGGTGGTTGGATGGATTGAAGGGGTGAGAAGGCCAGGCAAATTCTCTGGATAATGGGATATGAAAACAATGTTGCTCAGTTTCTGCATACATTCACAGCCAACAACGAAGGCAGGTTGAGTGACGTAAGTGTGGAAACAGTGCAGAGAATGAGAACGAAGGGTATATTAAAAACAGATTGCTTCCATTTCTCTCCGGGGGCAGATTTTTTTATGCACAAGGTTGTAATCCCTACTTTATGCTCTGTAGTAACTAGCTCGATAAAATACATCAACCCGGCACATTAAAAGTGAATAAAATGGAGTATATAAAAGTGTGTCAGGGTGGCAGGAAGCTATAGAAGTCAAAACCCCCAGGGTGATTGCTGATTTATTGATGCATTGATGCCTGGTAATACACTGACGAGTTCAGCAACTTTTGATAAATAGGCAATAATGTCAGGATTTCCTTTGCCAGGCACCCGGTTACCAGGTCTCACACAGCTCCCTGATCTCCAGGCTAATGATAAGGTAGTTTGAGGGAAAGGATGAACTGATCATAAAGAGACTATTTCTCTCTGATTCCACTGTGTTTTTACTCTCACATGCACAACAATTCTCGAGAGAAGGAGGGAGGTTCAGAGGGAGCTACCGCTTCTGCCAGCAGCCATCAGTGTCTATTTAACAAATCCAGCCTTCCTCTGTGGTAGCATGCATGCGGGGAAAGTGAGTGTACATTAAATAGCCACACAAAAACCCTCTGGTGGCCAGATTTAACATAAATGGATCATTCTTGAAGCAGCTGGAAGGCTGTACAAACAGTGCCTTCTCAAGGGCATACAACAAGTGTAGGGATAACAGTGGAGCCGCATGTGACTGTACATATCACAACACATCCCGCTGCCCCGGGGCTTGAAAACCTGGTTGAATTCTTCACCACCTAAAGTGCTTGCCTTACTGTGTGTATGTGTGTCACCGTACAGATAAATCAGGCAGATATGTGCATAAATCAAGTGTTACCAACAGTTTATATTTTGCACTTGGTGTGTCAAGGAGATATGAATACTGCATGGTTCACACTCTGAAAAATGACTGTATCCTCATCTGATAGATATTTCACAGCATGGCTCAATTAATGGAATTTTTCAGCTGAGCTGCAAGAGAAATCCATAAAACAGATCAAACTGAAACTGCACCGGACAGAAAGTGTGTGTGTGTGTGTGTGTGTGTGTGTGTGTGTGTGTGTGCGCAGTCTGTTTGAGGAATAGAGGAAAGCAGAGAGACACTGACCACACAAACTTTAGGGTCCACTTGGCAGAGCATATGTGGTTATGACTGCCAACTTGTGAAAAATGTCAATTACTCTCTCTACATCTGAAACTTTTATGAATGCTTCTAGGCTATATCAAAGTCTTCCACCTCGCCAGCTCCCTCAAAAAAATGTTTTCTCTCAGAGAAAATCAGCTTTAATTATTAAAAGCGTGCCTTCGAGTTTATTAGTATTTTTCAGGACTTCCTTCAAATTGCTGTCCAAGCAGATGTTGTGCATATCAAAATGATCCTATTGATTCTAACCTCCTTTCTTTGTTGCAAACAGACAGACTGTCAAAATCCTCAGATCTACTGCCTTCAGTGAAAGGGTTGTGATGCATTACAAAGACAACTGTTTGCAGACACCCAAGTCATAATAATAAGGCATGATGCTGTTGATCAAAGCAGGTGGTTTTGCAGTTGACCACACAGGGATTCTGATCTCTTGACCCCACCATGACTTGACCCAGCCTCAAAGCCTACTCCACAGCAGAGAGCTGTTTATCTTTCCCAGCAGATAGACAGAGAAACAGAGCCCTGATCTTTCTACTTGCATAAGCAAGACTGTTTTAATCCCTTCTGGATCAAAGGAAGCAGCAAACTTTGCATCACTTTCATTAGGGTGTGACAGAAACCCTCTCTCTTATTCAGGACTGAATAACCAGGTTTGATCAATCAATAGGAGTCCACTAACTCCAGCCTAAGTGACCCTGGTCTAATCATTCTTTTCTGAAAAATGGAGGATGAGGTGGTGGGATCAGACACACTCCCACACTGTTTCATTAAAACAGTCTCTGGACTGAGAATGAGTCAAATTATACCACGCTTTGTTATGTTCTGTTTCAGCAGAAAATCTGCTGCTTGACAAGCAAAACCTCAGAATTTAAGTCCCATCACTCAAAAAAATGAAAGTCAGAATTCTGGTGAAAGGACGGAACAGGGATCAGCCAGGCTGATAGAGTGGCTAAGTACAACTGGGCTGCTGTCTGACTTTGCCATTGTTGTTCACGGGAGGAATGTAATCTTCTTAATCACAATCTAAACCTGCAGAACAATTGACCCATTTTCATATGCAGCTTCTTATCTCTGAATGCATGCCCATATCTCATTTAGAAGTGTTAGAAATCCCGTTTCAATCTAGGTGATCTCTTCTCACCGACCTGCCTCCACATTCCTCTAATCCACTCTGATATACTCTAATGCATATCAGCCAAACAGTGTCATGTTTATATACTGAGTAGCAGGTTTTGCTTTGCTATGCTATCCTATGTGTGCTCAAAATGATCTGCATTCCTCAGGAAAAAAAATGCAGGTTGTTCACTACTTTTTTCTATATATTTCTATTTAATTAAACTGCAACATAATCCTCTCACTGCTTGCTCACTGGGTTCTTTTTGTACATCGTCTCTGAGTACTACATTACAGAAATGTAAACTAGCCATACATTGATGTTTGCTCACTGCAGGATGTATTTCAACCACTGAAAACAAATTCAAGTATTACAGAAAGTTTGAAAAACTTCTTCAAAAATCATTTTAGAGTTTTCATTTAAAAAGTCTTATAATCAAGGTAAAGGAAGTAATTATCATATGCATGAGAGTCATAGATTTAAACTCACATTTGAAACTGGATAAAAAGTTGCAATTCCATTAATCTGAAAGAACCACACACCCACATCTGAACCCGATGAATGAGTGGCTGTGCCTCAGTGTAGTGCCTATAACATAAATCAGTCATGATTTTGACAGGTTTTCAATAGAGTGAGTTTGACATATTTTCTGCACATATTACACAAGGGAAGAAAGTAAATGTCTAATGGTTTTGGGTGCAAACAAGCAGCTGTGCTGAAACAGTGACCACATTGACATTTGAAGACATCTGAAGAGTATTTCGCTGACATCAAACACTTCCGTGTACATATGTGCAAATGAGGTGATTTTAGACACAAGAAGTCTACGACTTATTCTCCTTCCTGGGGAAAACAATGACCTTTTGTCAAAGCTGTTGGTGTGTTTCAGTTAAACACAAGGTGTCCTTTTGTTGTGTTGCCTGATGCACTGGGTTATGGCCACTGGGTTATGGTCTGTCACTCCCAACTCGTCATTTTTCATTGTGGAGGGTTACTGTTGTATAGAGGCACATTGTAACAGCGATCAGTCTTTTCCTAACCAAATCCTCATTTTTAGTGCCTTTAAATCCCTAAAAATAACCCATTACTTTGAAACCAAATACCTTCTGTGGATAAACCAACCAAAGAGGTCTATGAAACATGATCATGATCATAATCTCTCAGGGGCTGATGCATCAAGGCACCAATGCCATAAGACACATTGTGTATAATAGTAGTGAGATGCAGGTGGCATCTAACAAAGCATTATGCGACACTGTGGGATAACAGTGCATTTACTTTTCCTATTAGATACAGCTCATTGTTCATAGCAAATTAAAATCTCATATCTTTATAAATATAAAGAGAGCTCAAATTTTAAGTGGTCACCTTTCACAATGCCTCTGTTTTCTCTTGTTAGTAGAGTAGTATAACATTTGGATTTGATTAATATAATTAGCAATGTTCAATGATTAATTTCAGTCGGTAATTGCGTATCTATTACTCAAAGTGATACAGTGCTATCATGCACACAGGAAGATTATGTATGTGCAAGCTTGGTTTATATAATCCATGCTTGTGTGTGTGTGTATATGACAGTCTATCTACACAGCAGAAGGGTGTTGCTAAAGGATTATAATAGTGGTGGCAGACCATTTGGAGATCAAAAAATTGTCTTTTTGCCTTGACTGGATGCCAGTCTACCTCATTCTTCTTTCCTTCTACTCCATTTCTCTTTCTCTCTCTCTGCATTCATTCTCAATGGAACGAGAGGGGATGGGCTTTCTAAAGCAAGAGGAACGGTGGCATTATTGTCAGCGTGAGCTGCCTATCGTTGTCATGCGTCTGGCCAGACCCCTCCTGTCGGGCTGTCACCACGGTGTGAAGATGAGACGTGAAAACTTTGGTGAATTTGTCGAGGGGGAAATAAAGCATGGCGGCCGACTGATCTGACACCCTTATCTTCATGGTATCAGTCCCCTCAGACATAGACAAGTCAGTCAGCTGAATCAAATGTAATACACACACGCGTGTGCACACACACACACACACACACACACACACACACACACACACACACACACACACACACACACACACACACACACACACAAATCAATATAAAGTACATCAAAGATTGCCCGTCTACTAGCCCATATGAAATTAATATGACATAAGCAGATGATGCCAGGCCTGGGAGTATCAGAGAGAAACAAAGCCTGCTGCAACCAGAGATCTGACCTACATGAAACTGCTTCAGCTAAACAGCAGACTGGACAGTACCAGAATGAACTGATCTGTTTTCCTCTATCTCTTTCATTATTGATCCAAGTTTAGAAATCTGTAAAATTCTGTGTGTGTGTCTATATATATATATATATATATATATATATATATATATATATATATATATATATATATATATATATAGACACACACACACACATATATATAGAGTATAGAGTGTTGTAGACAGGAGTGAAGCCAGCAGCTGCTGACCTTTACTAACACCACAAAACTGCAGGGGGTGCCTTGGTTTACCTGACTTACAGCTTGAAAACAGCTCATCAAAAGGTCTCTAATGGGTTACCCACCACCTGTGTGTGTGTGTGTGTTTGTCCATTCAGTGATGTGTGTGTATTTATATACCACATCAATATGTGTGGACGTATGTGTCTGTATGCATAATTTTGCTGTGCATATGCTCATGTAATGGTTTGATTATATTAGTATAAGTCAACAAGGAAAAGAAAATTACCTTTTTGATCCACTACAAAGTGGATGTGGGCTGAGCTGTGAAGGCCCTCAGAGTGAATGTGAGTCAGTAGGCTTTAATAAATCTGAGTTTCATGCTCATCATTTAATATGTGATTACCAAGACTGTTCCAACACTCGCGCATTTTAACAACAAAACCACTCATTAAAAAGTTGCAAAGGTCAGATAAGGTCCCAGTCTGTTCAGCATAGACGAAATAATTTTAAATAAAACTACATCTCATTTACACTTCTTAGTTCATTATGCAAAGGCATCTTAATATTTGACACTGTCGTTGCAAGACTTGCCATTAATTAGCTGTGAAAGTTTGTACTTGCTGTTGAAGTTTTATTGTTTTTAACCACTGGAACTAAACTGTCATTCCAACAGTGAAAATCAAAATGAAATCAGAGGAAAGTGGCAGCATCTGCTGGTACATGAAAATGCTTCTAATTTTAGGTTATTTCTAATTCAATGCTAAAGACCAAAGTACTGCTGGAGAGAGATGTGCAATTAGGCTGAATAAATCCCCTTTCCCACAACCTACCCTACTTCTGAGAATTATTTTGCCCTTTTCCCTACCAAAAGAATCCATTCCACCTCGTGACTCTTTCAGCAAACCTCCTCAAAATCTCTCATAATCATCAAGTGTTCCTAGACAGAGTGTCCCTGCAGCTGCTAAGGCTGTCCTGATAAAGGTGTGACTCACCTCAATAAGCCAGGGTTATACTCTAAAAGCAGCCACTTATCAATTACATCAATACAAACCAAAGAAAGTCAGCTTGCTATATATATATTTTTTTTTTTATGTTCCATGGTGTGAGAAGAAATACTGGGGGAGAGAAGATCGGTGGGGAGAGAAAAATAAATGGGGATGTGATCATTGAGGAATAAGATCTTACTTGTGTTAAAAAGTGAAGCCCTGGCATGAGAGGGAGCTGCATGAAGACCGGTGAAAACGGAGCATGGACGTGGGGTAGAATGGGTGCGAGCGGGGCTGTGGCGGTGTCTCGGCTGCTATTATAGCTCCCGGAAAGTAGGAACTCAATCAGCGGCCAGGCGAGAGGCCCATTGTGCTGGAGTGTAATGGGAACTGTGAGATTTTATTAAGAGAGAGCAATTGCATGTGCTCCTCATCAGGGTTTCCATTGTGACACTGGTGGTCACAATGACGTCTGGGGAAGATAGAAACAAGGTATTTACAGTCTTATATTCAGGAGAATAGACAGCTCCCAGAAATAGGGTTCTACTTTGACGTAAGGGGCTCTGTTACCTATAATTGTCATGGCATCCTCTTGTTAGGGCCGTTTTCTTTTTTTACCCTTTCCCATTCGGCTCAGTCTATTTTTCCTACACTCTTTGCCTTTCTTAGTTCCACTCTTCTCTCCTTCCCACACATTTCATTTCTTTGCATTTTAATTTGTCTATGACTTCCCCGCATCCCTCTGTCTGCATTGTAGCAGAGCTATACTGCAGAAAGTCACCCGTAGCAAGTTTTGTCTTTAGAGTAATTGCTTGCATAGTAAAGCCCTATGTAGATGAGACAATTGGAAGGAGTCGAGAAAAAGGTGTGGGAGGACAGCACTGAGAGAAGGTGTGTCAACTTGACTAGTGATGGTTTGATGCTGTCAGAGCTGGGTTCTACAAAATGTGTTCATTCTCCCTTGGTGAGTATTGCCAGTTGGAAAAAGGGCATGGTGACTAGCGTTTACTTGCATACAGCTTCATGGTTGGAATACATTCTTAGGCTGTTAAAGGATAAATTCCCTTAAATCATAATATCTTCATTGCTGAGAGTTCTAAGACTTCCAACAACTATGTGATTGATATTAAAAATCTAACGTCTTTTGTTCTATTACAGGTTAGTTCTGTTTGCTTTTTTTTGGTATTTTTCTGGACTAAATGTTTACTTACACTTCTTAAAAATGGGTTTCAACAAATCATTGGAGACACGAGTTTCTTGTGTTTTGCATTTTCGGCACAGGACTCATTTGATGCCGTGCTCTTTAACATGTCATCTGAATCATTTCTTTGCTACTCCTGACCAATTACTTAGGCGAATGGACTGTCTTTCCCCATAAAATCACTTTGCTCGTTCTGAAACACGGCAATGTGAGATTAGATAAATTGCTACAGTTATCCGATCAACAAGCAATTTACTCTCATTTTATATAAAAAAAAAAAGATGATTCTTACATCGCTTTTAAGGTTAGACTTTGAGGGCATTCATCTCGTGCGAGTGTGTGATGATATTCTATTAAATATCAAGCCTCCCTCATCATTCTCTGTCCTGATCCTAGCTCTGTCCAAATTAATTCAAACCTACTCCTCACTGGTCCATGCAGCCACGACTGCCACTCCATCACAGCCAATCTGATAAAGGGATGAGAGAGGATATCATGTGTTCCTCACACAAATCCTGCCTGTAATCCGTACATTGTTGTTGTTCTGCTTCCCTCACTGTAATCTCCTTGCAAGTCCTTTCTGTCCCCCCAGTCCACCAAATATAGTATATCAAACATCTCGGTCAGCAGCAATTTGAGGCAGATAAAGGAAGAGTAAGAAGACAGTTAACTGAAAAAATCTTTATGAAGTACCAGGTTCCCTGTGAGAGAAGGTTGCTGATAGTGCCAGTATGTGGCATAATACTGCTACAAATGCTGGCCATCTGATAATGAGGCAGGGCAGAAGGGGGTGGGGGTAGGATTACATTCCCCAACAGAGATAGGGACCAGCACAGGCCGTATGTGGTCCAGTCCCTCATAATCCCATTTGACCACAATTCATTTAAAGAGGAAGACAGTCAAAGAGTAGAAAGCAGACTGAGGGATGGAAAGATGTGTTTGAAATGAATGGATTGCACAGCCTTAGAGACCAATGTTACTTTAATAAACAGATTAATTCTCTACTTTAATTCCATCAACATGATAAGCGGAAGCGAATGGATGGATGGATGGACAATCGGCAGCTCTGAACAAAGCCTTTCCCTATTATTTTTTCTGCTGTTCACCCCACAGAGGTGACTTAATTTTACTAGTGCTATTCAGCAGTGACTTTATTTCACTGTATCACACGCTCCATCTGTTAAGGTCTGAGAATTCAAAGTGATTGCTGTCGCATGGTATTTCTCTGATGTGGCTCGATATTTGTTACAAATGCGGCCCCAAAATGAGCCACCCGAAGCGTAGGTAAAAGTTGCATGCATGCATACTCACAGGTAACAGTTTGTTCCCAAATACACACCTGCAGGAGCCCACTTTAAAACACATTCTCCATCTTCACCAGGCCTTTATTTTTATCCTGATGGTGACAGTTCGGATCATGTATGGCATCTAAGCCCATTAGCATCAATAATACGGTTTGACAAAGGGACAAAAAAAACCTGAAAATGGATACAGACACGATGAGAAACGCAGTGAATTAGACTAACCCCTGAAAAGGGCGCACTGCAGCGCAGCTGACACGGACTATAAACTTGTAGACATGAACTGAAAGCACTGATTTTGAAGTCTACAATAGGTAGAACCACGGTTAAGCTTTGACATGAAATGTCATTTGTGTTTGGATTGGATCGTTGCCTGTGATTAACAAGGGAAGAGCCAGGTGTTGTAGAGCCTCGGGGTCAGTTTGGGGCTCTGCTGGCTGGTTGATAGTGGCAAAGCTCCACTGAACACTGTAAACTTGACTGTATGCCACAGGATTCAATTTACAAGCTGCTGGTTTAAGCTGGCACGAAGAACCACCCTGTTGTTTGCACCAGGACACGCTGTCTGTTTTCTAGGCTTTTTGTCCTGCAGTTAACGAGCACTCTAGCGGGAGAGAAACTGTAATGGTCGAATATGGCTGTGATAATGGCAGACTCTTTTGTGTGCTCACAATGGTACAAAACCTGTCCTCACTGAGAGGAAGGAAAACAAATGAGGAAAAAATAAACTCTCAGTTTGCAATCCTGCAAAGCCTGCTGCTTTTATGTGATGTGCTGACTGAGGGCTCAGTGCTCTCTGCCTGTGGATCTGGATTCCAGTCAAGGGGATCACGCATGCCCACACCCCACCAACCCTCTCATATCATTTCCCCTTCCCTCCACAAGCACATGTTTGTCACACATTTTCTCACTTACAAAGGTGCTCACACAGGTACACCGTGGCACTGCTCTGTATTCCTGCTGTATTCTATGTAATGCATTTTCATGCATTTGAGAAAAAAAAAGTGCTGATTGAATACATTAAATGAATATTCAGAGTTGGCTGTTTAACTGTTTAACTTCACTGGATAAGAAAGCAGTTTCAAAACCAGCATATGGTAAGTAAGGAGGTGCAATCACAGACTGTAAACTAATCAGAACAGTTTTCCGGAACAAACACAAAGGCTGCTTGTTATTAGAGCAGTTTATGTTGCATATTGACAGTCAGTTTTTCAGGTTTTTCAGAAAACACACAAAAAAACGGAAGCAAATATGACTTTTTTTGTCAAAAAATGACTTAGGCCATTATTTTAGGAAGGTGACGATAAGTGAATATCACTTGCTTGTAATAACGCACGGTTTAGGATGTACCGTTCAGAAGAAAAAATATTATGAATCTTCAAAGGACTCAAATTAAGAAATCTCAAAGAAAACAAAAGCAAGAACATTCACTTGGTGAACTAGCACAAAGCAGAAAATGAGAGCTTAACACAGCAACTGTAACAAGCAAAGAAATTCATGGTGCGCCAAACAGCGGGTGCACACAATCAATCCCAAATCTATGTCAGTTAGAGATCAGAACTCTTAGAGATGAAAGGGTTTGAAGAGGACCGGAGAGATTTTTTCACAATCACAAGGAGTCCACAGGTGTCTGGGGTGAAGAACCATCTTTTGCTGACAAGACTCTGATGACATTGTCAGTTAGTGAACTGCAATGAGAGTTCAGCACAATTAATCTCTGCCCGGGGCCCTTTAGCAACAGCTACACTGTCAAGCTGCTGATGAGCTTGTCCAGAGTGACCACACTCTGTCTTCAGCTGATTAGTCAAGAGTGTTTACAAAGCCACCACAACTGTGGGCAGCCATTTGTCAGATGCCCTGTAATTAATCCATTTCCATGGGAGCCTGTTGGGAATCGGTGGGGATCACTAAGGAGGCCCTTGAAAGGCAATTATAAGACACACAAAAACTCAACTCTGAGACACACACACACGGAAACGACAAAGAGACACAGACATGTTTTGAGCGACACTGGAATCTGATGTGTTCCTAGCCCTTTGACTCTGAGTAAGAGGTTTGATTAGAAAAAAAAACACAGATCAGAACCTGAAGCAGCTGCTGCTTCACAAGAGACAGTTGGGAGGTGTTACAGAGGATGGAAAAAAAATACTTATTATTGTTGTCAAAGCCATTTTTAGACTGCACATGCAACAACTACACTGGAAGCTTCATTCCTGTGTTAAAGTGACATTAAAGGGCTGTTAATGTTGCTCACTGCTTCCTTTAGAAACACAACAGTGATGGAAAAAGACACAGTGCACAAAATTTGCCAAAGGTGTGAGACTAGACAAAAAGTGGGTGCCAACTTCACCCACCTTTAGACTCTGAGTTTCATGCACTTGTGCAGGACAAACTCTGAACATCATTTTCAACTTTTCAGCAAAGATACACTTTAATTATAAGCCTACATTTCTCACAAAACACAATGTTCCTAAAATAAAACTTTTTTTTTTTGCAATGAATACACAATCTTCCGTGTTCCTAACCATTATTGTGACTGCACGTAGTTCAAGCTTGTGATACCTTAAAATGACTAGGGCTGAACTACCCTGATTGCTGCTACCAGTGTGCTCATACATAAAGTCGACATATTCAGATGCCATCAGATTAACAGAAAAAAGGAGTGCATGACTGAAAGGGGCTTAAGTAGGCTCATTTATCCAGACACTTTAAGGTCAGCTGATCTTTTTGCCATGACAGGCAATATTTGAGTGTAAATGGTTGACATTTCCAGGAGGATGTCTTGAAGAGAACCTTACAGAGAATTGCGATGATGGGAAAGGCAGTTCACAGGTAGTATCTACAGGAGTGGAAAAAAGGCCTGTTGCTTAGAGAGACAGTAAAATGCTCAACCTTGTTTTGTTACCCACGGAATCAATGTGAAGCTATGCCATGCTAATAAAGATATCCTCTGATAATAGCATCCGCATGCCACAAGAGGCGATTTATGCTTAATAACAGGGAAAACGTTTCTTCAATCACTCAGGTGTTTGACACCATGCCTGAGTGCGCAATGCTATCTCCAACTCAAGCAGAGAAAACAGATGTCCAGTGTCTCCCTATAGTGCAGTATCCAGCTCCCACAGGGCATGCACAAAGTCACCCAGTCACCCATGCATTAAAGAGAGGCAGCTGCCAGAGTGTAAGTGTCCAAAAACTCAGTGAGAGACAGATATAAACAAGCATGACAGTTGGTTTTGGGGATGCGAAGAACACTGATTGACAGAGCTCTGTCGGCCGGATTAGAGACGTTCATTTCGTCCTGAACTCAATTATATTTTACAAAGGCTGACATCCCCAGTTAATTGCAGCCTTTCCACATGAGGGAATTATTTGCACTTCTCAATTCCCTGGCCATGTGTACTCTGTTCCGCATGTACAGGCTTCATCTAATATGTGGAAATATTGCAAATTAGATCAGTGAAAAAAAAAACAGCAAAAGAAAAAAAAATGAGTAAAGAAAAAACTTAGGGAAGTGTCGAGGGGCAGAAAGGAGTGAAGTGCTAGTGCAACTTTAAGAGAGACGCATCTGGGTGAGCAGTCTGCTTCAGTCTCTCAAGTGTGTCTGGATCTTAACTCTGAGACAGCTTAGTTCAGAGACAGATGTAGAGTGACAGCGCTGAGATGATTGACACGGTGATGAAGAGACGAGGAAGAGAGGAGAAAAAGGTTGTGCAGCGCCAGTGGCTCCACCGTAATGAAAATGTGAGTCTTGCCCAAGGAAGGATGTGACAGGAATCCCAGGCTGGATTTGTGCTGAGGAGGTAATGTCAGGGTGGTAATGTCAAGAAAGCCCACAGGCCCGGCACAGGAATTTCTGCATATGTGTGCCAAAGTGCATTCATACCTGTGTGTACATGTGTGTGTGTTTTTTTTGTGCATCCAGTGCGTGGGAACAAAAAAAAAAAAGCAAAAAAAAAAAAAAAAAAAAAAAAACTCCAGGGCGGTATATCCTGGATTATCCAGCCATTTCTGATTTACCCTCACTCCTCTCAGCAGACATCCCATGGCTGACATGTGTCACACACAGCCAGATTATCAGACCTCTAATCCACCTCTGAGGCTGACTGGGTGGGTGAGTGGGCTTCAGAGGATCTGCCACACCGAGAATATTCCAGTACCTAGCCTTTCAGGAGTTAAGGGGGGGGGGGGGGGGGGGGGGGGGGGGGGTGTTGTTGGTCTCCTTACTGTCACTGTCGCTGTATGTTCGAGGTGCCATGTGGCCTTGGATTAGATTTGTTGCTCTTGCTGACATTTGGACAGACAGCTGTCAGCAAAATCAAAACACTATGGAGGCCCATATCTCTCTGCTACCCTTGGGCTATCCCTGATTGTGGGGAAGCTAATCCTGCATCGATGTTTTTGTGGTCTTGTTTGTTACAGTGGGTATCAATGACATCACTAGCGCTGACATTGGCTCACCAGCAAACAACACCATTGTTTGTCTTTGTCTGTGAAATACTGGGTCAAAAACATTGCCAAATGGGAAAAATGTACTGCCAATGAGGTACCAGAGTAAACAAGTAGACAGGAAATATTTACTGATAATAATCTCATCAAACAGATGAATGAAGCTTTTCTGAGGAGTAAACATCTTTTTTTTTGTGTGTGCGTTAGATTTCTGAAGATATGATATGGTATAATACAGTATATGCTGCAGCTATCCAGAAGTGCAGTCACATAGACCCCTGAAAAAAAAAAAAGATTCATTTTTACATTTCATAACAGTGAAAATACACAGAGACTCATCACGAGTGCCTAGGCTGTTTAGCTCTTCTCAGAGACACCTGACATTGATCTTTCATTTGGTCAATGGGGCCCTACTAAGCAGAGTTGCAGCAGTATAGCAGTGTCCCACTATACAACTGTATAAAGTATTAGGATGATCATAGCATGTAAATGTATATCCAGACAGACATGCATGCTGTATGGCTGTTTGGGAAAATGCAAAGCAAATAAACACTAATGCAGTTTATATATAGAAGAAAGCTAGGAGATTTATAAATGGATCGGATTACTATGAGCCAACCAAGAGAATAGTTATTCAACTACATGCCTTAAATTTTTATGATTTTGGTGATCTCAACACTGCACTGATAATGTACAAAGCAAAAAATAATCCCTTACAAACTGTATTTAGTGGTTGTTTGAATTTAGTGAGCTACAGAATGAACTCAGAGGAAAAGGTGTGCCTTAAAAAGCAGAGCAAATATTAATATGTCTAAAGATGTCCGAGGGGTAAACTTCTGGAACAGCTTTGACAAGGAATTAAGACAGTTCACTTTGCAAATTTAGGTGGCAAGCAAATATAAAACTTAAGTATGACTATCATTGTTTATGAAAATTATTTTTTGCTTTCATTTATTTATTTATTCTTAATTTATTATTTCCTTTGTTCTCTATTTTGGTGAAATCAAGTATTAAAAGTATTTTAATAAGTACTTTTAATACTTTAAAGCTAACGTTAAAGCTTCTGCCTTTTTTCCCCCATCAATAATTTGTGCTTTATGCTTGTTTCATTAAATTTTTTAATGTCAGCATTTCTGTTTATGGAGATTTTTTTGGTTGCTGTAATTTTGAAAATTAAAAAAAAATTAAAAAAAAAAATCCTTATAATTGTAGCATTATTGTTCTTTAAAAAATGTGATGCTTTCCAGGCGAATGTGTTAACCACTCAGCTATAAAATATTTATTTTTGGATTACACTTGTCAGCTTCTAGTAGTTAAAGTTGATTGAGAAAATGCAAACACCCTCATGCTCTAACTCTAACTGGGCAGTGGGACAGATAAGGTCTCCGCCAAGGATGGGGACTCCCTGCTGCTGCTGCAAGGCATTCCACTGATTAACACAAGTCAATTACTCTTAGTGTCAGTGTCAGGTCTGCTAAAGACAGCCTTTCTCCTCATCTCAAAGAAGATGAGTAGCTTACCAGACCACCAACTCCAGTTCATCCAACTCCCCATTAGTTGGAGCAAACCAGTGAATCCTGACCTCGGAGACCCCTGACTCAATACTGCCAGCTTATTAATCTCGGGCAGTTTCAGGTCAGACTAGAGTGCTGTTGCTGTAATGATGTAAACAATTCATAGTGGTATAATACTGTGAGACAATTATTTTTTAAGTTATTGTTCTGTCATTGTTTTGAGTGTGGGTGTTGCTCTCCATCTGGGGAGATAGGGAAGTCATTAATTCTGCACAGACAGTTTCCAATCACAGAAATTACGTAAAACTAGTATTAATGCAGTAATACTTACAACCTTTCCACCCATATTTTGGTTAAGGTCAGATGTCATTCAATAGATCTCATAGACAGTGCGAAATCACTGACTTCTACATGTGTAAGACAGTTTAAAAGCAAAAGAAAAAAAAATAACATTTGAAAACTACTCTCGCTGCACCACCGTGGGGCCTCTGTGAATGATGTGGAGACAATCGTACTGTCGTCATGTCATGGTTGAGGTAGTCATGCAGGAGATGTAATGTATTCTATGTGTCCGGGCTGAGCTGTTGCAATACTATCTTCATGGTTAAATGTATCCCTGGAGACAGCAGTGCAGAGGTTAGAGCGCAGAAACACATATTGAAGACTGCCCACCTCTCTGCTTGAGGGCCTGGCCACCAACCTCACAGATTTTTAATAGCACACTAAAATGCTGTGTAAAGACTAAATTGCTGCCCTCAATGGGCAACAGATGATGGAATTAAAGAGATTTAGAGCTGTGGGGGAAACAGCCTGCGGAACGAGGGAAGAGAGGAAAGAGGGCGGCAGAGCACACCAAGGCAGCATCTGGCCCTTGTAGGGGCAGCACAGCTCTCTGGGAAGTCTCTGTGGAGCGAGAAAGGGGCTGACTGATAGCTCTTTCTAACACCCACTATGTGCACAGACTGGCACACACCTACTAGTAACACCTGCTGCACCCATATGGTGATACAATATCACCTTATCACCTAAACAAAACTAGAACATGTGAGGCGTAAAAAAAAGTTCCCACCGTGAAATTGTGAGGGCATCGCACAAAAAAACACACTCATTCCAACCCTACCCCTACTCGGGGTAACCATAGCAACCCCTCACCTGTCGTCTCCTTGACAAGAATAAGCACAGAGCCAGGTCAGAGTGACACATTTTCTCTAACTCACAAACATGCGGGGTGATTTTTCATGTGCCGTGCAGTTCCTCATAATCTCTCATATTCTTACCAGAACATGAGCAGACACATAACAGCCTACTCTGTGCACACCAAATTTATCATCTGTCTATTCTCATACCCTCCCTTTGTTCTCTGCTGTGCTCTCCACTCTCTGTTTGCCTCTCATTAACTAACACTTGTACTGCCACTGACATACACATAGACACATGCACACGATGACACATTTCAGCTTTACTACTCTTGCCAGAGGAAGCTGGTAAAAATGGCAACATTTATCCTGACCTGGCATATTCTGAGCCCAAGTGAAAATGTGGCCCACTATAAAGGGCCGGTGGGCTACAGCAGCCTCTCTATTCATTAGAGACAAAACCTGGATCTGTGGCATGATCTGGCTGGCTGGACTTATGAATAGAGCCAACAATCCAGCTACAGCACACTCTGCTAACCTTTATACCGTGAGGTTCTGCCTGGATGTATACGCCATAGTTTGAGAGAGGAGGTGCGTGTGTTTTGTACTACAGAGGGGGTAGGTATTTAAAAAAAAAAATAAAAAATGGAACTGACGATGACAGCTCCGTGCTGCATGTGAGCTCATGCTACAGCCAGCACGCACAGCATAACGAGGACAGTGATTTGAGACAAACAGCTGCAATATACTGGGCGACAAGTCAGTGAGAACACCAGCAAAGAATTTACTAACTGCAGCCTCATCCCACACAAACTTGTGCTTTTATCTCATCCCAAGTGTGAAGGAAAGTTAAAAATAATTCAGAGTAGAAAGAGGGGGCTAGGAAACTGACACATTCCAACGAGCTCTGGTGTAAAAGATGAAGCTAAATCAGAGTGCTGTTGATATGTAAGGGTGGGACAGGCTTTGTCCCAGGTGATAAGAAGGGTATGGGCCTCATCACCTTGCCTCTTTTTTTTCCCATTGCTTTCATCTTGCTGCACACCGCAGATCCAGTGAGTCACCCAGTGAGCAAAACACAGCCAAAACCAATAGCCAGCAGATAGCATCTCTTACGCTAACAAGCTTTCACTTGGGGATACCATCAGCTCCCTGGTTTTCTCGTACAGCTAATTAGGGATGGACTGAGAAGCAGACCTGCAGCTATCTATACACCCTGTTTTTATCCTCTCTTTTCTCAATCCTTTTCAAATCTGATGTTTTTCTGTCTCTGTCCTGCCCTTCTTTGTCTCACTCTCTTACCATCTTCCGCTCTTCCTCTCAGTCTTCGAAGCATATCTCTCACTCAATTGCAACCACACTTTATTCACCTTATATGCCCCTATCTACCATCTTCCAATCCACTACCAACACTGCCGTCACTGCCACTGTGTCCAGCCCAAGGCCACTACTGCCTCTTAATCCCATTAGACCAAACACAATCAATTATCCAGCCAGCCATAAGGATCTGAGAGCATTAAAAGGTTAGCTCAGGAGATTTAAAGCCATTGATGTCTATGACAGGAATGCACCCTACACCTCCTCCTTCAAGCCCTCCCTGCTTACCAGCGTAGTAGTGTGTGTATGTACGTGTGCATGTATGTCAGCACGTGTTCATCAACATGACACCCTGGCACCAACTTGAGCCACCATGCATCGCTAGCGGATCTTTAATCATGTCCCTGCAAGTCCTGGCAAATTACTGCCTTGTGATGGTAATCGATAAAGCGATAAACACAGCCAGGGACCGAAGCAGCTGGAGCGAAGAAATACCGCTGCGGCCACTGGTTCAGGTTTTTTTTTTTTTTTTTCCCTCTCATAATCTGATCCCCTCTTGCACAGTGTAAAAGAAAAAAAAAAAAGGAAAAGAAAAAGACTCTCTTCTTCCAAGAGGACCATTGTAGGTGAGAGAACAATGCACCCTGACACACTGTACGTGCACTGAGAGTTAGAAAAGTTGCGAGATACAGGGGCAGGTCAATCTAATGCAGGCAGATAGAGTGATATAATCATATTGTAATCTGTAGACTCATCTCACCTCCCTCCATATGTCCCACCACTGGCTGGCTATAAACTCAATGCCCCAGTGGCGTTCCATTCATCGCTTGATCTAATTCTCATACTCCCTCGCCTTTATCTATCCCATACACTCTTCTCCTACACTCTCTCCTCACTCACTTGTTCCTTCTCAGGCGAGAAAATTAAATATGATCATTCCTCTTCAAAGGCACCACTATTAGCCACATAATGAATATTCAGTTAATGTAGCAGAGTGAAGACTGTGTGAGTAACAGAAATAAGTGACAGCAAAAGGTAAATTTCTTGCACTCATTTTTGACAGCACACAGCAAAACTACTAAAAGCACATGAGTAACATCCCATACAGACTATATAGCCAATAAATTTCAAGCATGAATTAATACACACGTCTTATTACCGTGAATAGACAGCTCTGTGGCATTTAACGGTGTGGTTGTGCATCTACAGCATCAGAATCTAATACATCACTTATGGCTTAATAACATTTTCAATGATGAATCACTGATTATGGTGCTATTATGAAAGACTTCCTCAAATCACGTGTCCCTGAAGCAATCTCCACTGAAAAATGATTTTCCTATGGCTTGCAAGGCACTGAAGCACTTGTGGCTCCATCTTAAACTCCCCTGCTAAGAACTTGTCCGTTTGTGTTCCCGATGCAGCTGCCAAGCACCTTCTCCACTGGGATTCAAATGTGTTTCCTCATGCAGACACGATAGCCACTTTCCAATTTCAACTTCATCTTAAAACACCAATTTCTACCGCCATGCCGGTGATTGAAATATGAAACCCTGCATATATACAGGCCATTACAGAGAATACAAGGCTACAGCTGCTGTCTGTCTGCCCAGGGAAGTGAGTGGAGAAGAAACAACAGGGATCAGCTACGACCAGAACACATTTCTATTTATTTATTATTCAATAAGGCTGAATTGGCCCCTGACCCCCAGTAGCAGCTCATGCCAAACTACCCTCAAAAGAAAATCGCAGTATTGCTGAATCGAGAGGAAATCAAACAGAATCCCTGGGGCTCAGTGGTATGAGAGTTCAAATCTGACAGAATTTGATGAGTCTCCCCTTTGAGTAATTCCTTTTTTTGCTGTTTTTGATTTATGTGAACATATTTCAGAAGCACAAACATTCACTTTCTAGGGCAGTACCATCAACACAGACATGCCGACATAGAAATAACAAGTAAATAAGTGAGTTGCCCCAATAAGCAGAGTCGTTGTACGCATCCTAAATGATGAGCATTTTTCTAAGATTGCTTTTGCACCTGCTCTTGCCTTCGCTCTCTTTCCAACCCTGCAAACCAGTGTTTTTTTGTTTGTTTGTTTTTTCCAGGGACAACATGTATTGTTTTTATCTTTCTGTTATGCCCCTCCAATTTTCAACAGAAAATTTGATGAGAAGGAACTTCTAACCTTATTTCAGCTGAGCAAGAAAGACAAAGAAGTAACTGTTGCTCAAGAGCAAAAAAAAGGAATGAATTGAATAGCATGGCACATAAAACATACGCCAGAAAATATTTGGGGAATGAATGTAGAAGGGGGAGCAAATGCTGCAATTACACTGTTGTTTGCAGCTCCCAAGGTTGTTTCAGCTGTTAATTAGTTCAGCTTGATGGCTTGCATCCATTGGTGCAGTCTAACCCAGTTAAGTCAGTTGCTCAATGAGTTTTCTCTGGGCCTTAAATACTGAACCACTTCTCTACAGGAACCTGGCTCAAGGTTGGCACCGCGGTGTCAGTCAAGCCCAGTGTCCGACACTGAAAGTCTGCCACGCTCCTCAAGTGGCTGCCAGAGAACACTCACCAAGGTTACGTCTGTCAAAGGCAATGAATATCCTACTTATCTCAATCAAAGTCCTTCACAAAATCTTTGAGGGATTGGTTCTGCTTGTGCTTCAAACTCGGAAAAATAAGGGCATTAACTCTTATTGATGAGGGGGGGAAACAGTCACCCTGTTGCATCTAAATTGAACAGCTTGACAGATAACATCTTGAATTATTAAGCCGCAACCAATCAAATAAGAATCTTCAATTAATCAATTAAAATAGTTGCCAACCATGTGAAACAGATGAATGCATTTGCATATTCTTGTTTGTCATACCTCTCATCTGTGTAAGGGGAAGAACACATTCAGTGCTACTCAATTTCTCATATGTGTTTAGATGGGAAGAGTGACAGGGCTTTTGATAGTGATAAATAGAAAAGTAAAATACACGCTTCATACTGAACATTTTTTTAAATTTGCAGCAAATAGCTGTAGCAAAAAGCCAAGTACTGAAGTGAAAGCATTTCTCCTTGCTTTATATACTGGATACAATATGAACAGTGATGTTCAGTTAATAGTAGTTCATTATTAATGTGCATGTACGGTAATGACTGTGCTTAAATGCCAAACCACAGAGAGATAAATTAACATATCTTCATGTCCCCAAAGTCAATCTCAAAGAAATGAATTGTGCAGTAATGACAATAAATTACCGCCCTTTTGTTTCCACAGGATATAATCTATAAGTTGGTTGACAGGCAATGTAAATGTGTTGTTTGTGCAGCATAAATCACTAACTAACAATGTTAACACCTGTGGATTTTCAAAAGTAAAAGAAATCCTCTTTCAAGCCTCCCAACTGCTCAATATTTCACACATAATATTAAATGATCTTCTGTGCAGTGACATCATGCGCAAGTGGAGGAATGAGCTATGATGGATGCTGTGATAATTATAATTTCAGTGATATAAAAGCGAGGTAGACAGACGCTTGGTACATCAGCTTGTTTGTATCTAGCGAGTAAACGCTATCACGAAATAACAATGAAATGACAAGCATGTTTTTCTTAAATGCTGGAGCCTTTTTGAGTATGATCATGCCAGGGCATTCACCTGTGTGCGAGACTCTGTGTGTGTGTGTGGTTGTTTGTCTGATCCCTGCAACATCTTCCATCTCCAGGGGCAGCGGTTCCCTCTCTCATCAACCATACCCAGCCAATGTGACTGTCACTCCCAATCTGCAATGAGAGGGGAGCCTGCGCCTATTTTTATAAATGTATTCATATTCATTAGTCCTGAGTGTCATTCATAGCAGCAGTTCTTTAATGCGGTGCATAACCATCAGAGGCTGGAGGAGCCTGCCTCCTCTCATCTCACAAATTAATAACACAGGCAATCACTGCAAAGGTGCCTACTGTCAAACAACAATGGCTCCTGATTTCCATCAACTATGCACACTTCCTCATTTTCACATGACACACAAAAATCACTCAGTGGTTTTCCCGTAGGGAATCACACCAAAAATGCCATTGTACCAGCCTTTGAGATATGAAATCATTAATTTAAGTGAGAATTAATTACAGCCTTTTTTTTCCCCTTGACCCACCGCAATATTCTGCGTCATAACATCTTTGTGGCAGCCGGTTAATTGTGCAGAATAACTGTGTGAACGTTGGCTGCTAATGAGAGCAATTAGGCATTAGGCTCGCATGAAACTTCAAACACTTGCTCAAAGGCGCCGTACTTTGGCTTGATTGGCTTGTATGCGCCACATAGGGCACATGACGAACACATGATATTTCTCTGTGGTATCTGGGAAAATCAACTTTCCCAATAACACCGGCATGACTGCCCATTTTGACAAAAAATAAAGTTTACATGAAGACGCATCATTTGCGAATGCTTTTCTGTACGCTGCCCATCCATTTTCTTCTTGCACCATTTTGGGCACTGTGCATTCTTAAGTGATGGAAGTGGGCTGCTTCTCACAGCCTTGCCATGTTTTTTTCATGGCCATTGTTTCTGCTCCACCCCACTTTAAATCAACAGTACAATGCACTACCCCCGCCCCCTCAGACCCCCCCCATACCCCATTACTCCACCGTACTTCACTCTGGACAACATTAATAAAACAGGCTTTCAATGATGCAGCAAGGAACGCCCCATTGGGCTCTGAGCAGTGGTGTGATTAAAGCTTTTAAACACCGCCACCCTTTGAGTTTGCATATGTCAGCTCTGCAGTCTGTTTGTAAGAGGACCGGTAGGGTAAACGCTCTCTCTGTAGTTTGTCTTATCATGTATTTTTTGTTTTGTTTTGCTTTTTTCCTCCCCTATTTCTCACTAATGCAGTAAGGGCAAAACTGGGTCCACTTTAACATGCACAGTGATAAAGCAATATTCAGTAATAAAATTGGAACATCAAGAGCAAAGCCCACAAAGGAACATAAAGTAGAAAGGTACTTGCTGTACAACCATGATGGGTACAGTTCTAACAGCTCTATTCCTGTACTCATATATCATGCAAACCTTTTGTTACAGTATCTTTATTCCATTCTGTTTCTTGACAATTAAGTTGCAGTTTTTCTCCGCTCACAAAGCAAGAGTAGTCACTCTGAAGCATCTGAGACACCAGGAGATCGGTGCAACAAGCGCTGAAAGAACACATTTTAGACTGGTCACTTGTTCTCACAATTCTTTTGCTGCAATCTAATGATGCCAACGCCTTGAGTGATTTCAGAAATGGAAATCAAGACTACTTATTGAATTCATGTTGGCAAGAGCAACTTCATTTAACTGATACAATCCCACTGACTCTCCCATTTTTTGCAGGCGCCACGGGCAAGGAACATGTCCAGTATTGTTACAATAAAATATGTGCTCAAACATTTTTTTTCACTGGATGAGCAAATTACTCTTTGAAAGCACCCTCACCCACCCCCTCCACCACTTCCAAGTTCAAACAGCTTGACCAGCACTTTGACAAAGATTTGGGGACAATGATGTGGAAATGTAGCCCGGGGCCTCCGTAACAGCACCACAAGTCAGAGCAGCTGCAGCCATCATGTGTCCACATGTAGAATCTGCTCACTAAGAGGGACAACAATAGCCAACCCTCCTTTTTGTTGCTGCGGCAATGCTTTCAGTTAATTCAGGCATCACAAATCAGTTTTGAGCTATCATATGCATGTCATATGTGATGCAAATCTGATTTGGCTTTACTCTCTTGAGTGAAGCTCTGTCTCAGCCCAGAATGTGTTCACGCGGTCGCAGAATCTCCAGTGTGGAGACAGACATCCAATTTTGTCAGAAGACCTACTGGTGCAGTACAGTACACGTCCCCAGTAGGGGACACTTGGGCCCGTTTTTTTAGTTACTTCACTCTGGCTTTGAGACAAGAGGAGACAGTGACCGAGGCATTGGGACATGGTAGCCCCTGCAGAATTAAACAGGCTGCATCTCAAGCCCCAGTGACAGGAAATCTCACTCAGATCACAGAAAGCAGCACTGATTGCATCTGACATGTGCATCCTTTTCCTTCAGATACGATGCCTTTGTTTTGTCTGGATTACTTGTGTGTAGGCATTTGTATTTTAGTGTAGCCTCTTTCTGTTTGTGTGTTTATGTGTCTAAGCTTGTGCATGTGCATGCACGCGTGTGTGTGCAAGAGTCCATTCAGCCTGCTCCTCATCTAAAATTGAAACCGTGACCTTTTTATAAATATTGGCTGTCTGTGAGAGTACGCAAAACCTAAAGAGTGTGTAAAAGGGTGATTCCAAATTAAAAAATTAGACTCGTGGGGGATAACAAGAAATTGGTTGTGTCTAATCAGCCGAGTAAAGCGCTGAAATACAAGGGTAAATGTATAAAAGGCTGGCGGTAGGAGAAGTGGAAGGGTTACTGTTTGGGCTCAAACTGGGCACACTAATCCCTTTGATCCCCCCATTTTACTGTCAGCTGTTTCCTAGCTACCGTCGGATCTGCACAGAATTTAGGATTTGTGCTACTGTACACCACAGCAATCTCTACCCCACTGATGCAGCGCTCTCCTTTCTTTCCTCCATCAATACCCCACCCAGCATCAACATCCATGGCAATATTCATTTCTTTTTCTGTTCCCCTTTCTCCTCCACCTCACTGCGGTTGGCAGTGACTGCGACATGGCAGTGAGACAGGTTAAATTGGAAAGTATTTTGCACAGAGGGCCATCAGAACATGACGCTTCACACCGAAAAAGCTGATTCTGATTTTGTCTATTCACATGAGACACCATGGCTGTGCCCCACTTTCATTAGTTGTGCTGAAAGTAGCATTCAAATACTGGTCTTTTGAGAAAGCTCTATTTAGCGATAATGAAATAATCTACATGTATTTGTGTCAATGCATGTGTTAGAAAAAGGAAATGTGTTTGGGTATTAGCATACTTGCACACTTTTGCTGTGTGCATGCTTATGCATCTGCTAACATGCATTAAAGCAATAAAGACACTTTATTGGATTCCTCTTTCAAGCTGCCTTTGAAATTAAAATAAATAGGCAAATGTATCTGCGCAGGATCTCTTTCATCCTTGTCAGTATTGGTTGCTTTTAGAGGTGCAATGCACCACAGACTTCCCACTTAACCTCTGAGGAGCTCTCCCAAACTGATCCTAAATCATTCCAGGCAGAAACACATGGCCAACTCGATTTGCGTATTGGCAGATTCATGCTTCATTGTCAAACACTGGCTCTCCATGGCTCTGCGCCCATTAATCCTGTAAGCATGTAGAAGAATGAATACCACAAGTTTCTCAATTTGCCAATTTCAATAGGAGCTGCCAGGCTGTATTGATTTTGTATGTATGGTACACTTGCATAATTTGTATCATTCACACAGTCAAACTCCCTCTTTTCTGGAGGCTTTGTTCATTGTTTGTATGTTGATGAAGTACTGTAAGGCTTTACCAGTCATTGCTTTCTTTGGCATATACATGAAAACGCAATGATCAAGGACACAGTCACATACAGCGTCACTCAATATACAAGAAAAGACAGAAAAAAATATTTATACAAAAGATCATCAAGTTGAAGTTTGCGTTTTAGGTGTGACTCTATCTACCTACATGCAAGCTTCTTTATAAGAAGTAAACAGCATTTGTCTGGGCTTTCATCTGAAGTTGAACCCCTTCTTATGCTTTTAGTCTTGCACCTGAAGCACTTTTATGGCTCGTACTGAGGGGGCCAAGGAAAGGGAATCCAGATGTGACACAAGCCATAGAGAAGAAGCCAGCAGTACCACTGTCAGTGCCTGTCACCATCACACTTCTTATGAGGCACTCTGCTGATGTCACAGGCAAGGACGGCGATCAAAGATATATGTACATTAAAGTGCCGCCGCGCTACAATGACAACCTGCTCCACTCTGCCATGCCTACCAGCTCAGAATTCCTTATCAACAAACACAAACGCTCTGCTGGGTGTGATGGTAGGTATGAGTTTCTGTAGATTTATCTCAGTCGATGCCTTTGGATCTTCCATACTTTAACATCCACGATGATATCCCCAATGCAAGAGAGATACTATTTGCACACCACTTGTTTTTTAGTCAAGGTGGAGTACTGTCAAGCCATGACGGCGGTGGGGGTGGGGGTGGGGTGGTGGGTGGGGGTAGGGGGGCTGATGTTGAGCTTCCCATTATCTTGGAAAAGTGTAAAATGGCAGGTGTTTGGAAACAAAATCAGCCTCAAATTGAAATCTCATGTGTCTAAGAACAGGACAATGGGAAATGAGAAGCAGCTCTGGTCCTAATCAATAATGAGCACAAGGCATGAAGATGCAGCAAAAGGCATTTTGTCATCCCCCCTAGCGGGTCTGGTAAGACTGCTGCCAAGTACAGACTGAGCAGAGCAGCCCTACTGTTAGGGAGCACTGAGACTCCTTCTTTACAGACAAAACCTTGCCTTGATAGAAAGTATGCCATGGATTGGACAAGTTTGCCCAGCCACCTACTGACCCCACAGTCATTCTTTGTACATTTCTAAAAAGTGTAAGCAGCAATGCAAAGGTGCCAATTTCATCTGGAAAATGCAGCTTTGAAGGTCAAACAAGAAGCCAGAAATGAAGCACTAGAAGCACAAACAGGAATCTACCCTTTCTGACCTCTTTACTGCCATTTGTTGAGGGTCCGGTTGTTACGCAGACTCTTTGTGTCTGTACCAAGTTTAACAGCAATACTGGCACATCTATTCATGTCATCACTTACTGCAAGGACCTGCAGCAGGTAGTAACGCTGTTATTGGATTGGTTAGAAGTCAGGACAAGAATGGAGCAGAATGTCAAGATGTGAAGTCATTCATGTGAATGGACAGAGAAAATAGATACTTGTACCACGTTGTTTTTACTAGGATAGGAAGAAAAAAAAAAGTACCCACCACCCCCGCCTCACCACAGTTTTTCCTCCATTTCTCCACGTCTTTGTCTCTTTTGCCATTTTATTCACAACACAAGAATACACTCACCAGTCCCCAGGAGGGGCAAGCTGGATGAGAGCAGAGATTCAGTGAGCACATTATGCTGTAAAAAGCATTGTTTCTCACCACAGTTTTCCTTGAGTTGCCTTTGTGTTGTTTAAATGTTTACATGGAACAGCTTGGGGGCTTGAAGGCAGATGTATGGTCCAAGAATACTGGGTAAGTACAATCCCTCTTTTCCCTGGACGGAAGTATTGACACAATTTTAAAGTCTTTCATATGGCTCCTTACAATGGCATTTTGAATAAGAAGCATGCACAACATCTTGTTTCCTTTTGAAAATGATATTAGACAAATTAAGTGAAAAGCGACACTTCACATTCCCTTCCCTACAGCATTCAAGGTCACGTCCTGTTTGAGCTTATGTCCCAGCTCAGGGCCCTTTCTGAGACATTTTTTTTTGTTGATAGTTGAGGTGCCTCCCAGCCTTGTGTCAAATTGATTAGACATTTAGCCAGGAGAATTAATATGTGAAGAATTTGCCTGTTTCCCCTGCAGCACTCCACCCCCCCAAGTCTCATCTGTAAACAAGGAGACATGGAAATGAAACCACTCTTAGCTATGTGATTAAAATAGGCCCCAAAAGAAGATCTTGCCTTCAGATCAATGCTGTTGTTATTGAAAAATTTAATTTGAGTACCGTATACCTTGCTCAAACTGTAGTTTTGACTCAGTAAGAGAAGATGGACTCTCTGTGGGTAAAGAATCAATCTATATAATACATTTTTGTGGAGTGAAGTTCCCACAGGTTCTTACATATCTTGTGTTCTCAAGCTCACATTAAGTCCTGAACACTAACAATGCAAAAAAAAAAGCAGACAGCAGCAGAGCAGACATATGGAAGGAAATAGGACTCTTTGCCATATGCAAATAGCCATTACCATAGCCCTTTGGGCAAATGGCAATTACTGGGCAAGGGGCTAATGCCAAAACCCTGCAGTATGAGTTAATTTGATTACATTTCCTTTATGAACTATAAACACAGTTTTGCTGCTCGACTGAGCCAATTAAAGGCTTCCTGAAGCTAAAAAGCGTTGACAGCACAACAGCCCTATTGTTCTTCAACAATAAACTTGATTGTAATCATTTGTCACACTTAAACCCATTTGAGGCATTTGTACTTTTCTTTTTTCAGAAACCTTACCCTTAATTTAGCAGGAAAAAAAAAAAAGAACTGGCTTTTTCATTCATTGATAAGCACAGATTTTTTTTTCTTTTTCCTAATTCAGCTGTAATATGTTCTATTTTGATGGATGAAGCATCCTGTGACAAAAACAAACAAACAAACAAAAAAAAAAACAGCCAGCAGACATGAAGGGACGAAAAAAAGGCAAGCTGTTTGATTTGGAAATCGTAAGGCTGCCACCACATTTCACCTGAGGCTGTGCAAACCACTAGCAGGTCTCTCCTGGCATGAGCCAAATTGAGAAGTAAACAAGCATTTAGTCCAAATTTCAGCAGCTGTTCGCTCTCAGGAGCAGTCAACATGTTTAATTAACTACATTTCACCAAACAGGGAGATACATATGTCATAAATATGTACACTGTGTAATTATGCCATGGCAGCTAAGAAGTTACAGCACTCCCACATCACCGAGCCACATATAGGACTTTCAATATGATCCAAAGAGCTCCAGGTTTAGGAATATGCTGTGATTTTGTCACCAATATGTGCTATGATCTATTGTCATATTGCAAAATCATATGCCAGAGGCCAATGTGGAAACAATGTGACTCTGCAGGTCTGCTATTATGGAGCTACATGCAAAACAGAATGAGCTTTCTATTATTTGTGATGGAGGGTTGCATGTGTGGGTGCAGACGAACAGGTCTGTCATCCATCTTTGTAGGAAGATGACTTTGATTCCATTAAAACTGTATTATATTTCTCTTGATGGAGTTGTGTAATCTTGTACATATTGATTTTTGTATCGTTCCGTGGACGCGTTTGCATGCATGCATACATGCGTATTTGTGTGTCACTGATGTAGATGAATTATGATCTGGTGCCTGCATTAGAGCAGGGAGTTTTAATCACACAAGGATTCAGAGTGTTTTAAACAAACGCTTTTTTTGTAAGCATGGTGGATTATCATAAGATTTAAAGATTTGGAAATGGCTGACAGCTGTCAAGCTGCATAATAACGTACGTCCAGAAAATTATAGCAGCTGCCGGTTGGCAGAATGTCAATGCTGCTATCTAGATTAAAGCTCAATAGACAGGAACATGAGCACCAGTAAGCATACACACACAAACACACTTTTACAAATGCACAACAAGACGCACATAAAAAAAAAAAAAAGACCACAATCACTTGCAAGACAGATTTCAGCAGCAGGGGCTTGAGGAGAAATGAGGAGATACAGAGGGGAAGACAAAAACTCACATCAATTTACTTGGTATTTCGATGAGGGGCTCTAAATGAGTCTTAAAATGGCTTGCTGAGAGCAGCCTGTAGAAAGGTTCCCCCGTGGATCTATCATGTATCCTCTTGTGCACTGGAGCAGCCAGCTTTTATAACACAGCTGGAGCCTTGCTAGGAACTTGCTGAAAAACAAGTTCACGCCAATATGGTTCCCTGGGGAAAACTCACGTGCCTCCATGTTGCCTAATTTATGACATCCTCAGAGGTCCTCCCCTCTCAGGGAACGACTACAGCATGTCTAACTTTATCCACAGGCACTGTTGCATTGCCACTCATTTGCAAACAAGGAATCCCCATGAGTAGGAGATCTGCTTCCAGCTTCGGAAAAACAAGACCCCTCTGGATGCTGAGATGACCCCCTGCAAAGACTGCAACTGCATCTTCACTAAAGAACCAAAAGCAGCAATTGAGCACCATAGAGGAGGCCCTTCACAATTGAAAGAGTGAGGAGTGAAACTCTCACCAATGCTAATGCACACCCGGGAACATTCAAAGGGCAAGAATACCAACAGCAAGGATGAGGAAAAAGGTCCATTTGGGGAGAAAAGGTATGGCCCTGTGAAGTAGCCTGGAAGCGCTCAACAGATCCTCAAAGACTCCAGGCATGTTAGTTTGAGAAAAGGATGCTAATAACTGCTAGAGGAACTGTGCCCTGCATAATAAGAGACGCCTGAGACTCTTTTCAGATAAGGTTGGGAGCACTTTAGAGCAATGCAACCTGTTCAAAGACAAACAAGCAAAGGGATTATGCTGCTTTTAGCACTTTGATGCACTGAGCAGTATGATTATAAGATGGAGAGTGCATAGGAGAGACACTTTTCATATGAACTAACTTCCAAAACAAGACTTTCTTTATCCTATGGGATCTATAGAAGTAAATGCTTGAAGGCTTTGTATGTCAAACATGAATCTTTCTGTTAGACCTGCTGTCAAATAAAAAAAAAAAAAAACATGACTCTATGATTGAATTCTGAAGCATTATGGTTAAACACTATTAAATACAAACATATTGCTCATGGAATTCATGATCAAGTGAGCCCACAAAGTAAATTTTATCTTTCAGCAACTTACCTTCACTTCTTATGATAACTGGCAGTTGTGCTTTTCCATTTGTAAAATAAGGAAGTGAAGTGGAAATGCTCTCTCTGGCTTTTTTTCTTTATTTAGCTTCCACTATACAGATCTCATTATCTTCTCACTGGTCAAGAGGCCATTGGCTAACAGATGTAAAGTGAGGAGTCATACCAGTTCACAGTAATTGTTTAATTAGTGCAGATACTGTTCTTGTCTCTAACTGCGCAGAGAAGAAATGAAAACGACATTTTGTGATGTATTCATTTTGTATTATGCCCATTACTTTCACACAGCCTCTAAGTAGGAGACTACAAAGGAGCAAAAGAGGCAAATGCAGCACAGTCTTCAAACAAAGGCCCCGCATTACTGTCCCATAGCCATATTCATACAAGTTAATAACAGCCTCTGCTGGACTATTTAAGCGGCCTATGGGCAGGAGGGGCAGCTCAAACTTCAGCAGCAAAATGTTCTGAGGTTTCCAGGACCAATGGACTTTCTAGGGCTTAATTAATGAATTGTAAACCAGTCTCTGGAGCTAGAAAAAAAAAAAAAAGGCGATTTGACTTCAGTTCTTCAGAAATGAAGAAGCCTTTTGGATGAGCGGTGAAACGTCTTCAGGAAACTTCAATAAGTCCAGCCGCCTTTTTTCAAGCACCAGAGACTACCGTGACCTGGATGACCAAGAACCTACACAGACAAATACTGTAAAGCAGCTATAACATGAAATTTAACGTGTTATGATATTAATATTAAGTCACATATCCAATATATTATAGCGATTATAATGTTTGGAGTATTTAAAATTTCTCACAATGACAAAACCCATCGACATTTGTCTCTAAATATTAGCGACCGTTTATGACGAGGCAGGTGGTTCTGCTTGAGCGACTGGAGCAATCGAGTGGCCTTGTGGTCACAGTGGGGGTACGCGGTGGAGAAGAAACCGGCAGTTTACACGTTGTCTGGAGCAATTAATTTAACAAGTGACGAACTGAATCGTATAACGTGTTGGTCATTTTCCTATAACTGATGTGACTTTTTTAGGGGCAAAAAAAGCACATAGTTTTTGGCACAGTTTTTGTTTGACTCCGAAAAAAAAGAACTGAGTTGTGCGTCTTACCTTGCGCTTGGGCGCCGAGGATACAAGTCGTCAGCAGCAGACCCCAGCAGGACACCCACACCTGTCCGACCTGTTCAGTCCGTCCAGCTCCAGCCATGGTCCGCGGTGGTACCGTCGACCCGGTGCGGTTCTCCCGTCTCCACGCTGGGAACATGTTGCTCCGTGGGCACACACTCCCTGGAACAGAGTCCTGGCTGCCGCTGGTCCTGTGCGTCAGACTGCTCCTCACTGTTGATGAGGGTGAGTGACTGGGGGAGAATGGAGAGACTCCGTCAGAGAGCACCAAGCGTGCATCAGATAGGCACGCGGTAGTATGAAGAGCCTGTGGACAAGACCCGCATAAGCAAGGCGGAGTCAGTCCAATTGAATTTGCTCGGCTGTCAAGTGTGCGAGACGGAGTATTGACATCATCTTCTTACTGCTCCGAATAGCCCCTGAATGTATCACAGAGAGAGCAGTGAAAAAAATAAATAAGAGGGAATGACGAGACTGACAAAACTACACACAGCCTCCAAGTTCTTCTGAGACACAATTGACAGTTTTTACCCCACTAATAAATAAATAATAAATAAAATCAGGTACTTGCTTATTTGTTTTCTCAAAGGCACTTCACTATTCAGTGACCGGTGGCAGTCAGTAAGGTTGTATTCTAACTCCCTAGTATGTGTACTTTAGTGTACGAGCTGCTGACAGTAGGAATGGACTCAGTGCACCCTAATAGAGAGATAACAAGATTTCCTTACATCTTAAAACACTGAAAAGAAAGAAAAATACCTATAAGCTGCTCAGCGTTTGTCATTAATGGTGGCCTCTGACAGTGCAGTCATTTCTTTAATGAATTGCCCATCACATAGACTACAGTAGTGCGCCCAACCTGAGCCAAGTATTGACAAGCCAAGTGCTCTGTGCGCTACTGCCACCTTGCGGCATAAAGGGGTAGGGAATATCTATTTGGACAGCCATGATTGATTGTTGACACATTAAAACCTAAAGCACGGATTACAAAACTACCTGATGGCAACTAAATCTTTCCAAATAGCTGCGTTTGGATGCTTTTTTTTACTGCCAAGGAGAAAGAATAAACTGGGTCACAGTCTAAAAGTGGTATGAGGGCTGTTCAGTAAATCTCTTTACTTTGCATTGTTCCAAGTTAAATCTGGCTTGATGGTATGGTTAAAAGCAACCAAGCCATTAAAGAATAGCACAAGAGATAGGTAACACCTGAGCAATTAAATGGGATTCAGGAATTTGTCTGAGATGAAAAAGAATGGCAGACTGTTAGCATCTATGAATACTCAGCCCACCAGAATGCTTCCTCTATCACCAGACAAAGGATTAAAGGCAAGTTTGAGTACTCAGAAATGGTGGGCACTTCTGGAAACACCGAAGAGTACATATGGGCTGTGATATCAGCTTTTGTTGTCCTTGCTCCTTTTGAACTCACTGAAAAATGCATGCAGGGCAAGGTAAGCTTCAAAGAGCTGTCACAATATATCTGTATGTGTCCCATTAGATTTTGTGAGTTTTGAAGACCAGCACTAATACTCACTAACTGAAAATCCCAGCTACCGTGAGCAAAGTAAAGCCTGCTGCTTCTTTTTCAGAGAGCCCAGCTGAAGTGTAAACAGAGGTGGTGCTCTTTGCTTTGTATAGTCTTGCTGTGAACCTGCTTCCCTTTCCTTTACGCTAATGCTTCTAAAATTCCCTTTTCCCCCCAATGTATTACAATGTCTCTTTGTTACCACAGGCTCATTTCATGTCATCCATTGCTCCCTCCCTTTATTTCCTCTCTCCTCCGCTGCCACACCATGCACCAAACCCCCTCCTGATAATGATGTGCTGATTATGAGGCTCTTAGACCAGCAGATTGCTCTCCAGTCTCATTCGCATACAGTGGAAAATTGCTGCTGTCTTGGAGCCCCCACCCTGCTGTGCGTATCAGGCAGGTTGACATTAGCAAGCTGCTGGGAACAGTGCTCAGGCACGAGGGCAGGTGCTCTGTCTCCGTCTATATAACTGTTCTGCAGCAGACGAAACAGAGATGCTACAAGCCACGCTGGGGGGGCACCACAGGCGGGTGTCAAACAATAAGGTATTGTGTAGCTGACATTTATACATAACACATACTGAGAATAGCTACTTTTACTTGCCAAGTGACACATGGTGTATAACAGTGTTCCACAAAACATAGAAAACAGGTTTTTGGATCTCAAAACTGCATTTACCAATTTAGTATTAAACAAAATGCTAGTTCTTGGTTGGACCACCTTTTTTTAATTCTTCATGGCATAGATTCAACATTTGGTCCATATTGCCATGATAGACTCACACCATTGGTGCAAATTTGTCAGCTGCACATCCACGATGGTAATCTTCCACCACATCCCAAAGGTCAACAGGTCAACAACAATAAGGATCAAGGCCATCGTGTTTAAATGATGCTCATTTGGTGTGAAGGAGCACCAAGTGTGCCGAGAAAATATCCTCCACATCATTACACCACCACCAGCAGCCTGAACCGCTGACACAAGGCAGGATGTTATTTATGCCAAATTCCAACCCTACCATCCAAATGTCAGAGTAAAAAGACTCAACAGACCCAGCAACTTTTTTTTTTTTTCCAATCTCCTATTGTTCAGTTTTCGTGAATCAGTGAAAGCTGTTCATAGCTGCCAGGAGTGGCACCTGATACAGTATGGCCTTCTGCTGCTGGAGCCCATCTGCTTCAAGGTTCAATGTGCTGTGCATTCAGAGATGCTCTTCTGCATAGCTTGGTTGTAACAAGTGGTTACTTGAGTTACTGTTGCCTTCCTATCGTTGGAAGCAGTCTGGCCATTCTCATCTGACCTCTGGCATCAGCAAAGTATTTTCACCCACAATTCTCTGTAAACCCTAGAGATGGTTGTGCGCTGGATGTGGCAAATTCCCAGTAGATCAGCAGTTTTGGAAATACTCAGACCAGCTCATTTGGCACCAACAACCATGCCACGTTCAAAGTCACTTAAATCACCTTTCTTCCCCATTCTGATACTGAATTTTAACTTCAGCAGGTTGTCTTGATCATCGCTACACATCTACATGCACTGAGTTGCTGCCATGTGATTGGCTAATTAGATATTTGTGTTAACAAGTAGTTGAACAGGTGTACTGTACCGAACAAAAATGTATCATGAGTCTTTCTTTGTCCAAATGAGGACCAGGGACCAATTACAAGGCAGAAATCTTTCCAAGGACCATTGTAATAGTCATGGATTTAAATGGTTTTGGCTTAGCTTCATCGATGACGTGGACCAACTCAAATATTCCACTATGCATGCCAGCTAGTTAGCTGGCAATAAGCCAAGACACAGGCAACAAGTTGTTGCACCATAAAAAAATGTGAGCTGTTTCATGACAGAATGAAATGATGCGTCACAATCATTAAAGAATCATATGAGTTTCTGTTGCAGAAACAGTATACTTATATGATTGGTCCACATGCTGTATATACACTTGTTAATGATGCAGCCCAGCTCTGGGTTTTAAAGCTAACTCTCTGCAGATCACTTTATGGGCTGCAGATCCCACTTTGAAACCACTTTGAAAATAATTCTTAAAAATTCAAACCCAAATTATTTCACTGTGATTGACTGACACAATTCAAAAAAGTGAAAAAGTTGTATAATGCATATAAAAATCTCCGGATGCGAAAGCTTGGCCAAGTTTTTAGACTGCAAAAGTCTTTCTCTCAAAAAAGCTACTCCATGTTAATTTCTTAGAAAAAATTGCAAACGATGTCAAATTGTTCCAAGAATTTTTTACAATCAACTGTAATTTTCTCACTAGTCTTGAAAGCAGAGCTTGAATTAAGACAGATGCTCTTTGCAGTGTAGCATTCACTAAAATTGGACTGATAGAATATTTGTTGAAAACCCTTTATCCTTTAACATCAGGATACTGGATGTTCAAACATATTCAGACTAGCAGATATTTTTGAGGGGGGTTTCTGGCAGTCACTTGGCAGGTTACTGTAGTTCATCATCAGAGCAATTGTAAGTATAATGCACTCTCATACAGAACCCCAACTAAATAAGTACTTCCTTCAGTCTGGGAGATAGGGAATGCACCATAGACTTTTCAAAGCTGTTCTTTTCCCATCAGCTTGCCTGCTTTGAAACGGCTTGATTGAAATGAGCTTCATTTGAGATTGGCTCTGCGCTGCCTCAGTTATGTATGCAGGCATGACAGTGCAAAGGGAAACAAAGTGATCATGAAATACCAGTCTTTACATCTGTGGGTACAAACACCACAATTACAATGGTCTCTATTTCATAAACAGGAAAATCAATCAGACTTTTTCTTCGGCTTTGTTCTTAATTCCCTGTGTTCAGCTGTAGATGCCGGTGCCGTTGAACACGCATGTTGCTGTTGCTGATTTGGCAGTGTGGATGTGCTTTCTTTAGGAAAAAAGGACCTTCTCTCACAAGTGTCAGCAAACAGTACATTCACTGTGCGATTTTGCTGCATCAGTCTTGACACCTCATCTATAGTACCTCACAGAGAAAATCTGATTTCTCCGCTGTAACAGATCATCTCACAGCTCTTTCCTTTAGACAGTGGTAAAGCTGCAAATTGAAACATGAAAAATACAACCAAACTCCTGCTACGAGATGCATAACTGCATCTGAGAAAAGGCATCAGCAAAGGGATCATTTTTTATGTCACACTGTTATTTTCTCACCACAACAAAACCCAGCGTATGCACTTTATTTTCTGGACTTCACCATTCCACCAAAACCAGGCAGTTTTAAACAGAACATTGGAACAAAAGTATATCAAGTTAGTTCATGTGTTCATGTGCATTAAAAAAAAAACAAAAAAACAATACTGGATAGGTCCCAGAATATTAATATTATAAAAAATATTATACCTTTATTACCCAAAGGACAACTCACTTAAAAATATTGCATTGAATCAGTGGCATAATTGGTTCCCCCAGTCTCACTTTGATGTAAATAACATTAGCAATTTTCCAGTCATTTTGCATTGATCCTCCAGTGCAGAATTCTGCCCCAAGAAGCAGCTGGAAATTGAATGTCTTAGACTGTAGATGTGAAGCGTGCATTTCATTCAAGTTGTCTGAGAAACTTCACTACCTAAGAGATGCAACATTATTGGGATTGATTCTGTGCCTTGCCAGCAGCAATTTCTGTCCACTATACACTCACAGAACTGAGTGCATAAAATGGTGTACGGACGCATGCACGTGCATTACATTTGATGCAATGTAGAGTGCAGCAGTTACAATATGACTTCGCCTTCTGCCACTCAACAACTCTTTATTGCTGTTTGCTTTCAAAACAATAATTTTCATAAATTTGTTGTGGAGTTCTCTCTTTACATTCATAGCCATTCCACCTTCCCCTCTTTAATGCTCTGATTTTGGTTATTTATTGTGTCAGCTCCCCACATTCAAGTCCTTATTTTGAATGAAGAGCTTACAAAAGCAAGCTCTGCTGGTAGAATTGTATTTTTTTGCTTCTCTGTCCTCCTTCTCACTTAGTTGGCTCCAGCTGAACAGCTGACAGTGTTAGAGCTGCAGCAAGCATCATATGAAGAACATTATTTTGATTTTATATATTTCTTGCCAAATGTAGAAAGACTGAAAGCTGATTTTACTGTACTACATGCACACTGAAATAATGGATGTTCCCTATTCTGTGCTGCAGAGTTATGAGTTTTCCTACTAAACAAATCAAAGCAACTAATCGATAATAATGACAGCATCCTCCTCCCTGCATAAGAAACGAGGCTCATAAAACAGTAACAGGTGGTATATAATGGCAACAAAAAACAGCTAAAATGTGACAGAGAGAAACACCAGAAAGCATATCGTTGATAATTTTAGATGATAAAAGTCATGTTTCTCATCTTCAGCTGTTGGAACGTAATTAAAGCAGCTTTTTACATAGCAAAAAAAAAAAAGCTCATTCCCACTAGTTCTCAACTCTGCCTGTTGGCTGATCACATCACACTGCTAAATCCTTGAGCCCTTAAACCCTGCCATGGTATATCATGGCATTATAAAATACCCTGGGCACACTAAAGATTAGGTGGGATGAATAGAGATATAGAAGCCAGAGGTCTCTTAAGATTTCACACTGGTTTTAGCATGTGAAATTCTTCCCTGTAGCTGTCATAACGCTGTGTGCAGGATGCTGTTGCAGCATACCTGTCCAACCCAGCATCTAAACAGAGACCGATCCATATTTTGGTTAACATTTTAAGGGTCTCTCTGGGTTTGGTGTCTGCTTCCAGGTGTTTATTATTGCCTTAGCATTGCTGCAATTTGTCCGTAAGCGATGCAGGAGGGAGAGTGGCAACAGCCCCAGATTTTTAAACCTAATGATTACCAAAACCAGCACTAGTATATTCACAGCAAGCATGGGCAGAATTTTAAAACATAAACAGCATGCTTGACCCAGCTGTGTCGATCCCACAGAGATGAAACTATTGTCTTCTCAGGCTGAATACATTAGCTGTGTTTTCACACAGTGAGTTACTGGGGAGAATGCTTGTAATCAGATCAATGGATTTGAATTATTGCACTATACAGATGCTATTATACCGTATTAGCTGGCTAAAGTTTAGCCAATTGAATTGCCACAATGGCCCGTCTGTGACAGTGTGATTTATGTCGTTTTCAGATATTTGGCTGTAGTATAATGTAAACGAATGTTGTAGCGCTGTAGAGTGCTCCCAGGGGGGCTTTGACTTTGTTTTTTGTCTAGGAAGCTGTGTGCTTCTTTCTTCTTTTTGTCAGCACAATCATATTGTAAATGGGATGAACGTAAAATGATGGGTGGCTCTTTTTTTTTTTTTTTTTTTTTTTTTTGTCAAACAGCACATTAAGTTAGACAATATATCCTCATGTTAGGTTGCATGACCTGTCCAGTGTCATAAATATGTATACAAAATCACACAGCATACGGCCTTAACGTACCAGCATTTGGTTAGTCTGATAAATGATATAGATGATTCTCACAGATGTCTTGCAAGAGCATTTGCTGACAGTAATCAGGAAATGATTCCCAATAGTGGGAAATTAAAGCATCAGCTACAGGATCCTGTTCTGCAAATGAAGCCTGAAAAATTGCTCCTTTACATTTAAAAAAAAAAAATGTAATTGGCCACAAGAGATTAGATGACCCGTTAATAGTTTATTGACGGCATTTGTTGAGTTTGCCAGAAACTGACATATTGATTTCCATAAAGCAACAATAAAGTGAACTGTAAAGTACATCCAACCATAACCCAGTTACGACAGCATTAAAGCTGATGAGATTTGTCGGAGCTGCTCAGGTTAAAGGTATATATTCATTTCTTTTTCTTTCTTTTTTATTTCATTATGCAGCCCACGTCCTGAAGTGTTTAACACCAGAGTGTTAAAGCCACAGAAGGTTAACAAAGCAAGTCATCATTTTCATTAGAGAAGCCACTAGAGCTAATCATAGAGAGCTCTTGTGAAGTGATTATGTCAAAAACATAATAGGTGTCCTTGTGACGTCAAGACGTTGTGACTGAAATTGGACAGCTGCGGTGGCTTCAGCAGACGTACTCTTATGATAGAGGTCATTTTGTCATTTAGAGCATGGAGCCAAACCTTTCATCCTGGAACTGAATATGGCTGCTCAATAAATTTGATTCAGTGCCAACGGGCAATCATGTCCTTTAAGTCCATTAAACATTAACCACTGAGCAGGCTTCTGGTTGTCTTTTTGACGACAGCCTTAGACTGAATAGACTGAGCGCATTTCAGGGTCACATTTTTTTCCCCTCCTCGAGCAGTAACATAGGGAAGTCAGATATTATCTCTTCATGATGCAACAGCCTCCATCAGTCTATACAGATCATCCAGACCACCTGGAAGAATGCCTATGGGCTTCAGCAGCTTCAGTAGTTTAACACTAAGTCCATCTATTCCCCAAAGCTAAGCTTTCATGTTTCAGCTTGGGATTCACCACTGTTCGGGAACCACATCACAGATGGTTTTGGTTTACTTTTTCCTCTCCTAAATACAAACATAGTATATAGACTAGCAAATCACAATAAAAATTTAAATGGAAATTATCTTGAAGATGTTGTGCCTAGGCAGATTTCACCAACTGTGCATGGAGGTTTGATAGGGATTTGAAAGAAAAGCAGAAACAAAGTGATTAAATTATTGTCATATTTTCTCACATACAGGCACCCCCACTAATATTTGGTTAAATGTCCCTTAGCAAATTGCACCTGGACCAGACACTTTTGGTAGCCATCAACAAACTTCTGGCTCTTCTTGGTAGAATTGGTAGAGTTCATTTAAATTGGTTGGTTTCCTGGCACGGACTCAGCTTTTAATTTTCAGTATGGTTGAGGTCGGGGGAAGCCCATTCCAGAAGCTTAATGTTAGCATGCTTTATCCATTCCAAAACCAGCATTGATGTATTTCTGGGATCATTGTCCTGTTGGAACATCCAACATTGTCCAAGTTTCAAATGTCCTCAGACCTTCACTAAGTTCCTTGAACTTTCCCGTTGTTCTGAGTATATATTTGAATGCATGCGCACACTTTTGCCCCTGTGTGGATTAGAGAAAATCCAAAATAAATTCAAAGTTGTTCCTCTTTTTTTTTTTAAGTCATTAAAGATGTATGCTCTACAATGAAGAAATCATGAAATGCCCAGAATTACCATGACATTCATGCCCATAAAGAGTTTACGTAAACTTCTGAACGATCATTGTATGATTAGGCAAGCATGAGCTTTTTTGTGACATTAATTTAATTCCTTTGTTTGTTTCTGCTATTCTCTTGAACTCCTATTAAACTTTTTTCTTTAGTTTCACACCAGTTTTCAACGCGCCTGTCTTTGTACTTCTGTAGGCCAAGCTTTGTAGCCCTCCCTTGTGGTTTTGTTTTTTGAAGGGCTTTTTTTTGTTTTGTTTGCTTGAAATTTTCCCCATGTATGACCTCTTGCCAGTTTTTGTTTTGTTGTTTTGTTTTTTTTACCCTCTCAGCTGCTCACTGCCTGGTTTGTCTACCATGCTGAGTGACCACCTGCAACCTCTAGCGTGGTAAAACAGATGCGGATTTTGGACTTTATTCTTCTTCTTGTTGCCTGTGTTTGCCTGTGTTTGGGTCCTCATCTCATCAAGAGCAATACAAAACAGTGAACAGTACACTACTACCAACTCCAGTCACATTGGATAGAGGTTTTCAGGTGGAAAATACATCTAGTTTTGTATTCTCCGTTTAAGAGATCTGACCTAATTTCAGTAGATCATGAGTCAGTCGGTGTGCTTTTTAACACAACATAGCCCCTACTTTTCCCCATCACATTACAGTCTTCCATGGATATATATGCACACATGCTGTAGCATAGCCAAAAATTTACTATATCTTCTCCTCAGGTCTGATCTTCCAGTTTAAGGGAGCATGAGATGATGAAGACACTCTACTGACTCCTTACAAGATTTAGCTCCATTCTCGTCACCCATAAAGAACCGTGTCTGCAGTAACACTCAGATGGTGAAGGCGGCAGACAAATGCCAACTAGATACACTTGGAGCTCTTTCCATCCAACCAAGACAGACATAACTATTTGTGGCAGGGACTGACCCCAACTGAGAGTAGCCTCCCTTTGTGTTTGTGCTCACAGATGGCTAACAGGATGTGGGAGAATCAAGATGAAGTCATGGATAGAGTGCAGGTCACCAGCAGACTAATGGAAGCTGAACACTGACGTTGTGAGTCAGATTTTGACTCAACTTAGATGTGGATGCGTGCCTTGAGGCTATGCCCCCACTGTCCTCTGTGCTTCTCTGTGTCACCTCATGACAGTTCACCTTTAGTAGATGTGACTGCATACACTCCACAGCCAAAAAAGCCCTCTCTGCGCTTTTTGTCACCTCTGTCAGATCTTACAACCATTCCAGCATGCCTTCTAAATTCAGGTGAGGAGACTGACCTCCCACTCCCTTGCAGACCATCCAGGGCATTCATGCTTTGTCCACTTTTACCCCCTACAAGGCAAATAACTAGTGTGTGTGTGTGTGTGTGTGTGTGTGTGTGTGTGTGTGTGTGTGTGTGTGTGTGTGTGTGTGTTCTTTAGAAGTTATATGAATAAAGAGAAGCTGACTCACAGAGCATCCCTGTAGGTTCAGTATTATTATTTTCCAAATTGTGGCACAAAGAGGTGTTTAATATCGTAATCTCCTGCTACTTTGTATTATCGGCGGTTTGTGAAATCATTTCAAAAGAGCAGTTCAAACTCATTGTGCCTGTTTTTTTTTTTGTTTTTTTTTTTTTAAAAGCAAGTCTTTGAATTGGTATACCACCCCACCACTAGAATAATCACAAAAATGAAAGGTATCTACTCTCTATAGACCAACAGTTATGCATGCTACTCAAAACCTTCTTATATTTTGTTCCTTCACTATTCAGTCACAAAATCAGCAAACACCAGTATTTCTTGAATTCCTTTGTGGGTCTCAGTTATTTTCTTTTTACTTTTTTTTTCTCCCAAAGACAGACTGGCTGTTGCTCCTTACAGAAACGTTATCACGCTCTCTTTTGCTTTCTGAGCAACACTTCTTTGCTGTATTGTGTGTCCAATGCCCAACCTAATGTTTTCTACACCTATTATAACTTCCAATAGCCCTGAGCTGGTAAAGAAACGGGACCACATTATCAAATAGATAACAGTAGAGCGTGGTAAGTAGGAAAGAAGATGAAGTGGGAAAAATGTTCTTACGTGGATATGATAATCAAGTTCTTTCAGATTTACCATGGGTCATCACATTGGCTTTGGATCACCACCTTACATGGCAGAAAAGGAGGGAAAAAAAATACACAAGTTCTGTCATCTGAAGACCTTTGTCCTGTGGGTCAGAACATGATCTCTTCAATTATACAAAACAAATCAATGACCTGAAATCTTGTCAAAGCTGCTGGGATCGTTTTCATTTGATTCAAAGCAGAATCATCGGAGGCTATTTAACTTTTGAACCTTAAGAAGATGAAGGCTAATGAAAATAGCAATAAGTTAGTTAATTGATGGATGCACACTGTTTCTTTAGCCTTTTCAGCCATAAATGAGCTTCCCCTTTCCCATAACAGTTTTTTTGATTTTGGACCAGCCTGTGTCTCATTCATTCCTCATTCTTTCTCCACCTCTCTGTTGTTCCAATTTCCTGTTTCCCCCGTCTCCAATTTTCTTTCACATTCTCTGTTCAAATGTCAAGTAGCAGCTGCCTGGGCCTTGCCATTGCAGTCTATGCTCATAAATCTGTGCTAATTCTCCACCTCTCTCCGATGGTATATAAATCTTGTTGCTCACAAGAGCACTGGTCCTTTTGACGAATGGGCAAGAGAAAGCTCTGGATGCCAAGCGAACTCCACTGGAGCGCGTAGTCCACACAAACACAGATAGCAGAGATTCAACAGTAATAAACTGTGCAGCAGAAAATCTTTCCAGAGTCTTATTAACTGCACTGCCCTGCTCATATTTGATGCTGTGAAAAAAAATCTGTATTTCTTTTATATTTGGTTTGATCTTTTGTAATATGGATTTTTTTTTCTTTTTTGCAATCTGTTTAAAAAAAATCTAAGTAAACATAAAGGAATACATGACAATAATAAATATGTTATTAGTTGTAATATACACTAATATACAAAAGTTTTGAGCAACTCCTCATTTATTAATATTTTGCTAGTAAAATGGGAAATAGGTGCAGCAATTTATTGAAACATGCAAAAAATTATAGTAAAAGATAGAGTGTGTGCAATTCCAACAACCCTGAACATCAATATTTGCTGTGACCACCTTTAATCCTCACCACAGCCTGAACTCTCTTAGGCACCTTTCTTGTAAATGATTTAAATAGTCTCCAGGAATAGTTCTCCAGGCTGGACAACATTCCAAAGCTCGTTTTCGGATGTTGGCTGCCTTTTGTTGTATTGCCTGTTAAGATAACCCCCGCATTGTTTTCAATCTTGTTGAGATCCAGGTTCTGGGGAGGCCAATCCATGACTGATCATATTCTATTGTATGTTTTTCTGTATAGATATGCTTTTACTGCATTAGCAGTGTGTTTGGGATCACTAACATGTTGAAAAATGAAGCTGTTGCTAAACAAACACTTTCCAGATGGTTTTGCACAGTAATTTGGCATACCTCAGCCTTTTCTCCCTGTTTCCCTTCCTTGAGAATGACCTCCCCTTCCACTGAGACCATTTCTGATAAGGCTTCAGTGAACAGTAGATGGATCAGCTAAAGGGCCAGATGCATCTCTCGTGTCCTGTGTCAGGTCTTTGCTGGATTTTTTCCTATTTCTTAAGGACATGATTTTCAGATAATGCTCATCTGCTTTAGAAAGTTTTTTTTTTTTTAGCCCAGCCACTTCTCTTGTCCTCTCACTTGTCCAGTTTCCTCACATTTTTAAGGGCACACCAAGCTGAGATATGCCAAGTTTTCTGCTAATAGTGCTTTAGGAATCACCTTGTTGGTGTAAAAATACTATTTTATGCCTGTCAAGCTGTGTTATCGTTGGCATTTTTCATAGATTCAACTGAAGAAATTTGAGCAAATTGTGTGGGGGTTTTTTGTGACAGGCAGCTAGTAACAAAGTGCCCAAAGATACAATCAAAGCTGTCTGTTATGTGCAGGCACAAAACAGGTTTATACTTTGAGTTAGGTGCAATTTTATGCTTGAATGACTCATAGGTCAGTGTTAAGTGGCTTAATGAAAAATTATTGCTCAAGACCACTTTAAAAAATTAGAAGAAAGTCTGGCTCCTTGGAAGCAAAATATAAAGACAAGAGGGGCAGCTCCAGACTTTTGCACAGCAATGGGTTTTAAATACACTTGTAAGTATTATTTTGTAAGTTTTATTATATTTTCTTTCAGGAGAAAAAGAACCTGCATATTAAATAAACCATAAAAGCCAAGAGCTACAAGCAATTAATTCACTAAAAGGTTGAAAAAAGTCATGCTCTGAAGATTCAGTTCATTAGTCAAAAGTAGAGGATAGCATTATGATCAAGGTTGTGGCTTTGGTAAGCATAACAGTGGACCATCTAATTGCCATAACAACACATGAGTCAAGACTAGCTTGGTGCAAAGATTTGTTTGTTGCCACACAAGTGGATCTGTGAGTGGGTGTTTCGCTTAAGGAAAGGGAATAAGGATTTGCACAGCTACTAGTGAACAAACAGTTTTTAATTTGTGCTTCATTAATACCAGCTGCTTGAGTAGGCTCAGTTGATCTCCATGTCAACACACATTATTAAGTCAATCATGCAGCCTGACTGCTTGCTGAGAAACCAATCATAATTGATCCCTTTGCCTCACTGCGAGCAGGAAAGAGAAACGTCCTGCTGGCTTGTCATGTGCCAGAAACTCTGCTTCAAAAAGACATATTGATGGTACAATCCCTTGGCACACTCTGGGCATTTGTCCATCACTTTGAACAGTAAATGAAAGTGTGACAGATGACATCAGTCATTATGAAAAGCCTGTCATGGCACTTGGCCATTGCAGAGCTCAGTATCAAGTCAAACTAAGACTTTACAGGTGATGATGGGGATGCTGCGGTCAGACTCCAGTTCAAAAATGGGAGGAAAGGTTGTTTTTAAAAATGATAAATTACACATTAGGTTTTTGTATGGAATTTTTTTTAAATACATTTAACAGTCCCTGATCAATGGCAAGATGAGTTCTAAAAAGGATCTAAAGCTTTGATACCACATTTTACAGCAGCTATGGCATTTTTAGTTAAGTTTGTAATTTACATGCAGTATAATATGTTGTAAAGGAAAAAGTCTTTGCATCAAAATCTAAGTTAGCCATCTGTATGATGGAAGCAATATCCCAAAATAAAATTTACAGGAAAGAGAGATGTGACTCCTGAGATGGTATAAATTGATGACTGCTGTGCACAGGCACCTCTGTGGACAGACTGTGCCAGGCTAAATCAGGATAGCCAAATAGAATGAGCCTTTTTTTTTCTCCCTATCAATGCTGCTGAAGTAACCACAGGCCCAAAGGTCTGCAACTCCAGATGGTCAGTCTGTCCTTGAGTGCCCAGAATAAAAGTTAAAGAAGCAGGCTTCTGAAAAGGCTATTCATTTATTACAGGCAAGGGGTTTTGTTGGAAAAGTGAACAAGAACACAGTTCCCCTGCTCTAAGACATTATGTGTATATAAAAGGTGGAAAGAGCAACCCAGACAGTTCTTGGACTCCAATTCTTCAGTTCTGGTGTTTTTTTGTTTTTTTAAACCAGACATAACCAGATTTGGAGGCGATCTAGATCTTGGAAACTATTACCTAACTCCAGTGCTTGGTTATTGGTTAGGTTAGGAATGTACATACATGTTCATTGTGATATTATAAATATTCTTTGCTATCAAAAGAGTAACTAAAATAACAACTGGACAGCCAATGTGTTAGAGTGTGATTTTAGTGGAACCCAACAAGATCAGAGATCAGTATTTGGAGTATTTGTGAAGGAAGGTCGCCTGACCGTAATGAATTTGTAATTTACCAGCTCATACTATAATGAGCCATATTTTAACTTAAATCCTTCTCTTTTCCTATCTCAAACTATATCATGGGATGTGCTTAAGGATAGACACACAGCGTGGCCTTGTTGATGGGGATGTGAGATCAGATAAAGGTTTTATGTTTCATGCTGAATAAAAACGTACAAATTCCTCATTTTGCTGGAATGATATATTATTTGACACACTAAATATTTGAAATAAATTTCACAGAAAAAATGAATTTCAGTGTCCTCATTTGGGGGACATCATCATCACAGTATCCTCAAAACATTTATGTACAGACCAGAAAGTATTCATGGGTATCAGCAGCATGACTCTCCTTCTAAACCATCTTCATTGTGGTTATTAAATTCCAGTTTTAAGTGCAATTACATTACCAAGGTTATGTTTCGTCAAAACACAGTTTCTCAAACTGCTCACTACCCCATTAATTTTGCCAACTTTCAAAAGGTTGATTATGGTTCAAAAAAGACTTAAATTAATTTAGATGTCAAAAAAAAAACTCTTTTACTCAAAACACATCTAGTGGCTTTAGTGGTAGCGTGGATTGTTCACTAATAACAGCTTTGGTGGCTCAATCCTTGCTCCCCGTCACATGCCAGTGTGTTCTTGGGTCCATTGTTCCTGTGCCCTTTGTACATGAACAAGTACATGAGAAGCTTAAAAAGCACATAGCAGAACTGCTGGGGTTAAACTGATCATATGTATAATTGCAGACAAATTAAGGCGAATTGTCTTGTTTAGCAGCTCTAATTTTAATGTTTTCACTTCAGTAAAAATGAAAGTGAAAGAAAAAATTAGTATTGAGACTCAAATTGCTTTGAACGAGTGTTTTACCATTTATTTAAAAAAAAGAAAAAAAAAAAGATTTCTCACTTTTCTATAACCCAGATCTCAATAAGTTTAATGATCTTACTGCACAGGCAGATAAATTCAGCCGGTTCTACCTGTAGTCTTTATCTTGCCAAATTAATATGTAGGGTTGATGAAAAGTCAGGGGACCACCAGACTGAAAAGGATTACAAAAGGATTGAAAAGGATTGGGTATGTAATCAAAATGACCACAATTACTATAGGAAATTCCCTGTTTCTGTCTTTTTTTTTCTTCCTCTCACCATATTTTTGTCTCTGTTATCACTGAATGATCCATATTTGTCACTTAGATCTGGCTTCCCACCCTGTTGCTAGAAGTGATGAAGTGATGTGGGATGCTGGAGCACAGACCAGTAGGTGGTGGGGAGGGTGGCGTTGCGGGACGCTGGGATAAAATATGAGTGTATTGCCAATCCCAATGAAATGTTGGAGTTGCCTGTTCCCTCCCCACCACAGTAATTCATACAGTGCTGCCACATCTTCTCTGACAGGTTCAGTAAATCTCTCACCGTTTTTACTGTTTAAACCCTTACTCATTGCTTTTCTTGAGCCATCCTCCCAAGGCAGGTAGTGGAAGTAAATTGTAAACACCATGCCAAGCACTGCTAGGCCTAGTACTGAAATGGTACTATATATACATGAAGCAGAAGTGCATACTGTGTCCATGCATACATACTCTTGTTATGGGGAGTGTCCATACAGTCATGCAGTCATTGTACAAAGAAAGTACACCCAGTTTCAGTTCTAAGGTTTTACATATTAGGACATTAAAAATTTTTTTTTAAATTGGTCCTTTGGAGGTCTTAAAGGTGGTAACTATCTCAGATGAACTACAAAACATGTTTGATATATCACATTGTATCATTACTTACTTATTTAACAAAAACTAAGCTGAAATGTAGAAGCAGTGCGCAAAAAACTAAGTGCCCCCTTACTGCGTCCATAGGAATTCAGAGGGTAAATAGAAACCAGGTACTGCTAGTCAAATATAATCTCCAATATGAGCACAAAAGCAGACGTTTTGGTTGTTTGCTGGTATGGAGTATTCTGGTGTGTGTTAACATAATGCCGAGAAGAAAAGACATCAACAATGATTTTAGACAAGCAACTATTGCTGCAAAATTCCAGCGTTCCATCTGAAACACTACAGGCCACAGTTAGCATGCCAAATGTTAAACTTCATGACAGTAAAATTAGAAAAAGACTGAACAAGGGTGGCTTGTTTGGAAGTGTTACCAAGCAAAAGACTCTGTTGCATCTGAACAAACCACACGGCTTCTGGAATAATGTCTGTTGGACAGATGAGACCAAAGTGCAGAAGTCTGGCCACAGTGCCACATTTGGCAAAAACCAAACACTGCATATCAGCATTAACATCTCACAGAAACTGTCAAGCACTGTGGTGGAGGGGGCAATGATTTAGGCTTGTGTTGCAGCCACAGGACCTGGGCGCATTGTAGTCAGCAAAGTATTCTAGAGCCAAATGTGAGGCCATCTGTCTAAAACTTGTACAAAATTGGGTCATGCTACAGGACAATGATTCCAAGCACACCAGCAGATTTCTAACAGAAGGTTTGAAAAAGAAAAGAAAGTGTTGCAAGTACAGACCTCAACCCAACTGAAATGCTGTGGTGGGACCTTAAGAGGGCTGTGCATAAATGAACGTGTTGTGAAGTCTGAAATAAGCTGAAGTGCACACAACAAGGTTGTCTTTATTATTTTATTTACCTTGGCAAAGGGGTCAGACAACTGTAGAGGCAACCCTAGAATATTTATAAAGACAAATGATCTATCAGCCATGGTCAGAGAATACATTGTGTGCAAAAGATAACTTGTACATCAACATGTGCTATATCTGGAAGATTACATGGAGACATAATATAACAATACGGACCGTTTCATCCAGTAAGGTCAGCTTATAGTGTTTGTGGATTCTGTAAGTGTTTTTCTTAGTCCATGCAGTGATTTCCATAACAGAATCAAGCATGTATTTTAATGCAGTGCTGACCGAGGGCCTGAAAATCACAGACGTCCACAATTGATTTTCAGCCTTCTCCCTTACACACAGAGATTTCTCCAGATTCCTGGAATCATTTGATGATATTACAGACTGCAGATGATGAGACATTCAAAGTCTTTGCAATTTTACATCGAGGAACATTATTCTGAAATTGTTCCACTATTTGCGGATGTAGTTTTGTGCAGATTGATGAACGGCGGCCCATCTGTGCTGCTGATGAAATCTACCTCTCTAAGATTCTCTTTTCATACACAATCATGTTACTGACCTTTTCCCAGTTAACCTAATTAGTCGCAGACTCCAGCCTTTTCTTTTTAGCCCCGCTTACTTTTCTAGACTTTTGTTGCCCCGTCCTACTTTTTTTTTTTTTCAGACATGTTGCCATCAAATTCCAAATGCGCTAATATTTTTCTCAAAATGGTACATTTTCTCACTTTAAACATTTTATATCCTTATATCTGCGTTCTTTGGGGAATCAAATACGGGCTTGTGTATAAGTTGGTGTTTGTGAGCAAAAAAAGGTATCCGTAGGAGTAATCTAATTATCCTGACACTAAGTGAAGGGCACAGAGGGATTACAGAGGTTAAGTACTGCATTCCATTAGTGGTCTGACACTTCCCCCATATTAATTCATTATCTATAATTATCCTTATATCAGCTAAAAAAAAACAACTCAAGATATTAGGAACTCTAGAATTTGCTACAATTTCATGGTTTTGAATATAAGATGCTTAAATCCCTCAGTGCCACACTCAGTAGGATATAGTGATTAAGTTAAATTGTCACTGGGGTTTGTATCTATGTAGGATCCGGGCATAAGAGTCAGCATGAGTGAGAGAGGAAAAAAAATAAATAAGTAAGTTGCCCTCAGGTGCAGAGGGGTCTACTTAGCACATGAATAATATATTGAAATAGCTGGTGATTTATTCTACAGTAAACATCCTTTGACAGAATCTGGTGAGCGTTTGTAGGTGGTTGTGTGCTTTTTACATCCCATTGCTTGTGCACTTGCATGCAAATGTATGGATGTAGCCATGTGAGCACGTGCTATCAAGTGCATGCGCACGTGTGAACCTTGTGCAGGGTGCTGGCTGGTGCTCGCAGGTGAGGACCATGTGTGGGTTGCTGTCATCTGTCCTACATCATTCCACCTCCCCTGCCTGTCCCCGAATCTCACGGCTGTTTCATGTCATTCATTAATGGATGCCCCAGGGCCAACAATAGCTCACTACAGCCTTTTATTACTGTCACTTCACTCTCAGAGCCGTCAAGGTCAAATCTACTTCACTGTCGTTCACTTGTCAGACTCAGCCTGCTGACATTTGTGTTATAGGGAACAAGAATGTGTGTGCGTCTAAAAAAGAGAGAAAGAGGGTGAAAGAGAAAAAGCGACAGAATGACAGAGAGAAGGAAGGCAAATAATAAAATGCCAGGAGATCCACCAGCTGAACAGATGTACTCTGTTCGCTGTCCTTGATTAACCGTGATGAGTGTAACTCCTAAGAGGGTATAATGTTTAAGTAAAAATACAAAAGCAATCTGTTACCTATTGAGGATATTTAATCAAAGAGTCATTTTTTTAAGGCAAGTGATTCATTTTGAAATATCCTTGAGGATTTATTGCAATTAAATGTGGTGGGACGAGCTGAAAGAGAACTATTTTAACTTTGATCAATCCACTGATGCAGTATGCATTTTCTGTCTGGAAACAAAATTAAGTGACAACAGTTAGCGGCAACTAAAATCATTAACTCTTTGAGGATTGAAAATCAAACTAAAAATCAAAGTTAAAAATTTAAATCACAACTTGTATCACTTGCAGTGGCTCAGTAGGGTTTATGGGCCCCACTAGCCTGTCTGTATTCCCAACAGATGCTGGGAATGCTCCCGAGGAGATGGCGGATGTTGTCCTGGGGGATCTCCTTCTACTGTAGATATGGATCTAACATCAGTGAGCTCCTCAACAGTCAGATGCACCACTACATAACATCAAAGAGGTTCTCAGTTAGATTCAGACCTGGGGAATGTGAGGGTCAGTGAATGGCATCAATACTTTCACTATCCAGAAACTGCCGTACTCTCTGGTCACATGAGACTGGGCATTTTCCTACACCAGGAGGAACCCAAGGTTCACTGCACCGGCATAAGTAGTCAGGGTATCGGTGGCTAGCATGTAGAAATCTGTGAGACCCTCCAGACCATCACTGACCCGCTGTGGATGATGTTGCAATCAGCAGTAACATTCCCCATGGTGTCTCCAAACCCTTTCACACCTGTCACAAGTGCTCAGTGTAAACCTACTCTCATCTGTGAAGAAAATAGGGTGTCAGTGGGGGATCTGCCACTTCTGGTGTTTTTGGGTGAATGTCAATCGATCTGCATGGCAATAAGCTGTGAGCACAGGTCTCACTATAGAATGTTGGGTCCTAATGCCACCCTCATCATTTGATCAGAAACATGTGCATGAGTAGCCTTCTGGAGGTCATTTTGTGGTGCTCTGGCAGTGATCCTTCTGTTCCTCTGTGCTCAGAGGAGCAGATACCAGTCATGCAACTTGGTTGATGCCCTTCTACAGCCTTGCCCTCTCAGTAACTCTTCTATAATTTTGAGACTGTGCAGGGACACATGCCAAACCTTCTTCCAATGGCACACATGGATGTGCCTTCCTGGAGGAGCTGGACTACCTGTGCAACCGGAATGGGCTGCATGCACCATCTCATGCGACCAGCAGTGGCAAGAACACCATCAAAAAAGCAAAACTAGAGAAAATCAGCCTTGAGGGATGAGGAAGGAGCAATGGTCTGTGACCATCACCAGCATAACATACCCTTTTCAGGGTTTCTCTTGCTGTTGCCTCTACAGTGCACCTATTGTCTCTGGGAAATGGGGAAACGGACTGATATTCCTGATGTTTAGCTGAGTTTATGTTATACTGTGATGACCAAGTGTTCCCTTAAGTGCTTTTAGCAGTGCCTTTTCCCTCATTTAGAGTTTTGATGATGGCATTGGAGTGTGCTAATATGTCATTACAAAATCTCAGATGAAAGTTCAGTTGGGTTGAGTTGACATTTCTGTACTTTGAGTAGTTGTTCATATTTTAGTGGATGAATGAAAAATTGAAAGATTTGAGCTGCTGATGAAAACACTGAAAAAAGTCAGCACTTTTGCCAAGACCATTAGATTTAATTTTCGAGACATCTGAAACAAAGATGCTGAATTTCATATTTTGGACCAAAGGGTTTCGGTTCAGTTTAATAAAGGATGCAAGTGCAGGCACAAATGCGCCAGGAAAAAAAAAATGTAACTTTATTAAAACTTAGAGTCGTGAGAAAAATTGTAAAAACAGAGTAAATAAACTGAAAGGTGGATTGATGAACTGATGAGGTTAAACTAATCAGGGCAGGAATGGAATCAAATAAGCGGGAAAACAAAAACAAAGCAGCTGGAAACAGATAATGTAATAGCTGGAGAACAAGCTAGTAGGTGGAGAGTAGGGGGACAGCACACTGGATGATTAGGGGAGTAGCCTAAGGAAGAAAAGTAATTTGTGGAAATAGTTTTTACACTCCCACTTGCAAAAGTAGTTAGCCTTGAGAACAATTAGACAGCTAGCCATAGCAGAGAGGTGGCACAATTAGAAGCCTAGAGTGTCTCCATCTTAGCATGTGGAAACTGAGGATTTTCCCAAACAAAAACCAGGAACTGCACAAGACTGAAGATGAGCCTGAGGTTTTTAGCAAACAAGGTAAATAAGGCTTCTGTTTTTGATCAGTAAAAATAGAAAACTGAATGCATAGATTGTAAAGTCATATTTTTCATTTAATGTTGGTAACTAATTATAGATGCATTTCATTTTTATTATGATTTGAATGTGTTTTATCAATTATTAATGAAAGAAGGTGATGTGAAAATGAGGGAATATTTTGAGTTAAGAGCAAAAGATATTTTTAAAGGTGAAAAGCTGTTAAAAAGATCATTATTAGCTAATAGCTTGAGGAACAGCTTACACAATTTTCTTTTTTTTACAGAAAGACAGAAACTGTAGTTTTGCCTCTTTGTAGTAATTTCTATGTTGTAAATGGGATTCTTCTTCATGGCCTATTGTTGCAGGCCAGGTTTTTCTCATGGGGAGAGTTTTCATGGCACTCAGATCAGGATCTCCTCTCTTTTTTGCTGCAGTGCCGTAAGATTATGCAGTAATTGTTCAAAATGTGAAAAATTAAAAAAAAAAAACGTGGAATTTTGCACACTAGTTTTCTGCGCTCCTTCACTTAAAAACAGGACACACAGACCAAACTCCTGCCGCCCTCTTTTAAAAAAATAACAACATGGGAAAAACAATTCAGTTCAATTTTAATTTACTTTTATTTATATAGTGCCAAATCACAACAACAGTCACCTCAAGGCACAATATATTGTAAGGTAAAGACCCAACAGTAATACAGAGAAAACCCAACAATCTGACAACCTTCTATAAGGAAGCACTTGGCGACAGTGGGAAGGAAAATCTCCATTTTAACAGGAAGAAACCTCCAGCAGAACCAGTCTCAGGGAGGGGCAGCCATCTGCTGTGACCAGTTGGGGTTGAGGGGAGGGAGACAGGACATAAGAGATGCTGTGGAAGAGAGCCAGAGATTAATAATAACTAATGATTAAATACAGAGTGGGGTACAAACAGAGACAGAGGGAAAAGAAGTGAATGACGAAGAAACACTCACTGCATCATGGAAAGCCCCCATCATCCCTCAGGGTAACCCGATCCTATAAGCTTTATCAAAAGGGAAAGTTTGAAACCTGATCTTAAAAGTAGGGAGGGTTTCTGTTTCCCAAATCCAAAGTGGGAGCTGGTTCCACAGAAGAGGGGCCTGAAAGCTGAAGGCTCTCCCTCCTATTCTACTTTTAAATACCCTAGAAACCACAAGTCAGCCAGCAGTCTGAGAGTGAAGTGCTCTATTGGGGTGATATTGTACTATGAGTTCTTTAAGATAAGATGGGGCTTGATATGTGACAAGAAGGATTTTAAATTTAATTCTAGATTTAACAGGGAGCCAATGAAGAGAAGCCAAAATGAGAGAAACATGCTCTCTCTCTCTCTAGTCCCCGTGAGTACTGTCGCTGCAGCATTCTGGATCAGCTGAAGGCTTTTCATGGAGTTTTTAGGACAACCTGATAATAATGAATTACAGTAGTCCAGCCTAGAAGTAATAAATGCATGAACTATTTTTCAGCATTACTCTAAGAAAGGCTGTTTCTAATTTTAGAAATATTGTGCAAATGCAAGAAAGCAGTCCTATATATTTGTTTAATATGTGCATTGAAGGACATATCCTGGTCAAAAATGACTCCAAGAGTCCTCACAGTGTTACTAGACCAAAGCTAATTTAAGATGGACTGAGGCAAAGTGGAAAATGTCCTGTGGTCAGATGAATTGAAATGTAAAGTTCTTTCTGGAAAACGTCGACCCTGTCTCCTCTGGAGTAACATGTAGAAGGACCATAACGTCTGTTATCAGCACTTAGTTCAAAAGCCTGCATCTCTGAGAGTATGGGGGGTGCACTGGTTCCTATGGAATTGGCAGCTTGCACATCTGGTGAAGTACCATCACTGCTGAAAGGTATATACAGGTTTTAGAGCAACATATGCTCCCATCCAGAAGATGTCTTTTTCAGGGAAGGTTTTGAACATTTCAGAAAACTGATGCTAAACTAAAAACTAAATCTATTACAACAGCATGGCTTTATTGTTGAGGTGCTGAACTCTAACTTTAGTGTTAGGGATAGGTTTATGGATGTTTTGGTAGTTTATGGTTCTTCTCGTTTAGGCAAGGTTCATGTTTTCCTTGGCCCAGCACCCAACCTTCGTCCAAGCCACCACCCAGCCATCCAGCCTCGTTGCCATCACTCTGTGCAACTGAGGTCATGCTACCTGTCATCCTGGCCCATTCTACTCTGGTCCCCACACCATGAACAAGGTCCCACGAAACCAGGCCCCTGCCTGCTTCTCCATCTTGGTCCTACAATGTCCCTCCTACAAGGGTGAAGGAGGGCAGATCAGAGCCTGTACCTGTGCCTATCCCTGCTGCAAGGGTAAAGTTAGCTATTCACCAACCTGTTCCTGTCCCTAGAATGGTCAAAGCTAGGACTTCCCCAGAGATTGCTCTGCCAGGAGTTTACCCAGCGACTTTTTGCCCAAGCCCCCTGCGATTCCTGTGCCAGTGATTGTTGCAGTCAGAGCTGGCCAAGCCAGAGCCAGGGGGGCCAAGCCACCCTAGTGGGCCCAGCTTTGTTGCCAGCTGCCCACCAAGCCTCCAGAAAGATTCCTGTCTCCTCTGCTGGCCTTCAGCCCTGCTTCCTTGTCACTGGCACACAGCAAAGCCTCCAGAGGGCCTCTGTCACGTCTCACCTACAGTCCAGCCACCAGAGGGTCTTCACCACTTCCATTGCTCACATCTGGAAAGGTCTGTCCACCGTGTTCAGTCACTGCTTCTTGGACTCTCCTGCCTCCTGCTCTGTGTTATTTTGATTCTTAATACCTTGCCTTTTGGAGTTTGTGTTACATGTTTATTGCAGCAAATAGTGTTAATAAACAGGCTCACTTTTTGTTTAATTTGCCTCCTTGTCTGCATTTGATTCCTTAATAACCTGTACTTCATATGTGTGCATTTGGCACATCCAGAAGGAAAAACAACAGAAGAAAAATTAAGCACCTGTGGCTAAAACACAACCTCACCTATGATTTGGTGACTATTACTGTAAGTGCAATATTCAGTGCAATTGATAAAAGTTCTCTGCCCCATCTATCCAAATTACACTCTAGATATATGGACAATATACTTGGGAAAATGAGAGAGAACATATCACAAATTTCATATATAATATAAAAAATAATTTGGATTTGGTACATGGTGTCATAGCTCAGAAATATCACACTAAAGTTGAATGAAAATGTTTTTTTTTTATATTCAGGCTTAATATTTGTGAAACCATTCATCTGATTTGGACTATTTTAAAGAATATCATGTGTTTTGCATATGAAAAGGTGTAAACAAAGTATAAGTCAGCTCCCTATAAAACTGGTTTCTACAGATCTCCAAATCTGCTTTAAGAGGTCCAGTTGGACATCAAGTTTTCATGGTCTTGGGTCTTTGACCCAGTGATCTGAGTTTTGAACTTTCATGTTCTGTTTATTATTAAATATTCTCTGTTGATTCTTAATTTGCTTTTCAATTGTTATCCCTGAGGTTTTGTTTTGATAAATCTCGCAAGTTGAGTCATTTATAGTGATGTTGCATTCTGTTTAGTATCGTCTGTTTTTTTAGTTCTCTCATGTTGTGGTATTTGGTTGATTTGTTTGATTTTTATTACATTCAGATTTTTATACCATGAAAGACCTGAGGTTTATCAACAATGCACGTGCGCAAAACACCAGAAAACAGCTGTTGGCCTCTCAGGTTGCCCAACTCAAATCATTGTTAATGGGAGACGGACACGCCCCCTCAAAATGGAGACAGCTACAGTACGAAACAAGCAGATCTTACAGCAACAATAGCCGACTGTGGTAATAATATAAAGGAGGGATGCAAACAGGTGAAGAGCTTTTGCACAGTGCTGTCTGAGATGAGAGAGATCACTTTACTTTGGTACATTTTAATTTATGTCTATTTTTAGGTTTGACAAGGCAAGCACTCCTGGCAAGCACTGATGGCCAGATGGGAGGTATTTGATGAATGAATGAATGACAGAATGACCCATGAAGGTGATATTTTTATTTTTTTTTTAAAAAAGACCTCTTAATATGTTAATGCAATACAACTGAATGGCAACACAAACTGCACTTTTCTAAATTACCCTAAAGCTGATTCACCATCATTTTGCAGGGATCGTGTATCAAACCTGTGCAATTCCAACATAAAACTCAGTGAATATTCTGAAACCACAGGATTGTGCTAATGATTTGCTTGACTGTGCATTCAGACATTAATGTGACTGACTCTTGATTGTCGTAATGATCATCAGGTGTTATCAGTGTGACACTGAGGAGTCTGTTTTGCATACTTGCAAAGCCCTGATTTCATCAGCCTTCAATGTGCAAAGACGCGCCTCTCTCGCTGTTTTCTTTTCTTTTATATCAGAATGATAAATCTGTGCATTCTTTTCTTCTTAAAACATTTTATTTAGTAAATGCAAAAGTAGTGGCTCCATGGTGTAGTGGTTAATACATATGCCTTACATGTTAAAGACCCTCCTTCTGAGATTAAGAGGAAAGGCAAACCCAGCCTCGGGAAGTCATGAGCTACTGTACTGCTGCTGTCGCAAGGCTGGATAAATGGGAGGGTTGTGTCAGGACAGGCATGTGGTGTAAAATCTGTGCCAAATCAAACATGTGGATCCTTCTGCTGTGGTGATCCCTTGGGAAATAAAGGATCAGCTGAATGTATTTTTCTTTCTATTTACTAGAAATAAAGTTCCAATTTTACAATGATACAAACATTTTTAACCACTCTTAGATGGCCAGTGTTCTAATCAGTAATTGTTTCTTTATTCATGGTGCATTGCTCATTATCCTTGCTTATTAGAATCTGTTTTGTAGTCCTAACAAAGTGCTTTTTGTATAATTTCACACTCCTAGCAGAAAAAAAAAGCCTCTTTTTTTTCCAGTTATGAAAATTTTTTTGATTTTGAAGAACAGAAAACCTCTGTCTGCAGCAACATTTGAGGTTGTCATGCTGTTTTGAAGGTTAGACTTCATCCCTTGTCTTATGAACGTCAGAGATGATGGCACAGACTGGAGTAAAGCCCCCAGGGGATAAAGCATGACATCAAGCATTATATCTAAAAGCTGGTCAAACTGTTCCCAAAAAAGCAAAAAAAAAAAAAAGAATAAGAAAAAAAAAAGCAAGAAAAATCAGCAAACACTGCATGCAGCAAGAACTTTGGACGTGACTCAAAATAGCAGGCAACTTGTACAGTGCTCAGGACAGGCTGACAGCCAATTATCAACATCTTTGTCTCTACAGAATTCCTTTTTATATACATCCTCAATTCCAATTCTGGACTTGAAAAGGAGACCATTTTTCCAGAGAGTGATTTCCTCCAATATCTCATCTCCTAGTGTCTGTGTGTTTTAACAGGCAGGCAGGCACTCCCATGGGGTTACAGTCTTGCAAGCTTTCCAACTCCTGCCTACAAAGTGAGGAGGAATGCAGACCAGCTTGTGGCTACTGCTGTATGTGCAAGGACTGGAGATATTGCTCTGACCACTGCTGTGACATCTGCTGCCAGATGTGTATGGATGTGTGCACTGGCTTCTGTCCTGCAGACTGCAGCTATACCTTCTGTTATCTCTGCCTCAGATTGGTGCAGAACTGTCTTGGTTTTTTCCACCGAACAAACAGAAACATCACAGACGCAGTAAGTCTAATGGTGATAATGTAACTGTAATACTTCACACCCATACATTTACTCCAGCTACCTTAAATCTAACCTAAACATTTTTATCTGTTGTAGAGCCAATAATCAGTCCTCAACAGCATGATAAGTGATTGTCTGACAAACCAAAGCAAAAAGATGACTTAGAAAATTCACCAGATAAGTTCCTGTTAGTAATAAAGATTTTTTTTGTTTGTTAATTTTGGTAAGGACAGGATGGGCTAGGAACTGCAGTGTGTTTCTCATTTGAGACATTCTATCCACTTTGATCTCTATCTACCAAATATACTATTGAAAAGATCAGCTATTATCCCCTCAATCTTCCATCCACACCACCGAAAAGCTGCTATGCTATCTAAAAATTATTATAAAAGAATGCAATGATTTGCAAATCCTTTAAATCCAGTAAGTAATTGAGAATAGTAAAAAGAAATGATATCAAATGTTGAAACAGAGACGGTTTATTTTTGAAAAATCTGGGTTTGTTTTGAGTTTGGTGACACCGACGCATTTCAGAGAAGTTGAGACAGGGCATGTTTACCACTGTGTTGCATCACTCTTTTAATAACAGTCCGTGTTTGGGAACTGAGAAAACTAATAGCTGTAGTTATTAAAGAAAGCTGTTCTCCCATTCTTGCTTGATATAGCATTTCAGTGCTCCCACAGTTGGGGCTTCCTTTGTTGAATTTTTCCTTTCATAATGTGTACTCCAAACAGGCCGGTTTAACACTGTCTGTTTGGGATTGTTTTGCCGAGATAAGCAACAGCTTCTCTGACTGAGACACTGTGTGGCAACACAAGTTGCTCCACAAATTTGGCATGTTTGATTGCTCAACTTTTCCTCCTAAACCCCCAAGGTTTTTATCTCTAGCAGACATTGCGACACCATTAGGTTGCCTGGCAATGGGCTAAAATTACCTGTTTTTAGCATTAATCCACCTGTGACACCTTATACAAGCATTGTATCATTTCCATTTTCATGGCCAATGCAACAAAAAGGCCAGCATATTTTGGGGACTGGTAGGTTTGGATAGCTTTTTTCCTTAACAAATGAAATGATCCTTTAAAAACTCCATTTTGTATTTACTCAGGTTATTGTTCTCTAATATTAAAATCTGATTTGAATCATGAAAAGCGTAACAAATCTGAAAGTGTGACAAATATGCAAAAATAAACAAGAAATCAGGAAGGGGGCAAATACTTTTTCACACCACTGTAAATGCACTGTGGAGACTACACATAATCTTCTCTATAGATGAGGTAATGTGTCAGAAAAAAATGTGTGGAAGACAAAATCTTACCAAATGAGTTAGCAGAAATTGTTGTAAGTTGATGCTCAACTTGTGGAACTGAGCTGCTAGCAAGATTTTAACAACCTGAGTCGATATGCAGTGAAAGTCTTTAGATGGATGTCTGAAAGAATTATTAAAGTGATGGACTGGAGAGGTTTAGTTTTAATCATGGGTAACTGAGAATTGGGAGGTATGGTGAGTCATCTGCTAATTGTAAGGTTGGCGGTTCAGTCCTTTCTCTTCAAGGCAATGTCAAACTGTCCTTGGGCAAGTTGAACTGTACAATGCCCCTGATGCCCCTTTCACTGTGTGCGTATGTGTGTGTGTGTGTGTGTGTGTGTGTGTGTGAGTGATAAATAAACTGTTTGAAGGGCATGGAATACGACTGTACAAATGGGTGAATCATGGTGTGAAAATGCTTTGAGTGGTCAATATTAAGTACTTTTCCATTTACCAATTTAGAACACTTTTTCAAGTGGGAAGGAACGGTGCAAGAAATGATGGGAGATAGCTCCAGGATGTGATTCAGTCGTGCTCGAGGGGAAAATTAGGCATGTTATGCGATGTGTTGGTCTCAACATGTAGCATGAGAAATCAAATAAGTCATAAAGTACACGTAAAAAAAAAAAAAAAAATGAAACAATAATAAAATGAAGACCACAGAGACCAGTGCATGTTATTACAGTGGTTAAAAAAAAAAAAAAAAAGATGCCAAAGAAGAATTATTTGCTGTAAACTCTGAGACAAAATAGGCCAAGTTTAAAAATAGATCGTCTAAGTTGGAGAACCATTGAGTCTGTTTTGCTTTGCTATAAACTGCAACGCAAAACAGACTCAAAGGCTTGAATGTGGTGTTGATTGATTAGGGTGGTAAAACAGCAGTGGTAGGTCCATTGCAGGGACACCAACTTCATTAAAAAAATTGCTTTATGTTATAATTGAAGTGATTCATAAAATAGTTCTCAAACAAAAACTTTTTGGCTTTCATTGCACTGTACAGTTATGCCTAAATATTAATATCATTACACATGTCTCACAGCAACTGATCAAACAACAATTGTTCCTGATCGGTATACAAAATGAGTACTTCTTTATACTGATATTGTTTGTTTTCTACCTATTCAATACTGTAAATTTCAGCTTGCAAGCAATAAGAGGCTGACAGAATGAACTATCTGTGAGTCTGACCCACAGTGCACCCCGAACAAAACAGTGTGGTCAGTGAAATGTTGTTTTATGTTTGATTGACATGTGTGTATTGAAGAGAGTCTGACTGATTCCTTCCCCACCATCTGTTACACCAGGCCACAGGCGGCAGGTCTGATGGAGGCAGAAATAAAAAAATACAGACAGCTCGAGAACAGGTGTAAAAGAAAACATTTACCGAGTGTTTGCATATGCATACATGTGTGGGGTTCATGTGATCGTTTATGTAGGAGGACAAACAATGGGGGGGAATGACTTATTTTCTCAGTTGGATATTGAATAGCATCTATAAATCTTCAATCGGGATAAATAATGTAACATGATGTGCTAGACAGCCAGGAGTCTTATAAGTAGTGTTTTGTCTCCTTTTCATTCTTTTTCGTTCTTTTTTTATGAACAATAGCCCTGACAGTGAGCTTAGCATTATTGCTACCATCATGTCTGAACAAAAGATCTCTGAACAAAACTGATATTTTGTTCAGAGAGTTTTCCTCCTCCTGGGTCACACCTATGTGTTACCAGAGACTGTAATTTGGACTCATGTCACCTCATTTTTTTGCTGCAGATCACTTCACGCAGAGATATTCATTTCTTTTGTGACTGGATGTTTGGTTTACTGAGCTTTTTTTTTTTTTTTTTTCAGTACAGTCAATACAAGCTTAGAGAGACAAACAGAATCCCTAACATCAACACAGCCTAAGTGTTGCATTTTTCACATGAGAGATAAACAGTAGAAATAGCCTCATATCTGCAGTATTACCCTTCTCTGCCTACTTCTGAGCACTTCTTAGATGTTGGCGAGATTGTTTTGCACTTTGAGGCAAACAAAACTATAATTTGGTTTCACACACTGTACAATCTGATATCTCTCAGAGAGATAAGGGTGCCTGAGGCCACCAGGTGCTGTTTGCTTCCGCTGAATTAGACCTTTTTATTATCTTTCACAAAACTGCAAGTTTATGGAAATGTTTGGGAATTTGGAGTGAGCCATGTTGAGCAGCAAAAGAAGCCTAGAGTAAGGCCTTATGGGGAAAAACTAACACCGGAGAATATAATGGGCTGCACTGTGTCCCCAGCTTTACTCATAATTTCTCTCATTTCCTCCTCCTCTCTGCCCCTCTGGATAAGGCGTGCCATCTAGTTTAATCTTTAAACTTGCGTTTCCCCGCTGAAAGCTTTCGATATTGCTGCAGTAACTCCTAATAGTCTAAAACATTTGAGAATGTAAGCTGGAATAAGCAAATGAGTTATGCATTAACATCATAAAGATGTTTAATTGCTGCAAAATAGCTCTAATCTGCCTTTGAGAAGATTCTTTTGTAAATCTCATTTTTTATTTATTGTGATTGCCTGTCAGGAAAAGCAGAAAAAAAAAAAAAACTACCAATCTGAATTTCATTCAGTTTGGTGTAGAGTTGCAACATCGGCAAAGAAAGAACCGGTTACATTTTTGTGTGGATCTGGATCGATTTCTTTAAAATTGCAAAATACTCTTAGTGGAGGATTTCATGGTGCTGTTCTGTGCTCAGTTGAGCCATCTTCTTCTTCTTCTACTTCTTCTACTTCTTCATCTTCATCTTCTTCATCTTCTTCTTCTTCATCTTCTTCTTCTTATATTTTCATTTACAAAGAGTAGATTGTGTATGCACACCATGGTAGCTGTAATAGAAAGTGAGTTTGAACCCCCAAATGAGTGAAGATCTACCTCAGAAATGTGTTTTTTTTTCCTCCCACCTTTGCTGCTTTCCATCTTCTTCCCTCTTTCTTATCTCTCTGGGGCTGAGAAACCCCCTCCCCCCTCCTCCCTGTCTATGTTCTCTTCTCATGAATTGCATTGCTTTTACTGAAAGTCTTCTGGTTAGGAGTGGAGAAAGGCATTGTGTGCTGCTGTCAGTCAACTAGATTACAGCTCTAGAGGATCCTTATTGTTCACACTCCCAAAATAAGTAGATGGCTCCTAACTTTGCTGGCCAGATATATCTGAAGATGTCTGTTTTTTCCCAACTTTGAAAGGTTGCGGAACAAAAAAACTCAACATGAGAAACAGAATTAGACGAGTAAATCTGATTTTGATTCAACAAAGCTGTTATGAACAATTCCTCACGCGCTTTGCAACCTCATACATGCACAGCTCCTCTAATCTAATAAGCAGAAGATAATTAGACACGTGTAATCTAAACCTTTAGACCTTTTCAGTTTTATTTGTTATCCATCAAACAGTTGGTTCTCTGTTCACTTGTCAACACTCACTAAGCTTTCAGCTTAGCTGACCCCTCCTTGACTGAGAGATGCCTATTACTCCTGTGAGAACCCTTCATTCATCCTCAGTAGCACACACGTACAAGGCTTACTGCCTGGAAAGGGATCTCAGCTGATAAGATTATTGCTCCTCATCTGTCCAAATCAAACCTTCTGCCCTTCACAAAGCTCAGTTAAAATAAAAATAAATAAAAAAATCCTCTTTTCACTCACAAAATTGTTTGGATGGTTTGAGTCTGGACTTGCAGCTTTGAGCATTAGAAATTCTTCAGAGCACAGCGTCATCTGATAAATCTCCTATTATGATATGAAGTAAGCACTGGCTTTAAAAGTTGAAAAAAGGGCCAGTGGCGTGTTTTCAAGCTCAGTTGTGAGAGAGTAGTGCATGGACCTTCGCTTTTTACCTTCCTGCTGGGTGCCAGGTTTTGAAATTCCATAGATGTACAGGTGAGACTTTCTGAAGATGGGCATGGGCAGCTGGTGGGGGGGGGGGGGGGGGGGGGGGGGGGCAATGAGGCCCCCCCCGTTGAAATTGGATTTTATTTTTGTCCACTCCGAGACCTCCATCTTATCCTGCAACCCAGTCCTCCCACTCAATTTCCATCTCACCGTGTGAAAATTGGAGTGATATAAAGATGTGAGCTTCAGATTGAGAAGACAGTCAGCGATGGTAAAAAGGAGGGCAAGGGAATGGCAAAAGATGCAGACAGTGAGATATAGGGGAAAGCGTGAGATCGAGGCCAGACAAGGTAGCAGCACACAGATTTCTGGATTTCCAGAGCACAGCAGCAAATGTCTTGACCAGATTTTTTTACGATAGCTTTTACTCAGGTGGGGAAACAAACTCCCCACCTGCTATCACACTCAAGGAAGTGATTTTCTTCGAAATACGCACGGCTAAAAAAAATATTTAGTTGTGTATAAAAATATATTTATGAGAAATTAGCAGTCTATAATAATTATTTACAAATCAGGTAAGTAGCAATAAGCCTGACAAAACATGCATCTATTTTTTTTTTTGTTTTTTTTGACCACTTTAAATTCAAAATGTGGATGAAGCAAAACACAGCCACCCCCCCACCCTTACTCCTACCCCTTCCCCCCTTCTTTTCATTTGGACAGAGAGAGACACTTTCTCATTAATGTGACGGAGACATCACTCATTTTGGATGCATAACACACGGTGATTTGATAACAGGGCGGTCAAACAAAATCGCTTTACTTCAAATGCCTTCCCAGTCCTGTTTTAACAATAGAAAGTATTTAACAGATTCACCAGCATGCTTAAAAAGAAGAGGGGATCATTAGCTTAAACTAAAGAGTGAAATCAATTAATAGAACTCAGCCGTAATAGTGTGGTGGGACGGTTTGTGTGCTGTTAGTTTGCATTCATAATGTATAGGCTGACAGCCCATTAGACACTATTAAAAGGAAATCAGATTCTGGCCTTCCTCCAAAGCCATTAGCTGGTGGGGTCAGCCTGAAGACAAACCGGTAATTGACCGATAGATTCAGGTAAATTGTTGGTCCCTGGGAGAAACAACAATTTTGTTAATTGCATTTTTAACAGCAGATGAAGGGATTACAGGTGCATAATAGCAATGACAGTGCTGTAATGAACCCAGCAATTAGGCAGTACTATTACTTACATTTCTGTAAATGCATCTCCCCTTAGCTGCAATGCAAACATCTGAATCATGAAAGACTATCACTGCAAATTCTGATTCTACATCTGAAGAAATCAAGAGCCTTAAAGGGTGAAAGAGTGATGGGAATAAAAGGCATAGATGGTGTTTGGCAAATGATTTGTAAAGTAAAGAAGGGGTAGTTTTAAGTCTCGCATGAATAAACTGTCAGTTTGCTTAGCTAGATATAAACTGAATTTCACTGGCAACAAAACCTCAGGAGCTAGCTGTCAGTCACACTAATGGACACAAACAGTAAGGTCAGTGCTTGGTATGGTGTATTATGTGTCTGTTTGTGTGAAGAGTCTTTTACTTTTCACAGTTGTCTGGCATTAACCTGTTAGGCATGAATGGATAGACATTCTTGACAACGATGTGGTCAAGCATCTTGCATATTATTGGCAGGGATCAAGGGCCCATTAATCTGTCAGTGCAGACACACACTTGAGCAATATTTGTAGTGCCAGTGTGCATTGAAAGCACAGTCTTCTCTGCGGCCAATTCACCTTTTGTTGCAAAAGATCTTCTATGAGTAAAAAACAACTGTTATAGCTGATCTGGTGTCATTAAACAGAGTCTAGAAGAGCCACAGCAGAAATGCATAGGTACTCCTTTCGCATCTACTGTAACAAAGTACAACTGATTGTTACTGGTGGTGACTACATACATTAAGACACTACAGAAACGTGTTGCTTTCTTTCAGTCCTTGAGGCATACATATGTTGTGCACACCCTCTAAGTGCAGGCAGGGATTTTTCACAATGTGTTCTGTGAATTGTTGGCTCGGTGCTGCATGACTGAGTAGGAACTTGATCTCACATTAACATGCAGGCTTGAATTTGATCAATGCAAGAGAACCTAAGCAGCAGCTAAATAATTATCGTAGGCAAATCTGATCTGCTTGAGGGCTTCATGTCCTGACTCCACAAAGCCTAAGCCTCAACTCTCTGACCTTGCGTAGACAGACCCTCCTGGTCAAACATGGGTTAGCTGCCTGGTTGACAGGGAGGAGAAGGTGGGGGATGTAGACCCCTGCACCCTGCAGGTATGACTTTCGACAGTGGAAGCGACCTACTGCTTGGTTACAGTGATGAACGACTTTGCCTACCCTCTGATAATTGCTCACTCAGGGGCAGAGAGAGGTCCATTAATCAAAATGAGCTGAGGTACTGCAGCTCTCCTCCACCTATGGCACACCTCAGCATGCCTCAACAGCCTCCGGGGAAGACCTGGAGGCATCGCCTTCAAAGGAGTTAAGGTCGGGATGGTGTCATTCTGCGATGACAGCCACTGCCTGGGCCTGATGGTGTACAATCTAACAGACTGAACAAAGCAGCCATGAGAGGAACAGAGGAGAGGTCCCATTAAGTGATTTTCAATTGGAAGAGCCTGTCAGCCTTAACTTGAAACACGTTGCTCCTGTGGGATTGTAACACACTGACTTTGTTGACATGTCAACAAAGAAAGGGACGGGCTGGGTGGGGGGCAGCCTTTTTCCTAGCATGACAAATTGAGGAAATACAGTGAAAGTAAAGGTCTGTGATTGATTTTTGCAAACATAAACAAAGAAATGGATACAGCCTAATCGGTTTGCCTTAAGACTCAAATCTATTACTACTGTAAAGGGACATCTTTGCTCCCTAACTCAGATTGATGGGAATTGATTTATCTTGTTTTTTTTATTTTGGTATTTTGAGTGTAATTCAGCCGTTTGTGCAAGAAGTAAACAACCTACACAGATTCGAACTGTCAAGCTTTGATTTTACTCTTACTTTTCTTTGAACCTTGTCTATAGGCTTTGGGTCCTAGAATACACAGTATTATATCAGTTTCCTTTTTGCTGTCAGTACTGCAATATTAATGCAAAACAAGTTATTACTTATGTCTATAGGTGGTTTGGCTATTGAAGCTACTTGTCAGTGTAATATGTTTTAAGTGTAATATGTTCTAACAGTTAAAAATACATCTTATCAGCAAACTTCAACTAGCTCTTAAGATGTTCTCGGCTATATATTATCATAGGGTACACAAGCCTGTTTACAAATGTCTAAATGTTTAATAATCTTTTTTTTTTAATCATTCATTTCAATAAACATAATTTGCACTTCTAACTCTAAAGTTCTATGCTGAATTGTAAAGATTGTTATGAGAGGGTAGTGTTTTTGTATGCATCATATTTATATCTTATCAGCAGGCCTTGGCTTCACCCTGCAGGATTTTGTTTATGCACAGTGCAAAACCACTGTACCCTTAACCGTGACCCCAACCTTGCATCTTTATCAATAATAAAACTATGATGCATCCAGAAAAAATAAATAAATTAATAAAAATATTTTTGGCCGATCTGCAAATGGTTCTTCGAAATAATTGCCTTTGTTACGTGTGCTGAGCGGATGTAGCAAAAATAATAAAACATCTCATGAAGGTCAAGATTATAATTAATGTCATTAAGTTGAGGATGAATTAAAATGCCTTTTTAATGAACAGAATTTACTGAGTCTCACTCAGGCCAGTAAGGTTAGACAGACTAAGGTTAAAAGAACTCATTTTCCCAAATAAATTCTAACTAGAAAAAAAAATAGATATTTCTAGCTGTGGTCAGTTGTTATAGCTGCATTGATCTGACCATTGCATGATCAATATCTCATAAGTGGCTACCAATATTTTTATAATACTGTATCAAGTCAAGTGAAAAATGTGAAAACAAAGGAGTCACTTAAAGTGATAAACACACAGAAAATCATCACCTGGGTCTGAGGCTGCCCTTGGCTTTATGGATCTTGAAAGTGAATTTCAGCCAATGATTAGCTGCCAGTCCCAACAGCTTTACTGTTTTGGTTCAGTACTCCGCTTATAGCACTGTTTTTGACCACAGCAGGCTGTGTGTTTTCATCAAGCTAGTTCTGATAAACTCACAGTGCACATTTCTACCACAGAACCAAGCAATTACAGATCTGTTAGTGAACATAGTGGAACATTTAGCAACCGAACTGTCAGATATTTCTCCAGGAGCTAAAATAATGAATATTGGATTTAGAAACACACTCTAAATAAAAGATAATAATTCCACTGTTGACTGTATAAATAAGCAACTTTGCCATACTTGCTGGAAGGGCAGTTTCATGTCAATGTCAGTGTTTGCAAGTTTTTCCACTGCCCTCAAGTGGCTGAAACTTGTTTTTATGTATGTATGTAACACTTTCTTCCAGTTTTGACTGATAACTCCAGAAGTTATAGTGTAATGTGTTGTCATAGATCATGAATGAAAGTTGAGATTAACAGGGGCAAAGGTGGGCAGCAGATTATGGACCATTTCTTATCTCAAAGGCAGCCACAAAACCTATGTCTCAGTACTTACCATTAACATCTGTGTGAGCCAGATCTTATTATTTTATGATGACAGTGTGCTATGTAAATTATTGGAACTATGTAAATCAGTTAGGATGGCATGGTGTCGTAGTGGTTAGTGCTATCACCTCAGAGCAAGAAGGTTCTGGTTTCAAATGTCTTGCTTGGTCTGGGTCTTTCTATTGCTTGTTTCCATGTTCCTTTTGTGCCTGCATGGTTTTACTGTGAGTGCTCCAGGTTAATCGATGCTGCTAAATCAGCCATTGGTGCGGATGTGAAAGTGTGTTACTTTGTTAGCTTTGTGATAGTCTGGTACACCACTTTTTGCCCTGTGTCATCTAGAAGAGGCTCATGCACCCTCAGATCTATAAGTCAGAGAAGTAGTTAAGGACATGGATGTGTGTGAATTTGTTAAAACTGAATGTAAGTGTAAGTGAAAACGGAACAGAAAACTGTGCAAAAAAGTGGAAAATACTGTGCATTTATGTCACAGTGAAAATTAGAAACAGAGCCAAAATCAAGGCTGCTATATGGTAACAGTGATTGTAGGATGTTGTGGAAAATTATCAACTTTAAAAACCTTATTCTGAAATTAATTTTGTAATACAAATATCTAACCAAGTCAGCTCTTGAGAACACTCTCCAGAAGATAGGTGTATCAAGTTTACGATCAAGAGACGCCTTCACAAATTGGAACACAACAAGGTGCAAACCACTGGTTACAGTCAAGAACAGAAAGGCCACATTAGTTTTCATCAGAAACCATCTAAAAGTGTCTGCATAGATCTGAAAAAAAATTTTAATTTCTTTGGAAACCAAGATAAACTCATACCAGAATAATGTGAAGAGAGAAGTACAGAGGAGTGAAATAATCTAATCTGAAGCAGACCACATTATCTGTCAAACATGGTGGAGGCAATGTTATGGCAGGGGCATGTATGGCTGTCAGTGGAACTGGGTCACTAGTGTTTATCGATGATGCGAGTGCTGAGAGAAGAAGTGGGATGAATTGTGATGTGCACGGGGCTATACTTTCTGCTCAGATTCAGCCAAATGCTGCAAACCTGACAGTTCAGACAGCTCTCCACAGTGCAAATGGATAATGAACCAAAATGTCATGCAAAAACAACTCCAAGAGTTTCTTAAGGCAGAGAAGTAGGATATTTTCCAGTATCACCTAATCTCAAGCCAACAGAGCATGCTATTCAGTTGCTGAAGACCAAACTGAATTCATAAACAAGCAGAAACTACAGGTGGCTGCAGGAAAGGCCAGGCAGAGCGTCTCAAGTTACAAAACACAACACTTGTCTGCATTTTCTAGATGTTAGGCAGCCACTGATGTTCACCCAAGTAATAATTTTTAATAGAAGGATTGTTTTTATGTTTGCTCACTTACTTTTGAACCTCAGAAATGTAGCTCTGTGTATTAAAATGGCTGTAATTCCTAAGCAATTCATGCAAAACCTTTGTGAAGCCTCTTGAATTAAAGGTGAAAGGCTGCACTGATAACAGCATTGAGGGATGGAAGGACATCTGGGTGTGATGTAAGCTGATACAGAGGAAAGGCGTTGGTGTTTGTTTTGTTTTAAGAATTTTGCTGAGTTTTTCAGTCAGACTAATTTGATGTTGCTTAATTATTGAACTTTGCTTGCATATTTGTGTTAAGATTGCGAGTATATAAAGTAAGTGTTCTCACTGACTCTCACTCAGCCACCCCCAGCTTCCTCCTTCCCCAAATGTGTTTTTAGATGGTTATGAATTAGTCCACATCACACAGCTGGTCATTAAATCTCACAATAAACCATCTCCATCATTTCTACACAATCTGCAGGCAGCCCCACCTTTGCCAGAGTCCATTTTATTTGCTGTGTGTGTAACTGCTGCCCTGTCCTCTCCCTGTGTGTGTGTGTGTGTGTGTGTGTGTGTGTGTGTGTGTGTGTGTGTGTGTGTGTGTGTGGCTATAATGAGAGGCACGAGAGGGAGCCTTGGCATCATGGACTCACATTATTGTCCTTGCATCATATAGCCTATAGAGGTTTATTCTGGCATTAGTTGTGCTCATCACATTAGACTGGACATCAGCGAGGTGATTGGGACCTACAGAGTAAACAACCAGCAATGAATGCTGAGAGAAATATATGGCATGGAAATTTTCATTAAAACAAAAGTCATCCCCCAGCAGTGTACTCGGTCAATCCATTTTACAGGTGTAAAGATGGAGGAATTGTGCTCTCCCTCACACCAGCTCATCTTCCAGACAGTTGCATGAATTAATAGCAGACTGGGGGCTCATAGTGCCACCTTTCTCTTCACTCACTATGGAGACAGGTACTGTGGGGCTGCCAGCACTCCAGGTTTCAGCTGTCTTGCCCACAGGTCATATTCAAGAAACTTCAACCAGGCATGTCCATTCAGCCTTTGAAATCATTACAGCTCTGTTCATTCAGCGTGCAAAGAGGAAACCAAATCATTACCTTCTCAGCATGTAATTAATTTCATTGTCAGAAAGAAAGGAAGACCTACCTTTTAAGGTTCTAAATACCCATTTTTATTTCCCTTTGGCCACAGATGCAATAATTCCTTTCAACAGTGTTCAGCTTTATATATTTTGCTTAATACTCTGTGTGATGCTCAGTAGCATGCCACAGCAATACAGTGATTGATCTTTTAGTTGTATGCCAGGTATACCACTGTTGCCTCTCTGTCAGGCACCAGTACCTTAACTGCATGTACAGACAGAACCTGAGAATTAGTCAAGAAGAGTGATGATGTGTTCAAGGTGAAAACTAACTCCTTAGCATTTGCTCATCCGTCTTTCTTCTCTCATTCACAGGACGCTGGTGCTCCATGAAAGCCTGTTCTGCACTGCCAAAAAACAGTCCTGTTGTTTAAAACTAATGAAGACCCAGCAGGCTCAACTGTCCTCAAGCTGTAATAAAGTACTTGGTAACACTTTCTGATGCACTTCCTCTGTGCTGCACAAGGGCAAGTGTTCAGTGTAATGAATAGTATAAACCTCTTTTTATTCACGGGACAAATGCAGTGCATTAGAAAACACCAAGTGGAAGCAGTTTGCTGGTGTTGTTGAAAATATAGAATTATTTTTATTGCCTTTTTTAAAAAAAAAAATCTGAATTGCTCTTGTTAAATGAATAGAGGTCTCTGAATTAGTTTGCCTGTGTAGATGAAACCTATAAACACAGTAAATATAATACAGTACATGTGCTGTACTGTAAATGACTGAAAGGTATATCAGGCATAAAGAAAAAACAAAAGCAAATATCTAGAGCATGTAATGAGAGGCTAGATGTGCTGAAGAGTGAGGGCAGTAGCTGTGTATCAGTGAGGAACGTGGAATGGTTATCATTACATGCTCCTCTTATACGCCACTGGCCGTGGATCTGTTCCCTGCAGCTGTAGATATGCACACACATGCGCGCACACACACAAGTGCACATAAACAAGAAAAATTGATTACCACCTCTTCCTGATTGCAGCCGCTCTGTCTTCTAAATCTAAATTGCAACTCCAGACACAAAAGCAGCCCGTGTACCTGAAGCACACTAAATCAATCTCCCCCACTCTCCTGCTCCTGCACTGCCAAATAAAAAGTACAACCTTTCCAGGGAAGTGCAAAGCCTCAGAATGCAAAATGTGTCATGTAGTGTAAAATATGCAGCTTGCATTCTATGACCTTGTGCTTTAAGGGCAGAGACCTTAAGTTTTCATACTCAGGACTAATAGATTTCCCTAAGAGATCCACAATCCAATATCTAGATGAGACTTCAAGATATGCAGAGAGATTAGAGAGACAGCTTTCAGCATATGTTTTATGTCTACTGTCCTAGGATAGCTGATAAGTGGCATTCCTAATGCATACAGAGTTTAACTTTGGCTTCATATATTCTAACCACATCCCAAAAATAATCGGGCATAATTCGATCAGTAGCCCTATCTGTGTAATTACCCACTGACTTTAAATGCTATTAATTTGAATTCTAAGCTTTTCAAGTGATGCAATACAATGCATTTTAAACAAAGACAAAACTTCTTAAAATTCAGTGATTAAACTCATTATCATATCAGCAGTTTTGAGAGCACAGACCCACTATGGAATAATTTAGACCCGCATGCCAGGCTTGTGGTACAGACACAGAAGCTACGCCACTGCTGCCACCCCCACCACCCCCACCACCCTTTTCATTATGTCTACCTGACATTTGCCCTCATTCACACCTGCACCGCAACACTTTCTCTTCACTGGCTTGCCAGTAACATTTGTCACATGTATCACAACCTATTCTTTAATGCATCCTTATCAGTCACTCAGACAAGGCACTTAACATGAGAATGAATCTGAGACCTTGCCCTTAGCAGGGGCCATTATGTGTAATGGTTGTCAGCTGTTTGGAATGCATCCCCATGTTCCGCTGAAATGATTTGTATCCTGGCCAAGTTTAGCAGTTGAGTGTAAGCATGAACAGTCGCATCTTATTAAACAGTGGATACTGAAAAAGTGGCCATCTCAGTCATATCTATGTTGCTTACTTGTCTTAAAGAATATTTTATATGAAACAACTCTACACGATGTCACTGACAGAAAGAGAATATGATTATCTGTTAGCCCTCTAAAGTTGCCCTTGCATGAAGTTGGATCAGTTCCTTCTTGGAGATGGCTCATTACGAGCATCAACAAAGACAGTGCTTCTAGAAATCTTACGGCACTTCCTTCATTAAAATGGCAATTTGGCAACAAGTGGGAGACATGTTCTCAGAAACCTCTTTAAATGAACCAGCAGTGCTTACAAAGTGTCCTAGTAAGTAAGGAGCAAAAATGGTGGCAGACCCACGCATGTATCGCTGTGTTATGAAGTCAATTTGAGAAACAATTTCCATACAAAAAGGAAAAAAAAATTAAAAAAAATAAAGAGTAAGGAGCTGTGTGTAATGAATTTAGATGGATAAATCTAAATACTGGGGCCACTTAATATGCAGCATCAGGCAGACACACATCAGTTATGCAGACGATAATTATTAACTTAAGCATATTAAATTCACAAAGATTCATGGCTTGGAGCAGATAATCTCTCTCCACTAAATGTTATGTAGCACTGACAATAGGCAGATGACCATCAGTTCATGGATATAGGCTTAGGGTGCGCAGTGAGTGTGGCTGAGATGAGCAGCAGCATAAACTATGGGACAGGAGCTCAACAGTTAAGATGTAATTATGATATGAATGAGAGTAGAGCAAGCTATCCCATATTGCGTTTGAATTGAAATATTTCTCCAGAGCTTAACTGAATAGGGTCTGTATGGAGAACAAGGTAAAGGTGATGCAAGAGTGGCAAAAGACATGCTGGGTTTGAAGCTGATATTCAAGGAAGTAATTATGCGTGCAAGAAGACAGATATTCCTTTAGTCAAAATAAGCACAGACAAGAGACATCGGTTAGTCTGGCGGAAATGAGCAAGTCCCCTCCTCACAGCGATATGAATTAAAAGCCAAAATACTGATAAACTCAGCAAGTGCTATAGAATAAGCATATTAAATAGCTGGCAAAATAAATGCTGAGGGACACCAACAAAACCAAAAGCCTTGCCAGAAGCAGTTCTGCATGAGAGCAATAACAACCATAAAGATTCAGTCATCTTTTCTGATCCTGCTTTTAACACCAGCATGTATACAGTTAAGTCTTAAGTCTCGGGAGCATAACCCAGCTGTCACAGGGTGAGAGGCAGGGTACACCCCGGACAAGCCGCCAATCTGTTGCAGAGCTGTACAACAACATACGGGAAACACAAATATATTTGTACAGATACATGTGAGCTATCACCTGTGACTCATAAATCTTAATAGTTTGAAAGCGATCTGAATAACACACTTTATAAAAGGTAACTGATGAGAAAGTGGTGCGTGTATAGCTATTTTGCACACTCAAGGCAAAGCAGCTGGCAGAACGCAGGAAAACAGTTTTAAAATTAGTTTGCATTAAACAACCTTTTTGAGTAAATTGTGTAGTTGGTCAGTGTATCACTATTGTCCAGACTTACATGCCTTTTGTTTAGTTCCTGATTTAATCCTTACTTAAAAGTTCATTACTCAGCATTTTGTAAACTAATCATTGGTGATGTTTGAATCTGTTGATAAAGTTCTATAAGCACACAAGGAGTAACCAAGAGCTATGCACATGTCTGTTATACTGGGACCATCTGCAAATTTTCTGTGTCCCTTCCATGAGTCCTTTTGACTTCAGAACGCACAGTAATCCTTTACCTTTTACATTCAAGTGGTGAATAAGGAAAATGGGGACATTGGTGTGCACGTTTTCTTCCTTAGCAACCAATAAAACCTAAAGTCCATCTTTTAATGCCCAGTATTTTTTATTTTTTTTTCCACAGGGGCCATAATAAAAAAACGTTTTTTCCTCATCCAAAAAACCCGCAATCTCCTTTTCTTAGTGTGCTTTGTTTGTTTCCACTTGGTGGACCCACTCGATCAATGCGATGCTGTTGCAATTATTACCATCAGCAACCATTTGGAATGATTGGATTTGCTCCAAAGGCTGAAAAATAGACTTAGGCTGTATCATATGGTTGACTTTGCACTGCTGTAAATCCGTAATTGGATAAATTGCAGGCTAAGAAAGCCATTTTCCTACAGGGGAGTGGGAAAAAAAGAAAAAATGTGCCAATGTCAGTTCAGGTTTTTCTCCTCACAAAAATCATTACTGCATGAAATAGCCCTTATAGCACTGGGTCGCTGCATAAAATAATAGTATGATCATGACATCAAAGCTGCTGTCTCACATAGCACCAAGAAGTTTCTCATTTTAAATGCTTAACCACACAGAGTTTAAAAACCAAGCAGATTAGAATAGACAGTCAATATGCGTAAATCACTGGGGGGATAGATCTCGGGCAGACTATTCTGAATGTTTTGCACACTACAGGTCCTTAGGGCTTTTTTAGTATTTGCACACTAAAGAGAAGAATTTAAAGACTGGGGTTCAAGGCAATCTTCTTATCCAAAATAAATTGAAAATCCTTTATTAATAGGTTGTGAAGGAACAATAATAAAAAGTTTTGGAATGTGATTTTCCCACACACCACTTTGCAGAGCTGTAATACTACTGAAGAATTTATGTTGTCTCTTTCTTGGCACCATTTTCTAACATTCTGCGGGATACCTTTCAATGCCGTCAAATTATAACTGCGGGTTTACAAGCCACTGGAATAATAAATTATGTTTATGAAGACTAAAGAAACCTAAGGTGAGACATTAAAATGATTGCTTCTTTTCCAATGAGAACACTTCAGGAAATAGGTTCTTTTAAATTTCTAGTTCTCGTGTGGTTGTTCTGTGTGCCTCACTTCTATGTTTGTGATCACCTGAATGCACTGACACTTCCTTTTTTTTTATTCTCCCAATTCATCCAGTCATTGATCAAATGAATTAAACATGGTTGGCAACTTTTGATTAATTTACAGCAGCAATCTCCTAGGAAACATCACATAAATAGACAGATATCCCCTGATCATAACACGTGGTTATAGTATCAGAAGCGCCGGGTATTTCAAAGTGGCAATAACCCAGGGATTGCTGCATTGATATTACACTTTAATGCAATCTCAGGACCCAGTGAGCAGCCCAGTTTGATTGGATAATACTGGCACATTGAGCTCACAGGCATAAATCTTCATTCATATGTATAAATCACTCAAAATAGAGCAAGGGATTTGAGTCACAAATCCAAAAAAGCAATAACCATGAAGGAGGAAGAGTCCAATACAACATATTTCCACATTCCACTGAGCAGTAACTGTAAAGGATTGGAAGGATCCCACTGGTATAGGAAGTAGGAGGCATGGCACAAGACTCTTCAAAACACTTTTAAATGAACCAATCATCCCTGTGATTGTTATGGAGACAGTCAATCAGGACGTAAATCCAGCGCTCACTGAGGACACTTGAGCACATGATGAGGAGGTGGCAACAACTATATAACTACAAGGACTATGAAGAGTATTTTCCCCCCATGAATATAGAATCTGTAAACCACTGAATCCGGCCAAGCTGTGTCTGGGAGCACCAAGACATCTCATGCATTTCTTACTCTGCAAAATTCAGTATCAAGATTTTAGAAAAGGCAGGTTCATAGGAAAGTTCAATTGGACTTTTCTGTAATTCAAGTCAAGGGTGTGACATTATTCTCAAGGCAGTTCCAGTGAGCTCCAGGTGAAATTTTGCTGCCCACAGAAGTCAAGGCTGGAGAATAACCTCCAGGAATATATTGGCCCATAATTTAAAATTCACCAGGTTTCTTTTTCTTTTTTTTTTAACCCTCTGTACATCATTACAATAGAGTTGTTGGACTACTACTGACCTTCAGACTTGCCACTCACCGTAAGACTTTATTCCTTCACACTTTTGCATTTACTGTTCGATTACTTGGCTTCAACATTCTCTTTGATATGTATTTCCTGTAACATCAATGCCCCAAATTGCTGACCCCAAAGACTTTTTCGGATGAAAAGCCCAAAGAAAGCGAAGGATCTGATCTATAAACTGCACCTCATTAAAATGAGATCTAGATTGGACTGTTATTATGACTTCATGCACAGCATTATACACAAGTAGCTGTGTGCAGTGATGAGTTGAGATTTTCTTCTAATGTATAACTAAAGGTCACCACTGGATAGCATGGAGCCAAGGGGTCCTCAGGCATGCAGAAAAGTGTTGGGCTGCCACCTAATGGCTCAGCTTCACTGGCTGACTGTTGGATTTTAACCATTTTCTAGTTGGCTATGTGTTTTATCCACATATATTGCATTTATGCATTATAGTAAATCCATAAATCAAAGCCCAACAATGCAGCATTTTTGACAGTGATTTAAAAAATGGTGCACTCACATAATACCTTTATCTTTAGGTGTGCTGACTTTAATAAGACTCAGATCACGAAACAGACTTGAAGTAACATTTTTAATAATAGGGGACTTTGTTGCTTCTTGGCTTGACGACATACATCCATAACATATATTACTTCACGCTGGCATGCATGTGATTTCTTGGTATGACATATTTTTGTCTGCACTGCAATAACAAGAATTAATGAAGAGCAGACACTGATGATTCATACATGTAGTCTGAATTACAGAGACAAAGGCAGAGGTGCTTTTTTTTTTTTTTTTTTTTTGCATTTCATTCCTTTTCTCACATCCCTTTGGTTCAAACACTGAGCGTGATTGGCACGGCAATCACTGGAGAGTTTCCTGGAACCAAATCCTACTATTTGTAAATGCAGAGCACAGTCAAAAATTCATATTCATACAGTGCATTTCAAGAGTCACCTACTCTGAGCATTCAGACTCAGAGCACACTCTCTAGGCACTGTGGTCGTGGAGGTGCATCAAAGCATCCAGATAATTACAGCAGTGGTCATATGACGCCAAGATGGTTTAGCTTGCAAGCAAGCGGCTCTGTACTCCATGCTGATAAAACAAGCGCTCCTCAGAGCGAAATGCATTTGACTTATTTTAATCTTCCCTTTTATCTGCCAAAGGCGTATTTTATGTGGGTGATTTTACAAGGCTTTTAACCATTAGACCATGAAGTGATGCTATTGCACACAGTTCTGTTGTGCTGGCAACATTGACATCAACAATTTTTTTTTTTTTTATAAAAGGCCTTTACTTTAAAAAAAAAACAAGCAATTCATAATATATTATACACTATATATGCTGTATTCCACGATTCAAGTATACGTCATATGATTGTTTAGTTAATGTTTCCATTCCTTATTTTTTGTTTATTTGCTGTCTTTCATGCGCTTAACAGATAATGCTTAACACATGATAATTACTGTGACACAGTTCTCCCCGCTGGACACCGGTATCCACGTCACTTCCTAATGCACAATCCCCAAACTGTGCTCTAAGACACTTAGAAAAACCGGGCCAGGCTCCACGACTTCAATAAATCCCTGCAAATTTATATTTATTTTGTCTAGTGATTATGATAGAGGTATAAGTGCAGCTTCCACCACTGGAAAAAAAAGAAAGAGAGAGAGAGAGAGAGAAAAGGGAGAAGAAAAAACTATCACACTGTAAATAAAAGCCAAGCCAACAGTCTGTGGCAGTGGCTGCAGAAGCTCATTACCGTGCTCGTTACTTCGTTCACCTCAGTGCGCCTCATTGTCCACAAGAGGTCAGACATTAACAGCAGAAGTCATAAATAGTGCAGTGACTGCCTCTGTAGCCTCACCAGCAGTCACAAGTTCAGGGCAGATGGAATTCAGAGCTTCTTCTCTCTGTGAAGCAGTTTTAGTGCGATACAGTTTAGAGGTTCGTCCTGCGACGATGAAAATAAATAAATAAATACATTTTAAAAGAGAGAGTGGGCAGTGCATGCTATTAACGTGCTCGTAGAGCAACCTGTGACGTGTTCTCTCTCTTTTTAAACTTACATGCTGTAGTTTCGTTGCCCCCCCCCCCCCTCCCCCGGTGCGTTTTCCAGTGCAGGAGGTCAGCAGGAAACATGAGCGTCTTAAGGGCGTGGGCCTTTCCCACTCTACTTAGTAGTTGTCACGCCTTCTAAAGGAGGCAGGTTCGTGTCGTCACGCGATCTCTTGTCTCGGATGCAAGTGTGTGGCCCACACTGTATATATATGTTTTTTAGTTGTAACACAACAGCTCATTCATAACTATGGGAGCCGATGTGGGAAACCGTGACAATCAGCCAAAAGGAGAACTTTTGCTTTGAGACTTCGGGGCAATGTTATAGCCCATTAGTCTGCGGGTAGTTTTAACCTTTACAAAAAGTAGCGTTTCTTTTATAGTTTATGTATTTCTTTAGTTTATTCATTATTTTATGGGTGTTTTTTTTTTTTTTTTTTTTTTTTTTAACTTTTAACCAAACCCGGGAATATTTGACTGCCAGCGTCTCTGAAGGAAGCCTGCCGTCAGTGGTTTTTGGTGATTGACTTTTCAAGCAGTAGTAATGGCTACTGCAAGGCTTGATTATGTTGCTCCATGGTGGACTTACTGGCTGCACAATTTCCCTCACTTCAATTTCTTTTTCCAGACGGTCGACAGCACTTTCAAACCAGAGGAGGCGAGCTATCAGCAGGTTAGTAACTGTACTTGCGGGTAGACACGCACGTATTTTCAAAATAATCTCACTAGAAAATCTGTTCTGCTGTCCATCAGAGGCTTCCAAAAGCAGTAGTGCGCATATTTAGATATGCCGTCCTACAAATACTAGGCAGACTACTTTGGTTACATGTAGTTTTTCTATAGACGCACTCTGAGATCACTCTGATCGAGATATTGGAGAGTTTGGAACTTACGCCGTCCTGCAGCTCTCACATGACAGGACACATGACCTGTATTAACTAAGCAGGCACATACTGTAAACAACAATATTCAGGTGTGTGTTTTCTGTGTGTGTACAGAATTTAGAAAGGTATTATTTTGTCTTCAACACATTTAACACAATTTCATTTGTATATTTATTATGTTTTATCGGCTAAAACATAATAATAAAGGCAACTCCATGTGAGAGGTGACAGTTTGTCCTTGAATATATCCTCACAAACTAGTGAGAATGGTTTGACAGGCCTGAACTAAATTCTAATAATGAAGTTCATATGAGCCAGACTATGAACATTGCACTAGTTCATTTATGCCAGTAAATGAAAACCTTGTGGTCACTTAATTTGTTTTGTGACATAAATTACTGTTTACAGATATAATTAAAAACATTCATTAATATTTTAATCTAGCGTACAAAGACAAGCTTCTTGTACCAGTTATTTTCTCAGCTATCTTCTAAAAATAAAATAAAATACAGAAAGCATTTCAAAACGGGTATTGCATCCTCATTGGACCCCAGGTCTTTTATGAATTTATAATTCATCACCAAGAACCGTCTCCTTTTGGTCCCTTATTATACAGTCTTCTATTGATCCCATCACTGAGTTCCAATAGTGTCACATTAGCTCAATTGATCACTACTCACTGTCAAACCACAGATAGTCTTGAGGCTCTTGCACAGTCTCTGAATCCTGAAAGTAATTAGCAGTGCTCATTTGATTTGCTGGTCCACTTTTCTTTAGAGAAAAGTGGAAAATGCAGAGCAGCTACAAACACATTTTTAAAGGCTCCTTGCCTGCTTTTTAATTAAATTAGACAGGCACACTTAAGCCTACTTTATACAAACACTCTTTTTTTGGAAGATAAAAGATCAATGACCTTGTGATGAATGACCGTACCATAATTGTTTTCTGTCTCACGTTTTTTTCCCCTCTCTTCTGCATCTGTTGCCTTATTGTGACAATGCATTAGGTGGAAATTGAAGTGCCTAAATGTCTAATTACAAAAACAATTGAGTGGAAAATTAGAAGAATGAGTGGAACTAGCAATGTCATATTATGAGGGCCCTGAACTGAGTTATAGGGACAGAAAACCCCATCAAATCTGAAACCATCAAGGACATGACACAGCAGCATGATACTCACTAACAGTGTCCTCAAAAAACAACAGGGAAATTATTGGATTAAGTGTTTGGTGAGGGTGCCAACTAAGGTGGAGCCACTTAGCTGGCACCATTATTCTATTGACTAGTTTTGTAAAGCTACATTTGTAACATGGGAGCTGTGAGCTATTAGTGTTTGTTTTGCTTTGGAATTGCTCATTTGGGCATAATTTATAGGGTTTTTTGTAAATGTGGATTGTAAAGTAGTGTGTATCTAAATGCCACTGATATAGTTTATATTATGCTGTGATTCTTTGGACATTTTTGGTTTGGTTTTAAGTTGCTCTACCTCAGGTTGAATGTCTGAGGACCTGGTATGAAAGTAAAATATATCAAATGCTAACTTATTTGTTTGCAGAAAGTAAAAGCAATTTGGGGCTCAGCATGACTTTACTTGGAACAGAGTTTGAACAATGAAGGACCTTGTTAGAATATGCAAAACAATATCATTTAAATTCAGTCACAGTGTCAATGCCTCCAAATGGAATAATTAGTCACAGACATTGTAGTCATGGAATCGCTCTGCTTAGTCAGCCAGAAAGAGATGGTGTGAGCTTGTGGGCATTAAAACTTCCAGCACTTATTATTTGCAAGTAAAATCAAGGTCTTGCTTTTCTTGGGCTTGTTTTGAACTAACCAAGAGTTCAGATGTTATGCGTTTGAACTCGCACAATTTTCTTAGCAATGATAAACTCCAGGGATTTTCTGGACTTAATGCTTTTGTTCCAAAACTGAGAACAGGCTGCAAGTATCAGCCAACCTCAATATGGATGCTTGTGGTGACTTTAGAAAGTCTTTATACAGGCCCCAATTTTTTTATGACTGTGGTGGATGTGCAGTGATAGTGTGTCTGGAAACAGGCAACGAAATAAAATAAACAACAACAACAACAAAAACCTGTGGTTTTTCTCAGTCAATGGTTTCCTTTTTCAGTCCATCCTTCTGGCGTACAAATATTTTTTTCACTCAGAAATCACAAGACTTAATGAAAGCCTTTTGTGTCACATGATGCCCCCTCCTACCGCCTCAAATAATTTCTGTTTTCCTCTAAGCCACAGTTCATGTTCTGCTTTGGCACTTGGCAGTATAATCAAGGTTCTCTGGGATCTGCCTCCACCCAGTGTTTCAATCCTCTTTGTCGCATGTTGTAATCAGCAGCGATAATGCTGATGATATAAATGAGATGGCTAAACGCTACCTTAGAGATATCTCTACACGAGTGTTTGTTTAATACTGATGAGTCCTTTTCACTCAGGCGACCTTTCGGGCGTTGGGGTCAGCTAACCTGACATTCTAAGACCACACACACTCTTTGACTCTTTGATATTTGCAGAAGCAATCTGCTGAAGAGCACTTGACATATTTTTCAGGGTAAAATCACATCTTAATCATGAGTTTAACAGATGGCATCTCTGTTTTTTCTGGCACTTTTTTCCTCTCCACACTTCTGCCTCAGTCTTTGATAATTCTAGCATGTGTTGGTGCAGCTGGTCTTGGTGTGAGCCTGCTGGTTCTGGCGGTATACGCGGTGTGCTTGTGCTGCTGCTACAGGGATATCGACGAAGACACCAAAAGGCCTGATACCTGCTGTGTCACCTGGGTCGCCATCATCACAGGTCTCATAATATGGTGAGTCAAAATGATAAAACAGTGTCAGGGTGTTTCATGTTACGCCTGTGTTATAACACAGCCTACATGAAACACGCTGTGTTTCATGTAGGCTGTGTTTTAGCTCTTGAATACTATATGTATATATGCATATATATGTCTTCTGTTCACTGAGGACAACTGTATGGCTAGTGTTACCTCCATGCATGTTAGTCTGTAAACACAATAGCTCAATGTTTTAAATGAATTCTGATAAAACTTTGTAGGGGTATAGAGTGGGGTCATGCTAACAGTCCATCAGAATTTGGCTTACGTCCACCAAGGTCTTCAAGTTCAACTTAATTACTTTTTGGATTGGAAAAAGCCTTAAAACTTAGAAACTACGATTCTTGTAAGTGTGGTGTGTATAGCCAATATATAGAAAGTACCATACTGTATAAAGGCTTAAAATATTATGTCACATTTAACCTCTCACCTCTCCTTCAAGGTCAATAGATTGATCTGTAGGTCAAAGTGATAATAATGCTATATAGAGCTAAAACTACTGTATGTTTCTTACTGCCAGTGTTTGTCTTAACATAAATGGCTATAGGGAATGATATATGGGGATTCTAAATATTATGATACTTTGGTCTTCTGACCTCTTATTCAAGGTGTTTGTATTGGCATCTTTAATGAGCTGATACTTGTATCTTGGGATTCTAAATATCAGTTCATTCAATTTTATTTATAAAGCGCCAAATCACAACAGTTGTCTCAAGGCACTATATTATAAAGTAAAGACCCTACAATAATTACAGAGAAAAACCAGCAGTCAAAACGACCCCCTATGAGCAAGCACTTGGCGACAGTGAGAAGGAAAAACTCCCGTTTAACTGGAAGAAACCTCCGGCAGAACCAGATAGTTTGATCTCACTTACACATTTCTTTCAAGATGATCCCAAAATGCATTTTATCTTTTAAAGAATGTATTGTCAAGGGAAAGAGAATGAGCTGCCTAGTTAGCTAGAAATATACTGTAGTAGAATATTATATAATAAGCTCAAGTTATTCATGTCCAGTTATGTACTAACCAATACTTATTATCCTATTATCTACTCAAGGTAAAAAGCAAACAAGTAATCCAAGTAAACATGTGTCATGCTACCCTTATCTGAGTTTTGCTGCATTACAACCTTTTTAAAGTACATTTAAAATACAAAGAAATCAAAATGAATATATACAAAATACAAAATTATTCCCTTAAAAGTAAATACGGCCCAAACCTGCCTTGGCAGAGGTTTGTGCTCTCAGAGTACTTCTCGTTGAATATGTAGCTACGCATGCTAATAATAAAGGCAGTTATGCTCAAATTATAATAAGCTTCAAAGTACTTGCCACAGCTTCATACATTTTTTATTAATGCATTATTTACTTGTGAGATTAGGGCAAACCTGACTGTATTGCAGGCTGCAGGAAAGAGGGCCCCACTGAATCTGCTTGTTGTAAGGGTACAACTTTTTCTGTTTGTGTTATACAAATGAAGCAAGTTTAGCTGCTCAGTTTCTGAGTGGCAATGTCATTAGCAATGCCCTAATCAGCTGATCGGCAACTGATCAGACTGCTAAATCCATCAGCTGACTGTTCACACCCCCTGAAAACGTGAAACCACTGATTGCTGATTTGGTGCATTTAAATATTCTACCTAATCAGATTTTTGCAGCCTAGGATTTGGCTCACTTTTTTTTTTTTTTTTTTCCGTTGTACTGCCAAGCATAAACAAACAGGGAGCTTCCAAAAAAAACCTACAGAGCCACATTGCATTGTACTTTTGCATAAGATTTACTACACTAAGAAAAAAAAATGTTTTGGCAGAAATGAAAGAGAGCGAATGACTTCTTTAACAGGCTTGATTGAATTTACGTAACAATCCGCTTAAGCTTGTGACAGTTTTGGGTTTTAACTTTGTTAACTTTCTCTCCACATCCAGCCACAACCAACATGCACACGGTCATTCTGCAAGACTAAGTGGCTGGGCATGATACTGTTTAGCAAAGGAGCTCTGGTGTATACAAGCTCGTTACGGTGGATTACATTCAGTTTAACAAACAGAGCACTGCATACAACATCCAGCTAAATAATATATATCCATGAATAAAAATGACATTGAAACGACTTTAGATTGTGTGGAGTAAAACTGCACTTTCAGTGAACTCTGCTTCATCTATATAAAATTATACTTGCTGATGATACAGTTTGTTTGGATTGAGATTGTGAAGAAGTTCCATTTGACATATTTTTTTGGTAGCTGTGGCATGATCAGTTTATCTGAAAATGTGTTTGTTACATATTTTGGAGCAGCAAAGGAGACACAGAGAGACAGAAGGCACTAACTGTGCAGCTTTCTTGTCCTCTTTTCTATATCATGAGGTGGTTATTACATAACCATACATCATACTTCAACACAAGTCTTCATTGTGCTTTCATGTCATGTAAGAAAGATCTATTTGTATTTTATGAGAACCCCATTCATTTTCCAGCTTTTGACTTGGCGTGATATTCGCAATGAATTACATTTGAATTGTGCTGTAGAACTTAAATAGAAAAGGGGATTTTTTTAGAGCTGCTGAACCTCTACGGATGATTATTTCTGACCCCAGGAGGATGAATTGGGTAAATTATGGTTAGAAAATAAATATAACGTTCAAAAATCCCTTTTCGCCTTTGTTAGCCTCTGTTATCCACTTTATTATAGGTGCAATATACTGGTCTCCCCAGAATCAAGGCGTTGTTCTGTTGCATCCAGTGCAACCATTTGTTCAGCTTAAGCTTTGAATACTAATGTACAGCCGTTTAGTTCTTATACTGTCTGTGAAGTGATCTATTCTTAGAGGAGCGAAGCCAAATATCCTGGTGTGCACGTTCTCTGCGGTTTCATATTATACTGTGTTGGTTTCTATTAAACACCTACTGCTGCAGAGAACCTTTTCCACAAGCACAAAACACAAATGCCTCCCTGGAGGATAACCTGCCCCCTAATGTCCTGTCTCATAACTGTTTTATTACAGTGTCATTAGTTGCCCCTTTATTGTGGCTGATGTGACACTAGGATGACCACAGGGTTAATTAAGTGCTTATTGTCCAGACCACCACATATTAGATGGAATACAGATGTCTTGAAAAGTCTGAAGTAAGGGCTTTTTTTGTGTGTGTATTTGTTTGTTTTGTTTTTTAAAAAAAAAAAAAAACCCAGCTGAATGATGTAATTTGCTAACCACAACCATGTGATTTTGGACTGTGGTTGTTACACAGTATGTCCCCTGTGTCCCCTGCCCTGACCAGAAGGAGCTAGTTTAGTAGAGAGGAAACAGGCAGTGATTTTTATCACTTACAATATAATGGCAGCAGGGTACTGACAAACACAAAAAGAAACAGTGCCCTCTAAAAAAACTTGGTTCACAGTTGAGTGAAACTTGATGATTTTGCTGCTTTAGTCATTTAAAGTCAGCCATTTGATGAAAATTTGACAGAGACAAAGGTGAGGCTTGCTTTTAGCATTTGTTTTCACACACATGTATTTTTACTATTTTTACTATTTTTTTTCAAATATAATATTATGTCCCCTTTTCAAAAATGTACAAAACCAAGCTAACTAAGTCAAATTAAATGAAAGTAATGAAGTCTTCAATCCACTGCCATAACTAAATATAATCTAATTTGGAAATGCATAACCAGTCTTTCAGGTTATGAGGGGTCTTCACTCCCCTCTCCAGCAGGTAATGCACTGTGGTGGTGTGCAGAAGCAAAATGACCAAAAAAAAAAGTGTCTAAAAATGCATGTAATGGTGTGTTTTTTTTCTTTCAGAACTTTCCTCATTCTTAAAATATTCATTTCCTGTTCAAAATTACTTTTTTGTTAGTTTTGTCCTTGTGCGGGAGAACCATTTTTCTGTCATTGTCACTTCTCTCTTCTTTTATGAGCATGCCTTCCGATTTTACTTGCAGTAAATGAAAACTAGACACCTACTGATCTTTTGTGTGTGAACAATCTATACAAAAAGAAAAACCTAGACAATGACTAAAAACCAGTCAGTTAACTTACTTTCGCACTCCTGGAAATAAGGGAAAATCAACACAAGATGGCCAAAATTACACGTTCATGCGAAAATCATTATTTTAAGTCACTCATTTTATTTGATACTCACTTGATTTTTAAAAAATCATCTCACAATTGCCATTAATGGCAGAACATTAAATTACACATTTCACTCTCTCTCTCTCTCTCTCTCTTTCTCACACACACACACACACACACACACACACACACACACACACACACACACACACACACACACACACACACACACACACACACACACGCACACACACACAGACGAGTTGTATTAAAGTTTAAAATACAATAAGATGACATAGAAGCATCAGTTAACTTCTACTGATTTAGTTTTGTCTCACTGTGGAGGCTGTTAGCCGTACCATATGCCTATCTGACTGTTTGTGTGTGTGTGTTTGTATTTTTGCAGAACAGATTGTGTTAAAACTTCTCAAGATGAGTCACTATGAGAGTGAACCAGCACTGCATTTGCCTGTGTGAATGTGTATATATCTTATAAGAAATGACAGTCTAGCTCTGCACTCGTGCTGCCTGTGGTGTGATTGATGACCTGACAGCTCTATAAACCCCCAGGTACACCCAAAATGTGTTTGAAAGTGTTGCTTATGTTTGTGCGCAATGACCATACTCCAATTAACTCCTGAACAATTGTATCACTGTTCAAATAACTGTAGACTGTTAGCAGTAGGGGTGCGTTTTCCCTCTGGGTTAGGACAACAACCCTCCCTATTGCAGAGGCATAGCTTTAATAGGCTAAACGTAGGTAAGAAAAGTGGATTTTGTATTCCACTTAGATAACTGCATAGATGCTGAACAAATGTTTGCTGGTTAAAAGAAGTTGGAACAGTATTGTGCAAAAGTCTTGAGATACCCCATTTGTTGATATTTTGCTTCCATGGAGCCAGACTTTCTTGTAATATTTTTAAAGTGGTCTTCAGCAACAGTTCTTCAGGTATTCTGAAAGTCTTTCAGAGTTTTTCTTTGGACATTAGCTGCTTTTTCACTCATTTTCAGCACAGTCGATGTACTTGATCATTTTCATAGGAATGTTTGTTTGTTTGCTACTACTTGTTTGTTTAAAACTGATGATTCATTCAAGCAATAAAAAAGGCACCCAACTCAAGGAATGAACTAGTGGTGTGTCTACACATAACAGACAACTTGATTCCCAAAGAGCTAGTGGCCAAAAACTTGGCATACAGTACCTCAGCATGTATGCAGTGTATCCTTAAAAAAATTGAGGAAGCTACGTCAGATGAACAATATCTTAAAGTTATGTCCTTAAGAAATAGAAAAAAATAATCCAGCAAAAACCTGACACAGGACCTGAAAGATGCATCTGGCCCTTAAGTTGATCTATCTGCTGTTTCCCAAAGCCTCATCAGAAGTGGCCTCACTGGATGGGTGGCTGTCAAGAAGCCATTCTTAAAGAATGGACACAGGGGGAAAAGGCTGAGGTATGCCAAAATACAAAAGAAATGGACTGAAAATCAGTGACAACTCTTATGGAGTGATGAATCCAAACTTGATACGTTTGTTCCAAATTGTTAATATTTACAGAGGAGGTCAGGAGAAACACAGTGGAGGCTCTGTCATGCTTTGGGACTGAATTTCAGCCAGTGGTGCAATTATGAACACAGAAAAGTACCATCAGATTTTGAGTCAGCATAATACCATAATACTATCTGGAAAGCATCTGATTGGCAATGGCTTCACTTTTCAGAATAACAGTGAAACACTGCCAAAGCAGTAAAAGTGTACCTGGATATAAAAACACACAGGAACACTGTCAGTCATGGATTGGCCTCCCCAGAGCCGAAAATTCAACATTATTAAAGCAGTGTGTGTGATCATCTTGGCAGAAAACGGAACAACAGGCAGCAGACATCCAAAGAATAATAATATAAAAGTATATTTTATTTGTAAGTGCCTTTTATGACACCCAAGGACACTTTACAGGGGTTAGAGCAAAACAAATCACATAAAGCACAAACAGAAACTAAAATGACCAAAAGAACTAAAGTGAGTTTGCAATCTTGAACAGGTAAGTTTTGAGTCGTGATTCGAAAACATGAAGAGAGTCAATATTGCGAATGTCTGATGGGAGACAGTTCCATAGCTGGGGGGGGGGGGGGGGGGGTCTGAGTAGCTGTCGATTGAGAGGGAGAAACTGCCAACTTTGGATAAGGTGAATTTTGTTCCACCAAGAAGGAAATCAGTTTTGTCGCTGTTTAATTTAAGGAAGTTTGAGGTGAACCAGGATTTGATTTCAGATAAGCAGGCGGTGAGATCGGAGGGTGGGAGGGAAGAGTTAGGTTTGGTGGATAGGTAGAGCTGGGTATCATCTGCAAAGCAATGAAAATGGATGTCGAATTTGTGGAAGATATTGCCAAGACGAAGGAAGTAAGTGGGGGTTTAAAAATGACCCATTTCCCATTTTCGTAGGAAAATATGAGTAGCTCCAAGCTTTTGCAGTACTGTAATATACAGTTATTAATATACAGTACTGTATATTTAACTGAATAATTTTTTAGTCTTACTGAAAAATTGTTTTCAATTAAAGTGAAAAAATGACAGTAAGCAAAGCAGATGGAAGCAATACTGGATCTAGGAAGAATATTAAAATATACTTTTTAATCTGCTGATTTATATATTCTTTTGGTAACAAAGTGGAAAATAAAATGAAAACAGAACAAATTATACTCTTTGATAATACTACATTAACACGTTTTACAAATACAACAATTATTCCCCTTTTTATCACTTCTTTGGTTTTTTTTTTTTGCTTGTTTGTTTTTTGGGAGCACTTAACATTCATCTTCATTGCCCTGTAACAAGTCCATAGAGACCAATTTCAAAAAGTAACATGTTGGGGGTAAAAATTAAATTGTTTATTTATTAATTTATTTTATCTGTGTTTCCCAGTTCTGCTGTTGGAGTGGGTTTCTATGGGAACAGTGAGACCAATGATGGGGTGTACCAGATGACCTACTCGCTCTACAATGCCAATCACACTCTGGCTAGCATCAACAATCTGGTGAGAGAAGCATGCCAAACTCTGCTCTATATTTCTATAATCGTAGTATCATAAAAATCAAATATGATGTGTTCTCAAATGTTTTGTTTATAACAGCTAAGTAATTGCGGTCTGACCCTGACGTATCAGAGTTGTGTAAAAATATGAAAAAGAATTTTGCAGAGAAAAACTTCTGACCCCACGCTTCATATATTACTGTCAGTTAAGAACAATCTGATGATGGCAAAAGCATAACAATAAAGCCCTGTTTTACAGCTGATAAACACCAGAGCTCCTCCACTTTAATGGTGCATCTGTCTCAATGCAGCAGCACCTCCCCACAGGGGGTCTGTATCCACTTTTTGTCACAGTGAAGGAATTGAGGTGCCTGCTGTCTCAGGATTTGTAAATAGGGATTATTTCTGTACAAGTCCTGACCTGCATTCAAGGAAGTTGTTTGGGAGGCTTAGGGTTGGTGTGGGAAAGGAAGAGGAAGGAGAGTAAAGGAATCAGAACAAGGCCTTGCAAGAAGCAGTAATCACAATGAGCAGGGAGAGGATTAACTCCCATCTGCAGTGCATTAATGGATGCTAAGCCTCTGCTCTTTCGATCACGCTCAGTCTTACTATCTGCACTGTACATGTGTGTTTGTGTGCATGGTGGTGTCAGTATCACACATACAAGTGCTCATGTGTACGCCTGTTGTAGTAATGTATGAACACAAGCAGACTAGTGATTGTGCTTTCATGTAAGATGCTGAATATCCTCAAGTATAGAAAATATACATTTGCTCATTTTTTATTTATTTTTTTGTTAGAATGGTTTAGAGGTCTTGATTCAGTGCAGTGGTCACAGGGAAACTGTTAGTTTGTATCGTCATTGATATAAATGTGCCTGACAACATTTATCACCACATACATTTCTCTTTATCATGCAATATTCAGCAGCATCACAAACTGCATCCTCAAAAATTAAGTTGAATCAACAGTATCTAAAGCAGTTTCACACGCAGACTAAACATTATGACCCTCATAATAGGCAGCATATATTTCAAGGCCATTGTGTTGTACTATATTATTTTGAGCTTGGTAGAGCAAATAACCTGGAAAAGTGTGTACTGCTTTTGTGTTGTAGGAAGTAAATGGGATTCAGCTTTGGCGATTCTGCATCCTTGCTGCTGACGCTCTCTGAGGCATCTTGGTATTGATTTGATCCTAGAGCGTGATGTACTGTATACTATAGCTGCATGAGAAGCTTAGATGTTCCTTGGGGATACAAAAGCATTCTGTGTAAAATTATAGCTTGATGTAGTGTACTCTACTTACAGAGCTGATGAGCTGGCTGGCTGGCAATCCTGCAAATCTAAAGGTGCTACAGTCTGTTTAGTGTTGTGATAGATAACAGTTATACCAAATCCTTTCTTCAACTTTCATTTATGTTTCTGTTGGTTTATAGTTAACCATTTCAGTAATTTACTTTAACGTAAAACCTATTTTCCTTTTGGGTTCTTTTGTTTTTGCATTTTACATGCTTGGTTAATATATCTGCCAAGAAAGTAAATGGGAACAAGAACAACCAATTTCTACTTCTCAGGGTTCCAGTGAGGTTTGAAGTTTACAATAGGAGTTGTTTGGCTCTACTGATTGCTTCGCAAAATATACACTCTTACACTCTGTAAGGCATTATCATGCAGCACAGAAGAAAATATTTGATAAGGAGAACAATTTTCCCTTTGCTATTGGAGCTTTTGAATGTTGATAGGCAATCTATATTTCATCTCTATATCCAATGCTCAGGTTGCATTATTAAGGGCTCGTCAGTACTTCCATAAAATGATGGATGCAAAAACACGAGAACTACACTAGATAAAAATGTAAGTTTTCAGTGTGCAGCAGCGGTAACTTACATATAATTCTTTGTCTTTTGAAGTGAAAGCTGGCTTGTGATTCTTGGAACAAAATGATTGCTACTTCCTGCACCGTACATCAGTTCCTTTAAATGCCTCTCCTCGGGGTCCTACTTCTCAATGTATAACCTCGCTTGACTTTAACGTGTTAGATTTTGTTTTATTGTCCCACTTATATATAAATCACTGAAGGCATTTAGCAGAACAGTTCAGTTGCATGTTAAATTGGGCTTTTGAGTAGAGCTGCTGTGAGCCCCAAATCGGTCTCATTTAACAGGCATGTCCAAAATGGAGACTCCTCCTTGTGACCCGCTTTTAGTTAAATCGAGCTTTAATCCATTTTAAAGAAAGACGGGACAGTTGAGATTAGGGAAATGTGGATCACCCAGAGCAGCTAGCTGATAGATCCCATTTCTCACAGGCAGGCAGACTGGCTTGCAGATAAGATTTGAGGCATTGTGGCAGGAACTGTGAGGGATGATGAACATAGAGGTGGGAGTGAAAGCAGTTTACTGGCAATCACACACTCTACCCCTTGGGATTGCCACATTGGAAAATGGGGCTTTATCTTTGTTGCATCTCTACATGGAGCCACTTTCTAAGGTCTTACTCAAACCATCATGCGCATTAAGTCAGTAAAATTTAATCAGAAGTATTTGAAAAGTTGAGGTGTCAAGGAGACAGAGATACATGTTTGTCTATGTGGTGAATTTTCATTGTGTGAGAATATACAGTCTTATTCAGAATTCTTGGATGTGTTGAAGATGCTGTGGGTATAATGGAGAAAAGATAATAGATAAAGAAAGCAGAGCTGCTGCAAACTGTCACAGATTAGAATACAGAAAGTAACATCTGTTCAGAATTAGTAGGGCCTCCTACTCAGTGTAACGTTAAGTGCTCTAGCAAAGTCATTTTGGCGGGGGTGTCGAGTTTAGGAGCTCTGTTATGGTATTTTTTTTTATTATTATTTAAAAGCACACCATTTTTTGTCGAACTTATTTTTATTCAGTGTTGAAAGTTTTTGTTTAAACAGATAAACAGTGTAGCTTATCTTAGCACAAAGACTGGAAATGGCAACCTTGGCTCAGTCTAAAAACACCCAAATCCACCTACATTCTTTTTAAACTGTTTAAAAAAATAATTCACTCTTATTATTTCTTGCATCTACACAGTTGCAGTGGCAATCATCAGAGACGCCCCTGCTCAGAGCTAGATGGATGTTAAGCTGTTTGACCCAGTGTCATGTCTTTGTACAGACCTTAAATTGACATGAGCAGGGTGCTGGCTTTAGCCTTTTGTTTATATGACTGATGATAATCTCAATTTTGACAACTGTATTCTCGTTACCAAAAAAGATTCCACCACTGTGCAAAGGTTTCAGTAAAAAGGCCACAATTTGCAAGGAATTCCTACTTTGGATTTAATTGAAAGTTTTAGAAAGACAACTCATGAAATACTGATAGCGATGCATTTTATTGCTTTTTGAAAAGTATCTACCTTTCTTATTTGACACCACCAGCATGTTTTAAAATAGTTAGGAAAGAAGCAACAAAAGACTCAAAGGTTGTGTGATACTTAATAAATGACATGGGCTCAAGAACTCTTTTGAAAACCATTGTCAGTGAAGACAGTTTGTTCATTTGTTAGGATCCGTATTAGCTGTTCCCTCGCTAGTCTGCCTGAGGTCAGTGAAATCACTGAATAGAATAGAATAGAATAGAATAGAATAGAATGCCTTTATTGTCATTATACAGGATGTACAATGAGATTGGAGGGCCACTCCTGTTCAGTGCCATGTAACAGAAAATCAAACTCTCTAAAATAAAAATAAAAATATAAAAATATTATAATCTAGTATAATCAATATAATCAAGAGATATACAGAAAATAAACAATGTGTAAAATATACAAAAAATAGAATGTATAAAAATATATACATACATTGGTGCATCTGTACATTGTAAGAAAAGTAAATATATGTATACATATAATAATGAAGATGATGAATATTGCACTAGTGAATGAATACTGGATATTACACAATATAGGAATGTTAGATATTGTTCAGTATGAATAATATAATATTGCACAGAGATGTGGGTGTTGCACAGTTACGGTGGGTGAGTGTGTGAGTTCAGGGTGGTGATTGCTCTGGCGAAGAAACTGTTCTTGAGTCTGTTTGTTCTGGCTTTGATGCACCTGTAGCGCCTGCCAGAGGGCAGCAGGTCAAACAGGTCAAAGCCAGGGTGTGAGCTGTCCTTGATGATGTTCTTGGCTCTGCTGGTGCAGCGGGAGGTGTAGATGTCCGAAGTTAACAATCAGTAATTAATATAGTACACAAATAATACCCCCACATTATTATAGTGGCACCACCCTGAACTGTTGATACAAAGCAGGATGGCTTCATGTTTTCATGTTGTTTACTTTAGATTTTGACCCTACGGTCAGAATGTCACATCAGAAATCAAGATTCATCTTACCAGGCAACCTTTTTCCAATTTTCTCCTGTCCAATTTTGATGAGCCCATACAGGCCATTACCGGCCAGTTTACAGTACTGTGGAAAGTGGGTTCAGTTTTCTGTACCTAGCTGACATTAATGGCACCTGGTGTGGAATTGTGCTGTTGCAGAAGACCACACCGTGTTGTGCGTTCAGAGATGCTCTTCTGCATACCATTGCTGTAGTGAATGGTTATTTAAAATACTCAGACCAGCCTGTCTGACACCAGCAACCGTGCCATGTTCAAAGTCTCTTAACTCACCTTTCTGATGCTCAGTTTGAGCTTCAGCAAGTCTTTTGACCCTGTCTGTCTGCCTAAATGCATTGATTTGCTGCCATGCAATTGGTCGATTAGATATTTCCATAAATGAGAACTGGAACAGCTGTGCCCAACATATTGTTATATACTGGATAACATCATATATTGTATTAGAACAATATGTTGCCAACCATAAATAGTTTTAAGGAAGCTTATGTCAACAAGACAATGCTTACCTATATTCTGCATGTATGTCTCTGTTGTTCAAGTGTGGGTACTGGCCTGCACACTGAAAACATTTAGCACATTATGAAACAAAAACTAACAGCAAGAAGGCTTTGAACTGTTCACTAGTATAAGTCCTATATCCAGCAAGAACAGGAAAACACTTCCCTTTGAAAACAAATACATTTTCACTCCTCATGTCCCATATTCTTAGAGAGCGTTGATAAAGATGATGATAGGTATGGAAGTGTGTCTAACTCCAAAGTCACCCAGTCAAAAAACTTCAAGATGTGTTTGCCTTGGTGTTATGTTTTCAATTTCAGCAGCAGGGTTACCCTTTGATCCACATTTGCTGAGCAGATTCTCTCATTAATATCACTTTAAAAAAGAATAATATACATGCTCAGGTCAGCCTATTGTGGCTGTAACACACGGTTTCCTAATAGTGTTAAAAATGTACGTGTTTCTTGTTCTGTTGATGCTGTGAAAATAAAAGAAAAAAAAATGGATTTGCTCTTTTCCACCATGCTTCCTCCCACTCTGTTCTCACTATCAAAAACCTGCGTGATAACAGGTCTCCCCGGTTTTCTTATCAGTATTCTACTCTAACATTGTTTATCTGAATAAAACACACGGTTGAGGAGAAAAGTTAATCTTTTCTCGAGGGAGGGCTTCTTTGTTTCTTTCACCTTTCTCTATATTTTCAATCAGCTTTTAAAAGAATATTTGTTTATGAGTTTATATTCCTGTTTCCCTCTGACCCTATTTTCTCCTTTACTTCTTTTGGCCTCATTTGCCTTTTTATGTTACCCTTTTGGTTGTCTTTTCATTCCTTTATGTTTTTTATTTCCCTTGCTTTTTTTTTTTGCTTTTTTTTTTTTTTTTGCTTTTAGGTTGCAGGCTCTCTGGGTAATGTGGAAACTGGACTCAAACAGCACCTGGAACGCCTGGATGAGATCTTTACTACAAGGCCTGACTACCTCCAAGCTCTGCGTTTTATGCAGCTGATGGTCAATAATGTCATCCGTGAGCTGACTGTCCTGCCAGACATCAACAAAGCCAATTTCGACTTGGCAGCCATTGCAGACCAAACAGCTTTCATTGAGTATTACAGGTAGGTGGTGCCTTAACACATCCCCTGGAGTGATGCACTTTTTTTTTTTCCTTGATCTGCATGCGAATGAAGTAAATGCACTGCTCAGAATGGGACTGTAAGTGATCCAGAACAGACACAGCAGATGGGATTTTATTGATCTCCCATCCGGAACACAGACCGGAAAAGCTATTTTTCCTAATTGCTAAATAAATGAAAGCTGAAATTGAGCTTTTCCCCCCACTGTGCGGGTTCAACTCTAATATGTATTACTCTCATAAAACGTTATACATGGCAGAGTGGCTATTAGGCCGTTAATGATCTCCGTACCTGCAGACTGGTGCTCACATTCACTGCAGTTATTATATTGATGCTGTTTTCTTTTTAAGAAATGTGTTTATTTCAAAATATCAAGAGTGCTAAAAAGAATAAATTTAGAAAACAGAAAAGCTAATAAACCCAATCAGCAATAAAGTAGTCCAAAAGAATAAAAACAAATAAATAAATCAGCTATTAGTGGTGGCTAATTTAGGGAGCTTAAATTGATGCAGTGTGAAACTGAATGAATAAGCACATAAGACTTTAAAGACCATCATGCTGTGCACTAAGGTTTCCAGTAAGCCTGTTGCCCACTTTATTTTTACAGTAGATTTGAATAGACGGAAATATAATACTTCAGAGTGATGTGGGAACTTCAGCAAAATGATTCATTCATTAGGCACCGATTAAAGTGTTATTCAGGAACTAGGGCTTATTCTGTTTCTTGTGCAAGCATGTCAGTGTAGATCATCATACGATATCTTGTCATCGTAGATGTTAACACCAAAGTGCTGTTTTCAGGTTAGTTCAACTGATTCAAATGCACTCACCAGCCAATTCATTACACCTTGCTACTACCAGGTTGGACCCTGTTTTACCTTCAGAACTGCCTTAGTGCTTCATGGCATAGATTCATCACAGTGCTGGAAACATTCCTCAGAGATTTTGGTCCATATTGATAGCATCACATGGCTTCTGCAGATTTGTTGGCTGTGCATCCATGATGTGACTCATGTTCATGTTTTCAACTTGAAGCCATTCTGTTGATTTGCATCAAATTCTGAAGCAGCCGTCTGAATGTAGCAGCAGACCAGGCAATCCAATCGTTTGTTGTCCAGTTTTAGTGAGCCCATGCTCCTAGCTGACAGGAGTATCACCTGGTGTAGACTTATGCTGTTTCAGAAGACCACATCGTGTTGTGCTTTCTGCATACCTTTGTTGTAATGAGAGGTTATTTGAAATACTCAGACCAGTCTGACACCAGCAAGCATGACATGTTCAAAGTCACTTGAACTTCAGCAGGTCATCTTGAACATGTTTAAACTCATCTTCTTAATATTGCATTTGCTTAATGTTTTCTTTGTACTTGTTTTACTGTTGTGAAGCACAGTTTTACTTACTTACTTACTTACTTACATGCCTAATTGCACTGAGTTGCTGCCATGTGATTGGCCGATTAGGTATTTGTATTAATGATCAGATCAGCAGCTGTACCCAATAAAGCAGCCAGTGAGTGTATATGCTGAAATATTTGTGTGTGAAATATTACGCTACCCATGCCGATGAAGGTAAACATTTTTGTACATTATGGAGGTGTTTGAATGCAAACATCTTGTACAACTGCTTTGGTACACACAGTTAAATAAAATAATTTTCCCTCAAAAGTTGCAAAAATATGCATTCTACTTGCATATGTAGCTGAGTGCAAAAAAGTAGTTAAAAGCACCATTTATTTGAGACTCATTTCTGCACCTCTATGGAAAGCTGTTCTAGTCATCTAGCCCCTGCTTATGTACAGGATAGGTAGTTTTAGACAACATCAGATGTACTTCCACATGGAGTTTGCTTATGGAGGGTGTAGGTGCTATATAATTGAGTTTTTGATGCAGTTTTTCTGTACTAACCTGCTTATTTAATGGACATTAATTTTCCATGGTTTTGAACACCATAATGACTCATTCATCAACTTAGGTGGTGAGATAAGTTGACTGTTTTGTTTAAATATGTGTGTTGAATGGGATGCACAGGTTTTCATCTATACCTCTGCATCAGCTGCAGTATTGATGTCTGGTTTTCATGGCATTAAAAAAAAAAGGGTCAAACATAACTGCTATTGTACCACTGGTAGAGACATAATATCCCTTCCATTGAGTGCATGCATACATATTCCCACATGACTCACTTGCTTTTTGCATCCTATTACCACATCTTCTTTTAGACTGCAGATACTTGACACCAATCTTCTGGGTCATGATTGAGTTTCATGCGGCTACTGGATTGTGAGCCTGCAGAGCTGTTTTGTCAGTAAGCCAATAAATGTTACAGATAGAAAAGAAAAAAGACAAAATAGTCATAGTTACAGTCAAAGTGAATTCCTTTATTTTCAGACTGAAATACTTAGTTGAACTGGAAAATCAGTTGGTCATAAGTCAAACAAAACAAAGGGTTTGGAGGCTTTATTGCATCACCTTGAGGATCCTGTTATTGTATTCTAATGGCCATCTTAAGAGTAATCATCTTCAACACGATGTCACTGAGACACCATAATGCATCATTCTTGGAAATTCAGAATGATTTTTTTTACAGTATGCTGGGATTGGGGAGTTAACAATGAGATGTAAGAATTCCTCTGTGTTTGGCCAGTCAGGCCACACACACACAAGCATTAGCTATTCCTGTGAAGGACATTTTCAAAGGAAAATTAAAAATGAATGTATATGGATTTCTGGTGTTGAATTATTAAACCAACAAGCCGGAAATTACCTGAAACAGATGGGCTCTAACTAAGCGACAGGAATGCTGATAAACTACACAAAGCTCTCACACACACAGTCACAGACATATGTTCAGCCGGTACTTTCTAGTGCTTGTAAACGTGCATGAAATCTGCTGTCTGTAGGTAAAATGCTTCATTTTCATGTCTTGTAGATGGCTGATTTATCTGCTGCTGCTGATCCTGGATCTGGTCATTTGTTTGGCCATGTGCCTGGGTATGGCCAAGCACTCTCAGTGTCTGCTTATCACGTAGGTACCCTGAGTGTGCATGCGAAGGTATTCACTTTATTGTACAACCTTTGTGCGAGTTCTTTATTTTATTTATTTTTTTACTCACAATACATCTTTGTTTTCATTGGCCTCTGCTCGCAGACTTCAGACAGACAGGGCACCAATCAGATTCTTTGGCACTGTAGAGGGCACTCCATTAACAACAAAAATGATAGCATTAAATCTTCAAATAGCACTTACAAAGGCACTGGCCTTACTCTTCTCCTCAGTGAATTGCCTTATTTCCACATGCAGGTAAAGGCCACTTTACACACACACACACACACACACACACACACACACACACACACACACACACACACACACACACACACACACACACACACACACACATTAAACCAAGTGAAATAGATAATGCAAAGCCCTGAAAGAAGGAGAAATAGAACAGTTTATTTATTAAATTGCCACCAGTATTTGAAACCAACACTGATGTCCGACCAGCACATCCACAATTCAGACTTCCCGTCCTATTTGCCCAATTTATTGCAACCTGCGTGTCAGTGTTAGCAGATGATGCTCAAGCTCGCTTTTCACATCCCTCTCTGATGGGTCTCACTAATGCCTATTGATCGCTTGAGTGGGATGAGTCTGCTCCCTTAACTAATTATTAAGTGCTCTCAGGCTACTTTATTGGTGCTTTCAAGAAGGTCCGTGGAGTGAGTTGAGAAGTAAAGCCCTCTTCAGCATTTTGCATTCATCTGGGGGGTGTTCTTTCCTATTTTATTGTTTGTCTACTTCATGGTCGCAGGCTTTTGTCAAACCTCTGCCAGTGATCTCTAAGAAACTCATGCTTATGCTCTTTCACAGTGTTTGCTGGACTTTGCTGAACTTGTCACTCTTTCTTGACAAAAGGAATCAGATAAAAGAAGGGGCAGAAAAAGCTTTTGACTGGCAGTGATACTTTGGAGTGACTGACAGCTTATATAAGACGACTGATAGAACATGCAGGGAATTAAAATGCTGCTACTGGAATACAGCAGAGCACAAATGACCAAAGAAATAGATTTCAAGCGGTATCATCATTAGTTTTGACTTTGAGTGTTCTATTGAGCAGTTATTAAACTTGAATATTTTTTACTTCTGTCCTCTTTCTAAAGCTTTTTTTTTTTGTATATAAATCATGCAAAGAATCACGAGTTCATTTATATTTGTATCACTCTAAAATAAATTAAATTTCCGTTATGTGGTCTATTTTACACGTAGCTGGTTTGTGAGCAGAGCCTCTGTCTCCAGGCAGGAGAACAGTCCCCAAGCAGAGAAACTGGAAAGATTTAATCACATTAACAGGGGGAAAAAAAGGGGGCTGAAGATCAGTGGCACAAAAGTAAACTGATTCATCTGATTCTGTGATTCATGTGATTCTCCCCATATCTCTTTGTCTCTCTCCCGCACTCCCATGTGCAATTTTCCACTAGGATCATGGGTTTTGCTATACTGTCTTTGATCCTGAGCTGGGCCTCACTAGGAGCTGACACTGCTACAGCTGTGGTGAGGAAACTACATATTTTTTAAGTATACTTCACACTTTCATCAGACATACTGAAATCAGACTGTTGGACTATATTGGTTCTACTATTTAGACCCCTCCTTCCCATTACCCCTCCAAGGGTGTTTGTGCCAGTAAACATGTGGACAATGCTTGAGCATCTCTGCAGCTTAAAAAGTGTCTGTTTGTTTAGATTACAATGGATCTTTTTCCAAGGTCATCCATGCAGTAAAGCTGATTACACATCCTTAGTCTTTTAAGTCCATCGACCTTTAGCCCCACTGTAAACCAAACACTTTTGTAGCTTCAATTATTAGCTCTCCTTTCTTCAAAATCTCTTCCACCATTGTTCCTAGTTTCATTTATCTCTCATGCTCCTCTCATTTCTGACAGATTGTTCTCTCTTCCTGGTTGTAGACCATGTGTTTAGAACATCTGGACTTGGTGTGTTAAATGGTGCTTGTATTAGGGACACTGTCTGGGGTACAAAAAAACCCCGTTGGTTCCACCCTCCCTCCATCCCCCATGTTGAGAAACCGAACATCTGTGGATTATCCCACAGGATCTGACATCTGGACAGCTGTTTTAAGTGAGGCAGGGAAGGAGAAGGGAGAGGATAGCATATTTTAACCTGAAATTAACTACATGCATGCAATTCACAGACATCTGTGGTTCTTGGTGAGATTCTCTGTAGATGTAAAGCCAAATGGGCAATATCTTGGACAGTGTTTGTAGCTTAGCTCCCCTCATTATAGTTTAAAAGGAGCCTTTCAGCCTTAAAGCTTGTTGCTGTAGCATGCAGCTCTCTGTCCCGGACTGTTTTGTCTTAAGTTGAGGTACACTCACGAGCAATCTGTGACTAGCTGTAATAGGAAGGCTAGCCAAAGTTGTTTATCAAAGAGTCTTGAATGATTGAAGCTGAAATGTGGGACAACATGCAAAACAAGCTAGTAAACATATTGCACCTGCACATCATTATTAAAAAAAAAACAACAACAAAACCCCAAAACTGCATGTGCAAAAACATGGTGAATTTTGAAAGGAAGGTAGATGATGGTGGTGTCCTAGAAAATACTCATAAATTTATACATATTTGATGAGGCCTAGCATAAACAAAAATGTCCCTGCTAGTATAATGAGACAACAGTGCCTGGCATGGTGCTGTACAGTTTTTGCTGAAAACAAAGTCACATGATCACAGCTGAGTTAAGGGTTTGTTGAAAATCTGAGAGTAAAGTGGGGTAACTAGAAAAGCTAGAATAGGAAGTGGAACTGATTGTTATGTAGACCTTTTTTTTTTTTTTTTTTTTTTACTTTATAATGTCATACAGTATGTTTGACTTTTTTGGATCATGTGGATTGTTTTGATTTTAGGTAAGTAGTCAGCATGCAGACGTGTTGACTAATGTCTAGAAGGACATTTCTTGATTGGAGATGTCAGAAAATTATTATTTTTTAAATATAGAGAATTAATGTTCGATCCTCACCATAGCAGAGTCCTTGATCTCTTTTAACTCTTTTTAACCTATCAATTTTAAGAGTATCCTTTTCCCCCCAACTGTGAATTATGCATGCATAAAACAAATCGTTGTGGTTATTTCTGTTATTTGCCTTTTTTTTTTATAATAGCCCTGTTTTTGAGTTCCAGGGACTAAGTGCACAGAAATTGCATGATTCTGACCCCTAACTGTTTATGCATGCACATTAGCAGCTCTCCAGGGATGAATTAAAAAGCGTAGAAATATTTAGTAGATTTCACCCACGGTCAGCAAAGCATGACATGCTCTACATGGCCAATAATGTTTAAAGTCTGGTCCTACTTACCACACAATTTTTGCACTTTACTGTGTATTATGCTATGTGCTTGCTGGTGGTATCATCATTACAATTAAAGGGCGATTAAAAATGTAGTAAAGCATGGTATTATCATTACTGATTGTCACTAACATCTCAGAAATCAGCTTTACTCATCTGCATAACCAAATTTAGATTGGTTTCTTTTTTTTCTTATTACTGTGTTTTGTTGTTTTTCTACAGGGTACAAGTGACTTTTGTGTGTCTCCAGACAAGTTTATTGTCAACAAAACGAAGGATTTCCTCAGTGCAGGTAATTAATGTCTCCAAAGAGAATTGCATTGACATCCTCTCTCTACCAATGACTGTTTCAACAAAATGCTAATCTTGCTATTTTTCTCACTTTCCAGATGTCGCACACTATTATTTGTTTTGCAGTCCGAATCTACCAAACCCCTTCCAGCAGGTATCGGCTACATGTCCAGTCTTAGCTGTGTGTTTACATATGCAACTAGTTACTAAAGATGCACACACTCATTTTTTTTTTTTCTAAATTACTTTTTCTTGTGAGACCCCAGGCAGCTAAATCTTGTTAGTGGTGCAAGTGAGCCCTCAGTCATGTAAAATGATAAAGTTTGATCAAGAATGCTTCTTTTTATGTAGCTCTGCAAAAATTAGTTGCATCATGTACCCTGTGCATAGTATTTTGTCCTTTGGTACCCAGCTAGAAATATTTTTATTCAATTTACTGAACATCATGCATGAAGGCAACCAGTCTGCATAGAGCACTAAAGTTGTGTTGGTTTATTTTAGCGCTGAAAGATATAACTCATTACTTTTTATTTGTATGCCTTTTCAACAAAACATTTAGACCCCTTTGCAGGTTCCAAAAAAGGCTAATTATTGGTGCCTGAAATACAGATGAATTCGTTTTTGAAAAAAGGGAACTACAGAAAACACACTATTTATCATTAAAACCAGTTTGAATAACAGCACTTTGGCACTTAACTGCTTCTATTCAGAATTCACTCACCTTCAAGGTGACCGGGATTAGACACATAGCCTTGTCTAATAAACATCAGTCCTTGGTTGACTCTCAGTATGTTTTCTTTTGCTTAAATTGTGAATCTGATGGCCAAATTCAAATAATGCTCCACTTTTCCATTACGCACACTTCATCATTTGCATGGCAACGTTTCAGAGAATTTAGTGTGATAATCCCACTTTTTCTCATGTGTTATATTTTCTGTATAGTCTGAGGATTTCTTTTGCATGAGTGATTCTGCATCTGTGTGGCATGTATTCAGTGATTTTGTGGAGGATAAGTCCATGACCGGTAATTATTAAGAGCTACATGCTTTGTTATCGTCACACTACCCATTTATGGATTAAATCGATGCTTGTTAAGTAGGTAAGGATGATCCTTTCTCTGATGGCCTAGATGGTATAAATATTACTCTTTTGTTTGTGCTATAGGTTGGTGGTGGGAATGGGAGGTGGGAGAGTGGTGGGCGAGACGGTTGGTGGCAAAGGATAATCTGTCTGGAAACAAATGTGTCCCCTGTTAAGCGCATTATAAAGCCTTACTTAACACCAAATTACTTGTTGACATGCTGCTCCCAAACAATACCCTCCTTATTAAGATCCTCTCATTGTTTGTACTGGATATCTGTGTGGGTGATGTTGAGGTGATTATGTTTTCACAGTCTTTGACAACCTGCCAGCGCTCCCTGACCACCATGCAAATCCAGATTCAAGGCTTGCTGCAGTTCTCTGTGCGTGTCTTTCCCACTGCTGAGGTATGCAGCTGGTTAACAGACTTTTGCACTAGACTGTGGAAATGTGTGTATCATCCGCTCCCCTTTTATACCTTGTTGTACAGAGAGACCTTTTGGGAATCCAGCGACTATTAAACTCCACTGAGTTCAGTCTACACCAGCTAACAGCCTTGCTGGATTGCCGTGGGCTACATAAGGTAAGGTCAGATTCTGACCAGGACACTTTTTAATGGGACTGCTTTGTAGCATAGCTCAAAGCCACTTAGAGGGCCAACCTGACTGATTTTTCAATGTTATCTCTATGTACTTCACATACACTGACTTTTATATACACCATTCAAATTGTCAGTCATCGTGTGTGTAGTAGACTCTTTGCTGCCATTTTTTCTCTGACTGAGAACGGAACAAAATGGCTTTTGCCACTTTCACTTTGTCACAGTTTTATCATTTAATGAAAATAGCATCTCTCTGCTCTGATATGAGTCTGCTGTGGTGATGGGAACCTAAAATGCAGGGTTTTGGCTCAGCAGAGTTTCTGTGGTAATTCTATTAAATCCTTCCTATCAGAGATTAAACAAATCCATGAAGATAAGCTAAGATACTGTAGTAGGCCTGCCTCATTGTTAGATCAGGTTCAAATTGGGGACTTATTCAAAGTGACAGGTAATAGAAGGCTGCAAACATTCCATAATTATGTGTTATGAACATCAGTAATGAGGATGCGCAAATACATTTGGGGTTATGCAGTAACTTACCACACATGCCAGACAAATGCAGACAAAGACTGTTTCTCAGAGCTTGTTAGTCAAATATAACAAGCAACGCGCAATAGGAATGCATCTTTGTAATACATATCATCAGAGTTGCACGAGGATGTCTGCGTGGCTCAGCTCTGCCTTTTAGCATCTCTGCTGTAAAAGCCTGCAGCACTATTGTCCTCTTCACAGAGGTGTTTAATTTTCAAATCGCGTTCCATCATTGTTCATGGTCTAAACATAGACATAATCGTCCCTTTTTAAGGCACTTAATATTATTCTCACAGGTGATATTTGTCAAAGGTAATACAGTATTTTCACTAGTGACTCACTGTATTGACTGTATATACATCCTTCTAGGACTATCTGGATGCCCTCATGGGTGTGTGCTATGATGGAGTTGAAGGGCTCCTCTACCTCTCTTTGTTTTCGCTTCTGGCTGCCTGCGCACTCTCTGCCATGCTATGTGTAATTTTCCGAGTGTGGACACTAATGGGCAGCAGGTCAGTGCCGAGCGACCCCCTTACCCCATTAGTAATGCCCGCAGTGCACGTCTGCAAAGTGTTAACACATGCACTCTCTGTTCTGTCTTTCTGTCTCTGTGCGCGGCTGTACACTTTCATGCAGGGAAAAAGAGTACAATGACATAGATGAGGAGGACCCATTCAACCCCCAAGCTCATCGGATATCCTATAACCCCAGAAGGTCCAACACGCACAGTTTCTGTAGCTATACAACAAGCCTTGGCAGCCAGGCCAGCCTTCATCCACCCCCTCAATCAACTTCTACTGCCACGTCACCCCCTGAATACATGTAAGGTTAATAGCAAATTATGGTGTTTTTTTTGTTTGCTTTTCTTCTCTGACTAATGTCTTTCCCCGTGTTTCACAGGAATCAGTCCATGCTGTTTGGAGGAACCCCCCGATATGAGAATGTGCCACTGATAGGGAGAGGATCCCCACCTCCCTCGGTGCGTTGGCCCTATGGGGCTCTAGTGTCCCTAGTTTGATGACATTGATGGCACATTTGACCTCAGCACTGATACAGCACTAACAAGAAGAATGTGCCATAAACATAGCAATGCTGATATACCACACACAACCTCACATTATCAACATTTAATGAGGGGAGTTAAATGGTGAAAGACTGACCTCTACTGGCTGTTGGCTGAAGTGTGTTAATTTTTTTTTTTTACTGCATTACTGATCTTTAGCTACAGTGATATATCCTTTTCACCACTGCCTTGGACTGTATTTTCTGGTTCTCAGAAAGAAATAGTTTAGTTCAGATTAGGTATCTAAAGATGAAACAAATCAGTACTGCCTGCTCATCCTCACATCAGGTATCTATTTTTAATGGAAGGGCCTCATAGTCTAGGTGTGTATGTTGTGAAACCAGAGCTGGGGCTAAATAATAAATTATGTATAGAACACTTGTAAATCCACAGTTAAAGTTTCTATTTGATTGATTTTCTTTTCTATTAAGTTTTCTGCTTGCATGGCTGACTCAGTGCTTGGGCAGCTTTCACAGTGTGCCAAAGACTTGAAACACTGTTTGTGGTATGAGAGAGCGAATGTGGACTATGTTTAAAACTATTCTTTCCTCTCTAAAACACGTTTTCAGCATGCATAATGGTGCACTGTTTATTTGTTCCTGTTACAGAAATGTTTGAAATGTTGGAAAATGTATTTGCAGTAAATGCTGTTTTGTTTTTCTGTTATTATTTATTTTTATTTTATTTTTTGTGATTGGGGTCTTTTATGTAACCAGTACTGAATATTAACCAATGTTTCACACCAGCCTGTTTTTTTAAATTTTTTATTTTGATTCTTTGTCTTATTGTCTGACTTTCTTTTTCTTGATTTATCCCACCCTCGGCTTCTTTACACACATCGTAAACTAACTTGATGCTTGCTATGCAGAATGTTTATAACTCATATCCCAAAAGCTCAGGAATCCCTTTAAAGCTCCATAGTACCTCAGCTTTGACTTCCTGGCACTGTTTAACCCACAGTGTTGCATGTGAGTGTGACTTATTTTAAATTATTATGCCCTCCTGCTCTTTAACTTCTCCCCTGATACCACAAACTCCTGATTAAAGAGTAACTCATTAAAAGAGGTGTTCTACAAACTTAGATCAGAACATATTAACATTTCATATGATAATCAAAGATGCTTTTTTAATACATATATGCTAAATTGAGTTTTTCATGTATTTTTTTCGGCAGTATTCACCCAGTATGAGGACCGCCTATCTATCCATGACTGATGCCCAGATTAGACACTTTGGAACTGATTTTCAGGTGTTGCCTGCTGCCTACTGAATCCCTTTCAGTGCTTCATCTAAGACGCTAAGCTTCAACCAAGAAGGCTGTCGTCATGGCATAACTCTGTTTACAGGAGTGACAGCCCGCCGTCCAAATCTGAGACATTAAAGCAGGCCATAAGAGACAGCTACCTCACTGACACATTAGTGCCAGTGCCTGGAATGCACTGAATGCAGTTTTGAACAGAGAGGACTGTACAGTTTCATCTGAAGGCTGCTGCTGTTTGTTGTTGTTATCATGGTTTATGGAAATACTGTTGCTCAAATGTAAGCATTTCTATGAGCCAAAATCAAGAGCCTTTGAACTCTCTTCAGTATTCCGGTGGCGTGCATGAATATAATCATCGGTCAGTATTTTCGATGTAAAGTGAGTGGCTGAATATGAATAGGCCTCCCATCATGGCATTTGATTTTTTTTTGCAATATTCCTTTTCTTTGGCAGCAATGCATTCATTTTTTTGGCCTTGTTAATGTAATTTCAAATGGTGCAATTTGAAATGAAATAGGAACTTATGAATGGGTTAATGGAAAGGATGCCAAATATTCTAGTTTTGTTTTAAACAGCCAAAGATGCCTTTAACAATAAGTCAGATGGGCATAGATGTGTATCTGCAAACGCAGTCATGCTGCATTTGCAGACACACTTGTAATTGGAGAAATCTCCTGAACTAATTGGTGGGAATGTAACGGATTTTAACATCCTGATGTTTATAACTGTGACTGTTTCACAATTAAAACAAAATTGGCGGTATAACTAATTATAAAGAAATTTCACTTTGAAATACAGAACCCAGTGCCACTAGTTAGCTTCTAAAACATGAACTGAACATGCAAGAAACATTCTTTATATTAGTAAATAAATACGTGTTCTGTCTGTTTTTATGTTTGATAATGTATATAGAAAGTCTCATGATAAAATGCTATATTTAGACTTGCTGATCCATTGTTTACTCATTAGCTCTCCCTCTGATAGCTTAGAATGACCTACTGCAGTAATTGCATTAGTGTACCTGGGATTTGGTGTGACAACCTGTACCTGGAGATGTCCCATGGGACAATGGGAGTCCTAGAGGCATGGTTCTCAATCTGCTCTCACTCAGAGCAGACTTCTCAAAATCAAATAATACATAACACACAACTACAAATCAGTGTCCTTGAAGTATTCACCTGTTTCACTTCAATGAAATAAAGTTGTTCTTTATACTACATGAGTCTGACCACTTTACAATCTTTCTGTTCTCTATGCACCTTGGAATAGGAGAAGCTATGCCACAGAGCCCTAACTCGATCCACTTCTGACAGCAGTCAGTGTTGCTGATAGGTGTGGTCAGAAATGTTTTCTGTTACACATCCATCTGTGATGTCACTATGTCCTGCAGTGCACCTGTAAGCCTGTACAGTGCAATGATAAGTAGAACTGAAATAAACCAATAAACAGCAGTCTGTTGACTTAATCTGGCTGTGCAGCCGTTGATCAAAAAACAGTGCAGATCACAGGGATTACACTATGGTGGGGATTAGGTTTTGTTTTTCTAAAGCCCTAACTTGTAAGGTCAGCTTGAACCAACTGTTTTTCATTTTGTTCCTATAGTTCCCTTCAAATGGTCAATAAACACTTTTTTGTTTGTTTGTTTTTATGTTTTCTAAATACCTATTTTGCACTTGTGGGCTTTAGTGTGTGCCTATAGTTGATGGTAGCAGATAAAATATATGTGTTTGAAATAAAGTTCTTATCCGATGCATGACCTTCAGCTCAGCACACTTTATTCTACCTATCTCAGCTGCATCTGAATCGCAGAAAAGAGGAAATTTTAGGAAGGCAAGATAACTTTGGGAAATATCTATGTTACAGCAGCCAAATCATTAAACAGCCTACAACAATCACAGCACTGTGCAAAAGCTGGGAGCCACCCCTCATTTATTTATTTTTTGCTAGGCAAATCTGAAATAGGTTCAGTGATATACTGAAACATTCAAACATACATGGAAATACAGTATATGAGGCAAAAACAGAATTTGTACAATTCTAACAAACTTGAAAGTCAATATTTGGTTTAAACACCTTTATTCTTCAACACAGCTCGAACTCTCTTAGGCAAGCTTTAAATAGTCTTCAGGGATAGTTTTCCAGGCTTCTTGAAGGACATTCAAAGCTCTTCTCTGGATGTTGGCTGCCTTTTGTTCCATTCTCTGTCAAGTTGAGGTCGAGGTTCTGGGGAGGCTGATACATGACTGATAGTGTTCCATTGTGTGTGTTTTTTTTTTAATCCAGGTATTTTTTTTTTTTTAACTACACTGGCAGTGTGTTGAAGCTGCCAATGAGACTTTCCAGATGGTTTTGCATGTTGGATCCAAATCTGCTAGCACTTTTTTATATTCATAATTTCATCAATTTTGACAAGATACTCAATGCCACTGGTTGAAATGCAGCCCCAAACCATGACAGAGACTCCATTATGTTTTACAGATGGCTGTAGGCACTCACTGTTGGACTTTTCTTCTGACCTCCTGCCTACGCGTTGATGATTTGAACCAAAAATTTCAAATTTGGATTCAACACTCTGTGAGAGCTGTTGCCACTGATTTTCAATCCAGTTATTGTGTAATTTGTTATACCTCAGCCTTTTCTCCCTGTTTCCCTTAACAATGGTTTCTTGACAACCAACCTTCCCATTTCTTATGAAGCTTCAAGAGTAGGTGGATCAACTGAAGGGCCAGATGCATCCCTCAGGTCTTGTGTCATGTCTTTGCTGGATTTTCTTTTCCTATTTCACAAGGACAAATACTGTTCATCTGCTGAAGATGTTTTTGTTTTTTTTGGCCTTGACACTTCTTCTTTTGTCCTACACTTATCCAGTTTCCTCAAAATTTCAAGGACACACTGCACAGCATGATGAAATATGCTGAGTTTTCAGCTAAGAGCTCTTTGGGACTCACCTTGTTGGTGCAAAAATACTACTTTATGCCTGCCAAAGTGTGTTATTTGGGGCATTTTATTTATTTATTGTGTGGACTCAACTAAAGAAATGAGAACTAATTGTTTCTGCAACAGGCTGCTGGTACCAAAGTGTCTAAAGATAAAATTGCAAATATATAATTTAAAATTGGTTCTTTGCTAAGCTGTGAGTTATGTGTAGATACAGCACTGGTTCATCCCTTGAGTTAGATGCCTGTTTTATGCTTGAATGATTCATAGATCAGTATTAAGTGGCTTAAGAAAAAAAAAAGTCTAGTGTGTAAGACCAGTTTAAAAAAATGAAAGTCTGGCTCCTTGGAAGCAAAATATAAAGAAATTAGGGGTGGGTCAAGACTTTTGCACAGTACCGTATACTTTAGGAAGTGTTGTCCTCTTCTCATATTGCTAAACCTTACTAATGTAAAACAATACTAAAACTGTCTATTATCCTGTCTTCACATTGAACAAAAGTTGACATTCGTAAAATAAGATCTCATGGTTGCTATCCATGGTGCTGATCCTGGAACCCCCGGAGATGCGGACGCTGTCCCAGGTATTAGCAGGTGTTGCTCAACATGTCGCAACCTATTCAATATGTAATTTAATTAATTTTATCCTGATAATATGCGCAGCTGTTACTTACTACTCGTACAATATCATAATATAGAATGAATTAATATCAGGACAACGAGTAACAGCAGTAGTCAAGCTATGAAACGCTTCGAATTATACGTCCTGCCTCGCTCGCCGTAGGAAACGCGGAAAAAAAAAACAAAACTGCGGGCATGGTGTAGTCGGCTAGCCTGTTAGCCATTTTAGGCTATTTATTAACGTGACAATATGTTCAGTAAAAAGTAATTTTTGTGTTGATAGGGGAGGATGTGGCGGGGATGTGGCTGAATAATGGGAAACGTCTTTGGGAGAAAGAGTCGACCTTCTCGTGTAACGGAGCAAGACAAAGCCATTTTGGTGAGCTGATAGCGGTTATAGCAGCCCAGTTATCAGGCTAGTGTTAGCGGTTGCACTGTGCTGTGCTGTGGTACACGACGAGATGGATTAATATCACCCGATGTGCTTACTGTTTCTCTGGAACTCACAGCTCGATGGGGCTCCTTTGTTTGGACAAGCTAAGTCTGGTCCAGTGTGTTACTGTGACAGCTGTAGTGTATAAAATAGACCCCCATAACATGGCATATAAGTATATGGGCATTATTGTGGTGTTTCTGTGTCTTGGTAACTTTAAGTCCTAAGTAGTAAGTAAAAAAGATCAAAAAATATAAATGAATAGAATTAGATGGTGCATTGCACTTTATTGGGTACACCTGTTTAACTGCTCGTTAACGCAAATATCTAATCGGCCAATCATATAGCAGCTACTAAAAGCATTTATCAAGATGACCTGTTGAAGTTCAAACCGCGCATCGGAGAGGGTGATTTAAGTGACTTTGAACCTGGCATGGTTGTTGGTGCCAGAAGGATTAGTCTGAGTACTTCAAAAACTAATGATCTGGGTTTTTTCCCCACAACCATCCCTAGGGTTTACATGGAATGGTGCAAAAAGAGATGCAGAAGAGCGATAGTGAATGTAATGGACAAAGGATACTGAAGATGGAGCTGCCAGGCAGGAGGAGAAGAAAAAGACCCTAGGGAAGAGTCATGGATCCAGTGGAGGAGGACATGCAGAGGTCTGGTGTAATAGAAGAGGATGCTGGGGATAGGGTGATATGGAGGAAGATGAAAAAGAAAAAGGAGATCCACTGAGCAGCAGTTCTCTAAAAATGCCTCAATGATGACAGAGGCCAGAGGAAAATGACCAGACTGCTTCACGCTGATAGGAAGGCAACAGTAACTCAAATAACTGCTTGTTACCACCAAGGTATGCAGAAGAGCATCTCTGAATGCACATGTCAAACCTTGAAGCAGATGAGCTACAGTCGGTGCCACTCCTGTCAGTTAAGAACAGGAAAATAAGGCTACAATTCATATGAGCTCATCAAAATTGCATTATAGAAGATTAGAAAGAATGTTGCCTGGTCTGATGAGTCTCTATTTCTGCTGCAACATTCATATGGCATGGTCAGAATTTGGCATAAAAAATAAGAAAGCATGGATCCATCCTGCCTTATATCAACAGTTCAGATTGGTGGCGGTGTAATGTGTGGCTGCTGTTTTCTTGGTACACTTTGTGCCCCTTAGTACCAAATGCCACATCCTATCTGAGTGTTGTTGCTGAGCATCGCTTTATGATTCCTGTATATCCATCTTCTGATGGCTGCTTACAGCAGGATAAGGCACAATATTGCAAAGCTCAGATCATCTCAAGCTGGTTTCTTGAACATGCCAATGAGTTTGATGTACTCAAATGGCCTCCACAGTCACCAGGTCTCAATATAATAGGGCTGTGGCTCTGTGGGTGGAGAAGGTCATCTACTAATTGGATGGTTGGTGGTTTGGTCCTTGACTGCTCCAGTCTGCATGCCAAAGTATCCTTGGACAAGATACTGGACCCCAAGTTGCTCCCATTGCATTCATTGGAGTGCGACTGTGTGTGTGAATGTTAGATAGAAAGCACTTAGACATAGAAAAAAAGTGCTTGTATGAACGTGTGTGAATGAGATATGTTATATAAGCGCTAAGCGCTTTGAATGATCATATAGATTAGAAAAGCACTATATAAGGGCCGGTCCATTTACTTTTTACTGTTTACCATGTGGTGTAATGGGAGATTCACATCATGGATGTACAGCTGACAAATCTGCAGCAACTGTGTGACAGTAAAATCTCTGAGGAATGTTTCCAGCATGTTGTTGAATCTATGCCATTACGAATTAAAGTATTTCTGAAGACAAAAGGGGTACTAACATACTAACAAGGTGTACCTAATAAAGTGTCTAGTGTGTGTGTGTATATATATATATATAAAAATAATATAATTTTTTTTATTTTTATGTTCTACGATCTTTTTCGCAGCAACTGAAGCAGCAGAGAGATAAACTGAAACAGTACCAAAAGAGAATCACCTTGCAACTGGAGAAAGAGCGACTTCTGGCAAAGCAGTTGCTGCAAGATGGCAAGAAAGAGTAAGCACAAGTTCAGGTTTGACACAGTATCTACCAACACTGCTGTGAATGATGACAACAGTAAAAAAAAAAAAAAAAAAGTTATGTATAGCTGACCTAAGCATACATAATGTTACTTGAAATTTCCCAAGCTAATGATCACTTGCATCTTTTGTAATTTTATCCACTTTATTCTGCATGCAGTGGCACACAGTGTATTCGTGCTGCAAATGAAACATACTCTTTGCTATGTTATGCTTCGTATTTTTATGTGTTTTTGCAGAAAAGCGCTGTTGCTTCTTAAGAAAAAACGGTATCAGGATCAGCTGCTAGACAAGACTGAAAATCAGATTTCAAACCTAGAGCACATGGTAAGTTTCATAAGATTAGTCTCTGGTTCCCATCAGGCTTTAATAATCACTGCTGAGGGAGAGTGGAGTAATTCAGTTCAGCAATATTTAACAGTTTCCAATATACCTACTTCTGTAATAAGTTTGTTTAAATGTAAAATGGTGCCATTATTTTAAAGGAAAGATGAAGACTCCACTCTGTCCTTAAATTCGTTTCAAGAGTAATTTGTGATATAATTCTATTATGTGATATTTGCAGTACACCATAGCTTCATTTTCTACTTGCTGTAAAATAATATAGTTTCATTTAAAAAAATCTACTCAGGACCTGCTAATTTTAAAAAACTCACTCTGTAGTCAATATTTTATGAGGAAAATAAAAGTGGCATATACTATTTGCTTGATAGCATTGTTTGTTTGTAATGCATTTGGCTAATTTTATAATTTGTCAACAGGTTCAAGATATTGAATTCATGCAAATTGAGATGAAAGTCATCGAGGGGCTTAAAGTTGGCAATGACTGCCTAAAGAGTATGCATGAGGTAGCCCGTTTCATTATTTTTCCTGCGTTTTGTGTTTAAAAGTATGCCTTTCATATTCATTATTTTAATGCTTAATTGCCTTAAGATTGATAAACGTGAGTGTATATTGTAGCATTTTCAAAGTTTCCATTAGTAGAAAGCTTTCTTTAATTCCTTCACTGGTCAGGAATGAGCAGCACAGCCAGAGTAACCTGACACCAATTTCATGCAAAAACATTTAGCTTCTGTAACACAGGCTTTCTTGATTGTTTGTGACAGCTCATGTCAATAGAAGATGTGGAGAAAATCCTGGATGAGACCCAGGAATCGATTGAATATCAAAGGGTAACTGCCTTACTGATGTTTGTCAAATACACCTTGAAAAGAACTATCATTGTAAGTTAAAACCTATACTGCATAAATGCCAAAAAGCAGGTGAGGTTTGAGAAAACTGCATATGTAGTAGAAAATAATACGTTCATATTATAATGCATGTCTTTGGAAGATGCAGATCACTTTAACCAGACATTTTTTAATTTTTTTTTTTTTTTGCACCTGTAGCAAATAGATGAAATGTTGGCTGGGGTCTTGACACAAGAAGATGAGGACGCTGTCTTAGCAGAGCTGGAAGATATCACTCAGGTGGGTGTTGAACTGCATGTTAAACCTTTATTATTACCAAAGCACGAATGCTCTTTTGCTGTTATCGCCCCATTTCATGTAATAGTTGCGCTCACTGAAGCTCGGGCATGACCACAGTATTCAACTGCTGGCCACTGAGTGCTTCCACTTGAGCAATTATGTGGTTAAAACTGCGATTCAGGGTTGAGTCATGTGAAGGATATCATACTGAAACTGCATGTTGCCATTTAACCTTAAATGTAGAGACATCTGTGTCTTGAGGAGAATGAATGAATAATTCTTGCAAAGTTAGAAGAATTTTGAAGCTAATCACAATATAATTGTAGCTTAATAACCCGCTGAATTTGAAACAACTGTGGGTGTGAATTTGGTTTATTCATTGTGATTAAAACCTCAGATCATTCTTTAGTGATCTAATTATTATCCTAAACGACACATTCAGAAGTCTGTCAAACTGCATTCTGCAAAATTATTATGTTTCATATTAGAACAAAGACTTTGGTTTTAAGACTCAGTTTGACACAATTATACAAATAAAATCCAGAGATTATAGTAATTGTATTTGTAGTGGAATGTTTCATCTTATTTTGAAGGGTTTGCTAAGGACGTCACAAATTCTAAAATGTATACAAATAATAAAACATAAAGTAACCCTACACTACAAATGCACAAATACTGAAAACTTGCACACCCTCGCCCTCCCATACCTCACCTATTGTACAATGAAATTAGTTACACAAACACAAATACTGCATAAATTACACTGGGACAAAGAGTAATGAAAGTAATTTCTCTTTTTAGATTATCTGTAGAATAAAACTCCTCAGTTGAAAGTTGCATGCACATTATAAACATTTACAAGTTGTTTTTAGATGGGAAGAAAAAGATGACCTGAAGCAAGAGGAAGCAGTAATAGATCCTACAAAAAAAGTTTGAGTTCAAAGGAGCGTATTGGAGTACGTTGTAAAGATGTGCTCAACACTGGGGAGAAATAATATGCAGAAAAACTTAAATGGTACCTACAAGAAAATGCTTATAATAAGGAGGACAGTTAAAATGAACACACCCTGAGAATGAATAACACTATGTGAAAGGTCTAATAAATTAAAGCTACAACCAATTAAGCATCTATACATCAAACAACTGTGAGTTCTCTGTGGACACCTTAAACACATCTATATATTGAACTATCATTTAGAACTCAAGATAGTTAGAGCTGTTTTGATGTCGGCCTAGTCCATAAGAGGTACTTTGACATATCAGACTTTCAGATATTGGAATGAATTAGCTATCAGTACACCCTGACAAGAGGAAAAAGCATCATCTTTTCCATATAAGCAGTTTATCCGCAAATACAGGTAGGTGCATAATATGTTGGGCAAAGGCACAATTTTTGTTGTTTTGCATCCACCACAGTGGATTTTAAATCAAACAGTCAAGATGTGATTGAAGTGCAGGCTTTCAGTTTTAATTCAAGGGATTTTAGAAAAAAATGAAGCAGACATAATATCTGAAGTTTATTCAAAGTTTCAAAGTGTTGAATTGTTTGTTTTTTTTATAGCTTTTCACTGTAGTGTTAAATATGAGGCACAAAGAGATGTTAGTGCAAGTAAGGAAGTGCCATCAGGCTGAAAAACAAACCTATCAGAGAGATAGCAACAACTTTGGGAGCGGCCAAATCAGTAGTCTGGTACATTCTTGCATTCTTTGTCAGAAAAGACATAAAAGATCATACAGATGTAACCAAGATTAACTTAGGCCAGAATGGTGGAAACAGCTCATGATCTGAAGTATGTCCGCGTCACTGGATCTGGATCACTAGTGTTTATTGAAGTAGTAGTAGTAGTAGTAGTATAGAAGTATCCATCCATCCATTTTCTTCCGCTTATCCTTTCAGGGTCTGTCCCAGCTGTCATAGGGCGAGAGGCAGGGTACCCCCTGTACAGGTTGCCAGCCTGTCACAGAGCTAACATGGAAAGACAGACAACCATTCACACCTACAGTATGGGCAATTTAGAATCACCTAACCCCACTAACTCTTTGCACTGTAGGAGGAAACAGGGAGAACATGCAAACTCCACACAGAAATGCCTCGGCCAAGGTGGATATAAACCTAGAACCTTCTTGCTGTGAGGCAACAGTGCTAACCACCATGCCACCGTGCTGCCCGCTATAGAAGCAGGAGGGTGAAGTGAAGTGTTTCAATGGCCAAGTGTGTCAGCTAATCTGACCCCAATTGAGCTTTTCAGTTAAGGAAGGCTGTGTATAAAAATGGTTGTAGTCTCTAGTTAATGCAAACATTTTTTCAAGTAAAACCCTGTGAATTAAAGCTGAAAGTCTACACAACAATCATTTCTTGGTTATTTGATTTTAAAGTCCACTGTGCTGGTGTACGGATGCAAAAACCACAAAAAATCTGTTTGTCCAACAAAAAAATGAACTTAATTGTTTTAGATTTGCAATGAACCAAGTTAAGACTGAGCTGCACCTAAATTTAAATTAAAATAAAATCCAAATTACAACGTGTGCATTTTTGTGCTACTACTGTCATAATCAGTCCACCAAAATTCCAACTTTTTGGTAACTAAATATGTCAAGTAAATAGATTGATGCACCTCTAGCTTTGGTAATCTCTGCTTTGTCTGAAACAGGGAGAAGATGTAGCACTTCCAGAGGTCCCCACTGAACCAATACCAGAGGTCTCAGAAGCAGCTAAAGCAGAGCCAGGTACTCTTGTCTTTGTAGTCCACTCCACAGAGCTTTCCTTACACAACTGACAAATTAGTGTTTGATGTCACACTGAAGATGTTTGTGTTATTTTGATTTTGTGTTTTTCTAGAGAGGAGAGAAGCAAAGAACAAGCCAGGCAGAGAGATGCTGGCAGCCTAACAGACTGAATTTGTGATCTATATCCAGTGTTAAACTGCCTAAAGAGTTGGGAGTTGTTTGGTATGTGAGGGTGGGACCTGCATAGATCAGTGCATCTTCACTCATTTTACAGGATCAGCACTGTCTGTACTCGGTTCACCGCTCCACTTAAAGTGAAATATTCTATTTGTGTCTGATTTGGTTTAAAAAAACAAAACAAAACTGTTACACTTTAGCTTTTATTGTAGAATAACAGGGTGAGTTTTTAGATGTTTTACACATTATTTACAGCTGTCTTACATATTAAATTGAGCTGTGGGAACAACACACTGTCTCGACTTTTATTTCACAACTGATTTATTTTTGTGTTTCTTGTAATCCTGTTAAAAAAAAAATACAGTCAAAATGTGCAACATGCTTTCTCCAGAAGGGGGCACTCCTTACTTGTGTTTTTGACATACGCCACAAAAACAGGTGTCTTCATTCACGGTGCGTTAGTGAAGTGTGTACTTAATGAAAGAAAATTAAGATCTCATGTTGCTAATATGTGGGAGATGTTTAGACGAGGAAGAAAATGGAGTATTTACAAGCTGACATTTAAGCAGCAATTATACACTAATTAGCATATACAATGCAGCTACCCCAAATTATGCTGTGAGGAAAAACAGCACGTATGGTGCAACAGAGTATGACTTACCTAAAGCCTCATGTAATAGACATAGTTGAGGCAGATTTACATGGTGTGTAATAGCTGCAGCTGGAAGAAAAGCGGCTTAAATGCGCCACATTGACGCTATAGAAATGTTCCGGTAGAGAGTTTATCATTTATTCCTGGTTACTCGTGCATGGTAACAACCTGTAAGGATCATTACGTTAACCGGCTCTGCACGTTTAGTCATGTTTGTTTACAGCAGTGGTTCTCAAACTTTTCCCGTCATGCCACGTACTTCGCTGGATGAAATCTTTTCACGCCCCACGCGAAACGCGTCCCGGGGGTCACCCTCGGGGTCGAGACGCGGTCGGGGGAGTCCCTGTGCTAACGTACCTGTTAACGTTTCCGTGTTCAGCATTTGTTCAGCATGACTTTTCTCCCCCCGGTCGTTCGCGCCCCTCCTGTCATGACCCTGTGCCCCACAGTTTGTGAAACACAGGTTTACAGGATAAGGTGAGTGCTAGATTCTAGAGTTCATCGACATTTCAAGCTCATCATCATAAGCTCTGGAACAATATAAATAGATCTATATATATATATATATTTAAAAATACGAATGCCATTTGCGGCTACGAGAGCAAATTTGCCTTAAAAATGTAGTATTGGTAGAGATTTAGGGGGCGGGCTCCAAATCTAGATGGTGCTGCGTTCCAGTGCCGTGGGAAATAATGTATTTAGTACGTCAGTGTGACAAACATAACGTTCTGCTGCATAGTAGACATTTCGTTACGTGTCTTTCGTTGCCGTTACAATGTGGTTTATCCTAACATAATTTTATTTTTTACACCTTTTGAATATTAAACTTTTGTTGGGGTAACATTTCTCCCATTGTATTCCCCTAGTCCTCCTTACCCCTAATATTATATATGTCTAGGTATATATTTTTTTTTCTTCTAAACAAAAGTTGTAAAATGTCGTAGTATCCTCCTTTTGTTTCAATCTTCGCATCACATACAGTGCTTGCGGGAAAAAAAAACAGAGCTTTCGAGTGGACCGTAAAGGCAGCAGCGGACTGTCAGCTGTGGAGAGAGAAGGTGTGTGTAGTTAGTGGGTTTTGGGAGCGAAGAGTCACTCTCGCGGTCGCCTGCCTCGACTGTTGTTAGATCGGACTCGCGCATTTACCTGTCTCCCCCCCCTCCCTCTTTTTTTTTTTTTTTTCTTTTTGTTTTTTTGGGGGGGTATTTTTTTTTCCACGGATACACGTTTTAATTAAAAAAAAACAACGTTTATGGTCTTGACTGAAGATTTCACCATGTCTCGCACTGACGAGGTTCACCGCCTGACGGAAAATGTCTACAAGGTAAGATTCAACTAATTAATAAAGTTTAGAGATGTATACGAAGATGTCATTTTAACAGCAAAGCACGCAATGCAGTGGCAAAATGAATTTGATCTTCACATGTTTTTGATCAAGATGCATTCAAAACTCCTTTTGCCTTCAATAATCTCTTTAGGGAGCGTCTCAAAAGCTTTTTTTTTTTTTTTTTTTTTTTTTGCATTTGATCAAAATTATCTATTTTCCTTCTACATATAATTTTGCGTGGTATCACGAACTTAAGGCAACACAATGCAGCACCTTTCGGTCCAAGCTGCAAAATCAAAGTCACTCACTCTTTTTGTTCCTGCATTTTGGCCTAATGTGTGAGAAGCCTGCACCTAAAGTGGTCTATTAAAGGTAGTGTAAGCTGTTCCTTGGTTACTAGTGGAGCATAGCCTGCTGAAACATTAACATACTGCATTCCAGAAGTCAGTGCCTGATTGGCACGAAAGACTAAGCATCCTGTTGCAACAAGTAAATATTTGCCTCTTCAAACCTGTTCTTCTTAAAACCCTGAGTGCACTCTGCATGTGATTGCTAAGCCTCAATTCTAAGAAGACTTTCTCGATGAAAAAAAAAAGAAGAAAGAAACCTTCAAATTATTACTGTACGAACAACAATGCGTCGAGTTTACAGGTGTATATAAGAAGAAGAGCACCTGATGTGAGGAGAATGTGGAGATTTATCATTTGTAAACTTCCAGTGCTTACCCCTGTTGGATTATACATGACTGAAATGCTCTTTTGATTATCAAAGTGGTTGATGAATAACTTAAACGAGCTAGTGCTTTAATCATCCACTTGTTTTAGCACTGATTGCTCTATAATTTATTAAAACTAACGGCAGGCTTTGTTTAAGAACCTTTGCCATGGTTCAGAGTTGCAGCCGGTAATGGAATGTCAACATACTGTCACTGTATGATGGCTTGCACCTGTGTCTGCACTGTTATAATCTCAGGTTTCCCTAAGAACTTAGGGCTGCTTGAGGTGGTCTGTGTCAGTATACATGTAGTTAATATTACTTATAATAACTTAAATATAAGTCAGCAGCAGTTCTGCAAAAGCCAAAAAAATGAGTCAAGCTGCTCAGACTCCTAAAGGGAACTGAATGGTCAGAAAGGAGGTCAGAACAGCAGGCCTCTAGTGCTTCTTTAAGAGCCATAAAATGAAGTAGGTGTTTTGGGCACTGTTTTTAAGGTGACCTGGGTGTTCTTTACCATTTGGCTTTGTCCAAGTGCTTACTCCTGCAAATGTGTGTTAATCAACAACAACAAAAGAAACAAAACAACCAAAACACTCCCCAAATCTTTTGGGAGAACAGGCCCCTCTGCAGATTTTGGTGCTCATTCAAGTAAAATCTCAGCAGTGAGTCTTTGTCTCTGGGGTAAAGGCACCCCGTCAAAGCCCTGACAGCCAGTAACACTGATGGGCAGTAGAGTGGAGAAACAGAGTCCCTCTTCCACACTGGGGATCTGACCCAGTGGCAAAAGCCAGGAGGTCAGAGAGTGAGTGTTATCTATAGTCACTGCTTCTTTGGCACTTTGTCATTCTTTCTTCACCAAAGCGTTGCAGCATAAAAGCAAGTTTCATACTATGCTTAAATATTTCAGGAGTGCAGTTTGACCCATATTTCAGTGATGGAAAAACACGAGTCTTTTACTGTATACTGCGTGTTGTTACTGCAGTGGAGCTGCAACGATGAATTGAGTAATTAGTAAGAAACGAATCCACAATTATCTGCAAATCACTTTTATTTTAGTCGTTCTTGAAACAACAACCCTGTGCACGGTTAGAATAGCCATTGCTATGTGTTCATGAACACTTTTCCATGTTTTATGAAATTATATATGCACCACAATCATTGTTTAATCAAGACAAAAAAATGGAGCTGGATTGGTAATAAAATTGTTAATAATAATTATGACTTACCCTCAAATCTGTGAAATATTCAGCATGTTTCATCAGTGAAATCTACTGTTATGAGTTTAGATGTAAAATGACACATTGTCTGAGGGTGAAATGCAGACTGTCATCTTTAATTTCAGGGGAATTTTCAGCCACACAGAGCAAACAGTGAAGCCAGGGTTTCTGTTACAGGATTAGATCAAAATGATAGAAAATGGATGCCTAAACGTACACAGAGGTAAACAGAAAATTCATCCACCCTATGATTAGTGGCACGCAGAGTTCAATACGTAATGATTCAATATTTCTTAGTGTATTGCTGAGTAAGACTCAAACTTGGAACCTTGAGTTGTTTTTCCACATTACAGACTTTTACCTTTTTTGTGTGCTAATTGCCTGCAGTGATTGAACACGAATAGTTTCACGCACCACCAAGTGTTGAAAACACTCCGGCAGTCATCTTTGCTGAGGAAAATAATTGCTTCAACTTCTAAAACCCTTTCTGGCTGCTATAACCCTGCCTATTTCTCTGCTCCATACATATCTGAAGGCCTCTGCAGACAGTAATTGTGTTTGTCTGATTTGCAAGCAAACAACTTGCTGAGGAAGGGGAGATCTAAAAAACGATCCGGTGACTGTAAAGTCATTGTAGCCAGCAGTTGGGAAGATACTGAGTAATCAGTAGGGAGGTGAGGGGGGTAACTGCGCTGCTGTGAGTCATGTTAGCCCAGCCGAGAGCGTGTGTTTAACAGGGCTGGAACTGCGGGCACGGTGAGGGTAAGAGTGGGGATTCTGAATCTCACTGTGAGCATTGTTCCATTGGCAAAGGCCAGAGGCACTCCCTGGTTTCTAGAGATGACTTTATCTTAATCAACAAGGGAGTCAACCCTGTAAACCCAGCAATCCCTGCATGATCCTCCATGACTCACTTCAACTCTCCTCCCTCATGTAGACAGGCAGTTCCAGACGTGGTGACTGGTATATAGTCATTCCTGTGCTGACACAGTGAGACAGATACTTAAGACTGACACTCGGTGCTTGCGTGTTTTAGAGTGTCTGTCTGCGCCACTGTCATCTCCACCAGCTGGTCATGTCACCGGGTGCCTGAGAAAGCTGGTGGCCCAGATCAAGCCTCTTAGCATGCCGCTGGAGGAAGTCTGAGACTAACCTGGCTTTGGGGGTGGGGGGGCGGGGGACAAGATGAAGTGAACAAGCAGATTAAGCAGGCCTGAATGCAGCTGAGAAAGAATAGAGCTGTATGTTAAAGCCAGTCAATAGTTGAAGCTTTTCAGTGCTAACATTATACACCGCTATCCTAAAGTATACATGATGTGGAAGGTTACATCAAAGTAAACATGAAGCACCTTGTGGAAGAATGTAACGCTTGCTTGGATTCAGTCTTTGTCACAAGAAGTGTCATGTGTTCCTGTTACCGTGCAGTGCAGTTTTTGAACACACCCTGACAGGTAAGGAAATAGAAAGGTGTGGCTCATCTCTGCTAAACCTCAGTACAGCACCCATTTTCCCATGGAACACCACTCCCTAAATGTCAACACAGCCTGGAAACCGGTGGATGCCATTTTCTCAAATGGCTGTTATGAATATGGCAAAAACAGTCGTTTGATGTTAACTGGATCAAGTGCGTTCTGTGGTACGCTCCGGTTATTTGATCTTCACTTTGTGGTCGCCTGATAGTGCTGCAGTATGTTTGATTAAAAGCCTTCATCTGAAATGCAGTTTTGCCTGCCTAAAAGACATCTTCTTACATAATAGGTTTCTCTCTCAGTTGCAATATTGTCGTGACATTCGCTACACTCAAATGAATGTTACTCTGGTGATGATAAGAGAACTACAGTTTCACCACAATCTCATGTGGGAGATCTGAACAGGTGGTCTCTTAGCAACAACGTGCCATTATTCTTATGTGTTTCTGTCATATCATTGTGCTAAAAGACTTGCAGTTGGTGAAGGACTAGAGAAGGCGTGTGAGAGGGAGGAATAGCGATAGAGTTTATTTCAAAACGGGGATCAAATGAGATGTAGTACTAATGAAATGCTTTATAAAAACCCCAGAAAGGGTCTAGTGTAAACCAGACTTTTTGATGTATATACAGTGCTGTGTGTTGACTGTGTGGTCTTACATTAAGAAGTTGTGTGGATCCACATAAGTGAAGATGTCATCCATTGCTTTATTTGCCTTTTTGTTAGCTGTATGTCAAATAAGGCACCACTTGTCTTATAAAATGCAATTTAAAGGAGTTTAAAAAGACTTGTGCGTCTGAACATCTGCCCCCAGAATATAGTGTTTCAACAAGTTTATTCCTGCGGTGCCTGGGGCCTTGAAGAGATTGCATTATGCACTGCAGGAGATATCATAACATTCATTGCCTTTGGAACAGCAGATTTGTTGCCTGTGCCTTTGACTGCGATGCAGAGAGAGGACTATTGCTCCACACACCCACCTTCTCTGCACGTCTGGGGGCGGATGGTTTAGAGACATTCTCTTTTCTTTTACTCATCATTGCTTTTTTTCAAGGGCATAAACTGGAGATGCTGAGTGCTAAATCCAAAGCTACACTCTAGTGACTCAAACATGTTTCGTGGCAATCACTGATAGTTAAGGTTAATTTGAAGTCACATTATTAGCATGACTACTGTCCAAAATATCTAGGATATATATATAGGGTAGAAACAAAATGTGCAAGCATATGTAAGGATTTTGTTTGCTCTAGGAAAAAGAAAAGGAAGAGAGAGACGAAGAGAAAGAAAAATAGATGGAGACATTCCACATCCTTGTTGAAATAGTCCCTAATTACTGTGGAGGGTGAAGCTGTAATTATACAGACTGAGAGAGACACAGACGTGGAGACAGAAAATTTCAGTTCGTACTGTGTCAATGGACACAATGGTCTTGCATTTGTGGCCCATGAACTAGAGTTAACATGCCTGTGGCTGCTGTTACTGTATGCGTCTGTGGCAGATGCTGCTACTTTCAGTAGGACTGGCTACACTACACCCACAAGACCAGTTCAACAGGCAGCCACAGTGTGCGTTTGAGCCCCAAGCCAGTCGTACTTACGGGCAGAAAGTAGATAATTCTGCACGGATACCCAGATGGTTTGAATGTTCCTTTAGGTGAGAACATTTCCACGCAGCCAAACTTTGCCATTTGGATATAAAGTGAGTAATGGAGCAGATTTGCTGCGATGCCACTGTACACTTTCATTCTTTTTCTTTTTTACAAAATTCAAAATGTGTTTACATCAGCTATTTTACTGATGCTTCCCACCTGTGTACAAAGTCGCCATATATTGACAATATATACAGCAGAATATAGATATCTCTCTCTCTCAGATGAATCAGCATTGGGGAAAAACAAAACAAAACAATGACAGCAAAAACAAATAGTGCCACCCACATGTTGCATTCAAATTAATCAAGCACTTAGTTGACTGGCACTGTGGGAAGCTTAAATGGGAGATTTGCAATTTGAGTTTATGTTTAAGTGTTTTTCTGTCTGTTTTGGACTGTGGAGCAATATGAATATTGCAGGTAGTCAGCCAGCAGTGGGCTCCTTGCTCGATACAGCCCATATTTATACAGATCATTTCTGGGAGCTTTAAAACTGCTGTGCAAAATACTAATTTTCTATATAGCCAGCCAGTAACCTGAAATTGATTGGATGAATTTCTCCATTTCACTGTTTGCAATTTTTTTTAATTTCAAAGTTAGAATTATATTTAGAGGGATTTCTGAGAAATGCATTCCTTTCCTCCACAAAATGAAATGGATCTTTTGCAGGTAAAAGAAATAAAGCTAGCAAATAAGTCTGGGCCCTGGTTGCTGTGGTAACTAGGTTCTGCATTGAGTTAGGTGAATGGCTGTTGCTGAGGTGGATGAGGGGGTCACACGAGCTGCAGATGACACCAAAGCAAACAAACCCAGTACATAGTTGGTCTCTGATGTGTGTATTATTTTACGGATGGAGGCAGCAGGGGACGTTGCAGCTTAAAGGTGAGGAAAAGACAAAGCACTTGTATGCAGGAGACTTGGTTTTTCCTGCTTTGAGACCCCTTAGAGACAATTATGGTCCCCAACGCAGCCTTCAAGTTGTGATAAAATTTGCCAAAATGCTTGTTGGGGACTAATCTTGACAGTGGGAGGCATCTCCAACCTGACAAACCATTTTATTTCCGCATGGCATGGAAGGCATTATCATTGATTTGCTGCACACCGGAGTGAGTTCACAGGTGCAGCACACATGAACTGCTGATATTTACCCTTTGTTTTGCAAGAGAATATTACAAATAATAATTTCCCCTTTTTAGTCCTAATTTAGCAGGAGCACGTTTGCATGACAGAGAATAGAAAGTAGGCAAATGTCACTAAGGCGTGATATATGATTTATAGGCATTTATCCTTTTGCAGTGTTTCTTTTTCCTCATTGTTTTCATAGTTCTGGCCTGACATGAGACATTTTGGATTAAAAGGCATGAAACTCTTTCTGCTGTTTCTATTTAAAAAAAAAAAGAAAAAAAAAAACAAAACAAAACAAAAACACTTACTCCAGCTATTTGATTAAATTTGATCCAAGCATTTGACCTGCACCTGGTTGTTTCACTACATCTCAAAATATGGCATAGCAGCGTCATTATCTGTGACATAAAAGCAAGTGCTGAGACGGTCAGTAGCTGCTGCAACCAAACAATTGCCTAGCACATTGTTATAGGAATAATGTCTCTGTCCTATTTTATATGGATGCCTGTGTTTGACATGAGTGATGCACAACACTAGACGCTGCACACTTCCATAACAAAAGAATGTAGGAGCTGTTTTTGAAGTTTACAGACTTTTCTATCTGCTCATAATGTTTAAAAAAGTTTGCTTCCTTCAAGAGAACTTGGAAAGGACACATATACTCGTGGTATTCTGAGATTTGATTTTTGCCTTGGCTTCCACTGAAAGCACATGATGTGCCTACTGCAGCATTAGTAAGGCTTTAGGTATGTGAGAAGTACAAACTGCCCAATGGCATCCACTCAAAGTGTATACCTCTGACATAAGCACTCGCTCTGGTTTGATGTTAGTTCTTTTGCAGTAAGAAGCTGGCTGTGTTTCCTTCACTCGTACAGTAGCTCTGCAGTTACTCTTTACAATCCTTGTACTCCGCACTCTCTTGATAATTGCTGAAAATGCCACGATACTGTAGGGAGCTGATAATAATCTGTAAGTCTTAACTTCTTGGTAAATCAAAGACTCTTAACTGCCAGCCCTTTATGAGTAAATGGAAGAAATCAAAACAGTCAGTTGTGTCTATTTTTAAGCATGATCTTTAAATGGAATTGGCATTCATTTAGTGAAATGTAATAAGGGTTGGAATGCAACCTCTCAGAAGTGCGTACTGTTTCCAATATGGCAACTGGCTTACTGGTTCTAACAACAAGGAAACAATTTGTGATTAGCTGTGACCAGCTTTAGCACAAAACTGACTGGCTTGAGAGAAGAACCCAGGGTGGCATAGAATAAACAGCCAAATATACCAAATATACTCCAAATCCTGCACTACTAAAACAATAACAGATAACAAATTATATATATATATATATATATATATATATATATATATATATACTACGCAGTATATTTTACTGTGTAGTATACATACATATATATATATGTATACTACACAGTAAAATATACTGCATAATGAATAACACATACAGCTCATTATTTTTTGCTTCCTGTCCTTTAACCTCACGTTTATGCAAACGCTAAACCGTGGATTCCAGTTGTTTATAATTTTCCTCTTCTTTCCTTTTTCTGGTACAGAATATTCACCCAAAGGGTGATTTGGTTGGATGGTAATCACTTCACTGTTTACTATTAGATTAACAGAGAGACTTCATACAGACGTGTTGGGCCTGAGCTTCATGAATAAATAAGTCATGCAGCAATTAGTTTATAAACTGTTGAGACCTCTTTAGACAATTAAATTTTCTCCAATATGAGATCTGGGCTCAATTGCAATGTTTCTGTGCAGGTTAGACATGTGTGTTCAAGCATTGTTACTGTGACTGTGCCTTGATTCTTGTGGAAGATGTGCATACATAAACTAATTGCACCAAAATTCCTTTTCTTTAACCCAGAAGGTGGAATCAACTAATATTAATATACACACTGTGCTCCATACAGAGCAATGGATGAGCATTGATGTGCATCCACACAGCATTCTCTGGATGCAGAGGCACTGATTTAATCTTTAAATAATTGTTGTTCATTTTTGGGGGGGCACATTTCTGCAAATTGCATAAGTTCATTTTAAAAGTGCTTTCAGTTTAATGGAAAAAATTAACTTAGTTTGCTGACTCATTTTCTGTGTTTCTTTTCAGAAAGTTTGCTCACAAACTTACATGAAAACAATATATTTTTTAAAAAAAGTTATTAAATTGTTGAATGAGTTGCATGATTATACTGTTTATTACACATCATTTAAGCTTGAATGCAGTCACTTGGACAAGAAAAGGTTTCCCTGTGAAATTGTTTAGCTGAGGTCCTGAGGTGTTCGATCCTGTGATATTCATCATTCAGCGGGCTCAGCTAGACTGGAGACTGCACTAGAGCTAAAATATTTGGTGCTAGTCCACTAATTAGTTCAGGTATCAGTTGCCCCCCAGTCGCCCTACGCTCACACACCCTCATTATTAAGAAAGGAAAGAGAAACTGCATTTTTGCCACTAGTCAATCCACACAGTATCCACTTGCTTAACATTCCTCCCTAATAACATCATTAGGTCTGGGTGCTTCTGTTGGCTTTCACCATGTGACAGGTCCTTACAGTCCTCACAAGTGCAGTTAATGGCAACTTTAGTGTTCATGTGATTCGGGGCAGCGAGAAGGAATGAGAGAGGGGAGGGTGAGAGGGAACAGATGATGGCTTGCTGGCATCTGATTGCGCGTGATTCCCCCTGGTTCTAATCAGCTGGTGTTACTTTCAAATTGCCCCCTTTGCATGTCATTACAATGTTTGTGCGTGTGTAGGTGTGTGAGTGTATGCGACAGAAGAGAGCAGACATGAATGAATGTCCCATAATTTGAATCTGCCATCTAGATGCATCGACCTTGTTTCAATTGTTACTTCTACGGTGAGGAAAAGATTGATTTGTTTAGTGTGTGGGGAGAAACCATTTTCAAGCCATGTAATAAAGTTTTCCTCTAATCTGCAGCCTTTATACATGCACTCCACAATTCCTGTCTCACCTCACAGCACAGCTGGGTGTCAAAGAGATTTGATTCATTTTGCAGGAGACATTTGTCTGCCCTCCTTTGATTGTCTCCCATAATTTTTGCCCGGAGTGCTGATAATGAATTCAATCAGTCTTCGTGTAGGCAGTGACGAAATGAACAGACTCCTCTTCTCAGGAGAGGAGGAAATTACTCCAGCCGTGACTTATTTCGTATTTTATGAATTCTTTAATTGAAGGATGATACAGAGAATTTGAAAAGGGGGGATACAGTACATGATTATATACTTTTGTTCGTAATTCATAGAATTTTTCATCCTCACAATTTTCTACTCAGTCACCTACTTGATCTCTCTCTCTCGCTCCCTGTCTCTCTCCCTCCCTCCCTGTCTCTGTCTCTATGTCACACAACCTTACGTGTCTCCTGGCCCCATTTCCCAATTAGCTGCCACAATTAGGGTAACAATGTAGTACAAGAGAACTGGGATGACAAATTTAGCAACAATGGGAAGAGATGAAGAAAGAAACTACCTCAATGTTTTTTTTTTTCTCCACTTCCCCTTAAGTGCATATCATTTAAATTCTATTGTAATTCATGTCTCTTATATAATAGTTATATCAGTGGCTAATCACATAATTCTGTAAACTGGCTGCATGTATTACTGTCTGTTTATACAGTCGCAGTGGGTCAGCGTGTGTGTGTGTGTGTGTGTGTGTGTGTGTGTGTGTGTGTGTGTGTGTGTGTGTGTGTGTAAGAAAGGCAGCTAGGCTTGTGTCACATACCTTTGGCCTCTTCAGTGGGAGAATGTTCTGTAATGATGCTGTACTGGGCCTAGCTTTTTTATGTAATCCTCCCACCAGTTTTAAACACCACCACTCTTTATTATAAACACTTGTATCAATGTAGGTGTGTGCACAAGCACACACATGCGCGTGTGAATTTGGGATGCGCATGTTCGCGGAACCTCATCAGTGAGATGCACTTCACATCAGGCAGAAAGAATAGTAATTTAAGAATAAACATTGTCTTAGTAAGGTCCTGAGGGTTGGCTTTTATCTTCCCAGGAGCAGAACAAGCAGGGATACCTTTTGTATTGAGGCGCTGTGTGTACTTGAGATCCGGTTCTCAAGCAGTTATAGTCGTATCCTTGTAGTGTATTAGACAAACAAAGCCTGGGGATGAATAAAGGCACCTATTTAAATGTTTCTGCTATAGTCATTTATAATATTCATTTTATCATTGTTTCACGGTAACTTTGGAATAGGTTTATGTAAAACAATTCTTTTTAATTAAAAAAAAATCAGTAAGCAGGCTATTGAAAGTCTGTAGGGTATTGTTGCTGTGTGTGTGTGTGTGTGTGTGTGTGTGTGTGTGTGTGTGTGTGTGTGTGTGTGTGCATATCTGTATAAGAATAAAGTTTCTCACTGTGTTGCTGTTCCACAGTGCACTGTAGACTTACCTTGAGTAACAGGGTCTGACCTCTGATTTCAGCCAAACAATAATTCATATAGGATCCTGTACATCTCTTCCTTGTCCTCTCGCTCACTGTTACTGTTGCTCTGACCATGACAAATGTTAAAATGCATCATATGTAATGCAGAGATTTGTAGGTTTCCAAAATAAATCAAACTATTGAAACTAGGGCTGCAACTATCGATTATTTTAGTAATCGAGTCGTCTATCGATTATTCCATCGATTTACTTGAGTAATCAGATAAGAAATACTTTTTTTTTCATATTAACAGTTCATCTGCATATTTTAACTTCCGTACTGCAGTTTTTCACTGTGTGAAACAAACAGCGGTGGATGGAGCAGCTACAAAGTTCTCTTTTCTTCACTTGCTGATCAGGTAGTTGATGAAGGACCTCCAGCTGTTTCCCAGTAAATGTTTAATGGTGGTTACAGGGGAAAAAAGCTTATTTTGGACGCCAGAAAAACATTTACTTTCGTTCCACCTGAGCTCATCTTCTCTATAATGGCAACAAGCACCAAATTTGCTTTGAGAATTTTTTACAATCAAATTATTAGAGTTACTCGAGGAATCACTGCAGCCCTAATTAAAACAACAGCAAAAAATAAAATATTATTTATCTGAACCTTCACTTGGAAATATGATTAATAGTGCAAGCAGTGTACAAGCAATTGTAGTAAACATTTGCTGGGTTCAGCTCATTAACTTTTAGGATTTTATGCTTTTTGTTGTTCTATAACTTAATGTCTTTGGGGCTGCTCTCAAACCTAACCAATATATCAGTTGGCTGATATTGTGGGCCAGTATTGGTCTTTCACAGATGTGCAGTACCAGTGAAAACTTTGGACTTGGTACTGTATCTATATCCAGTTTGTAATATCATGCAGAAAAACATGTTTGGGGTTATTGAGGAATGGTGCCATCACATGATTTGTCCTGCAGATTGACTGACTTCATTGATTACAGTACTCTAGCAATGTTTTTAGAACTGGAGGTTGTGGTGTGAAACTGATAGTCAAAAACATTAAAAAAAACAACAATAATGATAATTTTTTTACCTTTTTGATCCATCCATCCATTCGCTTCTGCTCATGCTGTTCAGGGTCGTGGGGGGGGGGGGGCTGGAGCCTATCCCAGCTCTCATAGGGCGAGAGGTAGGGTACACCCTGAACAGGTTGCTAGCCTGTTGCAGGGCTAACACAGAGAGACAAACAACCTTTCACACTCACATTCACGCTATCAGTCACACCTATGGGCAATTTAGAGTAGCCAATCAACCTAACCCCAGTAAGTGCATCGAATCGAACCCAGACCTTTCAGATGTTATTCTAACTGTGAGGCAGCAGTGCTAACCACTGCGCCACCGTGCTGCCCTACCTTTTTGATCATTTTGAAAATAGAAATAATCTAGAATCAAGTGTCAGTTCTTCTCTTTTTAAGCTGCTCCCTTTGGGGGTTACCACACTGGATCATCTGCCTCCATCTCACCCCATCCCCAGCATCCTCTGGCTCACCAGCTCTCTGCACGTCCTCCTTCACTACATCCATGAACCTGCTCTGTGGTCTTCCTCTTTTCCTCCTGCCTGGCAGCTTCATCTAAAACACCCTTTGTCCAATATATCCACTATCCCTCCTCTGCACATGTCCGAACCATCTCAGGCTTGCCTCTCTAACTTTGTCTCCAAACTGCTCAACCTGAGCCATCCTTCTGATATATTTATGAATAATGCATTAATATAATGGTTTTATAGAATTGTTTTAGCTTTGGTTTATGGTTTTCCTTGGACTTATTGACCAAACATTAATCAAGTATTTTTTATATGAACATTGCTGGCAGATAATGACAGTGATATCTAAATTGAATACCATTTAAAATGTATTAATCTAATTCACACATTCTTGTATAGATCTAAACCAGTCTAATAACATCAGACTAAATGGGTTATTGGTGATTTATCTTTTTTGGCACTGTGTACTTCATTCCACTTTTGGTTTTTGTTGTAAGCAGAAAGGAGTAGTAATATAGTCACTGATGATGGTGAAAGTATCAGCAATTTATGGTTCACTCATTGGGATTTTCACTATTGTTGGGATGCCCTTGAGCCACTTGAAGGACAGCTAGTGACATCTCTGCTATCACACACAGACATATGCTCCAATGCAACCTTTGGCACTTTTAAAAAAATATATAAATAATAAAAAACTAGCAGAAAAATGAAGGAATAAAGCAAAAATGCTGAAGTCTGAGTGAGGCTAAGAGGCCCATGATTTTCAGGATGAGCTGGTGGGGTTTTAGCTTGACGCTGGTAGCACCATAACCGTATTATTTTGCCACAGTGTGGATTCAGGCTAGAAGTAGATTATAAAGTGTTCTCCAGCAGTATTGATGGTTCGTGGGGAGTGCTGCTGCAGCACTGCTGTAGTTGTCATTCTTTCCCCCCGGCTATTCCTGACTATGTGACTAGGGACCGGCTAATTGGAGGAAGCCCTGGAGAAGCGCAGGAGGAAGGAGGCGAGGAGAAGGGAGATGGTGGTGAGAAGTGTCAGGCATCATGCATTCTCAGCATTTAAACTGCACCTTGGAGTGTATTGGGATACGGTATTTCTAGAGTAAAATAGTGTAGCTTACTGATCCTGCCAAAGCAAAAATATTGCCTCTGCATCTGGTTATTACAAAAATGAGAAACACACTAATAAAATGCTTGAATATCACTGAACCAGCACTGGAGGACACACTTACTGGAAAGGCTGTTAGTACAATTAACCACACTGTAAGCTGGGTGTTTTCTCATTTGGCATTAAAAATGCTCCAAAAGGCAACAACACCACAAACATGGTCGAGAGCTATAGTTTCTTAACTCCTATTCCTAATAGCATAAAATTTTAAGTCTTAGCAAATTTGAATTGGTAAGTTTAAATTTGAATTTGTTAAGACAACAAATTCCTTTTTGCACTGTACTGTAAACATGTTTATTTCTGCTGTGAAGTTCGGCATTTTAACATGGCAGTCTATGGGGACTGGCTTGCTTTTGGAGCCAGCCTCAAGAACCCATTTGAGGATCTGCAGTTGTTTTTTGTTTTTTTTTTGGCACATCAGCACTGGCTCCATATTTCAGCCCCAGAAATTGCCTCTTGGTGTGTACAAATATTTTATATATAGCTGTTTATTTTGTATAAAACTGGTTTTGTGCACCTGACGAAGCTTTGTGTATAAAGAGAATGTGAGGCAAAAAAGCGGAATAGCTAATAAATTAAGCAATATGCAAGTCTTCTTTGCTCTTGACTTTCACTGTAATGATAAGTGAAGTCCCCACCTCCCATCTATTCCTTCTTTTCTCTTTCAGACCATTATGGAGCAGTTCAATCCCTGCTTACGGAACTTTGTTGCCATGGGGAAGAACTATGAGAAGGCGCTGGCCAGTAAGTCCTTTCTTTTCTTTCATGCTCCTGTTTCACTGCAGATTTAGGAACTCAGCCAAGAAAACACTATTTCTTTCACTCCCTCTCTCTCTTCTTATCTTTATGTATTTATCTACATATTGTTCTTTTTGTGCTATTAAGAAAAAGACGTTATTTATCCTCATTACAAATGGGCAGACTAATCATCTGGTGCACAGCTTCTGGCATTACTTGTGCATGGGTGTAGAGGTGTAGTCAGAGCAACACAAAAGACCTCTAATCTAATTCAAAAGCGAGGATAGCTCACTGTCAGCAGTCAGATTTACAGATGAAAATAAGTGTGTGTGCTTGTACTTGTGCATTTGTTTGTTGCAATTCCAAACACTTACAGCCTTTTGAAATCTTCATTTACTCTCTGACTTGAGCTGTTTTCAGGAAATCAGGTCAGGACATTGTCCAGAGTTGTCCTTTCCCACATGTAGCACACAGCAGTGGATATGTCTGCTGCTATCTCACTGCTGGAAACTGTTCTGTATTTAATTTAGGCGAGGTAGGGTAGGGTGTGCGGGGGGCAGAATACAGGATGACCGCTTACTGGCTGTGAATTCACAGAACGGTTACTGTATGTGCACTATTCTCACATCAGTGCAAATCAGTACAGCTGAACAGCATGCAGACTTTGGAGGAGGTGGCAGGTTGAAGAGCGGTTGATGTTTAATTTGACTGCGTCCAGCATTTGCATTCTCACGTGAAACTTTTTGAGTGTTGTTTAGAAAAGTTCAGAACTGCAGAGCATGTGTGAAAATGACTTTTGTAAAATACTTTCACCCAAAGAGCTCCTGAACCATAACAGACTTCTCCCCCAGTGTAACTATCAGTGATGTTTCTCCTCCCTAACCAAGTCTGTGTTTCCTTCCCTTTATGCACAATAACTAATCCTGGCCTTGGTTTAGGTAGGAAACAGACTGGTAGGGGCTCACTGAGCCATTAAAGACCCACTCTGTAGAATTGGCTCAACCCAAGGGACTAAGCAGCTCTGATTTGAGGGGGCTGGGGATTTGAGTGCACACTTCCATCCATATGGTGCAATCACTGAAATTATCCCACACCAGAAATGCCAAAAGGCTTCACTGATAGGCCTGCATGGTCTTGGTACAAGAGTATTACAGGTTTTCCAACACAGCATTCAGTCAGTGAATTTCACAGTGGTTGGTAAGTGTAAAAGCAACAAATGCTGCAACTGACTGTGTCCAACTGCCAAGCAAACAGAGCCTGTAACTTTTTAAACAAGTCCCCTGACAATATGATGATTTTGACACACTTACAGAAAATCTTTACTGTCTCGATTAAGATGTGCTATCCCTCCTCCTTAGAGTGAAGGATGAGTGAAGGATCAGTAGCTCTCAAATAAACCCCTCCCCTACCATTTGCCTGCCCTGCAATCAGAGATCCAGTAATCCTCTCCGTCTGTCTCTGTGAACCCCTTACCACACATTTCATTAGACAGATGTATCCATATAGATCCAGCTTATCTACTCAGCTATCCTTCAGTTGCAGAGACACTATCTCACATGCTACAACAGCAGCATCAGCAAAAAGAAAGTGTCTGTTGCTGGGAGATCTGCAATAGCTGCCCCCCCCCCCCCCCCCCCCCCCCCCCCCCCCCCGCTACACATGTGCAAACTCGCATGAACTGACATTCACACATTCACACTTTCCACATCTAGGCAGGCAGGAGGTCTGCTTGACATAATGAAGAGAGCTCAGCCATGATGCTCTGAAGGCTCCTCTCTTATTTCTCCGGTCTTCCCCAAGCAGTAGAGAAAGAAGGAAGCACAAGCCGTCTCCTGCCATTGACTCAGCTGTAATTGGGATTAGCATTAGCATATGTCCCTCAGCCTTGGAGCAGAGCTCTGAGGCTTCCAGCCAAGGAGACTTCCTTTATTGCAGGGCAACTGCATCTGTCTGCTAGAAATAGCTTGCCCCTGCCAGGACATTGTTGTAGGTGTGCCTCTCACCTGGCAGCTGTCTGCAGGCACAGGGCCCATCTGTCACCTGGACTGCTATTCAATTCACCTCCAAAAGCACTGGCCATTATTTGCTGGAGATTGACAGAATGGTGGAGGACTGTATGGTAGTAAAGCAGAAATCACTGGAAGCTGACTCTGCCCTGTGTGACCTTTGTTAGCCTGGTCAGCTGCGTTTAAAATGATAGTGTGCTGAGGTGGATATTGATTTGTGCAGCCAGGATGACTCTTTATTCAGTCATAGAGCAAATAAAAGCGTCAGGACTGCCGATTAGGATTAACTTCACTGATTGTTTTTGTGCATGCAAAGAGCAAAAGTCAAGCTTCTTGTGTGTACGTGAGTAGCTTTGCATAGGTCTACAGACCTACATGCCTGTTCATTCACTGATACACAGTGGATGAACAAATCATTTTGAGATGTCCAGTAACACCAAAGGCTTTGTGCTTTGCATTAGTGCTAGTGAGGGAAGTCCTTTTACACACCCCTCCAATGCAGTCTAAGTCACATGACAGATTACCTGAAACTTGGGGACATTCATTATGGCAAAATCCCTCACACAGCATGTTGAATCCTTGTCTATACAGGTGTATGAGTCTTGGCAATCAACAGCTGTGTCACCCTGCTGTGGAGTGTTCAAACATATCGACAAAAAAGATTAAATGTAATGGAAGAAGCAAAAGGCCAGTGGTGGTTCTCAGCATGTGGTTAACAGCATGACATTACTTTTTCCTTGGTGGAACCACAGTTTTTTTTTTCTCAGTTATTGATGTTTTTTTTTTTTCTTCTTCAGTGATGTATTAGATCAAAAAGAGCCCTGAGATGAATATTCTTTGTGCATTTTATCCATCCATCTGTTTTATATATTATTTATTTTAAATATCCTAAATGCTTAGTTTGTGTTTACTGTATGATACAAAAAAAAAGTCAGAAAACTAAACACACTTACAAACTCATAAAGGCTTCTGCGATGTATGGCACAGGAAAGTGAACATATAAAAGCTGTTCAAACATGGACAAAGGAAGCGTTTCCAGTTGTTATCACATCTTAACTGAAGCGTTTAGGAGCAAAATTAATTTATTTCACTGAATGTGAAGTGTTTGGAAAATACACCAAAAATGCTTGCATACTTTTATCCTGACTCCAATATGTAACATTAATTATTATATTAAACTAGAAACAAAACATAAAAGAAAGACACTAGCAGCATCGGTGTTGCCTTTTTTTTTTTTTTTTGAGATGGCAAGAATTTATGATTCAGTATCACTAAGCAGAAAGTTGTCAGCTGTGTTCACACAAAACTAAACTGTCCATTGTGGGGTTTTTCAGATTTGAAAGGAAACCATTCTGTAACCTTTAAACTAATAACCCCTTTCTTTCTTTTTGTACTCACTTCTATTTTCTTCAAGATGTGACATTTGCTGCCAAAGGCTACTTTGATGCTTTGGTCAGAATGGGTGAACTGGCCAGTGAGAGTCAAGGATCCAAAGACTTGGGTAAGTCACCATCTTAAATTTTCTTTTTTTTGGAGGGGGGGGGTTCCTTTTTTATGACTTGGTCACATTGGCCTTCACATTTTCTTTTTCTTTTTTTGTTTCTATGAACATTATGTTTCTGTGTATAAAAAACAATGTGACTGTGGAAGTTGAGTAGCATCCACAGAAGAGTGTGTGGGTTGATAGAGAAGGTGCTTTTTAATTAGTCTTTTTTCTTTTTCTTTTTTTTTTTTGATCTAGTCATTTCACTCCTGAAGCAGTTTGGTATTAAAGTCTCTCGTGGAGGAAGTGACTTCTTTATTGCATGGGCCTCAATTTCATAGGAAAATGTTTCAAGAAAAAAAAAAACAGTGATCACCAGCACAGTGAGTCAGGGGCTGAATATTGCCATTTTCAATAGCATAGGTTAGTTGCTTTCATCCACTTTCATCCAACCTGAAGTCTCCTCATGTTTGGTAGGAGACTGCCAATTTGATGCTTTTCCTGCGTGGTATTAATTTTGTGGAAGAATGTGTCTGTATACCTGAGGTGTTGCTCTTTAGATAATATGCTTATATCATGTCTGTTAGGTGTGTCTGCATGTGTGTGCTCTTGGTGCAAACATAGAGGTCAATTGGAGAAGCAACACCTGGTGCTCTCATAGTGAGTAGTTTCCTAGGTGATCAGTGATTCTGTGTGTGTGTGTGTGTGTGTGTGTGTGTGTGTGTGTGTGTGTGTGTGTGTGTGTGTGTGTGTGTGTGTGTGTGTGTGTGTGTGTGTGTTTGCTGTCCCCAGCTCATGGGAAATCAGCTCCTGTTTGAAGAGATTTCCTTTTGCACTGATTGTGCATTCGGCTGCTTGATCTGCGCAGAAGTAGCTGTTGATTTGATGGGGCCTTTGTTGCTGTGGAGCTGAGATACAGTTTGGGTTTCTTCCAGCCCAGCCAACAGGGACTGACATGAAAGTGTTTTCAGGATGTTTTATTCAGCAAGCGATCGTCTCGCTCTCTCTCTATCTCTATATCTCACAGCGTTTGTGTGGATTTCTATTGATTCCAAAGTTCACAGCAGTACCTCCACACTGAACTCGGCCTTGCTTACAGTAGCAGGCTCTTCCAGACCAGACAACCTCGGGTGAAGTTGTCACAAAGAGAGAACACTATACGCGATCTGACTGACAGCCTCTTGCACCACCGAACACTTTGACTGTAACGGCACTGAATCTTATTTTAAACAATACGCATTATTGGATGTGCTCGAAAGTTTCTGCGTGTGCCGGCATTTGATTTAACTCCTATTCATAATGGAAATAAAATTACCAAATTTGGAAATGATGCATACACCATTGTGTGTAGGAATATTTCTGCGTGTGTGAGGGAGCTGAAAATGATTCCACAGATAAAACCTGTGCCTCAAGGAGGATTTGGAAAGGAATTTGATATTTAAGACTAATCTTCTCTGTCGTAATATCTGCCCATGCTTGTCTCTCCATCTAGAGACACCAAAGACTGAATCGCTCATTCTCAAAGTTGAACAGGACAGATTGTGACATAGTTAAATATAATTCCTCCTGTCGTTCATTGTCTGTTTCTTGTATGATATGCTGGTTACACCCAGCAGTTCTCTGCATGCCACTCTATTCCCACAGGAAGAATTAGTGTTTTGTTTTCCAGCCGGTTGCTTGCAATATTTTGGAGTCCCCACCCTGAGGTCACTTCCAAAAATAATGACCTCCAGTTCAACTGTATATATAGAGTTAGGATCCAGAGCTCTGGACTTCCTGTTTGGCTGGTAATAGATCACTGAAATAACCGCAACCTGGGAGCATCTCAACTACCCATATAGAACCACAGCCTCTGTTCTAAAGTTGAGAACACAAAATATTTTTCTTCCAGTACTGGTAGAAATAGATATGAGTGTAAAATCAGCCTTGTAAGAAATGTAATAGATATTTGAGTGATTGCCTCCCAAAGTTTTGACAGAGACACCAGTCAGATCGTTAACATGATAGATCAGTTTGTTCTGTGGACTCTGTGTTTGAGCTCACTGGCTGATTGTCCTTTCAAAGGTATTCAGCATTTTTTGTTTGTTTGTTTTCTTTCTCTTTGTGCATGTTCACGCATGCATTTATGAGTTCGAGCTCTTTAAAGCCTGTTAATTCCACAGAAACTCAGTTAGAGATGGGCTGCAAATGGTCCCACCTACACACCTAAGAGTCTGCAGCTGCTATCCATCTCCTTCCTCTCCCCTGCCTTTTTCTCCTCTTGTCTTTGACCCCCCCCCCCCCCCCCCCCCACACACACACACACACACACACACACGCGCACAGTGAGGGATGAAATTACTTTGTGAAAATGATTGCCTCTGTTGCCTGTTTTCATTATCAAATCGACATGCACCATAGCCTGGCTTGATTCTTCACAGCACCTTGACAACAGAGCATGTTCCCACAGGAATCCACCCTGGTGTGTGCTGTACTCTGTGTGCATTCATGCATGCTTGTGTGTGTGTTTTCTGTACATAACCATGTGCCATTTCTATGTGTTTATATAGTATGAGAGCTCTTTTAATCCACTTGTGTAGATCTACGCCTGGAGAGTCTCTCTCTCTTCTCTCGCCAGGCCCACTACTCCCACATGCTTCCTCCCACATATCCTCCTCTGGTTGGGCTAATCATCGCCTGTCACTTTGCCACCCACACACATACATGAACATGCATGCTAACACACACACACACACACACACACACACACACCTGCTCTCCCTCCCTCATTTCTTTCTCTTCTCCTTCTTTCTCTGTTTCCGCCATCGTCCTCTTACTTTATCTTTTTCTCTTCATGTAGGTCTGGAAGGAGTGAGCACTTATAACCTCCTTTTCAACCCATTTAGGGAAATGCAGTGTTTGTGGTGCTGGAGGTATTTACGACAGTCCTAACTGACCAGCCCTTCTCCATTGTGTTTATATCCATTTGAAGCTAGAAGCTTGTTATTTACAACAAGGCCTGTGGCTAAGGCGGTTTACAGGTTTAAACTCCTGAAATTTCAAGCATTTTTATGTCATTATAACGACCCCTTTTTTAAAAAAAAATTTCTTAAAACTGGTCAGTCAGTTTATTTTACCTATTTTCCATTTGCTCTGAAGTCTGTTGTTTCGCCTATGCTTGCTCTGCTCAGTTGATTTCAGAGTTCCAGTGAATGTGACATAAATAAAATTGTCTACATATAACATTGCACACCTAAAACAGTGTCTGACTTGCAATAGACAAATTATTTATTGTTTTGTGCATTTTGTGTGCAATGTCCTTACTTTTAAAAACCAGGTGCCTTGGTGCTTTGGTGCCATTGGTTAATTCACCTGTGTTACGCAGCAGCATATGTAGGCTCAGGCCCCGCAGCGTTACAAAGAGCGGAGTAACAGGATACAGGTGTCTTTTGAGCCCACCTCTTTCTGCATTTACCCAAATTGTATTCAGACCCAAGTGATGCTAAAGTGAAAACACAGATTTCATGCAGCTCTCTTGGCGCTACAACATTTTACATTTGCAGTAGTAAACATGTCAGCATGACTTCAAAATGTAAAATTGGTAGTTTCTATTTAATGTACATGCCTCACATGAGTGACAAGCAGTAGGAGTTTATTTTTTTCTTTTTTCTTTTTACAAAGGCAGCACATCAGTTTGTAAATCTCAGTTTTGAGATATTTTTGTCCGCTTGAATATGCTGCATCTGCCTGGCTGAATAGTCACTAAAGGTATGCTGAAGGTTTTGGCCTGTTTACGACTCAGCATAGTCAGTCTGTGCTTTTTTTTTTTTTTTTTTAACTTCTCTGTGCTTGGCTGGGTCTGTTCCATTATGCTGTCATACATGTCAGTATTTCACTGTTAGAATTTGTTCTCAAAAAACGTGCTAGCACAGAAATGTCATAGATTTTCATATTGTTTTTATATTTGCTGCAGCTTTCCTTTATCCTGTCCTCTGGCTAACAATAAAATAAACTCCCTTTTGGCCGTTTGATTTATCCGTCTACTCTCAACAACCTGGACAAGAATGTGAAATGCATACAGTTTAGTCTCCCTAGCCGGAGGAAATCAAATATCTTTCATCCCCTCTTATCAGCTTTTCTAGCCTTGCTAATGGCTAAATTTTAATAACATCATGTATGATTCAGCACAAAGACGTGTCTTTCGGGAAATAACATGCATTAGGAAAAAAAAAGAGAGGCAAATATTAAAACCACACACTTGCACAGAAAAAAAAAAAAAAACTCTTATTCCTCCCAGTAATTATTGGAGAAAAAAGCAGAACACTCTGGGAAAATGAGGCTGCAAACTGATGTAGCATAACTGTCTTTTTTAGGTTAATGGACCTGGGATGGAAGCATTAAATATCTGCCTGTAATTTTATGCTGTCTAAAAAGAGTAAATGACATGGCTGTTGTTGAGAGCAAATGTTAATACTGGCACACAATGTGTTAATTTGACATGCTGTATTTGAATGAGCACCCACAAGTACACATACTGTATACAAATCTCTCTGACTCTCTCTCACTCTCTGTCTTTAGTGTGGCCTACCTCTCTCCTCCTCCAGCACCTGTCCCTGTTTAAATGAGAGCAGAAGAGCTCTTTTCTTAGCTCTGTGCCACCATCCCAGGGGTCTCTCCCTTCTCCTGCTCTATTTCTGAGACACGCATTGCATGATGGGAAGCTAGTGGCCCCTACAGTCTCCATCTACACTCATTCGCAATGTCCTTCATTTGTTCGTGGCAGGGAACAGCATAGTGTTGGGCAGTTTTATTCAAGGCTACGCATAAAGGTTACTGGTAAGGAAATTTTACACAAAGTTGAGGTTGTGTAGATCTGTCACTTTAATAAAAGGTCACTAAGGTAGACAGTGCAGAGATGTCTAATCAATATAAACTACACAGCAGCTGTAGTCCACAAAAATGCATCTTAGCACGCATACTCAAAACACTGTGTTGCTAGGCAACTCGGTGGTTCCTGATATTCTTCTGTGGATGGTGAGTTATAACAATCAGGAAGTTTGTTGTAGGAGCAGCCATCTGAAAATCCAGTGCTTCACATCGACCAGTCCATTCACTTATTCTACGACATATAGCCAGCCTATGGAAGGTGTGCCTCAGTGTCCTCCTGAAAGCAGCAAAGAGATGGTGCACACCTTATTAAAGACAGATGTCCCTAAGTGAATGAAGACATGAAAGTTGCTGGATCCACCTTTAGCATTTTAACATTCAGCGTGCAGTAAAGGAAAGCATCAGGCTGCTAGGCACATATCATAGTCTGATTTGTGATGATCGGTGATAAAGATGATGCTTAAACAAATGCTAACCTGAAGTAAGTCAAGTCTTAACCATCACCCACATAGTAACATTATCCCATTTGTATTGCGTTGTGCTTTGCACTATTCGCAGACACAGACCGGTCAGTGCCGTGCCAGTGTGAAAGTGTGATCATGTCATTACTGTATGTAATCATTTACATGTGATAATTTAAAATCTTGTCTGCTATTTCTATGCTGTGATACAGAAGGGATCTTGTGTGTATTTGCAGTACTGGACTTATACATGGGAAATAATCCACTCTTAGGGTGTAGCCTATAGAAAATAGATCATGTGCTTTTGAAGCTCCAGTGAGTCTGCTGTTGTTTCCTCTCAGTGGTGCATCAGTATACTCAGTCTGTGTTTAGATGCCCTGGTTTACTTAGAGCATTCTTGCAGGGTCAAGTAGCACACACACTCATGGTCAAAGAGCTTAGTTAGATTTTTTTTAAAGCAGCCCCTCTTTGCATCTTCTTATTTCAACATGACTGTGCTGTTTTTTTTCTTTATAGCATGCCAGTCTTGGATAAAACTGATAAAATGAAATTAGAGTTTAAGATTATCTCTTTTTTTTTCTTTGGTTACATGGTTGTGTCACATGTTACAGGCTGTGCTGTTTGGGGATTTTCCACGTCTCTTCACTGTTTTCTGTCCTACCTGTTGCTCTCTGTTTGGCTAACTTACCCTCAATTATTTTTTTTTACTTTTTTCATACTTTAATTCTTAGAAGGTTTTGTCTCAGGGGAGGGAGACAAAATAATTCCACATCACAAACACAGTACTGTGCACATGTCTTGAGCCACCGCTAGTTTCTTTATCTTTTGGTTTCAAGAGACCAGACTTTCTAGTAATTTTTATTTTTTTTTTATTGGTCTTGAGCAGTAGTTTTCTAGTCTTCCAAGGGTTTTATTTGGACATTGGCCAAAGCCACTAAATACTGACCTATGAATTATTCAAACATAAAGGAATCTAACGCCAACACGTGACAGACAGCTTGGCAAAGAGGAAATTTTAAATTGTATCTTCAGGTACTTTGTTAGCAGCCTGTCACAAAAACACATAAGTTGTTTGCATTTCTTTACTTAAATCTATGAAAAAATAATCCAAATACCACAGTTTGACATGCATAAAATAGTATTTTTTTCTAAAGTGCTCTTAGAAGAAAACGTGGCAGATCTCAGCATGATGTGTGCAGTGTGTCCTTAAAAAAATTGCACAAATGGAGGACAAACGAAATGGCAGGGCTTAAAACTATCTACAGCTGATGAAGAGTATCTAAAAGTCATGTCCTTTAAGAAAAAAATCCAGCAATGATCTGACACAGGACTTGAGAGATGCATCTGACCCTTCAGTTGATCCATCTGCTGTTCACTGAAGCCTCATCAGAAATGATCTCAGTGGAAGGGTGGCTGTGAAGAAGCCATTCTTAAGGAAGGGAAACAGGGAGAAAAGGTTGAGGTATGCCACATTACACAAGAACTGGACTGGAAATCAGTGCCAGCAGGACTTATGGAGTGATGAATCCAAATTTGAACGATTTTGGTTTAAATTGTCACAAATATATACGTAGTATGAAAGGAGAGAGTTACAACAGTGAGTATCTACTGTACAGCCATTTGTAAGAATGGCTGTGGATACCCAAGAAGCCTGGAGAACTATTCCTGGAGACTATTTAAAGAAATTATATGAAAGCTGCCTCAGAGAGTTCTGGCTGTGTTGAAGAATGAAGGTGGTTGTACCACTTTCAAGCCCATTAGAATTGCACAAACTCAGTTTTTGCCTTATGTACAGTATTTTCATGTATATTTCCATGTTACAATAAATTGTTGCTCCTGTTTCCCTTTTTCCTAGAAAAATAAAGAAATGAAGGATGGCTTAAGACTTTTGCACAGTACTGTAATTCAACACATGTACCATAATCTGTATGTCACAAACTAACTCTCTGCTTTTAATCATGCTTTTTTTTGTACGTGCCACTAGTTTAGTTTTTCCTACCTCATTCCTACCTGTAAATTTTGCAAGCATGTCAAATTGAATCCCTTATAAACTACTGCTGCTGGACGGGGGGTGCAAGGCTTTTTCATCATTGTGCAGGTTTCCATAGCTTACTGGAAATACAAGTAACTCGTATACTCTGAGGAGACAATGCAACTGTCATGACTTCCTTTAATTTTTCCTGAGACAGGAAATGGCTCAGGGTGGACTTGAAACCCAGCCACCGCGGTGGCCTTTTGGGTTGCTTACTTAAGTACTACTACTGTGAGCTGTACAAGCACTGCACACAATTTAAGTTTATGTTGTCATAAAGTTATTTTTATGCAGTGGTGACGTGTAGCTTTGTATGCATTTTATGACCTCATGGTCATGGTAATTGTTTTTGTTTGTTATGAAACTGAAAATATACATATTTTTTGTTATAAATTGTTAATGGGCCAACAGCAAAACATAAAGGTTTCAGCTTAGTGATGCCAGAGGATTATACCTCTACCTCTGCTCCTCAGATTTAATGTCAAGAATATGGTATATATATATATATATTACTGCACTTTGCCTCACTTCCCTTCAGCAATCACATATTTCTCCTGTTAAATCTTTATTTTGGCCTACATGCATGACACCATTGCTAGGCAAACTTATATTAGGCTAGTAGGTTGGACAGCTGTGATTGCTGAGCTTCTAATTTAAGCCAGGTGTCATACATGCATCAGTATTTTTCTCTTCTCCTGTGAGAGGCTACATGAATGAGCAAAGCAGACTGAGTTTATCATTGAGTTTACAGAACCAGTAAATAAGTGTGTGTGTCTTTCTCTCTCTGGAAGAACTTTAAGTATAAGCTGTCCTTAGTTGCTCATTAACTGTGCTCATATGTTGTGGTTCCACAGAGTATACTCATACATGTGTAGCCTACACACGGGGCTGTCCAGAGTCTCAGCTATTATCTGTGTCTCGCACATTATACCGCTGTCCCATTGTACTTGCATACTTGTTTGTTTCCCTTGTGGCTTGGCTTGCCAGGTAGGCTGGTGTTTACATCCCTGCTTAGTCACGCACACTGTGCACGCTCGCATTGTACTTTACACAGACTCCCCAGGCGAGACACACACCACTCACCTCCCCAGGAGAACGTATATGCTGATGTAATGATAGTTGATTGTAAGGGTGGAGCTCTTTCAACTGTGTTTTGTAACACAGCATTTTGCCGGCGTTGTTCCTCATCTTGTAGCTTCTTCCATGGCAACGACCCTCGCATTTTCCTGCTTCCATGACAACCCTTAGTGAATCTGGTTTGACCTTCAGCAGTGATTCAGTGTCTCTCCATCCACCTCCATTCTCTCCATCTCTGTCTCTCTTGTTGCAAACTTCCACTTTTTTTTTTTATTTTATTTTTTTTTTCTGCACGTTAGCCCACATTCTGTTATTCAGTATTTTTTTTTCTCTATTTCCACCTGTGTGGGTGTATCATGGCTGCTGTTACACAAGCAGTCAATACATCTACACAAGCTGATGTCATACTTCAGGGGACAGTCTGTTCATATGCATGCACAAGAGTCCTACATGCATGCTTCCTTCTCTGACTCAGTGGTTTGAGCTGGCAGGCGTGTGGCTGCTTGTTGCAGAGCTGCAGGTGCAGACCAACCTGAGCTCGCCTCACAACAAAGAAACTATTGTTTCTGTCAGCCAAAGACACAAGCGAGGTTCAAGTAAGCTGGGAAATATTGATACTAGAATGACAGGTCCTTGAAAGTTTATTTACCAGTGTTTTTCTGTGTATCCCGTGTGTAGGCGTGTATCTGTATGAGGGTGTATGGTGATCAACATGTCATGTTATGTCATGTCAGTCCATGATAGTGTGCAAATATCCTTATTGGGCTGGTTGCTCTTTACACCAAGTCTCACTAAGTTGTCACGCTTGACAGATGTTTTCTGTAGGAACCAATAACGGTGTAAAACACATTCTGTTTTTTCTTATTTTGTGTCTTTATTAATTTTAGATTGAATTCTCTGATGTTAATGGCCATTGAAAGATGCCCACATTGCTGTTACTGTTTTTGTGTGATGATATTGAAGTTGCCATGGTAACGGTTTGTATCCCCCAAAGTGTTTTCTTTCTCTCTCTCTCTCTCTCTCTCTCTCTCTCTCTCTCTCTCTCTCTCTCTCTCTCTCTCTCTCTCCCCCTCTCCCCCCCCGTTTAAATATGCAGTAATGAAACTGCATATGACACGATGATGCTTTTTTTCAGATTTGTTTTTTGTATTTTTGTGACTTCTTGCAAACACCCAATTTACCTATTTACTGCCACCATACATGACATGTGTGAGTCTGCGCGCATATGTTGCCAGCACAGTGATGGATACTCATTAGTTAATTGATCCAGCTAGTTGAAGCCACCAGCAGAATGACAGGGTTTCTAAGCCTGAAGGGCTGTGATCAGGGATGAGTATCTGTAAGCTGCTTAGTGGGCCTGCTGGGAACTGACAGGATGCTTTGGCCTCCTTCTCAACTCCTGCGAGGCGCAAAATCAGCAGGCAGGTTGCAACATGAGCAAAAGGCATTGCTGTCTAGGGCACTCGGTGATGAGCTTGTCAGGCGTTGTAGCGGCAGTGATTGCAGTGAATTTAGCAAGCGATGGTGTGAAGAAAAAAAAAAAATCTTGGTAAGATGTCTGTTTTTGCTGCACGCAGAGGTTTCTGGTGATAAGCAGGTCAGCAAAATTCTAAAAGTAGAATTTAATTTTTTTCCCCCCTACGTTCTACAGTAAGATAGAATTGCTGGCAAATGCAGTACATCAAAATACACTTTGAAATATCTTTATCTCCTAACAAGCTACAGTATAGAATGTTATGCACAATTTAATATGCATCTATATGCTGCTTCTAAATGCTAAATGGGGGTAGTAGTTGTAGTGCTACAAAAATGTTTCATTCATTACACATTTTGCTACTGTTTACAATTTTCTTGCAGAATGCTGATTGCATATTACAGTTTCCTTCCCTCATATGGTCTAAACACCAAGCTCAAGTTTCACAGCTTTGAATAAACTTTGGGTTTTGTTTTTTTTTTTTTTTTTACTTTGAACTGTTGAAGTCAGCTCTGTCATGATCACTTCAGTGTCATTGGTTTGCATTGCGCTTGCTGTTTGTCATGAAGGAGACCACTCCAAAGCCCTTTGGTGGAGAATAAAAGTTTGTTCTGAATTCTCTTCAGCTCAAGTAGCAATTTTTACTTATGGAGCATTTTGAGGTGGGTCGAGATCTGCTCTTATAGGTCAGCCTTCAAAAGATGATGTAGCGGGAGAGGAATCAAAGTGCCCTTTATTGTTCATATTTTACATTTTTATAAGATAGTTGTAACATTAATGTCTGCATCAAACAGAGTAATAGCATTTTTTTTTTAACCACACTTTCAGTTATACTTGTAATTAATCAGAACTTTAATTGAAGATAAATGTTGTTGCTTATGCTAAAAAGCCATTTAGTGATCCCTAAATATACAGTATGTAACACGTTTGACAGCTAAAGGGGCTTTGGAACTCCTCGTCAAGGAAATATGTGTGTCTCATTTTTCTGTACATGTATATCTCACACTCTCTTTACACCAGGCCTGTCTTTGAATGTTTGTATGTGTGTCTTTCGCTCAATGTTGCTCTTTGTATTCCTTTTCTTGACAATGCACTGCACATTCAGAAGCGGCAGTCTGTAGGTATATAAATGTTAAAAACTCACCAGCTGCATGATCCTACCTTATGTTTATGTTTTGGCTGCTTTTTATTTTACCACTTTATCCTGTGGAGAGTTTAACCTTTCTTTTAGGTGTTTCTTTTCTTTTTGCTGTAAATTACGCTGCCTAGTAATCAAAGAAAGAAAGGCAGTATGTTTGATCTCCAGAAGACACCAGCAGTTATACCCGTGAACAACTAGAATTTAATCTAAGCCTTTTGCCCCCCCTGCTTTTGTTTTTTCACTTAATTTTCTTTTCATTTTTCCCCATCACTTGATCTCGGTTGTCTGCCTCCATTTTCTGCTATCTTGGGCCAAAAACAAACTTTCATCATATTCTTCATCATCCTAGTTACAAATCACTTGTCCTGTATGTTTGTGTCTCTTGTGTTGCTACTGCATGGGCTTTGCAAGCTGGGGTCTCTGTTTTTCTCTGTTGTTTTTCTTGTTTAATCTCTTTCTTTCTTTTTTCAAAGTTTTTTTTCCCCCCCTGTGGTTTCCTGTTCTCTCTATTTTCTGCTTATGTTGTAGAGCACTGTTGATGTGTTTCTCTCATTCTCCCTGTTTCTCTCTGTGTAGGGGATGTGCTGTTCCAGATGGCAGAGGTCCACAGACAGATCCAAGTGCAGCTAGAGGAGATGGTTTGTATTTTGAGCTCAAAAGGTTCCTAACTGTGCTGCTCAGCACTGCATGGTTACAAATGAAATCTTTTAACGGTAGATCAACCAAGTTATTACAAAAAGAGTGCATTTTAATTTGGCTGTGTGGCTCTGCTCCTCAAACAATTTGCCCAGTGACGATGCAAAGTTTGCCCTGAGCTATTGACTTTATGGAATAAATGATGTTAAATGAACATAAACTGGTATTGAATGAACAGGCATGCTGAGCCTATATAATCCAAATTGCTAACACAGGAGGTGTTGAGTCAGTTAATTGAGCTGTATGGCATTCTGGGTAATTTTCTTCTTTGCTGGATTATCCAGAGGTTACTGCTGTGCACCTAACTCATAAAAATAATGGACAAAGGTGCCACAATCATTATGTGCCCTGGAGCTTTAGCACTCCAAGTTCACTTTGGCACTCACAGGCCTCATGTCATAGGCTGATTTATTTTTTTATTGGACAGGCTTCCTTGATTCTGTGTATATACGTGACCATCTGTGCCTACCATCCAGATCATGAATCCAGTCTAAGAAAGGAATGAAAAATGTAAAGTTTTCTCATTATTGCTTGTGATGCACAAGAGTTTGGAGTCTCCTTTGTCGTTCTATAACCCATCAAATGTTTTTAAAGATGACAGATATGGACTGTAGCATACTTTCTTTTTTTTTCTTCTTTTTTTAAAAGAGAGTCTTTTGTGAGAGTGTCACCTTGCATGTTTTTCCCAATGGCATGAGAAACCCGAGCTCCTGGAGATAACCTGTGCAATTACAGGGATAGCATGCAAGACCCGACACAGAGGCGTCCTACCCGAGTTTGAACACAGTTTCCTCTTGCTGTGAGGCAACAGTGCTAACCACTGATTCACTGATCTGCCTTTTAGTATAGAGGCATGCTGTTGTAATGCACAGCAATGTGGTTTGTCTTTTTTTTTGTGCTGAAATATCCGATCCCTTTCCGGAAAAAGACATCTGGATGGCAGCGTATATTGCTCCAAAACCTGTATATGATATTCAGCATTAACTGGCCCACAAATATTAAATGTGCATTTTTTTTACTTCCCAAAGATTCTCCCAGTTGCTCTTTATTTTTTTCCAATCTAACATAAGTGTTTTGTTTTTTTCTTTAAATTCACAGTCCTGCTACTCCTGTCAATTTTTTCTTTCTTTTGAATGTTGCAGGCATTTTTAAAGTTTTTAAATTATTTGTCAAATAATTTGTCATTGCATTTAGCTATATGAACATTTTAAAATTTCATTCCAAATTTCTTGGCAACACCATTGTAAACTAATATTATTGGCAATAGTACTGGCAGAGCTATACCTAAATTCCCATTTTCTGAACCATTTCAATATTAAGTTAAATTGGCGTTACAGGACAACATTGTTACTTTGAGTTATCTCACTTACCACAGAAAACATATCCTCATGTTTACTTAAATGTTGTGTGCTTTTGTTTACCCAGCTTAAATCCTTCCACAATGAGCTTCTGTCTGAGCTGGAGAAGAAGGTGGAGCTGGATGCTCGTTATTTGACTGTGAGTATCTGTAGCTCATGCTTCCAAATCCAGAGGAGAGTAACGCTTCATAAGTGCACTCCATATTTGAGCTTATTATAACAGTCCATGTAATGTGGCATCAAATTAGTTAAGCTTGATTTGACTAAAGTGATTGCAGAGATGGAGGTAAAGCTGTGTGTTCTGAACTGGTTCGAAGTCTGAGACAATTAAAGGGTTGGTTTGGGAAAAGAGATGTTTTGAAATAACATTTAAGTCGTCTCACCCCGTGAAGGGTAGACTGATTATAATAAACCCCTCCTGGAGTGTGTTTGTGTGTAAGCACTGTGAAGCTGGTCTACATGTGATATCTTTAGAATGAGTGGGTTGCAGCCTGAGTGTAGAGCAGTACTGCTGTGCCGTGTTTTGGGGGATGGGATAACGTTACCATTATTGTATTGTATTGTTGGAAGGACCACGTTGTGAGCTGCTGCAGCTCTCAGCTGCTCACTCACACACACTCCTTACATAATATTGCTTTTTAAAATTAAATGTGTGTGTGTGTGTGTGTGTGTGTGGGGGGGGGGTCTCATTTACTTCTCTGGTTTCTGACATTTATATCTGGGTGTTTCCCTGAGCTTTTAACAACCATTACTTAATATGAATATCTTACAGATGTGCTGCAGTGATAATCGCGATCGCTTTGCTTCTGAACTTTGACTGAGTTCAGAAAGACTCAAAGGAAAGTGTGCTTTTGTTCTTTTCCAGACTGGAGCGTTCCCTCTGGTGTCCCTCTTCTGCCTCTTCTCCTTCTCTTTTGCTCGTACTATTGTGTGACGTAATGATTTGTGCTGAGTTTACAACATTCCTTATTCATTACACAAAGGTCAGAATTTGGGCATCGCTTTGAATTACAAAAAGCAAATGGATTGCTGTACCAATAAAGAGCCACATCTCTGCGAGATCAGCCTTTAAAAACAAGGGTCACATTCTCAATGTGTACCAAAGTTCACCAACCGATCCCTCTGTTTCTAATCTGCTTTCAGTACACACACTAGTTATCTGTCTGGAATTGTACCCAGTGACTAATAGTTGTGTGGTAAACGAATGAAAGTGTATTGGCTTTAGCTTTAATTAGGAGCTACATTTCAGCTCATTGAAGAGGATGCTTGGAATATTACTTTATATACCCTGCAGGGCAAACTTACTCGATAGTCAATTGTTCTGTTTCTACTCATTGCTATGATTTATGTGCTGGATGCTGTTCACAATAGAGTCAGAGCTCCTAGGAGTTAAATTACATGTCAATAGCAGGAGCAGCAAATGGTGTTTGCACTGCTAGAAAGACTAGGGGAACGAAAGGATGGGTCATTCATTGTTATTGGGTTACAAAGGGGATACCTGTGCACATGCAGAGAGGATTCTGATGTTGAAAGCTATGTAGCAGTAGCCCAAAAAATTGCAGCCATTTTTATTTATTTTTATATATTTTTTTTAAGTGTGATGTTTAGAAGGTCGATGCTGTTTACAGGTTTTCAGTCAAGCATAGACCAATAGGAGTAATGCCACCAATTTCTCATCTTTAAAATTGAAAGATTGCATGTCTCATACCGTTAGATTCCTCGTGACAGCAGCAGTTTCCTTTCTGTGCCTTCTCAGAATACCTAGAATGTGCTACCTGCATCTTCAGCGGCTTACAGTATGCAAATGTGGGTGTTGAACCCGCGTGCATGATCTCTCCAATTTTGCCGTGTACTGAAACCACATGAGCTTTGTCACACTAGACACTGTTTCTATAGCAACAGAGCTGGTAAAGCCTGGAACCAAAGTTGTTTTTCCTCATAAATGAATAAATAAGCAAATTACATTAATCAAATAAATAAGCTTTTGGTTAAAAATCTAAATGAATAGCTTTAGAATTTTACATCCAACCATACCTTGTTTTACATGGTAGGAAATTGCTTTTTTTTTGCCTGTTTCAATACACTACGAAAATCAATTTGAGCCCAGGTTGAGAGAAGTACTCAGATGCTTTAAGAGACACAATCGCAGGCTGTGCAGATGTTAAATCACTCCGAAAGGACAAATAGAAAGCAATCATGGAGCTTATAAATGATTATATGAATTGAGAAAAAGATTGCTTTTGGACATTTTCAAATAATCCTGTGTTCCAGCCTCAGCACCACACTAAAAGAATTTTCTGGTGTATTACAAAACAGAAGCAAGTTTCAAGACTCAAAGGGTTTTTTTTTTTTTTTTTTTTTTTTTTTTTCCTGAGCTTCAAACTTGCATAAAAACTTTTGGAAAGTGGTTTTCAGTCCTATTATTTGCCTCATTTATTTCTGTGGGGTTTTTTTGGGGTTTTTTTTCCACCCAGGCCATTTAATTTGCAGTCCTGTTTTAGGAAGTCTAATTTTGTGTTTTTGTGCACCACTTGCTGCCCCACGTAGGCTGCCCTGAAGAAATACCAGATGGAACACAAGAGCAAAGGGGAGAGTCTGGAGAAGTGCCAAGCTGAACTAAAGAAGCTGCGCAGGAAGAGTCAGGGCAGCAAGAACCCCTCAAAGTATGGAGAAAAAGAGATACAGGTGAGCCTCTTTTTGGGTTTTTACATAAAGGATAGCACTTCTTCAAACATGTACAATAATTACAATAAAAGTACCTGATATAACCATTCAAAAATCTCAAGAAGAACAACAGAAATCACAGGGACGGAATTTAAAAATAACAAACCAAGTCAGACACTCTGCCATATCTAGTTTTAGCAGAGTTTGCATGGATGTGGGTGACAGTTGGATTTGAGATTTATGAGTCTTGGTGAAAATAATGACTTTATTCTTCATAAAGTAAAGAGAACATTCAAAACAGCCAGGATGCGGGTGGAGGCGGTGGCGACGAGGTGTCCTGAGTGGGAAGGCAAATAGTGGAGGTTTGATCATGAATCGTGCACCCTTCACAATCTTTATTACATCTAGACGCATATGACAAGCACTTTGACAAGAACATGCATGGGGGAAATAACTACACTAATTTATATACTGAAGGCCTGTGCACTTTATTCAGCCAGTATGTTTCAGCACAAGGCTTTGATCAGAGTTTTAATGGGAGGACTAAAAGCGCAGCCTGCACATGCAACACAAAATAGATGACTCAATTATCAAAGGTGGGCTAGATAAGATGGCAAAAATCTGAGGATGTTGGACTTCAAACGCTGACGTTTCAAAAATTGAATTCATAGCGGAATGCTATCCAACTATATTATTTGCTGAAATTTTTACAGTTTTGTAATTGCTTAATGAAATAATTACTGTAACTACAGCACAGTGCAAAAAGTCTTAAACCACCTCTAATTTCTTTAGATTTTCCTGGGAAATGGGAAATAGGTACAAACACACAGTAAATAAGGCAAAAACAAGAGTTTGTACATTTCTAATGAGCTTGAATATCAATATTTGGTATGACATGTGGCAGTGGCGCAGTGGGTAGGTGTTCGCCTTGCAGCCAGAGGGTTGCTGGTTTGAGTCCCTGCGCTGCATTGTGTCCTTGGGCAAGACACTTAAACCACATTGGCTAACGGTAGCGCTGGTCTCTGGCTGCATGACTGCAGATGCTTGTCTCTGGATGAGTGATCTGGAACGATCATTTCATTGTGTGCCTTGTGCGCACAATGACAATGGGTTTAATCTAACATCTAACCACCTTTATTTTTCAGCACAGCTTAAACACTCTGAGGCAGCTTTCTTCTCATTTCTTTAAGTAGTCTTCAGGAATAGTTCTCCAGGCTTCTTGAAGGACATTCAAAGCTCTTCTTTGGATGTTGGCTGCCTTTTGTTCTGTTCTCTGTCAAGATGATCCCACACTGTGTCAGTACTGTTGAGGTCCGGGCTTTGGTGAGGCCAATCCATCACTGACAGTGTTCAGTTGTGTGTTTTTCTATCCAGGTATGCTTTTACTATATTGGTAGTGTGATTGGGATCATTATCATGCTGAAAAATGAAGCTGTTGCCAGTCAGACACTTTCCAAATGGTATTGCATGGTGGATCAGAATCTGATGGTACTTTTCTGCATTCATATTTCCATCAGCCCCAAACCTTGACAGAGCCTCACTGTTGTTCCTTTCTCCTGATCCCATACCGTATGTGTATATATGTAATGATTTAAACCAAAACTTTCAGCTTTTGGTTCATCACCTGTTATCACTGATTTTGTTTTCAGTCCAGTTCTTGTGTAATTTGGCATATTTCTCCCTGTTTCCCTTCCTTAAGAATGGCTTTTTGACAGCCACCCTTCCACTGAGACCATTTCTGATGAGGCTTTGGTGAAAAGGTGATGGATCACTGATACATCTATCGGGTCCTTTGTCAAGTCTGTTCATTAAGACCGTGACTTTTGGATACTGTTCATCTACTGCTTCTTCTCTTGTCCCCCAGTTGTCCGGTTTCCTTTGAGTTGGTTGCTTTTTTCACGTTTGAATGATTCATATGTCATTGTTGAATGGCTCGATACAAAAACAAACCAAAAAAAAAAAGAAAACTGAAAATGGTACGGTACAAGGACTGGACTGAAAATGAGTGAGAAAGCAGCCGATGTCCAAAGAAAAACTTTGAAAGACCTTCAGAAAGCCTGGAGAACTATTGCTCAAGACCATGCTGGGTGGCTCAAAACTTTTGCACAGTTTTTTTGCAAAGGTATTAGAGACACATCATTTACTGTATTTACCTTTGATCATGCTATAACACAGTGATCAAATGTTTAATCATTGCTTAAAAGAAAATGTTTTTTTTTTCTGTTTACATTCATTTTGTGATTCTTTCCATAGCAAGAATGTGGGAGTCCTTCAGGTTGAAAAGATTCTTTACTGTTAGACATGACTGAATTAGCTACCTTTCATAGTTAGTTTTCGATCACTTGAGCACCTACTTGACAGTGGAAAACATGCTCCTTACATAGACACTCTCTTTCTCATTGTCAAGCTTTATTCTAATGCTGTCTGCATGTTTATTTGTGTAGTCCTTTAGCCAGTGTCACTATCAAACTGAGAAAAATGACACAGCAGAGAATGTCAACAGTGTGATTGCTGTTCCTTCTCAAGGATTTCACTGGAAACTTGGGGGGATGGAGGCAAATGTCAAACTAGCAGGTCAAGACTTGCAGGGTAATTACTGCACTGTTGGTCTTGCCATGAAGTGTAGCTGTCCATGACAGAATCAGATCGATGGCTTGGCCAGAAAAAAAATGATTCTGCCCTCACTTAAGCATGGTACTGTTTTCCAGAGTTTTGTGAGTATAAAAACATTCCTTTGCCTCTCAGTTTCTTGAAGAAGAGGCTCCTCCTCTGTCTGATCAGCTTACATGCTGTGACACGCACTTTGTCACACATCCGCCCTATCCTGTCTGGAGCAGTATGGCAGTGCTGGATTGATCTGACTGCGATGTCGCATTGAGTTTGTTCCACAGTGTCAGGCATGTCATAAAGAGATACTGTCTCAAGTGTCATCATAAAGCATCAAACCTCACAGTGTGTGGCAGTCCAGTTTTGTTCAGGCCACAGCTTGAATTGGGAGGGCTGCTTGAGGGCGCCAAACCAATAAAGCTCAGCTAAGAATGGCAAGTTGCTACATGTATCTGGCTACCTGAAGCTTGTGTTACATAATTAGACCTTTGGTAAGGTTCCCGTGGTATAGTTTGATTTGATAAACAGCCACTGCACTGCAATCAACAGAATAAAGAAGTACTAAAAAAAGTACAAATTAGTTTAATGATTTCAAAATACTATTCCAGGTTCTCAATATAAATGACCCCCCCACCCCCACCCCCAACATGCTTGTATTTTTACATGCTACTGACAGTTTAGCTTTATTATGGGCTTCTGAGTTGTAATGTAATTTAAACTTTGTCTTGAAGGATTACAGAAGACCCCTGGGGGCATTAAAACAGCTTACCCACAGCGAACAAATACAAAATCTGTTCTTTTTTCTTAATGGCTGTGCAAGAGCAAAGTAGTTGCCATAGTAATTGGGCAAATACACTGACTAACATCACAGAGCTACTATCAGCAAAAAAAAAAAATAAAATAAGGAAGGAAAAACTTTTGCATATTGGACATAGCGAAGTGAAGTGCTTCTTCTGCGTTTGGATTACCATAAAAGCTCTGGACCTATAATGTTCAGCAAGTTAGCAGAAAAAAGAAAAAAATCAATCTCCCTTTCTCATTTTCAACCCGCTCACTCTCACTGATCATATCATGTCTGTGGGCGTGTGAGAGAAAAGGCAGCTCATTTGTGCGTGAGCCCCGCAGGGAAGACGACACACAGAGAGGGAAAGAGACCCGCACTCCCACAAGTCCTGTGCAGCACAATGACAACCATCCACCTAGAAAGAGATAGAAAGTGACCGGCTGCAGATATAAAGTCTGCAGTTTACTTTGTGCAGACAGAAAATGGTTCTTTCTCAAGCAGCTGAGAAAATACAAATAAGTTGCTAAGATGCACCGAACATTTCCTTCTCCTAAGCCACATCTGTGTTATTTTAGCAGACGAGAAGCACGAAATTTTCATTTTTTTTTATGGCCTCTCTTTTCATTAAAAAGTAAAGGATGTCTGAGCACAGTCTGGCAACAGACACGGCCAAACTTATTGATCGTCTCCATTGCTCTCCCCCCCCCTCTCTAACTTTGCTGTCTCTCCACTTCACTATATGTCCCTTTGTATTTCCTCCTCTCCCCATCCTCTCTTGCCTTCAGTGGTCAAAGCCTGCTAGAATGCTAATCAGTTCATTATGTAGTTCATTGGAGGGGACAAAGGTACTATAGAAAGGTGTTTCATCTAGATAAACCCCTTTACTCTGTAGAGGCTGTTAATAAGAGCCCAGACAGTCAGAGACAGATGGAGTTCATGATTAAGAATTAATGTCATTAGATTTTTGATAAGCTCTGGGCTTCTTTGGTTTTGTGTCATTAAAAAATGCAAAGGGATTCCAACCTGGAATTGTGGGTACATTCATTCACATTCATGCACAGCTAGAAAAAAGGTGTTGGTGATGTACGCAGGCACAAGATGAGCTCTGACAAAGACACTGTACGTGTAGGTGCCTTCCGTTATGCGCTGGAGCAATATAATACAATTCTTGAATCCAAAGAGTGCTGATGATGAAGGAGCAGAAGAGCAAACCTAAGCAGCTCTGAACTGTGCAGTGAGATGCTCTCGAATCCCCACAGGAATAAACAGAGTAGAAACATTCTTGATGTTTTGAACCTTAGCGCTTTCTTCGCTTTTGAAGGATATGAACGCTCCTCCCTCTACATTGCGTGCAATTATGGGAAACTGTGTTGGTACACCGTGCGATTGTCACATGCAGTTTTTTCTGCTGTCATATTAGGATTTTGTCCTGAATATGTCAGTGTAAAGAGACGTGCAGAAAGAGAGGCAGTTATGCTAATCAACTGAATTCTGAATGTAAGAACTGCACTGACTTGTAGCAGGTTCCATTCATGTTCATAACCTTTGAAAAACAAGTCATTCCAGCTATGATGTAACCTGAGGTCCCTAAGCTATAATAGTGGCTGGTGTTTGCTTAGGCTTTTCCCACTGCACTCATTGTCTTGGGTTACTTTGGTGACCTTTTGAATGATTGAGAATTTGGGGCTTGTGAATTTGACATGTGGAGAGGGCACACTGGTTGAGTTTCTCCCATTAGCTCTGCTTAGAAGTGCTAGAAAGGCTATCAGACTGTGAGTCAGACTGCAGAAACAAAAAGGGTCACTCCAGCACACAAGAAAAAGAGGAGCAGATCTTTAAATGGTCATTTTGATATCACCAAAGACCCATTTACACGTGTTAGCAGCCGAATTGTCTACCTATGGGGTAGACAAAGGCATATTTCTCTCTTGCATTCATCCTCCTCTATTTATTCTCTCTGCACTGTAGAGTATGACTCATACCAAAACAAAATTGCAATCTTTAATAAGAAAGCAACAGATGGGAGGAAGAATGCCCCTTAATCTGAAATTAAAATGTAGTAAAAGAATGAAATAAGAGCCTCTCAGTAAACTCAGTAAAATGTGTTCATCATTCTTCCACCCTTCCCTTGCTTGATTTGCAACTTTGCTCCATTTATTTGGGTAATGGTGTAGGTGAATTTCTTCCAGTGCAAATGCAAAAGGATAGTTCTCAAAATGGGGTTAGCACTGTTTGCTCATAACAAGACAGTCTCAGGTTCAAATCCACCTTTTTGTGTGGCGTTTGCATGTTCTTCCTGCGCCTGGGTGGGTTCTCTCCGGTTACGCCAGCTTCCTCCCACAGTCGATAGATGTGCATGTTAGGTTAATTATAAATTGGCTGTGGGTGTGAAAGTGAGTGTGAATGGTTGTCTGTCTTTCTGGGTTAGCCTTGCGATAGACTGGCAACCTGTCCAGGGTGTACCCTGCTTCTTGCCCTATGACAGCTGGGATAGGCTCAGCCCAACTCTCACCCCTGTGACCCTGATAAGTGGAAGACAATGGATGGATGCATATTTGTCAAAATGCTTGTGTTCAGTGTCATTTAGCCACTTTAAATATTCCTACACACTCAGAATTACAATGAAGTATCATGTTGGCTGTTGGCAGTGGGGAAGCAGTGTGCTCTGGTGGTTACTCAATGAAATACACATCTGCACTGTGTGGCGTCACCATAGGATCTTAGATTTGCCCACAGGGAGGAACTTGCTAAATTTCGACAGTCTTAATGGGATAAAATCTGGAACTTTCTAAATTGTACTTTAATTAAGAACACTGAATTTAGGATCTATTAATCACACTGCAGCAGCAATATAAGTTATGAACAGTTTTCCTCTTTCTGGCCAGTGAGATTCAAATAACCAGAATCATGTTTTGATCCAAACTAGTGGCTCCATAGTGCAGTGGCTTACACATTCACCTAACAAACAAAAGATCCCAGTTCAATCCTGGAAGAAAGCACAAATCCCACAGAGGTTGCCTTAGGAAGGGCATCTGGTGTAAAAATCTGTCAAAGCAAATGTGTGGACCTGCTGTGCTGACCCCTCATGACAAGGGAGCAGCTGAAAGTCTGTTATATTTGAGCCAGACTTTATTTTCATATTCCCATCATAGCCCTAAGCGCTCATGTAAATAATGTGCATTGTCACTGTATCTACAGTGTATTTATGTTTACCACAGATAACCTGATTTAAGTAAACTTGCAGTGACTGCAACAAAAAGGAACCCCAGCTTTCAGTCTAGTTAAAAATCAATGCAAGTAAATATAACACTCTCTTCTAGGTCAGTGTTTATCAGCAGATGTTACAGTATTAAAGCCATGAAAGTTGACTCATTTGACCTACTTTTAGACTAGTCTGTAAAACTTTTAGCTATCGTATGCAAACTCTGTTGTAAACAAGCTTTGGAAGAACAGGTCACAAAAACACCTACATGCCACCATTCCTCTTCAAGGATCCTTTGGTGTACGTGCGTGTGTGTGTTGTCAGTGAATTTGGAGAGACATTCCCCACTGACATTTCCCAGTTTACAGAGTTCATCCTAACACAGACTTAAAGCTTGGGATCTCTCCCTCCTGCTGTTTTACCATTACTCACTCTTATACAGACATTAACACACCTGTTATTTGTTATTGTCCAATATGTAAAATGGATTAGTGGGTCTTTGTGAGCAGTTCCTCCTCCACACTGCGGGATCTTCACTCATAATTGCTGTGCCTCGATAGCACTCGGCAGGGAAAATCTTGCCAGAGAAAGTTACTGAGTAAGGCTCTCTCCTTGCACAACTATTACTGCCAAGGTGCACTTAACCCCTAATTGCTCCAGTGGAGCTGTGAAGTGATTGACAGCACAAGATTGTGCAGCACTGAGCAGCTCCTTGGTATGAATGTGTGTAATTGCATGAATGTGAAGCAGGGTGTTATTTAAAAAAAAAAAAAAAAATACAGCTGGTGTTGGCCAGTGGCAAGGACCCCTTTCTTGTCAGATCTTCATGGCCATTGGCCTGCCTTATTAAATGCAAAATCTGACTTTTGGCTTTTTTCCCCTTTAATTACAAGAGCTATGAAGCATATTTCCTTGTTGTCTCAGCAGTAGAAATTGCTGCAGCAATAATGAAAAGTCAACCCACAGGCTTTCTGGCAGAAACAGAGGCATGTTTGGGAACCTTTTCATGCAAATCTGTAGATGTCAAAATGTCCTGCCTACTAATTGTCCTGCTCCCTCTGTTTTCTCCTTCAGTATGTGGAGACAATCAGCAGTAAGCAGACTGAGCTGGACACCTTCATCGCTGATGGATACAAGACGGCCTTGTCTGAGGAGCGTCGCAGGTACTGCTTCCTGGTCGACCGCCAGTGTGCTGTGGCTAAGAACAGCAGTGCCTACCATGGCAAGGTAAGGCCAGTCATCACATCACACCCTTCAGTCCAAAGTCATGCACATTAGTTTAATTGGTGATTCTAAATTGGCTGTTAGTGTGAACGTGACACCTCATAAGCACCTCTGCAGCTTGTGGAGCCTAGCCTGTTTTGAGTAGTAATATTGTTTAGATAATCTGAAACATGTTGTCTGTATTATCTGGTCAAAGTTTTTAAAGTCAGTATCTAAAACTTAATGGATGCCCTTTGTGGCAGCGTGTTGATTCTAGGTAGCTACTCCCCATCTGTTATCTCAGAGTCATTCTAAGTTTATGAACCACTGTTCAGCAGAAAGAGTAAACTTGTATGTATAATTCAAAGTCACATTTGGTTTGACTGCTCCTAGAGGACTCTTCATTTTTAAAAAATTAATAAACACTGTAGACTTTGCCGAGCTGACGGACATATTTGAAGCTGTAATTCGTCAGTGCACCTGCGTGCATCTGGTCGCCTTTTTCTACGTGGAGAGCTGCTTCACTTTTTCAGTTCATTAAAGGCTAATAGGAAAAGGCATTAAAAAGCTAAATCTAGAGTAAAATTGATTGGAATAAATTTCAGATTGCCTTTTATCCATATTGTTTACAACAGCAGCCACTAGAGAATTTTTTTAACTGGGTCTTATTTTTTACATTGCTGCTGACATTTGAAGCAAAGAGACTTTGAATCCAAACTAATATCCCCTTGTATCATGCAATCAAAGATAGCTGGGAGTTGTTATAGCAGGATTTAGTCAGTTTATATATTTATGTAGTAAGTGTGTGTGTTTGTGTGTGTCTCTGTGTGTAAACTCCAAATACAAGACTATCCATTTTTCAAGAATATCAAATTCATGTGTAATGGAGTACATCTGTCTCCAGGGAATACTGGTGGGTGTAAACTGCCAGCCTGAAGATGTGGCTGGAGGACTGCATGTGTGTGTGTGTGTGTGTGCGCGTGTGTGTGCATGTGTGCACCAGCTATGCTCCTGCTGCTTTTTTCCAACATGGAGTCTAGTCATTAATCAGGATGGGGGTGTGCGTGGGACGAATTCACCTTCAGCAAACTGAAGAACCCTCTCCCAGAGGGTTTTTAATGTGTGTTTGCCTGTGTGTAACACAGAGAAAAAAGAGATGAGAGCTACAGATTGGTCCATACACAGTGATAAAACACAGTGTGTGTGTGTGTGTGTTTGTGTGTGTGTGTGTGTAAGAACTGTACAAACATACAAGCATGATTTCGGTTCAACTGTGTTCAACTCAGTAGTTTTTAAAAGAACAGCCGTGTCCACAGGCTGTGAGATGTTGCAGTGGGCAGCATGCTTGTATGTTAGCCTGCCTCACCCACGCAACACATTATAAAAGCTGCACAAAGGGCAGTGGTCAAGGATGTTCGGTGAGGAAGTATCATTGAGGACGGAACATTTTCTTTTGAAAATAGGAACAAAACTGAAAGAGTAAAGAAATTGCTAAGCTGAGCTCTTTTTCTCTGGTGACACTGCAGACACAGCAGTCTCTCTTCTTTTAACCCTGAATGTGTGTGTGTGTTTTTTTTTCCCCCCAATCGCTTCTTCCTCTTTTCAGGGTAAAGACCTTCTGACCCAGAAGATCCCAGTGTGGCAACAGGCCTGCTCAGACCCAAACAAGCTCCCGGAGAGGGCCATGCTCCTGGCCCAACAGATGGGCTCTGCTGCCCTTGGGGGCGCAAGTCCTCTGCATACCTCCAAATCCAATCTGGTCATTTCAGACCCCATTCCTGGGGCGCAGCCGCTTCCTGTGCCCCCAGAGTTGGCTGTCTTTATGGGTAGTGGCCTTGGACACCCAGCGGTAAGTTCAGGAAATGTCTGTTTACATTTTTAATGTTTGCATTTATTAATGTTCATAACACAGTTGTTACTGTGTTAGTGAGTGACACTGATCTCTTTACAATGCAATTTTCTGCTGGGAAACCTTTGAGTCCTTGCATTCCTGTGGATGCTTTGACACACACTACACACGTCAGCATTGTTCAGACTAAGAACCTCCCAGTGACAAAGACCTAGAGGAGCACAAGAACCTTTTATCTGGCTTCCAAACCCCCCAGAGCCCCTACAACCCACATGACTCAAAGAATCGTCTGCCCATGCCACAGTGCACCCCCAGAGATAGCGATTTTAATGTTGCTGCTGTAAGTTAAGTCTTGGATATGGTGTCAAAGATTTAAGATTGATGGCACAGAACTTAGGCTTGTTTTCTGGAGAAAACTGAATTATTTAATTTCTTCACTTCATTTACTCGGGGGCACCACTGTGTAAGAGCTAACATCGCTCTCCTTATGTCAGCTCATGTGGTTTTGGCCCTCCGTGAGGAGCAAAGTGAACAAACATCTCTCTCTAGTCTCACTTTAAAGATGGCACTCAAGTTAACGAGCTGTTAAAAGTCTTCATTCCATGCAGCGTAGCAACAAAGTAAACTTAGATGAACTTACGAGGCTTAAAACATCAGTCACTTTGATTTGAAAAATGTATTTTGTATGCCTACAGATCCACTGCTATTCCAAACATACCAAATCTTAATCCACAAAAAAATTGATCAAGTCAGTGCTGCAACAGACTTCCACAAGGAAAGCCTTTTTTTTCTGTTTTTACTGTTCTTACTGAATCCATGTCTGCTTTCAGAGGCTGATGGGCCCTGATGGTATGTCCATGGTCAATGGGACAACAGGAGTCCAAGGAGAGGAATACTGGGCAGATGAGGGGACAATGTCTATTTCTCAAGTTAGGCCTTCATCCCCTTCGACCCAGGCACAGGGACAGTCCCAGGCCCAGCCCCAGAGACAGGTCAGCGACGTCTACTCCAACACCCTCCCTGTCCGCAGGCCTGCCCCCGCCAAGAATAAAAACCCAGTGGGTAAGATGCTGTCAACACACTTCTGAAATTGAATGAAATTGTACAACTGTAGAAAGAAGAAAACAAGCAGAATGTTTGAGAATCAAAACCTCTGCCATCAGTAAGCGCCTTATAACTCAACATTGTACATATGTTTGCCATAACAATAAAACCTCACCTTCCAACCTCAGTATTGATCATTGGGTTGAAAAAAATGATTGAAAGATTATACCAAAGGAGATTGTTAGTTTATGATAATATACCAGATTATAAGTTTATCTTCTGGTACAGAATCCTATAATCTACATATTAAAAGCTGCTAAATTCAGTATGTTTGCCTGTTGACTGCCTAAGGATTGTTACCTTGAGTTAGCGCAGCGGTCTCAAGTCACTCCAGAAGTTTGTGAACACTTATTGATTTTAATCATGACTCTCACCTTTATCTCTGCCCCCAAACCCCAACAGGGGAAACACGGACCCTGCCTAGGTCCAGTTCAATGGCAGCAGGACTGGAAAAGAATGGGCGCTCCCGTGTCCAGGCCATCTTCTCCCATGCTGCAGGTGACAACAGCACCCTGCTTAGTTTCTCTGAGGGAGATGTCATCACCCTGCTAGTGCCTGAAGCCCGTGATGGCTGGCACTATGGGGAGAATGAGAAAAACAAGATGTAAGTAATGTATTCATTTATTCTTTTTTGCCTGAATCCAAACTGTAAAATAAAGTAAATATTTGTCCCACATTTAGGAGTGGCAACAGTAGAGTATACATTTAACAAGGTCTGCTCTTTTCTCAGGCGTGGCTGGTTCCCGTTCTCCTACACGCGCGTGCTTCCTGACAGTGACAGTGAGAAGCTCAGAGTGAAGTATGTGGCATTTTTCATAAACACTGTGCTACCTGCATGAGTCCGAATGAGAACAAGTCTGAGGCCGCTGCTTTCTTATCCTTCCAGCCTGCACCATGGGAAAAGTAGCAGCACAGGGAACTTGTTGGAGAATGATGCATCAGTGCCCACACCGGACTATGGCCTGACTGCCCGACTGCTGGCGCAAAGCCTAGCACAGCCCCGCCCACGCCCCTACAGCATGGCAGGCTTTGGCACCCAGGTATTATAACATGCAGTACTACCTTCAGTGAACAATACCATTTCTACACTTGTTACTTGCTAAATTAATTTGCAGCTCCCACCTGAGTTTGTCTTATGTTGCATAATTAGAAATGAGTAATCCTGCAGTGACTGGAAATTAGACATTTGCTCAGTTTCTGCTGCCACCTAGTGTTTGTATTTAAATACAGCAGGTATGTTAATAATGGGTGTACGAGCACACGATGACAACTTAATACTTGTTTTTTTCAGCCTGCTATTGAGGATTATGATGGTCGCTTTGCCACAAGGTAAGTGCCTTTTTCTTCCCTATTTACTAAGTAATGACTGAAACTGTATGACTGCCACTGCCATCTGAAATGCTCAACACTCAAGAGACAGCAAGGCAGCTGATAAACCTACACACACATGTCCTAATTTAATGTAGTGTACTTTCTGTCTTTTCTAAACAGATAAAATAAATTTTACTCAGAAAAGGTTTTCAAGCCTACTGACATTGGATCCACTAAAAAAGTCAGTTACAGACTGTCTCTGGAGGTGCCAGAGTTTGAAAGTCCCAAACAGTCATGACGTAGCTCAACTGACCTTTTTTTTTTTTCTGTAAATTTAATTCGCAGGTACAATGTCACAGTTTATTTCCATCAGCACATCGTTTTTGTGTTGGTACAATATGGTGTGCAGTAGAAGTAATGTAGTGTGGCGTATACTACATTGCAGTTTACAGTACACTGGAAGGAATGGTGTGTAAATCAAAGTACTGGGATAGCAGTTATTTATTTAATCTGGGTTTTTTTTTTTTAACTATTGATTAACTATTTATTTTTGTCCAGAAACTCAAAGATGGTAGTTATTTTCAAACTGAAAAAAGAGATGAGCTACATCCTTATATGAAACAGGGATTTGACCTTTTTTAAAAATTTGATATGTAACTTAGACAGTAGGCCGCTGATTTGTCTGTTCATCCAGTACTTTTCCAAACTAATGAGCATAGTTAGACTCAAGTAAAACATCTGATTTGCAGTAGTATTTAAAATTGCAACTTTGCCATACTGTATGTATGCAGTGTTTTCTTTAAATACTTTTTCTTGTGTCACCTTTATCCTTTCCTCTTTGCTCTTCTTTACATTTTATATACCTTCATTAAAATAAGAAATGCACTCGATCAGGGTCAGTCTCGGTTTATTGTCAGTGATTTTGACCTAGTATGTTTTAACTCTAATCAAATCCTTGCTGACTCGTCAGGGTAATGTGAGGTTAAGGTTCAGAGTCATGCTGTGCCTGTTTCTGTCCGATCAGGGAGTGCATCCTTGTGTATACCTGTATGTAAATGTGTGTATGCGTGAGAGAGGCGGAGAGGAAAAAATGTCCTGGTGTGTATGTGCATTTGTACCGGTGTTTGGTGGAGTACATGTTGTGACAGTAGACATCACGCTGACTTCATCTCAGTCATCGCTGCTCGTCAGCCTGGGGCTTTGGGCACCAGTGTCAAGATGTTTTACATACTCCTGTCTGCTCTAAATGTGTGTATTTTTTTCTGTATCAGTATTTTGAGACAACTCTGTCCTGCAGGGTGCATTCACCCCAACAGACTAATACTGCATCCCTTCAGCTAAGGAGATGACTTGATGATTTTCTCATCAACAGCGACATATTTGGTTTGCCTGTTTTTCAGTGACTGCTCGAGTCAAACACAATCAAAACCTCTTGATATGTGCAACAATAACAGCAAACATATCTGCATAAAAGTGTTGATGAGGGAATTGGAAGTCCAATCTTCCTGATTATGGCAGGTGTGTTTGGAGCTGTAGCTGTGGGTGGGGCAAAATAGATTTCCTGACCCCACCTGCACTTCTCCTAAACTCTACTCTGCCGCCTTGTGCCTGTCTTGTCTTTCTCCATTTCTCTCTGAGTGTGTCCGACCTGGCAAGCTTCCTTCTCTCTTTGTTCCACAGTGACAGTCCTGATGGCAAATTGATTTCGACTGTGTGAGAACAGACATACAGACAGAAACAGACAGCTCCGGATAGCACAGGGGCCTCTTCCTCCCCATCTTTCCCTCCTCTTAGCCTCCCTCCTGTCCAATTATCTCCACCTCTTCTCCTCTGCCTCCACGCACACCCCTTCTCCGAATGGAAGAGGCCAGTTTCATCCCTCCTTTCTGTCCTCTCTTCCTCCCCGGGTTCCTCCTTTCCTCCTTCCGTCCGTCCTGGGTGCTGCTGCTGGTGGTGTCGGTGTGGACAGTAGCGGTTGGTGGGTGGAGGATTGCGTTGAGCGAGAGAGCCAGAGCGGGGCCTACCTGCTCGGCATGCAGCGATATGGACTCTGAATACTCTTAGTCCACCATCAAGGACTGATCTCACGAGAGACTGCCTTTGCTACTGCTTGTCTTTCATGCATGTACATGGTTGTGTCATTTTGTCAAACTAAAGGACATTCATGTACTGTACAAGTGCCAAAAGACTTCAATGTCGATGTATTAAAGCCACTGACTGAATGGCCTTTTTAAGCACAAGTGGGCCCAGTATTATTGATTTTCCCACCAAACACATACATGCTCAAAAAGCTTTGTTCGAAGTAAGGCTGTGCAGCAGATTACTATGTTTCCGTTCTGAGAAATCCCCCAGGTCCTGCTGTGCTTTTTCGTGTCAGTGCTAGACTTTATTTTCCGTCCAGAAGGTGTGTCATATATGCCTTACTTTGCTTTTTTTTTCTATTTAAAGCAGACTTAATGTGCAAGGAAGAATTTTTTTTAAATTGAGCTTCAATAATATACATTATATATCTATATCTCTATATATATATAAATTGTTTCTGTCCGTCCACTAAATTGCACTGTATTTTTGATCATCACATGGTAAAGTAAAAACAAATTAAACTGATCTTCCCACCCTCAGCCCTGTATAAGCCCTCTTTTTGCCAGCCTTGGCTGAACCTACTGCCACAGTTATTAGTTAAATAAAATGCCTCACTCCTACTTTTTATTTTTGTTATTTGAAATACTGAAGGTACGGTTAGTTTGGAGAGGTGTGATCTTCTGTATCCTCAGTAACAGCTGTGAATTAGTTTTAGGTTAAATGATAACCACGGCTTCTGCAGCTTTCAGTGTTTATGATTGTATTCCCTGAGTGGCTATGTAGTTTTTTTGGTCTTTTCTTTAAAAAAAAAAAAAAAAAATTGTCCTCCTTAAAAAAAAAAAAAAAAATAAAAAGTAAAAACTAAAAAAAAAAAAAGTAAAATGAAAAAGAAAGAAATAATAGTTAAATAAAAATAAAAAAAATTCCAGAAATGATGAAAACCTGCTGATTAGTTGAAGTGTTTATCTTATGCATGCTGTGGAGGGAAACAAGAAAATGTAATACTGAGATTTGACCTTGAATGTATGGTGACTTTTTACAAAGGTATGCTAAATAAAACATACATCTATATATTAATAAACAGTGTGGTCTGACGAGAAATCTGTTCTGTCAGTGATAATTTCCTTGTCTTTAAGTTTGGCTGAAAATTGATTTATTTTTACCTTTTTGCCCCCCCACCCCACCCCCTTGTTTTTGTTTTTAACCGTCAAAACAAACACCCACATGCGAATCGTTTCAAGCCGCAACTGTTCTGTGCATGCAGTTTCATCTGTAGCCCCTCCCCAAGCACCTACAACATCTGTGCTGCTCTCTATATCCCGTCAGTGTGTGAGGTGGTGTTGTGTGCAGTGTGATCTGAACTCTACCTGCCTGCTTTCCTTCTTTGGTTGTATTTATATATGATTTTGGCTTGTGTTTGAGTTGTGTTTGGGTTCTATAAACAACAATGCACACATTTTTAGCAGACTTCCAGTTGATTTTATTCCATTTACTGTCAAATAATTTGTTTCTAATGAGCTTTACAGTTTGAAATGATCATAGAGCGCTGTATACAGTATGGCATGTTGAGCATGAAGAGTGTACCTGTGTTTTGCATCCCTCATTTCAGTCGTTTACTGTTATCGACCTACAGTATGTATGCCTTGCACCAGACTAACCAGTGTCCTTACAAAATGTGACCCATGCATGATCTGAGAGATGAGCCATTCAAATCCAAAAGTTCTTTTTACCTTCCAGTTTGGGTCCAGAATTATCCCGGTTCTGAGGGAACAGGACCTCCGTAAGTCACCAGTCTCCATCGCCTTTCAGCCAACCAGTCTCTTACCTTCTGCTCTCTAGTACTGTCTGGTTCTCATTGTTGTCATTGGCTGTCTGGCTGCAGTTAAGATGCTGGGAATAGCTGGTCTTTTCTGTCCTTTGGCAGTGTGGCATCATTTGGTTCTGTCAATCCAGCAGGCCTTGGGTTGTAAAAGAAGTACTTTGTATTTTAACTTAATTATTTCCTTTCTATGTGTAACCCAACATCATACAGAGAAGACACTAACCCTTCATGCATGCCTATAACACGCTATTTTATTAGAATTTGTTCATCACATGCTTGCTAAATCTCACAACAATGCAACTTTTTGCTCAACTTACTATAGGAAACTTTAGGACGGTAGATGATTTTGGGTGTGGTTACATAACTGACCATCTAAATCTTATACTTTTCTCAAGCTAATTATAAGTCTTCCTTGTCTCACCTTTCCTCTCCCCACAGTGACCGTTCCCTGGAGGTCTACCTCCGGCCTTCCTTCTGTGATGACCGATCTGCACCCATCTTCTACTAGTGGCCTGCTGTCCCCCCCAATTAACACTCATGGGCCCTTCTTTTTATAAAGCAAGAGAAAATGACAACACTGGCAGGTTTCAGTTGTATTATGTTATCACAAGAGGGCCCAGAAGTGTTTTTTTTTTTCTTTTTTTTTTAATGTTTTTTTTTTAATTCGGGGGGGCCTCAAGGAATGCATTACACTACTAAGAATTTATTTTCTGGCTTGTGAAAATACACTTAGAGAAATTCCCATCAATGTTTTGCAAATGCTTTCACAAAACATTGAATGTTTCAGCCCGAACATTCAAGTGCAAGTGTGACAGTAGATTTAATTAGTTATTTAGAGCATATAATTGTGAATAAGGTATTGCTAAGAAGTTTTAATAGTGATGCCAATACATTAATATTTATCTGCTCTTCTGTTGTGGTATCTTTTTCTTTTTTTTTTGGGCTTCTTCAACACTATACACTGTAACTTTCACTGGAACATTATTTGCATTAATGAGCAGTGAAGGCACGCTCAGCAATAGTTACTTACGTGAGAACTGAAAGTATGTTTAAGATGGTTGGAAACAGTTTACTGTGCATTGCTGTAATGTGAACTGACTTAACTGAATAATCAAACAGATGGTTGAACCCTGACAGTAAATGAGTAAACTATAATTCTGCTTTTGCTAGATAATATAGAATTATATATTTACTAGTTGCGATACAGTATACCCAGATTTTAAATGTGGGAACTGTGCCTTCTAGGTGTTCTTTAGTTTGTTTTTGTTTTGTTTGTCTGTCTGTTTGTTTTTTAAATATGCATACAGCAGTATCCCTTTTTTTTTTCTGTTAACTGGTTTGAGGGAATATGCATCACAGTTCGATTTGTATTTTTATATTGATGGGATTATTTCACTTTTTTTTTTTTTTTTTGGCTTGGGCAAGCTTCCATACAGTGCAGGTGCAGTTCCACAGGTATAATACGGGAATACTTTAAACTGCTAGTCCTTCCTTATGTTTGAATTTCATTAATATCTAAGCTGCCAGAGATGAAATGCAATGCATACGCAAGTCTGAGGCTTTAAAAAAAAAAAAAAAAAAAAAATATATATATATATATATATATATATATATATATATATATATATATATATATAGCTTTGAGGGAGTGGTAGCTTATCAGATAAGGTACAGTATTATCATAGCTTTGATCATTTGTTCAGTATTTTACAATACACTCATATGGGACACAATATTGGAGGCTTTGTTTGTTTTTTTTTAACCATATGATGTACAGGCGTAGTGCTGAAAATGTATGTGGTTGAAAAGTAAGAATGTGTTGTGTGAATGAGTTGAAAGGCCTCTTAGACCCCAGGAAATAAACAGTTACATCACAAAAACTTTTCACTGAGAAATTGGATCATGCTTTTATTACACACAGCTGTGGTCAGAAGTCTACATTAACTCCTCATGGGTATGAATGTCGTGGCAATTTTGGGCTTTTAATGATTTCTTTAAACTGTTCTTTTTCCAGGGTAGAATGATTGTAGAGCATACAACTTTAATGACTTTAAAAACATGAATTAGGTGCACAAATTTGAATTTGTTTTGGATTATTTCTAATCCACACAGGGACAAAAGTATGCATAAAGTCTTGTGTCCAAATTTTTGACTGCTACTGTACATACACCCCAACTAATATTTGGTTAAATGTCCCTTTAGCAAGTTGCACATTTAAGTGAAAGACTGTATATATTTGATCCTGTATGTATACTTTGAACCTGTGTGGTTTAGAACAAATCCAAAATGTATTCAAATTTGTGCACCCATTTTTTTAAAGTAAGGTCAGTATGCTGTACAATCATTCCACCCTGGAAAAAGAACAAAGAAATCATTAAAAGCCCCAAATTACTGTGACATTCAGGGCCATGAGTGTTTGCAAACCTCTGACCACAACTGTAATACATTTGAGCATCAAGTTTCAAATGCATTAAAGAAAACAAAAAAAAAAAACTTTTATATAGCTCTCATCCTGTCCATTTCTCACGTGTCTCTGTATTATATCTGTAGTGTGCAGAACGTGCATGTAAATTAACTTGTCCAAAAAATAAATCTGAATGGGCACAGACTTCATATTTTATGTGTCGTGTTTTCCTGTTCGTTTTGCACTTGTTGACATTAATGCAGATAAATACATCACAGACACAAGAGGGGGAAAAAAGTATTTTGATTTATTTGATTTGGATAGTACAACAGCCGTGAGTGAAGGATGAATGGAAACAGCAATGATGTTACTACTGGTGCATAGAACAACTCACCTCACCTTCTCCAATGGCGTCTGCCACTTTAGCCAATGGGCTTTGTAAGATCTCTTTGGCAAATTTGAGAGCCTGTCATCCTGGATTATATCTTCTTCAAATTCTCTATACAAAAATACTACCGGTGTTTTCTCTTTTTGCAGAACTTCAAAGGCAAGGTAAGAGGAAACCTGAATTGGCACTTGGAGCTACAGGAGGATGGAGAGGGGGAGTGAGCTGTCAATACAGCAGTAGTAATTCAAGTCAAGCTACCTGCTACATGTTGATATAGGATTCATACAATTGTCAGATATGTCCTTTTTTTTTTCCCCGTCACCTCATACCTGCTTCATTCAGCATTAACATAATAGATACATTATGGATGAAACCAGGAACAAGACATAGCTGTAGAAAAGATGCTTAAAAATGATAATTGACATTCAACATTTATAACTGGCATGTTGACATTGATACCACTCAACAGTGTGACATTTCTGTGTCCCTTTAAAGTAATTCTGTTTTTGATAACAATTTACTTTAAAGGAAACTAATCTTATAGCTGGCACCGTGGACACAAATGAGAAATCTCATTGTTCGACTTAATTTCAGAATGTGGATGTGAAGGGCAACATGGGGAACACAAGGTGTTTCAGAAAGATGTGGGGAGCAGTGGGTTATCATTAACAAGAGTGAGCGGTGGAGAATATGGTAGTGGTAACATCCTGGTTTTCTGCATTATGTTACCATTAACATGGCACGTTAAATCCACAATGATGTTTTGGATGCAACTTGGATTGAGGGACAAATTAAGATTAAGCACCTTCAACTCCACCATCGCCAACAGCCATAACGTTTCAATGAAGTCAGATATTTTGTTTGGAAATCCATTGCAGTTTATGCAACAATCATCAAGCACTGTTTTCTGGCACCAACAATGAGAGCTGTAACAGTCTTAATTTGCCAAAAAAATGCCAGATCAATAGTAAGCAGATGGACAAAGGCAGCCAATGAGAGGAGCAACTATGTCTGTCATTTCACATTTTTTCTTTCTTTTTTTTTTGGGGGGGGGGGGGGGGGGGGGGAATTATTTTATAATTCACAAATTGAAAGAAATATAAGATCACAAAAAGGAATTGATGCTGCATTTAGCAAATAAATACTGCGTGTCAAAACTAGCATTTCTATTTCTGCAGACAATAACGCTTCACTTTGTGTCCACTTCAGGTTACCATCCGTGCAGCTATTGCTCCTTCTTCATCAAAAATAAATAAAATAATAATAATAATAGTGTGCAAATCATTCGGGGGTACTTCACTACAATATGAGGCACTGTCTCATAAAGGGTCACCAGGGTCAGATGCCCCAAAGGTCGATTAAAAAATAAAACTCTGTAAAACATCTAGATATAATAATGCTGCTTTTCTGTGATGAGAAGGACCTGAATCAACCTTCTCTCGTCGTGGTGGCAGGGCCCCTCAGTCTTTTGGACTATCGTCACTGTTTCCTGTAGGACACAAGATATTGGAAATAGAAGGTAAAGAATTATGCATTTATTTATATACTGAATCCACAAGAAAAACAAATGAACCAGAAACACCCTTTTTCCTTGTGCCAAATGTTTAAACTGCTTCCTTGGAAATATTGTAGCTCTTAAATATTTGCATTTGAATCTTTAAGTTCACTCCTTCACTGTCCACCTTTAGACTGTTTATATGAGCTGCATGTAGAGCTTTGCTGTTATCCCCAATATTCCAAGCTGCAAATCTGAGGTACCCAAATTCCATCTTTTAACCACCACATTACAAAGTAGGAGCAGCAGCATTTTAAATTAAGATGATGCTTAGTGGAATATCAGAATTTTAGATAAACGTTCAAAATTATTCAGTAGGTGGAACAAGTTGCCATTACTGAAAAGCTTAAATAGGTATGGCTGGTCATTTTTTACCTGTTGCTGAGCTCATGTGGGAGTCACAAACATGTGTGATAGAGAATCGTGACACCATGAAACGATTAAGTGCTACAGCAGCTGGTTTAGGTGTCTCGGGACTGTTGGAGAGAGAAGTGGGTGTTAACGCGGGCTCAAGTGTGGTGACAGGTGAGGATGGACAGGGCTCAAAGGAGAGGTCATCTTCAAATTGGCAATTCCCACCTGAATGCACAAACAAAGCCATAATCACTTTGTTTAATCCAGAATAAATCAAGTAAGGATTACTCTCTGTAACATATTGCATCCTCACCCTCTTCTAAGTTGTTTCCATCTGTTTGTTTAGAAACACAGTATGATTCACACGACTGAGCTTCTGAATCAGGGTCAGGCTGGAGCTGCTGGTCAAAGGTTTTTGTCTCTGATGTTTCCTGCCCACTGGACTCTACTCCTGTTGAGAAGGAATAGTCAGCCAGCTCTCCTGTGGGGCTCTCCTGGAAGGCATAAACACCAGTTAAATCATTTATTCTAATAATTTCCCCAATTTGTGCAACTTTGAGCTCTTAACATATCATACCTGGTCAAAAAGGAACACTGTCACATCATCAAAAAAAGACACAGCTTTTTTCTTCCTCTCCAACTCCTCACAGAAGGACTCGGTGAGTAGGCTGGGCATCTTCAGGAGGCTGCGGAGGTGTCTAGCTCTGCTGCAGTCACTTACCACCACTGGCACTGTGGTGAAATCCTCCTCACTCTCCTCACTGTCTTCATCTTGAATGTTGTAGGTCCTCAGCTCTTCGTCAGACTCACTGTCATCTGAGTCATCTTCATCCTCTGCCTGCTCCAGTGGAGCTCTTACATCCTCTCCACAAAGCTCCAGCAATGATGAGGAAGTTGACAGATCAAGAGGACCGTTGGATTCTTCACATAAACTGTCTTGTGAGTCACATTCCTCTGCATCTATGTCCTCGAATTCTTCTTCATTTATTCTCACGCCATCCTTTCTGTCATCTGTCTCCTCGTTGACGTGACTGAATTCAGGTAGCTCCTCCTCCTCTGTGGATCCATCACTATTTTCATTTTCTTTGGGGGACTTATCTTTGTCATTGTTGGTTATTGTGGAGCCAGAATGCAATGACTGGGAATTGGAGCAGTCTTCTGGTCTCCTGCTCTCCTCTTCATGGGCCTCCTGGACATTGGAATTTGGCTCAGATCCAATGGAGAAGTTAAGCTCTGTGGAAGGTTCGTCTCCTGAGTGTTCTGTCTCCAACCCAAGATCATCATCCGCAGGGGCAGACTCTTTGGTCAGGCAGCCCCCCATCTGTGGAGGAAACGGTGACAGCATAGACAATCCAGGTGTGGGAAGAGAGTGGGATGAACTATTGTCAGCCTCTGGGAGATTCACCAAAACACAACTTTTGATGTGTCTCAGATTTGTTACAGTTTCCCCATTGTTAAACTTCTTTTCTACAGCATGATTATCTCCTAAAAAGCTCAGTTTCTCAGCAGGGGGGCAACAGTTACGTGGACCTGCAAAGAAATTACTGCCCTTCTCCTGAGGACTCCTCTCATCATAGTCAGAAAAATAGGCTGAGTCCCTGTATGGGTTCTTTTCAGTCAGGCCTTTTAACTGTAGCTCTGAGTTGCATGTGGAAGTGCAGACCCCTTGTCCTAAACCCACCTGCAAAACAAGTTCAGATTCTCCACCCAGCCTAGGGCTCCTCTCACCACCCAGGGGATCTCCAAGCTCTTTAAAAATAAATTCTGGAGATTCGTTGTTCTCTGTGTCGTAGCCACTATCCAAGGATTTGGGCAGGACTGGGATATTGAAGGGATCAGGGCTTAAGGGACTTGCCATTGATGACAACAGGTTGTTGGTGTCCAAAGAGTCAGGAGGTCCCTCTGGTTTCTTCTGTGGGCTGAGGTCTTCCTCCTCTATCTCAGCATAGTCAAGGTTGAAGTCAGCAAAGATTCCTGATGTAATATCTGTGATATCATCTTCTTCCTCACTGTAGTCACCAAGTTCAACCAGGCAAATGCTGGAGTCTCTTACCACAACTCCACTATCTAATGTTCTGCTTCTCTCTGGTGTCTCTGCATAGTTTAGCTTCTTGTCACTCAGATCAAAAGATACTCCTGTTGAAACACCCTCCCAGATGTTACATCTCTGCTTATCTGACACGGGTACTGCTTGACCAGTCTGAGGCTCCCTAAAAGAGGATGGTGATTTTATGTAGCTTGCCTCAGGTGTCATTTCAGAATATATTCTCTCTTCATTAAGCAATGATTGCATTTCATATTTTCCATCCTCTGTACCTCTGGTATTTATTCTTGAGCCTGTGAGAGAATTGGTACCTTGCACATTATCTGCAGTTACATTTCTTTCCACTTGAATGGCATCTTCCTCTTTTTCTTTGTGGCATAAGTGAATGTACGAGCTTAATTCAGCTGGCTTGCTACAAGCATTGCAGTCAGAGCTGCTTCCTCCTCCCTCCAAGGTCCCACAAGACCTGGAGCTATGGAAGGTTCTGGTAGTGGCTTTGGTTAAAGACCATAACTCTGTTGTGTTTGACTGACCAGTATACTGAAGATCCAGATAGCTGTCATTTCCACTGCCTGTCTGCCTTGTGTCAAAGCTCAGGCTATTATTGTTTGCAGAATGGTTTGAGATCCAGTTAGGGGCCTCTCCCTCAGAGAAAAGGTCATCCTCAATTTCTCCGCTTCTCTGTTGACCCAAAATAACACCATCAACTGTTCCTGCATCAATGCCAATGTGGTTAACAATGGATAGTCTCTTTCTGAGAGGACCCACCACATTATGGCAGCTTTCATTAACTGTGCTATGATTTGTGTATGCTTCAAGGTAGGGATCACAGAACCCTAGGCTGGGGCTACTGACTGCCTGTGATAAACTGCGTGGGGTCTCTAACTGCTCCTTTGATTGAGACTCTGCTGGCCTTTCAGAAGAGTCGTTGCGACTGGATGAAAGGCAATTTTGGGAGTGGCTTAATTGTGGAGGGCTTGTGCTGGGTGTGTGTCTGAGCAGTGGCTCCTTGGTTAGTTGGATAGTGGGACTTGAATCAGAGTCATATGCTGTGGATTTGGTGTTGTCAGCAGTTGACCAGTAAGTACTGGGCTGTGCTGTGGACAAACTCTCTTGACTCTCAGATAACAATCTGCTATTACTGGCTTCTAATCCTGGGCTATAGTCCACAATGCTGTCATCCAAGTTAATGTTACACTCTACTGGTTCCTCTATGCGAATGTAGTACTCACTGCTGACTGAGGGGCTGTGGGCACTCAACACAGGGACAACACTCGGGTGTTGGGGTTCATAATAGGATGGGGACATGCTTGAGGTAAGGCTATCAGTCTTGCAGCCTCCTGTGGTGCTTCCTTTGCTTGAATAGTAGATATCCTGGTAGTATGGGTTCCCTTGGCCCAGTGGACCACTGGTGGAGGAGGAGCAGTAGGGCTGTTCAGCTCGGGCTTGCTCCCATTTGTATTCAAAGTTGAGACCATGACTGGTCTCTGTGACAGTCAGTAGGTCATCACCCGTGTCAGACTGGAAGCTGTCAGAGAAGTGCTCCAAGAGGGGGAAGGAGGATGAGGCAGAGGAGGCCAGCTCCACTGCCTGAGTTTGGTCTGTACTAGGGGCACCGGCTGAGGCTGGTGTAGGGGTTAGGACTAGGGCTGTGGATGTGGCTGTGTGAGAGGTGCTGCCAAGCAAGTTGGGTCTCAAGGCATTCCAGCGTTGCTCAAAGTCTTCTTCAGCTTCACTGGAGCCTTTGGCACACAAATATGTGACCAGAAGGTGTATTTCCTCGCTGCTGGGTCTCAGCTCTGGCTGCAGCCAACAGAACTGCATTACCTCATACCTGAACAGAGAGCAGTCAGAGTTACACTTCAAGCTGAAAAACACTTGTTGGTATTTTAAGATATTTTTTGTTAAAGAAGGAACAAAAGAAAATCTGGGGCACTATTTTTTTTTTTTAAAGATGGTAATCTAAGTAGAACTTCAAAGTCAGCACTTTATAGCAACACCTAGCACTTATTTACTGCACTAGTCAATAACATATATAGTATATGAAGGAGGTGCAGTGCAAGTGCTGACACAGAAGATGTTTATGCTCCTCTTTGTGAGTCTGTGTGGCTTCTCAGTGTTTGCACCAAATTGTTGAATTCCTTAGGGACCAATTTTGAAATATAAAATAAATAAAAAACAATATCTGGCAGGCTTCCGAGGCAAAGATGAATGAGGTGATTTAGGTCTGGTCGATGCCAAGGGCATCATAAAGAATGGGGAGAGTATTGATCATCTGCCCTTGCTAGCAAAGAGAAATGTTGCTACAATGGACTTGTGCACCACCATAAAGAAACAACAACAACAAAAAAAAAAACAACAAAAAAGAGAGAGAAGGTTTTAAAAAAGGAAACACCCACTAGCTAGAAACTAGCATCTAAAATCTATTTTGTGTGGCATCAACTACTGTAAGCTTCTGTGCATTTTTGAGTATCAGCTTGCATTTGTATGTACAGCAGGTTTTTCTGAGTGTAGGTGTGTAGGGATATCTTACCAGCGGTCAGCCAGGGGGAACTGGAGCTGAGGTTTTGGTAGTTTAAGCTGCTGTTCCTTCACAGCATATGTCAAGACCTGTCTGTCAGAGTAGTGTCTGTACGGCTGGTTTCCCAGCTCAAACAGCTCCCACAAAGTCACCCCGAATGACCTGAAACACACAAAGGAATCATTTCACATCCCAGATACGCCAACTTTTCAAACAAGCTATTTAATTCACTCTGTAACCCTTTTGATGGTATGCCAGAAGTATGTGTGAACTCAAACATGCATTGTAATAAAGCTGATACTGGTACTGCAGTATTGCAATAATCTGCAATAAAAGCTCCAATTTGCTCCCATTTAAAAATATCTCACCATATGTTACTGCTTTTAGTTTGGTCAACAACCAACAGGTTTCCATGGACCTCGTCTATGAGTTCAGGTGCAATCCAGCGCAGAGGTACCCAAATCTGGTCTTGTGTTATATAATAGTCATCCTACAGAATTATAATAATAAAAAAGACATGTTGAGTGCTAGCATTAAAAGCAGTCTATAAAAATTACTATTTTAAAAGACTGACCTTGTACCGGCTGTGAGAAAGCCCATAGTCTCCAACCTTAACCGACATTTCTGAAGTTAACAGGCAGTTTCGCAAGGCCAGGTCACTGTTGGAGCAAACAAACCCTTAAATAAAAATTTCTAAAAGAGTGCCACTTTATACACACACTAAACCAACTTTGATGCCAGCTGCAAAAATGTGGCAGTTATTCTTTGTTTGTTTTTTTTTTGTTTTAATATATGAAATGAGTGTGATCTAAAAACTAATTGCAATGCTGCTACTGCAATCCGATCGAGTTTAAAAAGTTGCTGTTCTAAGTATCTTGAGAGAAGTATTGTCTGGGCTGATTTCGTTTTGACTTACACTTTTCTCTTTGCTACAACATACAGTATTGTTGTCAGTTAAAATATGTTGATAAATATCAGAATGATACAAGTAGAGTAACATATATATATCACCCAACTGTGTAAGCACAGTCACTAAGCCACTAAGTGGAATCTCACCTCCTTCACAATGTGAGCGTTCAGCCTGGCAGTCACTGATTGGTTGCTTTGGCCACATGGGTGTGAGTGAGAGTGAAAGGGGCTCGCCCCCAGCAACAAAATCACTGATGCTGGAGTTTGTGACAACTACTCAGGCAGCACCAGGATGTTGTTGCCAGGAGAGACCAACAGGGGGCGTACAAACCATTCAAGTGGATCCTTCCTGTTTGCGAGCATAAAGGTTCGAGTTGAAGGTAAACGGAGCTGGACTGGCACACGTACCTGTGAATAAAGTTGTTTTTGTGAAGGTGCAGAAGCCCTGAGGCAATGTCACATGCCATTCTCTGGAGGATCAAAGGGTCAGGAGTCTCAGAATCAGCTACTTGACAGCTGTGGAGGTAACTCTTCAGATCACCCTGAGAGGGGCAAAAATATGAGAACATGAGACACACGGACGTTTCATTAATGCTGCAAACAATACTTAAAAAAACCAACAAGAAGTTAAAAAAAAAAGGACTGAAAAAGCGCAAGTTGGTCCTTAAAATGTGTCTTACCATAGGGCAAAACTCCATGACCAACAGAAAAGGAGTGACCTCTGTACATTGTGCCAGGCACTGCAAGAGGGCAGGGTGCTGGAGGGTCCTGCCAGAGAATTTCAGCAGGTATTATTATACAGACCAGCAATGTAAAAAAATATTCAAAAGTGTTTTATTGGTATGAGGTGCTATTTGTGCACCGAAGAGTAGTGTTGTGTGATGTTTCATACAACTGACCGGTATGGCTGGACCTCTTCAAGAAATTGCATCTGATCCTGGACGCTGGCACTGGCCTTCAGCTCTTTCACCACCACCTGGGTGGTGCTGAGGCCTGCATTGACCTCACCCAGCAGAACCTGCAAGGTTTACGCAACATCAACATGCAGCGGTAAATTTAGAAAGTATCTGAAGGTTAACATACAGTGAGAATGGAAATGACGTGTGAAACAATCCAGGAAGTGAAGTAAATCATAAGAACTCTTATGTGACTGTAAATTTCAACTCTTCTCCCATGGAGTAAACACCCTGACCTAATTAGCCTCAACTCAGCATTCGATATGAGAGCAGGACACATTTTAGAGTCCAGTTATTACAGTAAGGATAAATAATAATGTTGACAAAGTAATATTGAGCGCAAAGTTCTTTTGGATGTCTCAATCTAAAACTGACCGTGCATATGTTTTCAGAAGTAAATAAAAGTTTTACCTTGCCAAACCAGCCATGTCCAATCTCCTTTAGATAGAGCAGACTATGGCGTCCAAGGTCTGATGATTTCAGCAGTTGGACTGGAACAGAGAAACAAAGACATAACATGAGTCTCAGACAGGAAGAAAAGGACTGCTTTAGTGTCAAAGAAGGGAATAAGAGAAAATAAATCTCACAAGAACGTGTTTTTCAACACACTGAACGAAGAAAACAAAGGAAAAATCGAAAGTTAAGTAAGCTGTCTGCAGATACAAAAAATAAATTGAGCCCCAGAGTGCAAAAAAAAAAAAAAACTACAAAGACAGATACAGAGAAAATACAGAAACCCCTCTGAGCAAAACAATACATTTCCTAACTAAAACGTTGCATTTACTGAAGAGCAGATTGCCTGAAGCTAAAGAAACCTGCTACTTTCCATATAAATTAAATTATCCTTTGAGAACAAAGAGTTTTTCTGTCACTACACACAGATTCCCTTCAGAAACACCACAATTCTTCAGAAAATATCGTCTCGTGCACAAAATCAAATACCTCCATGGATCCTCATATTTTCAAGTATGGAGATGTTGAAAGGAAGAGGATGATGGAGCAGTGGAGCGGCCAGCCACTCTGAGCACCGTGATAGGGACTGAGTCTGAGTCCCAGGCTGACATGAAGTACTGGTTCAGAGTGTGAGAACCAAGAGCCCGTGGCCCCGGCCCCAGCCCCAGGCGAGTTAGCCTCATTGTGTGTATGTGAGAAGGAGCCCACGGTCACATTGTGTGTGTGAGAGAGCCTCGGCAGGATTTAACCCTCCGAGCCCTTGCACAGCTGAACAAGCTCACCACGTTGCCTCTCCCCATCTCCACCGAGCTCATCCTCCAACTGGGACACACACACAAAAAAACACATACTGTCCTCATCTAAAGCTCTCCAGCTGTTGAGCAAATACTGAAATCCTTGGTTTCGTATACAGCCTATACTTCCAGCTACAGTAAACAGAGGAGCAGAGAATCTTTAAACTGAACTACAGAACAACAAAAAAAAAAAGACGAGATGGATTTCTGCCCTGGGCGCAGAGATCTTCTGGTCATGTATCCCGCCTGAAGTGACTGTCACGTATGTTGGTTGTGTGCCGTTTGACACGCCAGCTCTATGTGCAGCCTCAAGACACCCAGTAGTGACATAAGGTCCACATAATGCCCCCCCTATCACTCAGGACAGCAGCATTCCTCAGCCAAACATGACACAAACACTGCTCTGTCCGATGCAAAAAAGACCTCTGTCATACACATTCACCACCCCTATCTCTCTGCTCTTAGGTCCTGGTGCATGCCACCACCCTTCCCCTGTCTTTCCTCATTCTGTCACAGACCCCTCACTGTATTCTCCTCATAATGCCAGTCCTCCGCTTGTGCGTTCCATGGACGTTTTAGCCCGGCCTTATGCTCCCCCACTGCCCAGCCGGTTTAAAACGGAGCCATTGTTTGCCTCGCTCACTCACACACTCGCAGTGTCTCCTGGTACCCAGTGCACCAAACACACACTCACAGAAATGAAAAAAAAAAAAAAAAAAAAAAAAGTCACACACAAGGCCCATTCTCCGCTGGAACGCTGGACAGAGGTTGTGTCACAGTGATAACAGAACAACACTTCTCTACCCCAACCTCCAAGCCTCCACTGCCCCTCCTCGACAGAGGAAAAGAGAGAGGGAAATTAAGAAGTCATATTATTCCAAATGTGGAATTTGTGAGCGTGAGTGTGCATTCCTGTCCTACTAATGGCATTTCTTGAAAAGACAGCTCTGCCAGTGGGGATGTAGGGTTGGAAACCCATGCTAACACTTCAAACATTGACTTTGAGGCATTAAGCTTCTATAGGGAGTTTGAAAGCTTGGCACGATCTCCTGAATAAAAGATTAAAGCAACAAGTGGAAAAGAAGAGCTCTCATATGGTTAAAGGCAAACACTGTACTGTGTGTTCAAACTGATGTATGAGTTCATATTGAAAACACCATTCACGGTTAGTGCATAATGTAAACTACTGGTATTTTTTTTTTTTAGCAGTAGTAAGGATGATTCATTGACCCTCTGCATGTTAGTGTGAGGGTGGGTAATTCATGACATGTGAAGGAGTTTCCATTAATTATGCATGGGTAACAACAAATATAAAATACCCTCTTCAGTTAATTATGGCATCAGAAAAAGCTGAATATACTACCTAGAGTCTGTATATGTTACCTAAGCATGTGAAATATACATGTAAAAAAGTAAATACAACAGTACAAAAGGTTCCACTATTTATAGAGAGGAATGAGTCATAGACCGTTCTCCCTCTGAATCAGTGGAAGGAGTCAATCTCCCTCTTTCACGATCTCTCCTTTCACCGTTTACCCATTCCTCACCCTGCAACACCTGGACCAATCATACAGCAGTAGCTATGGGGGAAAGAGGCGAGAATAGTGATTGGCTGTGAGCCTGAGGCTGCCTTGTCCAATCATTGCTGGCGCTTACATCCTGGGATGCTGAGCAGCAACTCACCTCCCTTCTGGCTAAGCATAGTGCAGCGCACACAGCCAGTGACTCATGCAGGGTGAGGCACTCTGAGCACCCAGGATCTGACTGAGATCAACACATATAATCATGTCACATAAATGCAAACGCACACTTGAACATCCTGGGTTTGAGGTAGAATGTCCTGAAGAAATACAAATATGGAATATGAACTAAACAAGCCAAGATAACGTGAACGTGTATTGAAATTCTAACAATAAATGATGAAATTTGCACGCAAAACTGTAAAGTACCAAACAGAATTGATATATTGAAACATGCATTTAACCCTCATCCTTCAGACTGGGGTCCATGCAGACCTTTGAGGTATAGTTTTTGTCATAGATGTTTATTTTTTAATCATAAAAGCTTTTTATGACTCATCAATCAACTTGTTCCTAATGATGCCACATCATTGTTTTATTTTTGTTGCTTTAATTAGTGCTTTTAAAATATACAAATGTTCTGGGGTCCCAGATGACCCCATCGCCACCCAAGTAGTTTTAATAAATTGAACTGTTTATTTAATCAATATTTGCTGTGAGCCCTAAATTAAAATATCACACAGTTTCAAGGGAGGCAGAAGCACTCTGATTTTAAAGAAATGAAAAAATGGAGAACTTCCAAGACTAAAAGTTATCAGATCGCTGGAGACGTCGCTTGATCTACCTAAAACAGACAGATACCCCGGCCATGCTACACATGAAACGGAGAGCTGATACTGCTAGATTACAAGCACCAACCCGAGCGGCAAAGACCCTCCTGGGAGTGAGGAGAACTCCATCTGCTGATGTGACTGAAAAATGATGGGCTGGGAAATCTACTCACAAAAGGTTTTATTTACCTTTGCTGAAGAAATATAGACAAGAAAGTAGAAACTTGCCCCCCTGTTACATGTCAGCAAGCCCTGAACAAAGCATGAGGCAAATTGGGTGCTAGAACTGCCCGGAGTTTAGTTTAATTGTTTTTAGTTGTTTCTGGTTCCTGTACAATCACACTGCCAGCAAGTCAGATTTGCACAGGTGGGTGTTGGCCTTTTCTGCTCATAACATTTATGGACAGAATTTCTAAGTTTAGCCAAAGGGTGGAGGGTGCTGCCGTCAGTGGTCTCAGGATCTCATCTCTGTTTTTCGCAGATGATTTAGTTTTGATGGCGTCATCAAGCCATGACTTTGAAATTCCTGAAAAAGTCACACCAGAATCAAAAGATAGTATAACAGTAATAATAATAATGTGTATTGTATTTGGGACAAAACCTGGAAGTTGTAGAAAAGTAGACAAAATATGCAAAGTAATTGTAAATTTGGGGAAAATTTTTTTTTTCCTTAATGACACTAATTACATAACTAATAAAGTTTTGAATAAATATAAAGTTTTATATTTGATTCTTGCACTAAATCATTCTTGGGGTCCCCAGTTAGTAGTCCATGTATGTTAAATATGTCGGTAGGATGAGGGTTAAGAAAACAGACAGAGCTCTAGGGGTCATGTAAAATAGGGTTAGGCCATTTTCCTCTTCCTTTACATTCAATAAGTTATGCAACACTACAGTAGGTCAGTTTCTAAATATATTGCACAATGGTTAGATGTCTCTTCCTTATTGAAAGACAGAGGGTAAGAGAGAAGAAACAAACAAACAAAAAAACGATAACAAATAAAGGAGGCCAACTAAGCTTGGCAAATTTGCTCAGTTTATAGCTTCCAAACCAATAAAACCACTTGAGAAGTACAGCCTTTGTTACAACTCTTAGAATGGCTTAAAAGAAGCTATGGAGGTCAAGAGGACTGAAAAAAACCCATCAGAATAACCCAAATGAGTAGAAGTTCAAATACACTGCGTGTTGTGTGTTCATGTCGTTGTGCAGTTTCTTACTGGATCTGCCAGGCTGTTTGGAGACAGGCAGGGAGACCTCGGTGAGGGGAAGGATGTAAACCTCGGGGCCATTCTGGGAGGAAGGCGAGGCCAGGGCGGAGAGATCTGCCTGGTACTCCTCTCCCTCTGTGTTTTCAAACTCCTGGTGCAAAGAAACACTCTCGGATTAGTCATCCACTCGCAGTTGTCCTTCCACTGTGATAGTGGGAGACAATGGTTCAACTGTGAGGACATTCAAATGCACTGAGGCACTTCCACCTACCCATATACATTAGTCATGTACATTGTGGGGTGCGCTGTGTGGGACGCTGTGGGGGAACACATAAATGCATGCCACTATTCAAACCGCATACACAAAGCCAGTCTTTATTTCCTTCCTTCAATGTATTCACCTTCTTAAACATCACACACATAATTCTTATTTTTGTGGGGGTTTTTTCATTCGCAGAGAAAAACAAACTACAATGTTGAGCACAGCTCGTCTCACAGGACTTGTTCTAATAGATTTTACTTTGAAAAATAACATCCACATTTGCACCAAAATGTCTCACAGGAAACAACAGTTTTCTGACAGCTACAGGGTTTAAACTGTGCTGTTACATCTGCCAGTACAGTGTTTGCGCGATCTCAGTTTTCCCTGGTGTTTCCATCTGCACAGTTTGACATGCACAGAAAACATTTATTGTCTGCATTGCACACTACACACAAAAAAGCTGTTCACACAGTGTAGGTTGAACCACTACACCACATTCGGAAGAAAAGGAAAAGAATGGGATCTATAATCAGCGATTAAAAAAAACAAAAAAAAACTTTAATCCCTTTTTTCAAGAAGAAAACTCATGGAAAATAATGATCCTCTCTCTTTCCATTCCTTATACTCCATATCCCATATCCTCTACCCTGCCACGTCTGCTTTATCCCACTAAATTCTTTCTATCCCATCCAGAGTAACTCTCCAGTCTGCTGCAGTGTCCTTGCTCCTATACTGCTGTAGTTTGTCCATACTCTCTCCCAAACTGTATATATAAATAGTGCTGATATTAAACCAAGAGGCAGGTTTGTATGAACTACATCAGCTTCATTGTACAGGATTTTTTGAAAAATCCCGTACTGTCATTAAATTGCATGTAGCCTCTCCTCCTCCTCCTTCACTTTTGCATACATATAGCTTCATATATGCTGTTTTCATTCATCCCAATAGGTAGTATTTACTGTTTGTTTATGCAGACAAGGATCACCATTCTGGCTACAACTGCTAAAAAAATAACAAAAAGGCAGTAGACAAACTACATTATAAGACATATAGTAAGGAAGGTTACTATTGCTAGGATAAGTTAAGGAGACTGCATGAGGTGAGAGTCCCACGTGTTCAATTACAAGTGTGCTATTTTAAATACACAAAATTATATTTTCAAGTGCTCTTTTCATTTATTGTTCAGAAGCAGCACAGGTCCCAGTCTACAGTCCCTTAAAGGCTAATATACTCCATACACTGCACATATGATGGCATTTCATTAATTCAAATTATTTGCTAGGAATTCTCATTCAAATGTATTTTCCTGAAAGAAATTCCGATTGAAACCCTAAACTTTAAGTGTATGCTTTCTGTGAGTCGAAACACCAGAATAGTCCAAAATGGCATTTGACAATTTTTTACCTTGCTGGCAATGCACATTATTAGAAATCCTAATTAACACAATAAAGATGGTCATGTGTTACAACAGCCATTATCTTTAAGACCAACTGAAAGTAGTTTCTGTGACTCAAGAGCCTTGAACTGAGCATTTTGGTCACTGCTATATTGGTGTTTTGAAACCTGACATGAGAGTGAGAGGTGGATCTGACTGAGAAACTGATGGACATGGAATACTCATATGGCAATGACTTGTCAATAACACAATAGAACTAGTGTATACTAAGGTCAGAGATCAAAGGTCATCTTGCCACAGATTTCTATACAAATAGGCAGGTGATTAAAGGAAAAGTAAATCTGATTTCACAAACCTTGGTGCTGCTGGAAGACCATTTTTCCAAAAAAAAAATCTTCCCTTATTTGGTGTTGTAATGATAGTGATGGAAACACTGTCTAAAACAGCAATCCAAAATCTCCCAGAGGTGTGCAGTTGGATTGGGAGATGATGTCTGTGAAGGTCAAAGATATTTTGTGCCTCTTCAGCCGCTTAGCATGGGGAAATTGTCATCCTGGAGGAGACCACTCCTATCAGAATAGAAGTGTTTCATCATGGGATAAAGGTTTTTATCCTCTGAACTGATTTGGAGTGACCTGTTTCTTTAAAGGGACAAGTAGAGCCAAGCCATGCCTGCCAACAGTTTGGATCAGCACAACAGAGCCACTGGATACTCTTAGTAGGGGTATCAGTGCAGCTGCTTCCTCTGATTTATCTAGTTGGAAAAAGCAGATTGGCTAAAGCTATCCTTTTTCACAAAAACAGCTCCATCCATCCATCCATCCATCCATCCATCCATCCTCTAGTTAATAAACCCATAGCCCACCTCCTACCTGCAGCAACCACTGAGGTAAAGAAATAGAAAAGAGAAAGCTAGAAGAAATGATAAAGGATTGTACTGAGCTGCAGGTTGGACTAATGCTGGATATTTGAATGGCTGTTTCTGTGTGTGCTGTTCAACATGTGTTATAAAACACTCATGTGTACATAGGAATGTGTGTGTGTGTGTGTGTGTGTGTGTGTGTGTGTGTGTGTGTGTGTGTGTGTGTGTGTGTGTGTGTGTGCCTTTCTCATTGAGCAGAACCATCTGCCACTCTCCTCCGAGTAAAGTGTGAAAGCGAGCACCTGGCTGTTACTCAGCACTGCACAGCTCCCCAGAGAGTCTTCAGTTTAGAAAGCACTTAATATCCAGCCTTGCACTACATGCACCAGTAAGAACACTGCGATGAAGAGGAATAATGAAGCTTTTTGGGCAGTGCAGCAGTGCAATTTTGCAGTCCCACATGACTGCACACCTTACAAGTGAGCTGTTGAGTGATAAGCTGTTGCCAAAGAGAGGGACAGATTGGGGGACCACTTAACCATGATGTGATTCTTGGTGTTAACCCAAGAAAGAGAGATGAATATTTGAAAATATCTAAACTCTAAGATTGAAATATGCAACGTCAGTCATGTCTTTGTGCAAGACATTGACTCTTTAACAGTAGGGCAGTTATTTAGTAGTTTAATTTTCATCCTCAACTCTCTGATGACATGGTGCTGGAAGACAGTATTCAATATAGACTCAATAGTGCTATATTGGTTTATCAACCAGTCTGAAAGGTGGAGCTATGTTTCATGAAGACAAAAAAAATCAGCTCCTGTGTGGTGGTGTTTTAGCAGCTTAAGCCATCCTTCTGTCATTATTTGTTTCACAGTATAACGCAGACCAGCAAAAAGTAGACACGCTGAGGCTTCCACTCTTCTTGCTGGTTATTAAACCATACTTTCACATAATGAGGCAGAGGCGATCTGGCATGGGAGAGACAGACTTTGGAACACACACACACACACACACACACACACACACACACACACACACACACACACACACACACACACACACACACACACACACACACACACACGCACACACACGCACACACACACACACACAAAAACACACTTATCCACTAATAGGAAAGGTTCAGCAGTTGTTAAAGGTACCTCCTTATGTGGTGCTCATTAGTGACACTGTTATGCCTGCAGGATGTACAGTACCTACCGGAGGCAGTTCCCAGTGATTCTCATCACATATAGTAGATGCACAAGAAACAAGCAGCTCGGCTCTAATCTTCTCCTGCACTGTCCTCTGCTTTCTACAGCTATCTAATCAACAACAGCAATGCCAAATAAAGTTTTCATCCTCCCATTTGAATACTGTGATTGAATTTGCTCCAGTAATTACAACTAAAGACACTGTTATCGAGTCAGGGCTGTAATGTAACCATTCCCCAGCGAAAAAGAGTTACATCAAAATACAAGACAAATATAATTTGACAAAATGAAAATATATTTCAATGCTAATTCCATAAAACAAGGAGCATGTTCATGGGAAACTTATAATGTCAAGGAGCAGGCACTGGAGTGACACTAGAGTTAGTGCTCCATCTCCATCTCTCCATATGCCCCCTGCCTGTGTCAGTCACTGTTAGCCCTCATCAGCTGCTCAGTTCAGCGCTGATGTTTGACACAGCATGACTGAGTCATGCTGGCAGCCAAAGGCAACACAGAGACAATGTGTGCCAGTCTGGAATGGGTAAGGATACTTCACTTGCACACAATGAGACAATAGTCCTTAGCAAGACTTAAACACTTAAGGCATGCCTTAATGAAGGAGTAAAAGAAGGTATATTCACTTCAGTTAATTAATTCAGTACAGGACTGTGGATAAGTCTTGAGCCAAACCATATTTCTTTATTTTGCTAAGAAAATGTGAAATAGCTGCAGTAATTTATTCACACACAAGCCAACATAAAAGGAAAATACAACATAAAAGGCAAAACAGTTTTTGTACAATCCTAAGAAGCTTGAAAGTCAGTATTTGGCATGACCACCTTTATTCTTCAACCCAGCCTGAACTCTCTTTATCAAGCTTTATTCAGGAATAGTTCTCCAGGCTTCTCAAAGTTCGTCTTTGGATGTTGGGTGCCTTTTGCTTCATTCTCTATTAAGATGATCCCACACTGCTTCAGTAACTTTAAGGTCCAGGCCCTAGGGAGGCCAATCCATGACTGATAGTGTTGCATTGTGTGTTTTTCTGTACAGTTATGCTTTTCCTACATGGGTAGTGCGTTTGGGATTACTGCCGTGCTGAAAAACCATATGTTTTCTAGATGGTATTGCATGTTGGATTAAACTCTGATGGTACTTTTCATGATTCCATCAATTCTGACTTTCAGATACTAGTCATCAGCTGTAGATACCGTAGGCCTGTCACTTCTTCGTTTGTCCTCCGCTTGTCCAGGTTCCTCAGTTTTTTAAGGATGCACTGCCACACTGCAGTGTGAAACTGAGTGAAGAAGCAGCCAATGTTCAAAGAAAAACCTTGAAAGACCTTTAGAAAGCCTGGAGAACTATTGCTCAAACCACTTGGAAGTAAACTGTGAAGAAATGATGGATGGCTCATTACTTGTGCACGGTACTATAGATATATTTGTTTTAATTTATTGTAAATAGATAAATTAGGCAAACTTCAGCCTCCCCTGCCCCCTTGTATTTTTTCTTCTTCTCCTTCTACAGGTCGCCCACAGATAACTCACAGATCATTACGTTCTCTTGACATTCACTGTGTGCACAGTTGGTGCTACTCTCACCACGTCCAGCTGGGGGCAGCAGGGAGCTCACCTTGAAGCCGATGTCTCCCTTCTTGCAACAGAGGCAAGCCAGCATGAGGAAGACGAAGGTGAAAAGGCCAGAAAAGGAGACAGCTACCACTGCCAGAGACGAGGGCCAAGACAGCTCGCTCAGTGGAGCCCCATCTGCAACATTAGAAGATAAAGCGAGTGTTAAAAGGATGGACCCGGAGATCAGATGGCAAACTGCAGTCATACGGGAAATTAAAACCAAAGCACAGACAGAGGTGATTTGTATACAAACAGAAGATTTGTGGATGTTTATCGGCACGCTTGCCGAAAGAAGCACGACTCCTCATTTGCATTTTCTTCAGTTTTATATTCATCTCCATAGACTGCATAGAAAGTAGGCTGCGGTAGATTAATTACAGTTGTTACTATGCACTCTGAGTCATGGAAGCTGAAAGTTTTAAATCGCCCACAAAAACAATTACTGCTTAATAAATTAACAAAACAGCAGTGGAGTAGGAGTGGTGGCTCATTCTATTTCAGTGCAAAAAGAAAAGTGATGATGAAAATGCTGTGTACTTTTAAATGTGCTTTTTGTTTTCTTCAGTACAACCCAAACTGCCCTCAATGCAGAGTTTGCAATTATAAAATAACTTTGTGCAAGTTATTCACAATCTGCCAGTGTTTTTCCTGAATGCATATGTGCTGCACACATGTGTTGATTTGTCTTTTAGCCTGTAGTAAGTTAGAGAAGGCCAGAGGGCCAGATGTCAGAGTTTGGAGCATCTACATAAGCTGATTTACAGTGTTCAACCTGCTGCCAGCACAGATGGAGGAGACAAAGGAAGGAGTAGAGACAGAGGGAGAGAGACAGACTCTGAAAGAAGGATTAGAACAGATACAAACATGCAGGCATGAAATAACAGTAATATTTCCACACATCTCAAGACATTTATTTAAGATTTCCCTCTCTTTTGTTTCTTCATGACTTTTCATTGATATCCACTGTAACAAAACTATTTTCACCATCAGTGCTCAAACTACTGATTGGTGAGGGAATTAACCTCCAGTCAGTTAAATATTAGATGCTCAGTGGAGGATGATTTTATTGTTATTTAACCATTGTCCACCTCAGCAGTTTGTTGGGAGAGGAGAGTTTTAATATTGCTACTATTTTACAGGATACAAACATACAAAACATGTATGAGACATTTAAGCCATTTCCCCTGTATTTAGGATAATCCCTTTATAGTCCCTTTAAACCTTTTAGTCACTCAGATTTTTTAAAGAGCACATTTTCAATCTTTAGGTTATTTAGCACTTCCTCAGAGATTTCCTGAACTCAAAAGGAATGCCAGCATTTTACTAATAACCTTCAGATGTTCTAGATGCTGGAATATGATTTTTATTCCCTTCAATAGATGAATAAAAGTCTTTCAAACTCTGAAATGCAAGCACTGCATTAAAAAGGGTTATTAAAGTGACAGTGGTGGCATCACTATGATGTGATCCCGAATAATGTTTTTACATTTTAGTGACCTTGCCATTGAGGCTCACACAAATTTTAAGAGATAAACTTTCAAAATTATAGCTGATGCACAGTTACCCCATACCTTTGTCAGCAACCTGTTAAAGAAGAGGAGTGGCGTGTGTGTGTTCAATCCAGGATCCCTTCATTACTTTACCACCACGAAGTTAACAAACACAAGCAAACCCCAGCGCTGACTAGGATCACTGTGGTCTGTGATTCTTGTTTTTTTTTTTGTTTTTTTTTTACAGCTTTCTGACTGAGACCCAGCAGTCCTGACCCATTTGGCTGCAGGGAACACACTGTTCCAGCCCCGACAGCTCCTGCAACCCAAACAGAACTACTCCAACCAAAGCTTAGCTCTAAGGTCATGGCTGCAAAGCCCTGTATACCCTACATTTGCATACACATGAATGCACAAAGCAAACAGACAGGAGCAGGTTCCTATGTGAAGACTGCTTTAGGAACTGCAGTGTGCGAGTGTATATGTGTGGGCACTGACCCGCCAACACATCACCATGGTAACATCCTGATGGCCAGCACATATTACTTGATTGGCTTTTACAGTGTGGTAAACCTCATGCCCCTTCCCTTTTGCTGATGCCGTGTCTGCTGAGAGAGAGCATGTATATGTGTGTGTGTGTGTGTGTGTGTGTGTGTGTGTGTGTGTGTGTGTGTGTGTGTGTGTGTGTGTGTGTGTGTGTGTCTCAGTATGTGAGAGCTTGTGAACTGGAAAAGACGGTGATTATGAAACTAAACAAAGCAGTGCCCTTTCTGGATCCACCAAATGCCACAACACACAGCCTGTGCAGAGGTTGATAGAGAAATGGGGATGATCCTTCAAATGCCTTAAATTGTGACCAGTCATAGGATACTAGAGGGACTGAAAAGATGCTAAGTACTGAGAAGTGAACTATTAAAACCAAAGGAAATGTGCAACCTTTCCCTCTGCAATCATACAGACAAATTTCCAGCACAATATTAAACATTTTACCTGTGTTATTCGCACTGTTACCCTAAAGAATATACTGAACATATGTATATATGCACAGATTCAAGACTCAGTACTTTACTGACATCCAACTAACTTGTAAGGAATTTTCTTTTGTAGCCTCATGACAGAACAACAAACAAACACAATGCATTATAAGAAATGAGAATAAAATGTTGAGTGCTTCAGAAGGCAGTAAATTAAAAGAAAGTAAGAAAGAAAATCTTATAAAATGAAAATGAAAATGTCAAGTGCCAGCACTTTGCATTAAGTTACTGCTGCGCAATTTAGGTGCCCGGAGGACTGGATTGATGGATGAATGTGAGGAAGGAGGAGGGAGTGGGGAGTGGGGAGGAACCATGCTGTGCAGATGGTGCCAGAAACAGAAATGGTACATGCTGAATCAGAGGGCACAGTGACTCAGAACCCATTGAAGGACACAACATAAAACAGACACACACATGTTGTCATTTCTGAAGGAGACTATTAGGTTGGCTGTCATCATGTACAAGCCCTGGGGCTGATCAATTGTTCCTGTTTCTGCTCACTATCAATAAACACTCTCTTTCTCACAGTAAGAAAATGATGCTTCACACGGTGTACAGTGGAGTATATGTCAAGCTATCTAACCTGTTTCATGAGGAACAAGCTTGGCTTTTTGCAAAGCAGTTTTAACCTTGGTGAACTGGTTTTGTTAACTTCCACCTAACTCACTTACGTACAGCTCAAAAAATTGTACACTTAGAGGCAGATTATATGCTGTGCCTAAATAAAGGGTCTGTTTTTGTTCACTGAGCTCATTCCACAGGCTGCATTTTGGGTCCTTTATTCACAACACATGACAAATCAGATCATAAGCACTAGTAAAATATAACCACCATGTGGACTTTGCTTTTGAAGCTTCATCATCTCTAGATGTCACAAGTGATTTGTGGATCTGACTGCAAAATCAAAGCAACATGTTAGTCAAGCCCTATAAGCATTCCCTATTTTATGACCTATTTTACTCTTACAATAATTTACATAATGAATATTATATTTTAAATAAGTCTTGGAACTAGTGGTTGAGACCTTGATACTGAAATATTGTGCAAGCTTCTTTTGAATGTTTATTGGATGGTGGGTTATCATTTTACTAGGAGGCTCTTCTAATTCAGCTAAATTATTCTAATGCATTTACACAGCAGTAGCTCAAATTAATATCAGTAAGGTGTTTTTCAAGCAAGCACCCTTTCCAACTATAAGCTTTGGGAATCAATTTAAGAAAAACTGCAAATACCAGCAGTGGAAGTAAGGTTTTTCACAGTGATTCCCACTTCAAACCACCTTTACTTTGAGTCAATGGAATACAAGTACCTAGTCACTGCCTTACAATTATGTATAAGTGCATGATTGGCAAGGTGGAGGTTTTAGGACAGACAGAGGTTAGGGAATCCCCAGGAAGAGATGCAAAAAGCTGCAAATGCAAGTGTGTCTGCTTCTCTGCACATCCCATCACCACCAGGACTCTGCCGAAGAGGACTTTGAAAATGGGTCAGTAAACAGGTGACTGTAGAATCCATATCTGTTCCCTTTTTAGCTTCCCACTTTCAAGTTAGAAATATAATAGTCATATTCTAGGATATTTTTCAATTTTTAGCCAAAATTACTGCATTGGGATCATCCTTTATTAAGTCTTCATTCTTTACCAGAAAGTTGAATACAGTCATCCAGAGAAAAATCTTTGGTATAAGTTGTTTAAGTATGACATTTGAAAACTCTATCTCACTTCCTCTTTGAGGAATTGTGAACCAACTCGTGGTCCTCCATAAATATTTGAGAGGCACACATTAGTTCACCAGCTGCACAGAGAAATGAAAATAAAGCACTTAAATCCGTGCTCTTACCCATTTTATTAAAAAGCTGTCTTTAGGACTGAAGAGAAATGAGAAATGTCCTGAAAGACAGGAGAGGTGAGTGATGGAGTCACCGTGCCACCCCCACAATTCAAGCTGATGATGGCAAGGATGCACTGGGATAAAGGGAGGGATGAAGAGAGAAACAAAGCAGTGGCGTAACAAGGATGAATGAATGAGGCCATCGCTGTTTGCATTGCTTTGCATTTCCTAATGGTGGGTAACATTCACAGTCTTTCTTCCTTAAACCCGTCTTAGCGTTGCCACTCTGGATCGGGTTGAGTTTGCGTGAATAAAGTCTGGGTTGTGCTGTCAAACAATCTAACACTAGGCTCAGGATTGATGTGCACATCTCACGTCATCAGTGGCTGAAGAAAATCTGCTGAGTCCTTCGCAGCCATAGAGCTGACAATGCAAATTCAAAACTAAATAATGGTCATAAAATGCAAACAGCAGAGTGGCTATATCAGAAGCAGCTGACTGCTCACCACATCAGTGCAGGAATAAGGTCTACAAATAGTAATGAATGTGAGACGAACCATATTGCTGTCTGACACTGCTCCATGAAATACCAGAGGCAATGACAGAAAGTAATAAAGAGTGAGCAAGAAAAATAGACATGTCGAAAGCTCAAGGCCTACAGCATGAAGCAAGGAGAAAAGCAAAGCTCAGCATGTATGTACATGTGTTTGTTTGTATGTGTGTTCATGCATGCATATGCAGGATGAGGATATGGTGTGTTAAGCACAGCCACTGAGCTTTTAATGGTATATCATAAATAAACCAGTAAGGTAGAGCTTTCTGTTGCTGTGCAGCTGCTACAGCCCACTTAACCAACTGAAAAACAGATCTACTGCTTCCTAAATGCAACTATGGGTAGCTACATGGTGCTCGTGATCCTTATGCATTTAAAAAGTCTGTTCCAAATGGACACAAACAGGAGACGGAGAGAGGACAAAGTAACTGTTTTTTTCAGGACAGAATGAGCATATTAAGATCTCCTTCCCACACTCATATCAAGGCCAGAGCAAAGCCATGTGTTCATAGTCGCATGCAGACATAAGAATTTGCACCCACACAGAAAACCCAGTAAAGGTGGTGGACTAGGCTCCATAACATTGGACTAATGAGGTCCATGAGGAGGAGCACTTACACACAGATAATATTGTATTCTATGATTCAGACTGAATACAATTAAATGCTTTGCCCTCTCCGAGATCCTGCGTCTGCTTGCTGCGCACCTCTGTTTAGCTCTTTGCTTCAGTCTGTCTCTACTCTCTCTGGTAGCTCTTATTTTTATTTATTTATTCTACCAAGGGGCCTGCGAGGTGGGCAGCATGCCAGGCTACACACCACTGCAATCAAACTGTCTTGAGAAACAGTGGGGGTGAGATACTGTTTCAACTGCAATTAGTATTCAGTAGATTGGGCATGTTTTAAACAAGTAGTGTGTTAAATGAAAGCCTGTGTGTGTGTGGTCAGTGGGCAAAGACTGTTTTTTGTGAGTGTTAGGAAGTGTCATTAAGATGACACTTTGTTTGACATCCATTCATCAAGAATGCAGTAAGTTTTAGTCTGTGGTGGTTAGCGTCACCACTTATGCAACAGTAGGCTAGTTGCTGCCTTTTTTACACCTTTAATGCACTTCCACCCTCTCTCAATCCTACCAACAGGAAAGCCTGAAAATCTGTGAAAGACACACACACACACACACACACACACACACACACACACACACACACACACACACACACACACACACACACACACACACACACACACACACGCAGAAGAGGAGAGCAGAAAACAGCCCAAATTTACATTTAGGACAGTGCTGGAGGGGCAAACAAGCTTCTCCATCTGCCCTGCCTGGGCTGTACCAAGTGGCTTCCAACAATAACACATTTGCTTTTGCACACAAATCCAATAGCAGAGAGGGAAGAATACTGGGGATGTGCTTACAGTAGGATACAGCATAAAGACCACATAGAGAAAGGCACGCTGAAGTGTGACCTTTGGGTTTAGATTTGCAGTTCAGTTATGAGGCACAAGAAATATGCAACACATAAAACTTAAAAATCCATACAGAAAACATGCAAGAGCTCCAACAATCTTTGAATAAATTTTGCAGGATGAGAGAAACAAATCAACAATCAAAACATTTTGATTCCAGTCGCTGATATTCCAATTTTGGGTGATTGACAAGGAGCTGCCTTTGTGAATATTTGATGATTCTGCACTGCTTTTGTACATGTTGATGTAATCTGAGGACCAGCTTGAGTCTTCTTATGTGTACGAGCATCCGGGGATGCAGAGTTGCTGGAGTTAGCTCCTGCTTTTTCATTTAGTGGGATGTAGTAGTTTGACAGTCTGGCTTCCCAAGAGAGAAACAACATATGACAAGTTGCATGAAGATGAGAGACACGAAAATGCTCTGAAGAAAGCAAGAGAACTAAAGCGGGACTGAGGGGTGCAGGAGCTAAAAGAAACAGCACAACAAGCACAGGACTGTAACGACACAGGGACGAACACAGAAACATACGGAGGAGAAAGCAGTCGACGACAAATACACATGAGCACAGATGTCAGACTAAGGAAGGGTTGGCAGCAGAGGGAACAGCATGACATGATTAATGGCAGGATATGGTATCCTCCACCATCTTACATCCGCTTTGCTGTTCTCTAGTCATGCTCTGTGCATGACTGCAGATAGCAGAGGGATGTGCAGGCCTGTAGAGAGCCATGATAACTGTCATTAACTGGGAGTGAGCACCCAGGAGGACCACCATGGATCTGCATTATAGGCCTGCCATGTCCATCCCCTGACAGTCCAAGCAAGGGCACACTATTGACAAAAAAGGGTTTGGATATCAACTCTGCTCATGACAGACAGATCTTTTAAGACTGAACAATTACAAGACCAGGGCACTGAATGTAAAAGTGTTAGCTGCAACATTTAACATTAATAATTCATATCTTTGAGACATTATTATGATTTATGTGCAGCCCATTACAGAGGAGACTAGCAGCCTCTGCTGGCCTTTACCCTGCATTTTATAGTGTGCGCTGCTGGGTGAGATTCTGAAGGAAATCTGCTGAATTTGGGTAATTATTATGCAGCATAAAAGAATCAAAGCTGTTCACAGTTTATTATTAACTAGGAAACAGAGTTGCATGAATGAATGGGATGAAAATATGCTTACCCTCTTGAGTCCACTAGAGTAGGAAACTTGACAGAGCATTCTGTGATGCATTACCAAACACACACATATATTCATGCACAGAGATTTTATCGTGTTATATGACTGAGATAAATGAACAGATAGTGTCATGATAGAACAACATGAACCCCTCTATACAACACATATGTATAAATACCCATATTTGTGCTTAGTGATACAAAAAAAACACAAACACAAATTTTAGCACATATAAAAGTAACATGCAGCTTTCATAAGATGACCTACAAGGATTGATGTGGATACTCAACTAAAGATTTTCCTCACCATTTACATTAAGAGAATATAATCTATATTTAATTACTACCTCTAACAGCTCTGGATTCAACACGAGTTTGAGTTCTACTTAAAATGGCCACTTAATGTTTTGCTATTGGCTTCGCAGTAATGAATATATAGATGTAATCATTTGGTGCCTTAGTGAGTGGTTACAATCTAACCATTTCTGTATCACTGCTGTCTAGGCTGTAAGTATGAAAAGGAAGGATGGATGTAAACAGGAATCAATGCCTTTAAAAAAAAAAAAACCTTGATATTCAGATCACCATTGCTTTATATACAAAAAAGATGTATGAGATCAATTCTATTTTGTGTCCCCTATGCAAAGGCTGTGTCTGTAAAGTTAAACAAAAGCTATGAGAATTATCATTCTACATAAAGTAATAACTATACTAATTGTACTGCAATAGCCTTTATTAATATAGACAGAAAATATTAATATAGAGAGAATATAATAGTCTTTCCCCTAAACTGTATAAAAATGACATAAATCAAGTCACACAACTTTTACAGCTACTGAATTGTATGAAGTATCATCAGTGACAGAGCTGTGTGCATACACACCTGACAGAACACAGCTCTGCACTCACATTACACCACACTTTTTCAAGCCTCAGGCTGATAGACAGATTTAATGCATGTGCAAACCATGCACTCTAGACAACATTTCAGCCAGTCTTATGATGTATATACAAAAGAAGTGTGTGCCTGTGTGTGTGTGTGCGTTTGTGTGTGTGTGCGCAAAAAAAAAGAAGCTGAAATGCAAATATTCCTGAGCAAAACAAGTTAGTATGATGCACTTCCATGTTTGTCTGTTTCCTGATGCTACTGTTAAACACATACCCCCTCTCTGACCCAAATGCAGAAAATACACATATGCACACTTTCCAACCGAATGCCTTCTGCTTCTCAAACCAGCAGCTGTCCATTTGTCATCCTATCATAAGGCAATCCTAAAATTTGACTGCATATCAACCTTGCTTTTTAATTAGCTCCATTCAGTTACTGTGTGAGATGTTGCTAAATTGCCATCAGTGTGATCTGACATTTACACAGCCGAATGTAACACTCTCTAAGATAAACAACTACGCAACTGGAGACACAAAGCTTTAAACAACTGTGGCACACCACATCATCGCACAGAGAGCACATAGAGAAGACATAGATGGTTCCCCTTAACTGCTTAAATCCACTTCATTCTTATTCTAGTTCCCCCAGGGGAGGACTTATGTAACCAAAGTGCTTGGTGCTACACATGAAGAGATGAATAATCAAATAGTCTGTGGTGGCTGGCTTGTACTGACCAAGTCAGTGGGAGGAGCTTTTAGAGCAAGTACAGATACCATTTTAAACATCTTTTCTCTCTGTCATCACCCGTGCCTTGGTTACAGCCTGCTTTGGTGTGCCCATTTGTATGTGGGGACATGTGAAAGCCTTCCTGCATGTGGAACATGCATGCCAAGTTATGTTGTAGAGCACGGTAGTGACAGAAAATGTGTGTGCTACTATCTGTAACATGCACACTTGATGCCACTGCCACCTCCAGGCACTAGGGGTGAGTGCTGAAAGACAGCCTCCCACGGTGCTGCATTGCCAGTTTGTTGGTGTATGGGTGCTTCCTTTTAGGTCAATCCATTGTCTTTTTGCAGTGACAGTGAAGCGCTGCATATTTAGTCTGAACATAGGATGCTACCAGGTTTAAACACACACACACACACACACACACACACACACCACACACACACACACACACACACACACACACACACACACACACACACACACACACACACACACACAACACACAAGGGCAATGCACATCTGCTTCCTCTCCTGATGGGAGCGCTCTCCGTGGTGCTGAAGCAATAGTAGGCCAGGTGTTGGCTGCAGTTGTCATTGGTGCAGAAAGCCACAAACTACTGCATGCGTCCAGGGGTTACTTTACCCCTGGCCGCACAGACCAAACCCCAGCCTAGTTATGTGGGCTGATGAAGGGCTGATGAAGTCAATCCTGCTATGGTGTGTCTGTCTTGGCTGATGACTTATATAATGCCAGCCAGTGTGACAGCTGACTGGGCTCCATGGTTGTTTTCCTCTGCCTGGATGTGTGTTTTTGAACATGTGTGACTGTTTGTGTGAAAGTGTGCAAAGGTAGAGCACACCATGTTCTTACACAGCCTGGGGCGTGGAGAGGAAGTGCAGCTGTGGAGGTTGGCTTGAGGGGTGCTGCAGTTCAAACGCTATCTGAATTTGAGCTTTGATGTCAAATCAACCAAGTGTTTGTGCGCATGAGTGTGCGTGCAAAATGCAAAACTGGATTACGCTGTTAAAATGGTCAGTTTGCAAAGCCCAAAATGGTGGAATAATGAAGAATCTGACATTTTTATCCTTCCATCAGCTTGCATGTATAATTATAGTTTTGTGTTATGTGTTAAATTGTTGTGTGTGCATAATGTTAGTCTGTTTTACTAATCTACAAATAGCATATTCAGCGACTACAGCTAATTCCTCTTTGAGTATGTCCCTCCCCTTTAAGGGTCTCCAGCATTTCTCTGTCCTTAGCGCTGGCTGGAGAAATGATTGGTTCCTTTTAAAACACACCCCCTCCATCTCCTAGGCAACATTGATTCTCAGTCCAATTACTAGAAAGGAATCAGATCGCTGGTGAGGGCCTGCTCTCATGAGAACTATAGATCATTATGACAGGAGTGACAATCCAGACCCCATACTTAATTCCAGCTATATACAAGGCACATGCACAGTCCCACTCATGCCGCACCCAATGCACCTAAAATGAGCTGAATTCTTTATACATGTGAAGCATTGAAAGTGTCAGTGAGGCTTTTCAATCTGCCACTTTAAGCTGAAGAAAGAGACCATACTTCACTGAATAATCCTGATGTGGAATGTTTCAAAAACCTGTGTTCTCCTCTAGGAAGGAAATACAGAAGCAGCAACATTATAGATGGCCCAGAAGAGCTTCAGTTAGCAGGCGTTTACACGTAATTTAATTGGGAGCTATTTATCATTTTTTTCAAATTAAAAGAACACACTCTTTGATTTGTTTGTATCATATTGCACTCCACACACCCAGGAATATCCAGACCAGCACCCAGCACTTGTTTTCCAAGTATGTAAAAGCTAAACTAATGTCTGTTTCCTCTTTGGGGCTTGATCAGGACGACCGTGATAGTAAAACGAGTTATCTACCCATTCTGTCATCTAATCTGAATTTACTGCACCTTTATCAATCATACATGACAGCTGATATTTTGACTGTATTTTCCAGTGAAAAATGACTTCACATTTGTGGAGAGTCAAAAGTGTCCCTTTCCGCAGTTCTTAATGTAATGTTAATCTAAGCCACGGAAACTTTCTAAATGCAAAAGGAGAGCATACGTCCTTCATATATAACCTGATTTTAAAGTGAAGCCCCTTTTTTGTGCTACATTCTGACTCCACAAGAGAGATTAGAGACAGCAAATGAGACATGGAGAGAGTCACAGGAAGGTAGAGGAGGGAGGAATAATTGGACAAAAAAGGATCAGGGATCACTGAAAGTGTGCAGTGTTGGAGGACAGATAGAGCCTGAAACTTGAGAGCCACTGTGCTCTGTGCTGTCATTTGTATGCTCAGCACACTGCACCCAGTGCAGGGACTCTCTTAGTCCTGTTTACATTTGTACACAGTTATTTATTCTGCTCTAATTCAACCTCTGTCATCCTGTGTGAGGGCTTGACTTCCTGCTCAGTTGTCCTGAAACACTGCAGCAGCACATGGGCTCACCTTTGCCAAGGATCCCGTCACTTGACATGCTGAGGACGAATAAATGCTGCATCCAAATGAGCACCAAGAACTGCAACCTCAAACAGCAGAACCATGCATATCTGTAATGTATTAGTCAGCAAGCACGCACACACCCTGATCATAGCACACACATACAGTACATGCATGCACAGTCAGCTGCAGGGATGTATGTATAGGACTATGCAGGTTCAGTGCAGGTATAACTTTTAACCCTCTTGTCACCAAGCTATAATAGGGCCTGACAGTAGGTAAAACATCCATATCTAAGCTATTAAGGTTCAGGCTCATTGTGTTTTTTTTCACGATATTAGTGGCATATCGTCAGCGCTACTGCTGGTCTTTAAGAAAATTGTATGTTCATATGATATGGCATATTACACCGAACAGTGATCACTCAACCAAATCATAAAAAAAAAAACACATAAATAACGAGCAGCTCTGCAGTAAATAGATAAATACCCTTATTAGAAATAAGAATTTCTTCCGTCTGACCCTTACCTGTATCGAAGTGAGAACTGAAGGCAAAACTGGGATTGAAAAAAGCCGAAGACATGACAATTACATGTAGAGGAAAGACCATCCTCCTCGTCGCGTTTCAGAAGACAGCAAATGCCTAACCGAAAACAAGGGTCAAAAAATAAATGCCTGACTCAGGTGCCTGTGTAATTTAAGCAGCCTAACCTCTAATAGAAGCAATAATGCGCAGCATTTTATTCTAGCACACCTCATGGAGAGCCCTCCGAAAATCCTGCTTCACCTTCAGCTCGAACAGACCTGGAGACAGATGTTGACAGTCGTTTCCATTTGACCACATCTGTGTGTTTACTTTTTTGACACTAAAATCATTCCACGCGCCTCCTTTCTTTTGGCTGTTTTTTTTTTTTGTTTTTTTTTTCTCTAACAGAATCAGTGCACCTACTCGGTCACCGGGTGAAACGCTTCTGTTATTTACACAGATTTTATACACTGTAAAATCTTGACTGCTCCAAACATTTGGAAATATCCCATGTGTGTTTCTTTCAGAATCAAACCCCGTAAACGCCCCGCCTTCTACTTCATGTAACATGCCAATTAATGGCAGAGCAGCTGATATGGTTTTAAAAAGATGCGACGGAGAGCGACGCGCATTTGCGATTCAGCTTCGGTAGAGAAAGGCTGAGCGACATCTTGCACCAGTGTCAAGTGAAGCGGTTTATAGAAGTACATCCGTTTCAGACTTTCAGAATAACAACTCAATCACACAGTTTCTCTGAAAGACTTATTTTTACTTTTATTTTAATTGCAGAATCAACTCGACTTCAGTAGTGTTCCGGGGTTCTCTGCCGCTCTTGACGCAGTCGTTTCTTAAATAAAAATGCTGGTAGAGCAAGCGCGCGCCTGTTCGCGCACAGCTTTGTAGCACTGAGTCATTAGCAGCACTAAATATCTGAAAACGTTTTAACCTCATTTGAAGTCACTTGCATCACTTTACACCCTATTTTGATATCTCACAAATTGTTTCCAGGAGCAGGAAAAGAAACAGACTGACCATCCCACAAATCGAGATCGATTTAAAGGGCATGGTGTGGCGATCCGGGTTAACTGGGCCAGTACCTCAGTCTGTCATGATTAGGGTCTGTCACTGTTTGATCAGTGCTGGCAGTGGAAGTCACAGTCTGTAAAGTATTATTATTATTATCATTTACTAAATTTCGTGAAAGTAGCAAATGAATATTGAGTCTGGATTCCGTGGAGCTTCAGATTTGTGCTTGTTCGGGATTATTTATTTATTTATTTTTGTAAATTTGTCACACTTAAATGTTTCAGATGATCAAACAAATTTGAGTATTAGAGAAAGATAAACCGTGGAAACACAAAATGTAGCTTTTAAATGATCATTTCATTTATTAATCTAAAATATAAACCTATCTGTCCCTGTAGGAAAGTAACTGTTTAAGGTCATGCCAAACTGATTTAAGTCTGGACTTTGACTAGGTCACTCCAAAACTTTTTTTTTTTTTTTCTTGGAATAATTTTGGTTGGCCGGGCACTCCAGGGAAGGTTCACCGTTGTTCCAGGTTCTCTTCATTTGTGGATAATGACTCTCACCGTGGTTCGCTGGAGTCCCAAAGCCTCAGGAATGGCTTTGTAACCAATAATTCAGAAAGAAAGGCGGCATGTACCTTAGCGCCTCATTCTCTCTGTCACCACCAGGTGGCAAAGCGCAAACGCCACTGCATGTGAAAAAGATTTATTGATGCTTTATTTCTCGTTGTTAGTTGTTTCAAGCAGAGCGACACTTTAGTAAACTGCCCTGATTATCTTAAGCAGCAAAATAAAAACAGACCATTGGTACAATGCAATTTCACAATATATTTTGGTCAATTTGTGGCACTTTCTTTAAATTTCATCTTCCTCCTCCTCTTCTTCTTCTTCTTTCATTATTATTCTGCTATAATTATGTTTTTTAGGCACTACTGGATTGCAGTATATTAGGGGGGAAATTGTCAGTAGATTGTGTTGTTATTCTCCTGAAAGTACACTAGAGAGCAGCACTTTACTAATATAGTGAGGTAACTTTTGATGCAACCCCTGGGCTTCTGGGCAATAGTTGTCTCCTTTTTTATTCATTATCTTTGTGCTTTGCTTGCTCCTGCAGTTGCTGATTTGAGGGTGATTAGATGAATGAGTTATGCCTGGGCCCAGTGTGTTCTACTTTAGAAGCTCCCTACTTGCTGCCCTCTCTCCATGTCTTGAGAGAGAAGACTCTCCTCTGCCTGGCTCTGCTGCAGCATGCTCTTTCAAATCAGTTATCTTCAGTCCAATCCAGGTTTATTTATACAGTGTCAAATCACAACAACAGTCAGCTCAAGGTACTTTCTACTGTAAGCTAACCACCCTACAGCATCTGGGAGAAGACTTCCAACAATCAACAAAACCTCTATGAACAAAAACTTTGCAATGGTGGGGAGGGAAAAACTCCCTCTTTAACTGGAAGAAACATCCAGCCAAACCAGGCCCAGGAAGAGAGAGACAGGACAAAACACAAACTATGGGGGAGCGCAAACAAAATGTTATGACATGCTTCTGAGGTATATAAACATAGGAAATGAAAAGAGGTGAGTAGAGAAGGAATGCTCAGTGTACCATAGTGTATCACATGAAGTCACACAGCAGTCTGGGCCTATAGCAGCATAAAGGTTCAGGTTCAGGCTCACTTAATCCAGTTCTAACTATATGCTTTATCCAAAAAAAAAGTTTTGAGTCTAATCTTAAAAGTAGGATTCTGCTGAATCCAAACTGGGAGCTGATTCCACAGGTGAGGAGCCTGATAGCTGAAGGCTCTGCATCTTGGGAACTACAAGTAATCCTGCACCTTTTTTTCCTTTTTTTTTTTGCAAAAAAAGTGAAGTGCTCTGCTAAGATAATAGAACATTGTGGCCTGTGATACACATCCTTTTTATTAGGGATACACTGATCATATTTAAAATTATATATTAATTAATGATAAGATGTCTTTGAACAGTCATCTGCTTGTCTGATTGTCCAATATTCTCCTTTTTTCTAAAGATTTACAAACTGTCATTAAAAACACTGGCACATCATCAGTTCTGATTCAACTCTTAAATGTTTTAACGCAACACTCCGCATAGTCTATAAAAGACCATCTAATTTAAAAAAATGATTTAGTGAGCGCTTGTCCTCTGATTTCTAAACCCTCTCATTTCTTAAACTCAATCCCATCTGGCAATTACCATTGTGGACATCGCACAAAGTGTAACTTTACTCATAAAACCAAAACTTTCAACCATCCTCGGTCAGGTAAAGTTTTCAACATCAGAGGCGTTGTTACATGCCAGACTAGTAATGTTATCTATCTGCTTAAATGTCCATGCAGTCTGGCTTATGTAGGTAAAACCACTAGACCATTAATAATCCGACTGTCTGAACATCGTTCAAATATTCGGAATCACGATACAAAAAATTCTGTTGCTATTCATTTTATGCAAGCCTCACATAATGTCTCTGCCCTTCACTACTGCAAGACTGAAGTTAAACCACAATGTCGTGGTGATGATGTTAATTCTCTTCTATTGAAGAGAGAAGCCTTTTGGATTTATACCTTAAACACATGGCACATGGTGGACTGAATGAAGATTTTGATTTGAGACCCTTTCTATAATCGTGTTGATTGGGTTTATATGGGTCTTTTTGCCATTATTATTCCTTGATTTTCTCTTTGTAATATGTCTTATATCTCTTTGTATATTTCCTATATTTTTCTAATATTGATATTACAATTTTTCCATATTGCATTTCTATATGCACTGTTTTTACATTTGTATTATATTTCTGCCTATATACAATTGTCTTTTAGACTTGCAGGTTACTCGTTAAGGTTTGTCACTATAGTCTATCTCACCTGTAGTATTATTCCTTTTATATACTTATATATCTTACATGATTTGATTTATGCTTTTGCTTTTTCCATGTTTGTATATAATCATATGAATTTCTTACAGTATTTTATAATACCACTGCTCAGACTCCTTACCTGATTGTTTATTGCATTCATGTGTTTTATTGGATGCTGCTGTTTTTCGTTTCTATTTTTTTCCTTTTTTGGGCCGTAGACACCCTCAAACACCCTGTCAAATGGGCGCATATGAATAACGTATTTCCTGTAAATTGTTAAGTCTGAAGAAGGGCAGCTGTAGCTCAAAACTTTACATCATTGAAGGTTTTTGTGTTAAACTTTTTTTATTCAGGAGCTCCATTTTGGTGTGCGGACTTCCTTTTGGCTTTGTACATGTTTGTTCCAGCATCCTTTTTGATCACTTTGGATTGTGCGTGTCTTCATCACTTTAGATATAATCATGTTTCACTCGCTGGCAGAGTTGCCCTTAACATAAATTCACAGTTATATTTACTAAAGAGCACACAGAGGAGGAGAATTTAACTGTAACCTTGTAACTTTTTAAAATGTTTTGTCTTATCAATTAATTAATCAAATAATTAAATCATGGCAATGCATGCTATGCCATATTTGCACACTAGAGAGCATCATTTCATAATTCTGCCTCAGTACAGAGAGGAACAAGAGTCACTGATTTAACGTATGTGTTGTCAACTTTAAACAAAATCTTCACACTCAGTTAGTGAAGCATCACCTCTCCACTCCTCCCTCTCTTCCTTCCCAGGATGCGCCTGCAGGTCTCAGTATCTCATTTATAACTTTAAGAAGAATCAGCTCTCTGTACAATGAGATGAAACACCGCCTGACTGGAAATGTTTTAGTTACTTTTATTTGGTCGTTCATAGACAGTTAGCTGAATAGTGTTTCATTTTGACTAAACACAAATGAATCAGTACACTGAGAGATAAAGCTGAAATTATCTACTTGATGTTCAGAAATTTTTAAATCCAACTATGATTCTTTCAAAAAGTGCTTAATACACCAGAAATTTTGTCTCATTTTGGATGTGAAGACAGTAACCAGCCTACAACGAGAAGAAAAAGTAAATATAAAAAGATAAAAGCTGTAAGATGATGATGTTTTAATAGGATGACACATGAGAAATCACTAACACAAATGATTCTAAACACAGACATGAAAAAAAAATAAACAAAAGAAAAAACAACAAAACCAAAGAAAACAAGGTAAAAAACAAACACAGAAAGAAAACAAGAACAAAAAACAAATCCAAAGCTCCTCCTCCTCCTGCTCGTGGTTTTAAATTGCTCTTCTGGCACCTTCACTCCAATCAGTTCTTTGCTGACATGGAGAACATGCTGGTGACTCTCTGTGCTCTCATCACTGCTCTAACATGTAAACACTTACTTACACTTTTATAGGAGACACAGTGTAGATTATACCTCATGTTAGATTTAAATGTCAGTGTGTTTCTCTTGACTCCATGTCTTCTTGTTGTCTGCAGGTGTGAGTGGTGTGACGGTGGTGACACAGAAACCTGTTGTATCAGTGAGGAGAGGAGAGACAGTCACCATAGACTGTAACCTGGGGACTGTTGAAAACTATGCTGCTGCTTGGCATAAACAGATTCCAGGAGGAGCTCCTCAGCATGTGGTGAGGATGTATCATAGCTGGAGTTCTCCAGAATATGGCTCTGGGTTCTCGTCTCCAAAATTCACATCAACCTATCAGTCAAGAACAGATTATCGTTTAATTATCAACAATGTGGAGGAGGGAGACTCTGCAGTCTATTACTGTCAGACATGGGACGGCTCTGCTAATAGTGGAGTATCACAGTGATTTACACTGTGACAAAAACCTCCTCACTGATACTTCTGCTTTTTCAGACTGTCACACATGCTGATAACAGGCCCATATAAACAAGATCACTGTAACCCCACCACCTTCAAATGGTGTGTTATTAAAGACTGAATTGCTTGTTTTGATTTAATTTAACACTCATCATTGAAAATTATGAAAAAGAAAGAAAAAATGCACATCTGATTCAGTCACAACAACTCAAATTAACATACACACTTAAGGCTGACCAAAACACAATACTGTATGTTTCAACATGTTAGCCTTAAGTAATGGAAATTGGATAGACACTAGTTTCAGTTATTAAATAGTGATGACGTTATATCCAGCATGAAACATGACAATAATCATAGTACACTAATCCTTTTTACTGTTTCACAATAAAGATAATACAAAGCTTAAAAAAAGTTCTTCATATGTAGGTAAAACAAACTAAGTCAAAGTTTGGATTAATCAAAAACACGTCTGTAAGATATGAACATGTGTGATGTGAATTTGAATGAAAGCAATTCTGCTGAATCTTCTCTTATTTGGGATTTCTTCTATCCAGTGTCATTAAAAATTCACATTTTGGGATAAAAACCTTTCACACAGTTTCTCTAGGTCAAAAAAATGCAGGAAGTGGTTTTACGAAACCTGCTGTATCAGTGAGGAGTGATTATGGGGAAGACACGCGGGAAATAGCGACAGGCCGGGACTCAAGCCTGTGCCACCCACACCGAACACGGCATATGTATATGGTCACCTGCTCAACCTCTGAGCCACCCCGGCGCCCCGATGAGTTCCTTCTTTTGTCCTGAGCTTTTATTATGGCTCAAGTTCTCGATATTATTGCTCTGCCCAGATGAAAACCCAGCTGGGTTTTCATCTTCATCTTTCATCTTCAAAACAAAATCAAATATACTCATCAGTTAATGTCAGATTGTAGTTTGATCATCAACAGTGTGGAGGAAAGAGACTCAGCAGTCTATTACTGTGATACATGGGATGGCTGTGTTGATGTGACAAAAACCTCTTCACTATACTTCCGGTTTTTGACACTCTTCCACATGCAGATAACAGAGCCATCAACTAACTCCACCACCAACAGTGATCAAGCTTATTAAAACTGATGTGATCTTTTTTGGATTCAGGGTAACATTCATGCACGCCTCATTCATCCACTCCTTTTCATTCTTAAACAAAGCTTGAATAGACAGTAGTTTCAATGCCGGTATTGAGATAACTGTTACATTCCACTTACAGTAAAACTGATAGATTACATAAATCCTATTTATTTTTTCATCGTATGGTTAACTTATAGGTAGTTTTAAAAAGTTTGATATGTGGACTTAAGAAAGAAAATACAGACACGTGAGGATAAGGACATTAGAACTGAGTATTTGTTTTATTCATAAACTGCTTTTTCAAATGCATTGTTTATTTCAGATGTGGCTGTGAAATATGAATATGTGTATGTGTGTTCTTCTGGTTCCATGTATTCCCTTTGAGTCCTAGTTCCCAGTTTGTTTAGCTGCTGACCTGCTCCATGTTTATTTAAGTCTTAGGTTTGCCAGCAAATAAAGCTGAGTTTTAAGTGTATGTCCTGTTTCCTGAGTCCTGAATTGGGGCCCTTTCCTGCCTGCCACACAGCCAGTCCTTGACAGTATCCTTCAGTTAAAGAAAGAAAAACCCACAATGCTCTCTGAAATAACTTGAAACTGACAAAAGTAATAAGAAATAAAAATTTACTGAAAATTAATTAATGAAAATCAGACATTGTTTTCGAATTGTGGTTCAACAGAGTACTTGATGTATTTTTTTTTTTAATTGTCAGTTTCAATTCATTTCTGTGACCACTGTGAGGTTTTCTTTATTAACCAGAAGGGTACCAACAATTTTGTCCACATCTGTGCGTAGATGTATAACCATTATGGGTCATTCTTCTAACTGGCATGTACAGTATTAGTATACTGACACATTACAACCATTGCAGCAGTGTATGGCTCTGTTTAACATATAAAAGAAGGACTTTAAATCTTTTTTTATGACGCAAGGCCAATTTGATACCCGTGAGATCGTGCCTCTTTTGACTGACAAACAGTGGAGCAAAGAGTCCCACATAAAAATAGATGTAGTGTGCCCATCACTCATTCATTCCTACAGTCAGCAAACAGAACGTATTGTTCTTTCTGGCGTGCTGGGTCTCATGAACAAGACCCCCCAGCAAGGTCAAGGGGATGGCACTTTACCCTGCTTGTATACATTCTTGTCCATCTCAGACTGCTGGATTGTCTATAAGAGAGACTATGCTATACTGAACAAGAAGCCAATCTCTCTTAACAGGTCTCACCCATAATGTGAAGCAAGTCAGTATGCCAGACCTTAAAGCTGACTGACCAGCATCCTCTCTTCATCGGTCTCTTCAGTGTGACAGACTGGATGGTGCTACCTCTGTCCAAAGAGTGTGTCGAGGTGGAAATCCCAGATGTGTAACATTCAAGAGCACCAACAGAGCTTTGCAACAGACCACCAGGAATAAAGGAGGTCTAATGCCCCAAACCATGCTGTTGTAGGTGGTTCTGCTGCATTGCCACATATTTGAAGAAGACTTATGGCTTTTGCTGAGGATCTGTAAAATCTTTGTTGCACTGTGTTAAACAATAACTGCATTCTATTGTATAATATTTCTCTTGTGAGTCGATATAATCATGTCTCACTCACTGTCAGAGTTGCCCTTAACATAAATTCAATTATATTTACTAATGAGTACATAGAGGAGGAGAATTTAACTATAACCAAACCACTTTTGAAATATTTTGTCTTATCAATTAATTAATCAAATAATTAAATTGTGACAATGCATGCTATGCCATATTTGCACACTAGAGAGCATCATTTCATAATTCTGCCTCAGTACAGAAAGGAACAAGAGTCACTGATTTAACGTATGTGTTGTCAACTTTAAACTAAATCTTCACACTCAGTTAGTGAAGCATCACCTCTCCACTCCTCCCTCTCTTCCTTCCCAGGATGCACCTGCAGGTCTCAGTATCTCATTTATAACTCTAAGAAGAATCAGCTCTCTGTACAATGAGATGAAACACCGCCTGACTGGAAATGTTTTTAATTACTTTTATTTGGTCATTCATAGACAGTTAGCTGAATAGTGTTTCATTTTGACTAAACACAAATGAATCAGTACACTGAGAGCTAAAGCTGAAATTATCTACTTGATGTTCAGAAATTTTTAAATCCAACTATGATTCTTTCAAAAAGTGCTTAATACACCAGAAATTTTGTCTCATTTTGGATGTGAAGACAGTAACCAGCCTACAACGAGAAGAAAAAGTAAATATAAAAAGATAAAAGCTGTACGATGATGATGTTGTAATAGGATGACACATGAGAAATCACTAACACAAATGATTATAAACACAGACATGAAAAAAACTAAACAAAAGAAAACAAGGTAAAAAACAAACACAGAAAGAAAACAAGAACAAAAACAAATCCAAAGCTCCTCCTCCTCCTGCTCGTGGTTTTAAATTGCTCTTCTGGCACCTTCACTCCAATCAGTTCTTTGCTGACATGGAGAACATGCTGGTGACTCTCTGTGCTCTCATCACTGCTCTAACATGTAAACACTTACTTACACTTTTATAGGCGACACAGTGTAGATTATACCTCATGTTAGATTTAAATGTCAGTGTGTTTCTCTTGACTCCATGTCTTCTTGTTGTCTGCAGGTGTGAGTGGTGTGACGGTGCTGACACAGAAACCTGTTGTATCAGTGAGGAGAGGAGAGACAGCCACCATGGACTGTAACCTGGGGACTGGTACTAATGCTGCTGCTTGGCATAAACAGATTCCAGGAGGAGCTCCTCAGCATGTGGTGAGGATGCATCATAGCTGGAGGTCTCCAAGCTATGGCTCTGGGTTCTCGTCTCCAAAATTCACATCAACCAGTCAGTCAAGAACAGATTATCGTTTGATCATCAACAATGTGGAGGAGGGAGACTCTGCAGTCTATTACTGTAAAACATTGGACAGCTCTGTTAATGAGTACGTACCACAGTGATCTAAATTTAACTTACAGCTTAGAGCAAATAGTCCTTAGAATGCAGCTAAACAACAATACAAAGCTACACTGAAATTAGATCATCTAGATTGAGAACTTGTTTGAAGCTGTTGTTCCACCCACAGTGGTTTTCAGTCATTGTGTAGTGGACAGAGGTGCACACTTTTCTTGGAGTCGCTGAATAGACAACAGCACAGGTCAGTCTGTTCTTTCTGTATGCCAAAGCAGGGAGCTCTGGATGGGAGTGTCTCACAGTGTAAGGGCACTGCAGTTGGTGGTGCTTCACAATAGGATGGCTTTTGATCAATTCATCACTGCTTTAGAGGGCATGTGCGTTATCGTTGACACTGACTGCTCTAAGTATATCCTGAATAATGACTCTGATGGACATGCTATTGATGAGAGAATTAGAAATATTACAAGAATGGTTAACCAATTTAGTTCCCACACATCTGGATTTTCTGACTGGTTATTCTCCCTATTTTCCAAGCTGGGACTCTGCTTTGGTCGGATTATGTGTTCCAGTGTTAATCGTGCCTATGATTCTGGCTTTTTTCTCTTCTGTTTAGTACCATGTTTTAAGTTAATGGTGATGAGACTGATTGATCATTTTATTTTGGGCCACTTGGTTCACAGTACAGTTGACTCCGAGTGACAGCCTCTAAGTGATGGGACCTCAAACCCTGATTGTATTCTATCTTATTTTGAGAATGAAAATATGGATGTGTGAGCATATGGACAGCATAAGACATCATCTATAAGCATTTGTTTCCTTTTTTTCCTTCCTAATTGAATGGGACAATGAGAAACTGTCCATAATTTATTTGCTTTGTGCAGTGTTGTAGTCAAGACCACCTAACCTGAGACTGAGACAAGACCAAGACTTTTAGGGTCTAAGACTGAGTCGAGAGCAAGACCGAGGGAGGGCGAGACCGAGACAAGACCAATTGAGTGATATTTCCAGAGCTGTGGTCTCGACTGGTCTTGAAATAAAATCCATGTTCCTCAGTATGTTCTGACATGGAGCTGGAGTTCTCCATACCATCGCTCTGGGTTCTTGTCTCCAAAATTCTTATCCACTCATCAGTGAACATCAGATTATCATTTGGTCATCAATAATGTGGAGCAGGGAGACTCTGAAATCTGTTGCTTTAAAACATGGGACAACTCCTTTGAGGAGGTATCTCTGTGATTTACACTGTGATAAAAACTTTCTCACTAATTTTGCTTTGTGAGGCTCTATCATTTACATATAATTAAGCCCTAAAGAATATCAGCATAACCATACCACCTAAAAATAATTTATTTTTTAACATTTAAAAACTTTTTAGGTGCATATCAACATTCATTGATAAAATTATAAAATAATATCTTGCCAAATGTTACTTTTAAGAAACAAAATCTTAAAACAAACAACATTGAAAACCTGAATAGTGACAACTGTTTTTATTTTCAGCTGCAGTAAATCTGACAGGAATCAGACCATTTGTTGTTATATCAGCTGAAGATTCAGTTATACACAGTTTAAGAGAAAGAGTCATTCATATGCATCTAAAACAGAGTCAAAATAAAGTGCACCATCAAATTCAGATTATCTCCAGAGAGACAGTCTTCCTTTTAGATCAGCTTGGATTCATCAAAAACACATTTGTAACATCAGCGTTTCCTTTCACTGCTGCTTCTTAATGTTTTTTTTCACACTTTGTGAATTTCTGGAAACTCTTTAATAACTTTTGTAGTTCAGTTCAGCTGTTTGTAGTCAGTTGTTTAGATGACCACAGATGACGGACAAATAAGTCAGAGTGTCATGAGCCCTCAAAAGCTCTAAAATTGACATTTGTGCACACACACACACACACACACACACACACACACACACACACACACACACACACACACACACACACACACACACACACACACACACACACACGAGTTCTCCTGGTTTAATCTACATTATCTATAGGCACTGAATATAACCAATCAGAAATGATGCCTCATTAAGAAGGAAATGAACAAAGTAACCAATCAACAGCCAGAAGGAAAAAAAACAACAACACCTCCTCCTCCTGTTAGTTGTATTTAACAGCTCCTCCAGCATCTGCTGTTCTCACATTCAGTTCTTAGCCCAAACTGACATCATGCTGGTGACTCTCTGCGCTCTCATCACTGCTCTAACATGTAAACAGTCTCATTTATAATATAGACTAGACTGCATTTAATGTTCATCTGTCAGTGTGTTTCTCTTGACTCCATGTCTTTGTGTTGTTTGCAGGTGTGAGTGGTGTGACGTTGCTGACACAGAAACCTGTTGTATCAGTGAGGAGAGGAGAGACAGCCACCATGGACTGTAACCTGGGGACTAGTACTAATATTGCTTGTTGGTACAAACAGATTCCAGGAGGAGTTCCTCAGTTTGTGCTGAGCATGTATCATGGCTGGAGTTCTCCAAGCTATGGCTCTGGGTTCTCTTCTCCAAAATTCACATCCACTCATCAGTCAACATCAGATTATCGTTTAATCATCAGCAATGTGGAGGAGGGAGACTCTGCAGTCTATTACTGTCACACATGGGATAACTCTGCTAAGCAGGACGTATCACAGTGATTTACACTGTGACAAAAACCTCCTCACTATTGCTTCACTATTTGAGTCTCTTTAAAAAGCATACAACAAACAAAAGTGTAAAGCCACCATCTAGATGAATTGCTAATTTTGATTTATTTTGACATTCATCAGTAAAATATAAAAACACAAAGTTCCACAATATGCAATTCTCATTCACCCACAACAACTTAAATTATTATCCAAACCCAGCTGTTTATTCTACCCAGTGTCTTTGTAAGCTCAAATATCTTTCTCTTCTCTATTATTATCCTGCTTACATCTCAGTTAGAAAGTGAGGGACAGTTACACCACACACTGACAACAATTTTTCATCACTGCTGTAACATATAAGATCATCTTCTCATCCCTTCTACAGTTTTGGGACAAAAATAATTCACTTGTGTGTTTTCTGTTTTGTTGGCTGATGTTGATGCAGTGATAGTATTGACACAGATGTCTGCTGTCCAGGGATGACTTTGTAGAGGCGGCCATGGAGCAGTGATTCAGACTGTTACAAAGAGCTGAATAAGAGATATTACAGCTTTTAAGGATTCTGGACAACATTTTACATTTCCAGTCATTTACAGCATTGTTCTGAAATATAAACAGACTGATGAAAGGAATGAGATGTTGACAGTGAAAGTTGGTCTCAACAGGATGTTTCAGTTCCTCTGCCCTCATTAGTGAGAGTCAGGAGGTTTTTGTACAGCCATGAGTACAAACTGAATCACTGTGGTATTTGGACAAGGAACCAAGCTGACTGTGACAAGTAAGTACTTTTTTAACTGAAACAGGAGAGATTTTTATGATAATTTACTGATGATTAACTGTTTATGACTTGATTTCTTATGTTTGACAGTATTTAGGTTTAGAGCAATTTTTGCTGTTGATATGAGAGCTTTGATATCAAACTGAGCTTTGCTTTTTAACAGATTACAACATTTGAAAAGTTCTGAGTATTTATTTACAGCACGTAGAAAGAGATATGGACCAGTTTGAAAAAGATTATTCTTCTTAAATAAAAATATTACTTATTTTGGAGGTTACATGTTTAAGAAAAACTTTATAAATTACAGCCTATTTTATCTTCTCTCAGTAGTTACTTTATTTTACTAACTTAAAAAATCAAGTTTAAGCTCATGTTTTTACATGAATCTGATTTCATTTCAAAACTAATCTATTGTGTCTGAAGTTTGCAATAACTGGCATCATTGATTTTACAGAGATCACAATAACCTGACTGATGTTGTAGGAGATCATTTCAATGCATTTTGGAGTATTTTAATATGGTTAATATTCACATGTTTGAAAAATGCATTTTCTACCACTGTAGACGATATTTCTACTTATTTTGGGAAGTATTATTTGTCCACTTTTCTCATTTTTATTGATTCATTTCCATTATTTCCCTGATTGTCCTTCTATGTATTTTCAGGCTCCAGCCTCCCTGCTCCTGTCCTCACAGTCTTCCCTCCGTCCAGTGCTGAGCTCCAGTCCATCAAAGCCACTCTGGTCTGTCTGTCCAGTCAGTCTGGACCTTTTGCAGATGTGACCTGGTCGGCTGCTGGGAGTCCAGTGAGCAGTGGGATCTCTACCAGCACTGCTGTTCAGAGACCAGACCACACTTTCCAAATCAGCAGCTCTCTGACCATCCAGACATCAGACTGGAACATGGATAAGGTTTACACATGTAAAGTGTCTTTGGGCTCCCAGACTTCAGAGAAAACCATCCAGAAGTCAGGATGTCCCACTGAATAGTAGAGGACCAGAATGAGCATTTAAAATCTGCTTTTTTACTGCTTTCATGTTTGCTAGAATGTTTTCATGTTGGAAATCAGGATAAAACAAAGCTTTAAGCCATGAGTCTGTTTTCTTGTCATTACTGGACAGTATCAGGAATTCATATTTTGCTCTTTTTAACTCAATAAAAAGCAACATGTTTAAAATATTTATGCTCTTCTTTTTTCAGTTTCTTGAATGTTTCACTCATTTTCACACTTTCCACCATTTCCAGTGTATTTTGCTGGATGTATATATGTATTGTTTGAAATGCCATCATTTACATTTTAATACTTATATTAGTGTCATGCTTTGTGCAGCAATCAGAGGACTTAATTTAATTTGTACATGTATTTTTATAGCTTTATATAATTACAAAAATCTTAAACTATTAATTATATAAATCTTCTCTTTCTTTCTTGTTGTTTTCCTCTTTAGAATAGTTTGAAGAACATGTTTTGTTTGTCACAGTATAATATGCAAGAGCTGCACATTAGAGAGCAATGTTTCATAAGCTTAGATGAGCAAACGAAGGTCAAAGTCATAATGAAATGACATGTTGATTCTAACCCTGCATTCATTTGCATCCTCAGTCAGTGAAGCATCACCTCTCTACTTCTGCCTCTCTTCTTTCTCAGGATGCAGCTGCATGAGTGCGTTTATTATTTATAGGTGCATGTAAATGAAGAACTGTCAGCTTTCTGTAAATGAAGAATAAACTCCTCACAGGTGGAAATGTTTTAACAAGACTAATTTGGAAGCACAAATTTATCTCTCTTTAAATACACAACTGAGTTTCATCTGTCAATATTTAGGCGAGATTATCTCTGTTTTTGTCCAAACAGACTAACATATTGATCCATAATAAAAACTGGGAAAGATTAAAGCATACATAACAAATCTGCAGGACATGGAAAAGTAACCAACCAACAATAAACTTCAGGACCACAATTTTAAATATTTAGAGGAGAGGAGGGAGACATCACTAACAGCAATAATTACAAATATAAAACAACATTACCCTCTACTGAAGATAAGTTATCCAAAAACATCACAAACTATGCAGGTTTACCCAAAGCTCCTCCTCCTGTCGCTCTCTCTGAGTTTGAGTGTTATATTCAATGGCTCACACCTCCTCTCCTCATCCTACAAAAGCAGCACAATCTCTTTCCAAGTTACAAGTTCATTGTCAGCACTCACTAACAAGATGCTGGTGACTCTCTGCGCTCTCATCACTGCTCTAACATGTATGAAACCTGTTTCTACTTACGTTCAGTAGCTGGGTGTTGGATTCACATGTCCTTGTGTTTCTCTTGACTCCATGTCTTCTTGTTGTCTGCAGGTGTGAGTGGTGTGACGGTGGTGACACAGAAACCTGTTGTATCAGTGAGGAGAGGAGAGACAGCCACCATGGACTGTAACCTGGGGACTGTTACTGACAGTGCTGCTCGTTGGTACAAACAGATTCCAGGAGGAGTTCCTCAGTTTGTGCTGAGCATGAAACATAGCTGGAGTTCTCCAACCTATGGTTCTGGGTTCTCCTCTCCAAAATTCACATCCACTCATCAGTCAAGATCCGATTATCGTTTGATCATCAACAATGTGGAGGAGGGAGACTCTGCAGTCTATTACTGTAAAACATGGGACAGCTCTGTTAATGAGTACGTATCACAGTGATTTACACTGTGACAAAAACCTCCTCACTGTTACTTCTGCTTTTTGTCACTCTCTCACATGCTGATAGACCCATCAGGCAAACTCAGTGTAACCTACGACCTTCAGATAAAGTGTTATTAAACACTGAATTGCTCCTTTTTAATCTTTTTTATTTTCATCATTAAAAGTATATAAAGCAAAGCACTGAAATATGCAAGTCATTCACTCCCATCAGATAAATTGAACTATCCAGCATACAGTATTATGTGTTTCTACGAGTTATTTTTAAGTAATAGAAATTTTATAGACAGTACTCTCAGGTCTCACATAGTTACAACTGTTTCATTCCAGCTGCAGAAAAACAGATTACACAAATCCTTTTTAGTTTTACTCTCTAAGTTTAACTTACAGCTTAGAGCAAATAGTCCTTAGAATGCAGCTCAACAACAATACAAAGCTACACTGAAATTAGATCATCTCGATTGAGAGAATCTTCATTTTAATTTTCCACCCAGCATAAATGTTGACCAGAATGATGTTCAACTTGTTTGAAGCTGTTGTTCCACCCACAGTGGTTTTCAGTCATTGTGTAGTGGATAAAGGTGCCCACTTTTCTTGGAGTCGCTGAAGAGACAACAGCACAGGTCAGTCTGTTCTTTCTGTATGCCAAAGCAGGGAGCTCTGGATGGGAGTGTCTCACAGTGTAAGGGCACTGCAGTTGGTGGTGCTGCAGAATAGGATGGCTTTAGATCAATTCATGGCTGCTTTAGAGGGCATGTGCATTATCGCTGCCACTGCCTGCTCTAAGTATATCCTGAATAATGATTCTGATGGACATGCTATTGATGAGAGAATTAGAAATATTACAAGAATGGTTAACCAATTTAGTTCCCACACATCTGGATTTTCTGACTGGTTATTCTCCCTTTTTCCAGGCTGGGACTCTGCTTTGGTCGGATTATGTGTTCCAGTGTTAATCGTGCCTATGAGTCTGGCTTTTTTTCTCTTTTGTTTAGTACCATGTTTTAAGTTAATGGTGATGAGACTGAATGATCATTTTATTTTGGGCCACTTGGTTCACAGTACAGCTGACTCAGAGTAGCAGCCTCTAAGTGACGGGACCTCAAGCCCTGATTGTATTCTACCTCATTTTGAGAATGTAAATATGAATGTGTGAGCATATGGACAGTATAAGACATCATCTATAAACGTTTGTTTCCTTTTTTTCCTTCCTAATTGAATCGTACAATGAGAAACTGTCCATAATTTATTTGCTCTGTGAATGAAACTCATTTTACTGAATCTCCTGTCACTGATGCTCTGAAAATGTTGACCCAGAGGTGTGCAGTCCACACAGAGTCTCTGGATGTGAATTATGTTAGACGTTATGAACAAGTTCCCAGTGGGGTTCCTCATGTTGTTCTCAGATTTCTCTATTCTGACAGCTCACCCAGCTTTGGAACAGGATTCTCCTCCAACAGTTTCTCAAACTCACAGACTCAAACTCTAAATCCTCAAACATTAATTACAAGTTCATAATTAAGTGGGCAGAGACAGAGAATCTGTTCAGTATTACTGTCAGACATGGAGCCAATGAAGCTGTATCAGCTGTATTTTACAAATCACTTGTTTTATGACTAACTCTTTTTAAAATGGTGCATCAGTTAACCAGGTTGATGTAGTGATGTTTTTCTGTTGCTTGGTATAATAATGTTTTATTGTCTTTTACTATTTCCAGTCATTTACTCTGAGTTTCAGTGTTATATTAAATGGATCCACCAGCATCCTCTCTCCTCATCATACAAAAGCAGCACGGTCACTTCTCAGCACACACTGACAATATGCTGGTGTTCCTCTGTTCTCTCATCCCTGTTCTAACACGTAAAGAGTTGCAGCTATATTACAGATTTGATCAAACTTTGGATTGATCAGTAAGTGTGTTTCTCTGGACTCCATGTTATTCAGTATGTTCTGATAATGTATCATAGCTGGAGTTCACCATACCATCGTTCTGGGTTCTTGTCTGCAAAATTCACATCCACTCAACAGTTAACATCAGATTATCATTTGATCATCAACAATGTGGACGAGGTATTATTGTCGGGTCTTTACCTACAATACAAAATGCCTTGAGGCAACTGTTTGTTGTGCTTTTGTGTTATATAAATAAAATTGAATTGAACTGAATTGAGGGAGACTCTGCAGTCTATTGCTGTAAGACACTGGATGACTCCTTTAAGGAGGAGTTATCACTGTGATTTACACTGTGATTAAAAATGTCCTCACTAATTTTGCTTTTTGAGACTATCATTTACAGATAATTTAGACTTAAAGAAATATCAGCATAATCCTTCCACCTAAAAATAATTTATTATTTAACATTTAATAACTTTTTTTGGTTCATATCAACATTCATTGATAAAAGAATAAATAAGGAAATCACTGGATTAACCACAGCTCTTATACTTGTAACACCTCAATATGTAAACCATACTTTAAATGATCCTTTAAATCTTGCATCATGTCACTTTTAAGAAACAAAAGTTTAAAACAAACAACATTCAAAACCTGAATAGTGACAACTGTTTTTATTTTCAGCTGCAGTAAATCTGACAGGAATCAGACCATTTGTTGTTATATCAGCTGAAGATTCAGTTATACACAGTTTAAGAGAAAGAGTCATTCATATGCATCTAAAACAGAGTCAAAATAAAGTGCACCATCAAATTCAGATTATCTCCAGAGAGACAGTCTTCCTTTTAGATCAGTTTGGATTCATCAAAAACACATTTGTAACATCAGCGTTTCCTTTCACTGCTGCTTCTTAATGTTTTTTTCACACTTTGTGAATTTCTGGAAACTCTTTAATAACTTTTGTAGTTCAGTTCAGCTGTTTGTAGTCAGTTGTTTAGACAACAATATTGTTGTATAAGTACCAGGTCAGATAAGTCAGAAAATCATGAGCCCTCAAAAGCTGTATACACACACGCCTGTGCAAAAACACACACACATACACACGAGTTCTCCTGGTTTAATCTACATTATCTATAGGCACTGAATATAACCAATCAGAAATGATGACTCATTAAGAAGGAAATGAACTAAGTAACCAATCAACAGCCAGAAGAAAAAAAAACAACAACACCTCCTCCTCCTGTTAGTTGTATTTAACAGCTCCTCCAGCATCTGCTGTTCTCACATTCAGTTCTTAGCCCAAACTGACATCATGCTGGTGACTCTCTGCGCTCTCATCACTGCTCTAACGTGTAAACAGTCTCATTTATAATATAGACTAGACTGCATTTAATATTCACATGTCCTTGTGTTTCTCTTGACTCCATGTCTTCTTGTTGTTTGCAGGTGTGAGTGGTGTGACGGTGGTGACACAGAAACCTGTTGTATCAGTGAGGAGAGGAGAGACAGCCACCATGGACTGTAACCTGGGGACTGTTACTAACTATGCTGCTCGTTGGTACAAACAGATTCCAGGAGGAGTTCCTCAATTTGTGCTGAGCATGAAACATAGCTGGAGTTCTCCAAGCTATGGTTCTGGGTTCTCTTCTCCAAAATTCACATCCACTCATCAGTCAACATCAGATTATCGTTTGATCATCAGCAATGTGGAGGAGGGAGACTCTGCAGTCTATTACTGTCACACATGGGATGACTCTGCTAAGCAGCACGTATCACAGTGATTTACACTGTGACAAAAACCTCCTCATTTTTACTTCCACTTTTTGAGTCTCTTTAACAAGCAAACAACAAACTCATACAACAAACAAAAGTGTAAAGCCACCATCTAGATGAATTGCTAATTTTGATTTATTTTAACATTCATCACTAAAATTTAAAAACAAAGTTCCACAATATGCAATTCTCATTCACCCACAACAACTCAAATTATTATCCAAACCCAGCTGTTTATTCTACCCAGTGTCTTTGTAAGCTCAAATATCTTTCTCTTCTCTATTATTATCCTGCTTACATCTCAGTTAGAAAGTAAGGGACAGTTACACCACACACTGACAACAATTTTTCATCACTGCTGTAATATATAAGATCATCTTCTCATTCCTTCTACAGTTTTGGGACAAAAATAATTCACTTGTGTGTTTTCTGTTTTGTTGGCTGATGTTGATGCAGTGATAGTATTGACACAGATGTCTGCTGTCCAGGGATGACTTTGTAGAGGCGGCCATGGAGCAGTGATTCAGACTGTGACAAAGAGCTGAATAAGAGACATTACAGCTTTTAAGGATTCTGGACAACATTTTACATTTCCAGTCATTTACAGCATTGTTCTGAAATATAAACAGACTGATGAAAGGAATGAGATGTTGACAGTGAAAGTTGGTCTCAACAGGATGTTTCAGTTCCTCTGCCCTCATTAGTGAGAGTCAGGAGGTTTTTGTACAGCCATGAGTACAAACTGAATCACTGTGGTATTTGGACAAGGAACCAAGCTGACTGTGACAAGTAAGTACTTTTGTAACTGAAACAGGAGAGAATTTTATGATAATTTACTGATGATTAACTGTTTATGACTTGATTTCTTATGTTTGACAGTATTTAGGTTTAGAGCAATTTTTGCTGTTGATATGAGAGCTTTGATATCAAACTGAGCTTTGCTTTATAACAGATTACAACATTTGAAAAGTTCTGAGTATTTATTTACAGCACGTAGATTGAGATATGGACCAGTTTGAAAAAGATTATTATTCTTAAATAAAATATTATTTATTTTGAGTTTACATGTTTAAGAAAAACTGGAAATTACAGCCTATTTTATCTTCTCTCAGTAGTTACTTTTTTTTACTAACTTAAAAAATCAAGTTTAAGCTCATGTTTTGACATGAGTCTGGTTTCATTTCAAAACTAATCTATTGTGTCTGAAGTTTGCAATAACTGGCATCATCTGATTTTACAGAGATCACAATAACCTGACTGATGTTGTAGGAGATCATTTCAATGCATTTTGGAGTATTTTAATATTGTTAATATTCACGTGTTTGAAAAATGCATTTTCTATCACTGTAGATAATATTTCTACTTATTTTGGGAAGTATTATTTGTCCACTTTTCTCATTTTTATTGATTCATTTCCATTATTTCCCTGATTGTCCTTCTATGTATTTTCAGGCTCCAGCCTCCCTGCTCCTGTCCTCACAGTCTTCCCTCCGTCCAGTGCTGAGCTCCAGTCCAACAAAGCCACTCTGGTCTGTCTGTCCAGTCAGTCTGTGCAATTTGCAGATGTGACCTGGTCGGCTGCTGGGAGTCCAGTGAGCAGTGGGATCTCTACCAGCACTGCTGTTCAGAGACCAGACCACACTTTCCAAATCAGCAGCTCTCTGACCATCCAGACATCAGACTGGAACATGGATAAGGTTTACACATGTAAAGTGTCTTTGGGCTCCCAGACTTCAGAGAAAACCATCCAGAAGTCAGGATGTCCCACTGAATAGTAGAGGACCAGAATGAGCATTTAAAATCTGCTTTTTTACTGCTTTCATGTTTGCTAGAATGTTTTCATGTTGGAAATCAGGATAAAACAAAGTTTTAAGCCACGAGTCTGTTTTCTTGTCATTACTGGACAGTATCAGGAATTCATATTTTGCTCTTTTTAACTCAATAAAAAGCAACATGTTTAAAATATTTATGCTCTTCTTTTTTCAGTTTCTTGAATGTTTCACTCATTTTCACACTTTCCACCATTTCCAGTGTATTTTGCTAGGCGTATATATGTATTGTTTTAAATGCCATCATTTACATTTTAATACTTATATTAGTGTCATGCTTTGTGCAGCAATCAGAGGACTTAATTTAATTTGTACATGTATTTTTATAGCTTTATATAATTACAAAAATCTTAAACTATTAATTATATAAATGTTCTCTTTCTTTCTTGTTGTTTTCCTCTTTAGAATAGTTTGAAGAACATGTTTTGTTTGTCACAGTATAATATGCAAGAGCTGCACATTAGAGAGCAATGTTTCATAAGCTTAGATGAGCAAACGAAGGTCAAAGTCATAATGAAATGACATGTTGATTCTAACCCTGCATTCATTTGCATCCTCAGTCAGTGAAGCATCACCTCTCTACTTCTGCCTCTCTTCTTTCTCAGGATGCAGCTGCATGAGTGTGTTTATTATTTATAGGTGCATGTAAATGAAGAACTGTCAGCTTTCTGTAAATGAAGAATAAACTCCTCACAGGTGGAAATGTTTTAACAAGACTAATTTGGAAGCACAAATTTATCTCTCTTTAAATACACAACTGAGTTTCATCTGTCAATATTTAGGCGAGATTATCATATTATTCTGTAAATAGGTTCTACATTACATTCAATAATCAGAGTAAGTTCAACTAAACATCCATCCTGAAGAGCTGATGAGTGGATTAAAGTCAGACTAATATCTCTCTCAGTGATAACGCTCCAACAGATGGCTCTGGTTTCTTCTCAAAAAGGTTACATCTACTCACCAATCAAAATGAGATCACTGTTTGAGTCTGAAGATGTAGACTGGAGACTCAGAAATCTGTTAATGTAAAACAGGAGCCCACATCACAGGGATTCACTTTGTGACAAAAACCTCTTCACTGCTTACTTCAGCAAAAGACCAAAGGAAATTTGCAGATCTGGACAATAAGACCTTTGTTTTATCTCAGTGATTCAGCATTTGGAGAGTGGTATGTTTGTGAGATATACAATGTTCAAGTCAGCTGAAATATCTGCCAGGCGTGGAGTTTGTTCACACTAAGAAATAGAGGGACAGGAATGGACCTAAAAAGGTACAAAGGCTTTGTCGCTCCAGCTGTACCTTATCAGGTAAATAATTTGTACCTTTTTAATGGGTACAGTTTTGTACCTGTATATAAAGGCACACATTTGTCACTGCAGGTACAGAAATGTTCTTTTAAAGGTACAGACAATAAGGTACAAAATCATTCTGAGGTTCAGAGGTACAGTGCTGTACCCCACTAGGGTACAGATGGAGCGACAAAGCCTTTGTACCTTTTTAGGTCCATTCTTGTCCCTCTATTTCTGAGTGTGTTGTGGCCAGCACCACTTTTCTTGTTTCTGTAACTGCTCACAAACATAAGCATGAAATATCAGCTGGGACAGTGTTAGAAACTTTTGCGTTTATACATGGACACAAAAGGGACAATTTATAAAAGGTCAGAGGAGTTCTTACATTTCAGCGATTATGTAATAATGTGACTACTCCATAGAGTATTGTGTATTGTTCTCTCTTGTATTGTGTGAAATATAACACAACATGGCATCAATCTTTCTGTTTCTTTTGATAACAACTCTATTTGTGTTGTTGGTTGTCATCTTTTCAAAGGTTCATGCATTTCTACTGTGTGTGTGTGTGTGTGTGTGTGTGTGTGTGTGTGTGTGTGTGTGTGTGTGCGTGCGTGTGTGTGTGTGTGTGTGTGTGTGTGTGTGTGAGATTTTTAGATCCGCTCCTTCCTCTTTTCTGTACCAGGATGCATCTTCAGGTCTCCTCATTTATACGATTGGGTCAAAAAAAAAAGAAAATTTTATCCCAACCTGGAAATATTTCATTCACTTTAATTTGTTCAATCATAGACAGTTAGCTGAGTACTGCTCTGTTTTTGTCCAAACAGACTAACATATTAATCCATTATAAAAACTGGTAATGATTAAAGCATCAACACCCTCTACTAAAGATAAGTTATCCAAAAGCATCACAAACTATTGTAACACTTCCACCTTTAACCCTTATGAGACAGGGATGACAGAGTGCTTCCCTCAACTTGGACCAGATCAGAAAAATTAGGTTCTCTCTCGGAGGACAAATGAACGTGGACAGAGATTTGGAAAAGGTAACACATAGAAGAAAAATTTATTAGCACTGTAACAAGTTGAAAAAAACAAGGCTTCAGTAACGACTGAATTTCTCACTGTATAAAAAAAATACTACCAATTGGTAAACTTCTTGAAAAGAAACTGGGCCCAAAAAAAAAATAATTAAATAAAACAAACAGTCAAAAGTCGGGTCAATGTCAAATGTCTCTGTGTAAAATGTTCACAGGTCTCTCTGTGTAAAATGTTCACAGGTCTCTCTCTCTCTCTACCCGGGTAGTTTGATTTCCTTTTTTTTTTTGTCTTATCTGGAATATTGCGATGGGCGTCCCCTTTCCTCAGACGAACAGCACAACAGGCCGCTGGCGTCACACCCTCCATGCGTGCAACCCCACGTCCCGCCTCTCCACTCGCTGATTCTTCCTCTGGCTCGCCATCTTCAGAATCCACCCAAAATGGGGGGGTGGGAAAAAACCAACCTGCACAAAGCAGTAATTGATACATCCCTTCTTAAAAGAAAACCAATATATTCCTTTTTTTCTATCTATATTCTTAAATCTGTCAAACTGTACAGTATGTTTTCTCCATTCGTAAATCGATGAACATAAGTTATTCAACGTCAGTGTAGCTGCACATTAAAAGTTGTTTTTTTTTACAGCCAATACACCACAATGTGTACGGATTTGTGTCATCTTACCCATCACAAAGTGCACATAGTGTGAGAAAATAACCACATCAAGTCCACATTATGCATCATTTGAGTTTACCTCATATAATTAACTGAACTACACACACTGCATGTGTAGCCAAGGACACAGCAATAGTTAAACTTGCACAAAAAAATATCAGAACAAACAGAACAAAATTGAACCACCACTGAACATAATACAATAAATCTGGCTCCGATTGGTTTTGGTTTTTTTCCTCTTTCCATCACAGAAACCTTTTGAATTCAAATATTTCTTTCATATGTGCCAAAGAATAAGTAACAATATAGTCAAAATGGCGGCGACTAGCATATTAGCCTACGCTGAAAGAACTCACTCACCGGAGCTTTTCCACTTGACAATATACCGATCTGACGAGGCGATGTCCGTCAAAGCGGCTCACTCTCAAAATGAAAATCTTCAAACACTCGAAACACCATTCAAAAGAAAGTATAGTTCCACTGTTTATCCTGGACTTAACAGGCAGTAGAGCGAACGACGCCCTTCCTCTCCGCCGTGTGTGCTCTGATCAGCCTAATTACCAGAAAAAAAGTAAACACGGAAAAGAAAAAAACGGGAGAACACAACGTTGCTGTCAGCATAGATGTGGGTGTATGCGCACCCTGCTGGCAAAAAATAAGAATTGCCTGAGGTTTTCACTAAACACTTAGGAACAGGAAAAATCCGGAGGTTTTCCTTATTAGTGCAACTAATGGGCGTTACATCCTCCCCTCCTGAATCAGCGTGCGTCCCTGCATGCTTAGACTTTACACCTGAATTAGCTGACCCATGTCTGGTGTAGCAGTAAAGTCAAGAGCCTGCATTACAGCTTGGTCTAGACTTTTCAGAATAGAGTGCATAACTAGGGATAAAGGATTCCCAAGTGACCTATATGTCAATCTATCAGGCTCAACTCTCTGTCTTGTTGACCTCCTAACCCCTGAATCTTGAATTTCTTCCTGAACAAGGTTATCTCCACTCTCTCTCAGCTCCTCCCCACTTGATTCCTTGAGTCTTTCTTTGTCTTCCATCATCCCATCAGTTTGTTCCTCATCTTTTTCTTCACTAATTTCGACTGCGTCTCTTTCCACAGATTCATCACTGACTAGTTCACTTCTAACTCCAACATCATCCACAACAGGTAAGTCTATTTCCACAGGTAAGTCTCCTTCCACTTCCTCAGAAATATTCCCTTCCAGGTTACTCACTGGGTGAAACACATCAGCCTCAGGATTCAGACTTGACTCCTCGCAACTTACTCCATTTTTGTCAGTCAAGTCAACTCTTGTACGAGGGATTTCATGGACAATGGTTACTGTTGGGAATGTGATATTCTCTCTACCAGTTTGTGGGTAATAATCTACTTCCTCTTCACTTTCCCATGGCTGCTCTAGTTCAGCAACCTCAGGAAGCATTTCACTTGCCTGGGGGGTTTGACATTTCCCTTCCTCTTCTTTCACTTGCCTTAACTCGTCTTGAATAGAGGAAGCTAGAAACCCGCAAGGTAGTAACAAGTCTCTATGAAGTGTCCTCTCTGGACCATCGGAGGTCACTGGACTAACAACATAGACTGGAGAATCGTCAATATGCTTGACAACTTTGTACACTGTACCACTCCATCTGTCTGCTATCTTATGTTTACCTCGAAAGGAAACATTTTTGACAAGCACACGATCTCCTTCCTCAAGGGTAGACTCCCTAACTTTGAGATCATATCTCTGCTTGTTACGTTGAGCAGTCTTTTCACTGTGTTCGATGGCAAGCTTATAGTTGTCTTGCAGATTTTCCTTCAGCTTTCTCACATAATCTGTGTGAGTACCTTTCTTACATCCTTCTGGATGTAGTCCAAATGCCACGTCAATGGGGAGGTTTGGCTGTCTCCCAAACATCAACTGGTATGGAGAGAAACCAGTGGTGTCATTTTTGGTTACATTGTATGCATGTACCAGGGGCTGTACATGATCACGCCAGTTTACTTTGTCCTCCTCTTGGAGAGTTCCTAACATCTCTAGAAGCGTCCTGTTGAACCGCTCAACGGGACTTCCACGAGGATGATAAGGAGTTGTTCTTGTCTTCCTTATGCCCAACAGCTGACAAAGGTCTCTGATAAGGACAGACTCAAAATCACGACCTTGGTCGCTGTGAAGACGTTCAGGTAGCCCATAGTGAACAAAGAAATTGTTCCATAAAATCTTGGCTACTGTCTTGGCTCTCTGATCGGCAGTGGGGACAGCAACAGCGTACTTTGTGAAGTGGTCAGTTATGACCAAGATGTTCTTTGTCCCACGCCTATCAGGCTCCAACGACAAATAGTCGATACACACTAATACAAGTGGTCGACTTGTTCTGATGTTCACAAGGCGCGCTGATTTCTCAGCCTTGGCCTTGCGACGAATACATCTTTCACAGGTTCTGACTTTTCTCTCCACATCCAGAAACATTCTTGGCCAATAGAACCGCGTGCGAACAAGATCCAGTGTCCGGTCCAGTCCCATGTGGCCAATGGAGTCGTGGAGATTTTGGAGTGCCATCTCCCTGAACTTGGGAGGTAGGACCAACTGATAGAAAGGCTCACCCCGGTTCATACGCTTCCGGTACAGAACGCCATTATCTAACACAAGTTGGTCAAACACTCGAAGCATGAGTTGAACTTCCTGATCTTCCTGTCGGCGAACACGGTAAGTGAGACGTTTACCCGCACCAACAAGGTCAATAACTCTGCTGATCCGAGGATCATTTCTTTGCTCTGCCCCCCAATCCTGCTGTGATATCTGTGGTAGAGTGCTAGATCCAGGCAGCAGATCAGCCTGAGAGAACTCAGCTGGGATAGCGCCCACACCAATAGCAAGGCACCCTACTGTGACAGGTGAGTAACTGCCATCTCCGTCATCTAGAGCGTTATACAGCTCATGTCTCTCACAAATAGCTTTGACAGCTTCTTTGGGGAAGCTGTGTTCACCCCCTTCATCCACAAACCTTGAAATGAACTGCCTCACTCTGTCATCCTCGACTTGAGTAGTGAGATCAGTTCCATCTGAATCATGTGGCCGTCTGGATAATCCATCGGCATCAGCGTTTCTTTTGCCAGCTCTGTACTGCATGCTAAAGTTGAAGTTCGACAAGGCGGCAAGCCACCTGTGTCCCGCAGCATCGAGCTTGGCTGATGTCAGAACATAGGTCAGAGGATTGTTGTCCGTCATGACCGTGAATTCTGCACCGTACAGGTAATCAAAAAATTTGTCAGTGACAGCCCATTTGAGTGCTAGAAACTCAAGTTTGTGAGTCGGGTAACGCCGCTCACAGTTTGACAAGCCTCGACTCGCGTAGGCAATTACCCTCATCTTACCGTCTTGCTCCTGATATAAAGCTGCCCCTAGCCCATGCAGGCTGGCATCTGTGTGCAAGACATATGGCTTCCTGGAATCGGCGAAGCCAAGCACTGGGGCTGTTGTCAGCTTCTCAATGAGTGTCTTGAAAGCTTCCTCACAGTCTGAGGTCCACCGCTCATTGAAAGGCCGTTTGAGGTCAGAGTTTGAACATAGCTTTGGACCTTTGGACTTCTTCCGGGGCGGAAGGTAACCAGCAGTTAAAGCATTTAGCGGTTTTGCAATCTTTGCATAATCCTTGACAAACCTCCTATAATACCCTGTAAATCCTAAAAAGGATTTCAGTTCACTGATGTTAGTTGGACGAGGCCAGGTTGTCAGAGGGGCAATTTTTCCAGGGTCAGTTTCAACTCCATTCTCTGAGACAACATGACCCAAATATTTGACTGACTTCCTGAAGAAATGACATTTCTCAGGTGACAACTTTAGCCCAAACTCTTTTAACCGGTTCAAGACATGCATGAGGCGGCGTTCATGTTCCTCAACAGTGTCAGCGAACACAATGAGGTCATCAAGGAAGACCACGACTTCCTTGAGATTGAGGGAGCCCATGCATTTTTCCATGACTCTTTGGAAAGTTGAAGGGGCGTTTGTGACTCCTTGGGGCATCCTGTTAAATTCCCAGAAGCCCATGGGTGTGACAAAAGCTTTTTTGTGTTTGTCCTCTTCATCTACCTCTACTTGATAGTAGCCTGATTTCAGATCCATCACGGAAAACCATTTGGACCCTGTGAGAGCAGCAAAGGTTTCCTCTATGTTCGGCAGGGCATACGCATCCTTTATGGTCTGGTTGTTCAACTTTCTGTAGTCGACACATAAACGGATGGCACCGTTCTTCTTCTTTACAACAACTATTGGTGAGGCAAAAGGGCTTTCTGACTCCCTTATGATGCCAGCATCCAAGAGTTCCTGTAGATGAAGCCTCACAGCTTCATAATCGGACGGGTGAATGGGCCTTCCCCTCTGCTTGTAAGGTGTTGGATCAGAGAGGCGAATTTTATGTTTGACTGCTGTGGTATGACCATAGTCAAGATCGCCTCTTGCAAACACTTCAGGAATAGAGTTCAGTTTTTGCGTGATCCGCTCTTTCCATTCCTCGGAAAGTGGAGAACCAGTGAAGTCGAAGGTTATTTTGCCTGTGTTGTTTGTGGTACCTGTAGTTGAAATTTTAGCAGTACCGTTGGGGGATCGTGTTGCCTGATTCTCTTCAGGTTTACCCGAAGGTGTGGATAAAGGAAAAAGAGCTAGAGGGATGGAAAGTTCTGCTATGCTATGTTTTGGGGGAACTGTTATGTTGTGGGCAGTCTCATTTTTTAGCAAAATGGGGACTTTGAAGTGTGTTTGCTGAGGGCTGGACATAACATAGCTACAAAAAGACAACCCACTCGGTAGATTGGAGTGAGTGGACGGTTCCACTAAGAAAGGAGCTCCCTTGTTTGTGGGCACCTTCCTCACATAGCCACTCAAAACCTTTTTCTCACCAGCTGGAATTACAATGGCTTTCTTACATTGTAACTTTACTGTCCTCACCACGTCGCTGTTTTGTTTAGCCTGACACGTGTTGTAAATGTTGCGAATAAGAGGTATGTTGGTGCCTAACAGAGCAGGAAATTCTGCATTGGACTTGCAATCTGGGACAACGAGAGCTAAAGTGCTAACATGCTCAGCTCTACCCGTGAAATTTTCTGGGAACTGCACATTAATTTCAACATAGCCCAGGTAAGGCACTTTTTGACCTCCTGCACCCTCCACTTCAAGAATGTCTCTAAGAGGCAGGATCGGCAGGGAAGACAGGTAAGTATCATGAAAAGACTTGGAAACTGTAGTGACCTGTGACCCAGAGTCAATGATTGCTTGACATTGGACCTTTTCAATGCTAACGACAGCAACTGACCTTGGCCCTACTAAGCCATTTAGGAGCTCCTCCTCAAAAGTGTGCATATGTTCACATTTGACTCGCTTTTCTTTGTGTCTTATCTTGGGACTCTCACCAATCTCTGTGGCTCCAGTAGGTCCCATTACTGGGAGCCCGTCCAGTTTAAAGGTAAACTATGTTTTGCACGCCACTCATCTTGCCTTGCTTTTAATTCTTTGTATTTTCGGTCAACAGCAGCTTTGTTTATCTGGTTTTCACACACTTTGGCTGTGTGGCCATCTTCACCACATCGGAAGCAGAACCAAGCCCTAGGCTGAGATTTGTGTGCTACCTGATGAGCTTGTGCCTCAATTCTAGGTGCATGCACATCTGATTCATCAGTTGACGCTGATTCTGACATTTTAACACATTTCCTCTGTTTCTTAGGTTTGGTGCTGAGCTGCAGCTTCAGTTCAGCAAGCTGCTTCTTTAAGTTCTCTGTCTCAGAGATATATGCTTGGAGGATGCTTGAATTTGGATCTCCACAAGGAGATGTATCTGGCAAGTAAAGCACATTTGTTGTGACCTTTTGCTTTGGGACCCCAAAATGCCGGTGCATTCGATCCAACTTAGTTGCCCTTCTATCCTCTTCTGACCGCAACTGTAGCAGCAGCTCTGCAAAACCAGCATCTTTCTCCGACCTCAGTTCCAACTGCATGGTGAGATCATGGTCCCAACAGCCACGTTTAAACTGTTTCAGCAAATGATGATTTGCTGCTGACTGACTTACTCCATTTTTCTTCACAGCGGTGTTGAGCAACACCTGCAACCTCTGCAAATACTCTGAGGCCCTCTCACCAGAGTTTTGATAAGTGTTCAAGAACCTGGCAAAAATCTCGTCACCGTCCTCTACCAAACCATAAGCAGAGTCCAGCAACTTCACATATTCTCCGGGAAGAGCTGAGGAACCTAGCTGTCTAACAACATCAGAGGCTGGAGGGAGCAGACTTTCTAATATTTTCCTCCGCTGGACATCCAATGAGGCTCCATCTTGGAACATTAAATCCACATGGAGACACCATGTTTCAAAATCAACCTCTCCAGGAGGCTTGGGCGCCCTACCAGAGAAGGGGCGCAACCACCGAGATGAGCTCTGAGAGGTGGAAGAATCATTTTTGATCACATGCTCAACCACAATTCGCTGCACATCAGGTGGATTTAGCTCATCATCTCTCAGTTTCAGAGATTCAAACTTTTTCATCTTCTTCTGCACTGCAGGTTGAGCTATTTTCTTATCTGTTTTAGTGCTAGGTGGCGAGAGGATGGTCTTTGAAAGGACAGCTTTTCTGACCCTAGAGTTGCGTATGAGAGGTGTAGTGCTGTGTTCAGAGTGAACACTCTCATCAGAGGACTGCCACTGCTTAAAGCGAGAAGTGTGCCTGCGCGAGGGGCTACAGTCTGACTTGCAGTATCCATAAGTGCATTAACACTATCTACCTGCCATGTCACTGTGGGATTGTTCACATTTGTGATCTCAAGAGGAAGACTTAACTCAAATATTGCCATCGGGATGTCTGAATCAAACTCTACGATAGCTGTGTCTTTTTTCACTGCAGCTGAAAGTCGCACTACTTTGATTACAGTCCCATATGTTCTTAACGAAGCTATGATGTCAGCATCAGTGTCAGTTTCGATAAGACCGATTACACAGATGGACCGTTCAACAACAATACCATACATTTGTTCAATATCCATGTTTGTTTTGACTCTACACACACAAAAATGCTACAAAATGAACCTCCAGTGGCAGATCACATGGAAACATGTAAAATGTGCCTTCAAACTTAGAACCTTTGTCCACCTCCTATTTATCCTCCTGGCTGGCTCGCCACAGAAATTGACGATGTAACACTTCCACCTTTAACCCTTATGAGACAGGGATGACAGAGTGCTTCCCTCAACTTGGACCAGATCAGAAAAATTAGGTTCTCTCTCGGAGGACAAATGAACGTGGACAGAGATTTGGAAAAGGTAACACATAGAAGAAAAATTTATTAGCACTGTAACAAGTTGAAAAAAACAAGGCTTCAGTAACGACTGAATTTCTCACTGTATAAAAAAAATACTACCAATTGGTAAACTTCTTGAAAAGAAACTGGGCCCCAAAAAAAAATAATTAAATAAGACAAACAGTCAAAAGTCGGGTCAATGTCAAATGTCTCTGTGTAAAATGTTCACAAGTCTCTCTGTGTAAAATGTTCACAGGTCTCTCTGTGTAAAATGTTCACAGGTCTCTCTGTGTAAAATGTTCACAGGTCTCTCTCTCTCTCTACCCGGGTAGTTTGATTTCCTTTTTTTTTTTGTCTTATCTGGAATATTGCGATGGGCGTCCCCTTTCCTCAGACGAACAGCACAACAGGCCGCTGGCGTCACACCCTCCATGCGTGCAACCCCACGTCCCGCCTCTCCACTCGCTGATTCTCCCTCTGGCTCGCCATCTTCAGAATCCACCCAAAATGTGGGGTGGTGGGAAAAAACCAACCTGCATAAAGCAGTAATTGGTACATCCCTTCTTAAAAGAAAACCAATATATTCCCTTTTTTCTATCTATATTCTTAAATCTGTCAAACTGTACAGTATGTTTTCTCCATTCGTAAATCGATGAACATAAGTTATTCAACGTCAGTGTAGCTGCACATTAAAAGTTGTTTTTTTTTACAGCCAATACACCACAATGTGTACGGATTTGTGTCATCTTACCCATCACAAAGTGCACATAGTGTGAGAAAATAACCACATCAAGTCCACATTATGCATCATTTGAGTTTACCTCATATAATTAACTGAACTACACACACTGCATGTGTAGCCAAGGACACAGCAATAGTTAAACTTGCACAAAAAAATATCAGAACAAACAGAACAAAATTGAACCACCACTGAACATAATACAATAAATCTGGCTCCGATTGGTTTTGGTTTTTTTCCTCTTTCCATCACAGAAACCTTTTGAATTCAAATATTTCTTTCGTATGTGCCAAAGAATAAGTAACAATATAGTCAAAATGGCGGCGACTAGCATATTAGCCTACGCTGAAAGAACTCACTCACCGGAGCTTTTCCACTTGACAATATACCGATCTGACGAGGCGATGTCCGTCAAAGCGGCTCACTCTCAAAATGAAAATCTTCAAACACTCGAAACACCATTCAAAAGAAAGTATAGTTCCACTGTTTATCCTGGACTTAACAGGAAGTAGAGCGAACGACACCCTTCCTCTCCGCCGTGTGTGCTCTGATCAGCCTAATTACCAGAAAAAAAGTAAACACGGAAAAGAAAAAAACGGGAGAACACAACGTTGCTGTCAGCATAGATGTGGGTGTATGCGCACCCTGCTGGCAAAAAATAAGAATTGCCTGAGGTTTTCACTAAACACTTAGGAACAGGAAAAATCCGGAGGTTTTCCTTATTAGTGCAACTAATGGGCGTTACACTATGCAGGTTTACCCAAAGCTCCTCCTCCTGTCGCTCTCTCTGAGTTTGAGTGTTATATTCAATGGTTCACACCTCCTCTCCTCATCCTACAAAAGCAGCACAATCTCTTTCCAAGTTACAAGTTCATTGTCAGCACTCACTAACAAGATGCTGGTGACTCTCTGCGCTCTCATCACTGCTCTAACATGTATGAAACCTGTTTCTACTTACGTTCAGTAGCTGGGTGTTGGATTCACATGTCCTTGTGTTTCTCTTGACTCCATGTCTTCTTGTTGTCTGCAGGTGTGAGTGGTGTGACGGTGGTGACACAGAAACCTGTTGTATCAGTGAGGAGAGGAGAGACAGCCACCATGGACTGTAACCTGGGGACTGTTACTAACAGTGCTGCTCGTTGGTACAAACAGATTCCAGGAGGAGTTCCTCGGTTTGTGTTGTATTTTATTCATAGCTCTAGTTCCCCATTCTATGGTTCTGGGTTCTCCTCTCCAAAATTCACATCCACTCATCAGTCAACATCCGATTATCGTTTGATCATCAGCAATGTGGAGGAGGGAGACTCTGCAGTCTATTACTGTAAAACATGGGATGACTCTGCTAAGCAGTACGTATCACAGTGATTTACACTGTGACAAAAACCTCCTCACTGATACTTCTGCTTTTTGTCACTCTCTCACATGCTGATAGACCCATCAGGCAAACTCAGTGTAACCTGCCACCTTCAGATAAAGTGTTATTAAACACTGAATTGCTCCTTTTTAATCTTTTTTATTTTCATCATTAAAAGTATATAAAGCAAAGCACTGAAATATGCAAGTTATTCACTTCAATCAGATAAACCGAACTATCCAGCACAGAGTATTATGTGTTGCTATGACTTATTTTTAAATAATAGAAATTTTATAGACAGTACTCTCAGGTCTCAAACCAGCTGCAGAAAAAGTGACAGATTACACAAATCCTTTTTGTTTTTACTCTCTAAGTTTAACTTACAGCTTAGAGCAAATAGTCCTTAGAATGCAGCTCAACAACAATACAAAGCTACAATGAAATTAGATCATCTAGATTGAGAGAATCTTCATTTTAATTTTCCACCCAGCATAAATGTTGACCAGAATGATGCACTTTGTTGAACTTGTTTGAAGCTGTTGTTCCACCCACAGTGGTTTTCAGTCATTGTGTAGTGGACAGAGGTGCCCACTTTTCTTGGAGTTGCTGAAGAGACAACAGCACAGGTCAGTCTGTTCTTTCTGTATGCCAAAGCAGGGAGCTCTGGATGGGAGTGTCTCACAGTGTAAGGGCACTGCAGTTGGTGGTGCTGCAGAATAGGATGGCTTTAGATCAATTCATGGCTGCTTTAGAGGGCATGTGCATTATCGCTGCCAATGCCTGCTCTAAGTATATCCTGAATAATGATTCTGATGGACATGCTATTGATGAGAGAATTAGAAATATTACAAGAATGGTTAACCAATTTAGTTCCCACACATCTGGATTTTCTGACTGGTTATTCTCCCTATTTTCCAGGCTGGGACTCTGCTTTGGTCGGATTATGTGTTCCAGTGTTAATCGTGCCTATGAGTCTGGCTTTTTTTCTCTTTTGTTTAGTACCATGTTTTAAGTTAATGGTGATGAGCTTGATTGATCATTTTATTTTGGGCCACTTGGTTCACAGTACAGTTGACTCAGAGTAGCAGCCTCTAAGTGACGGGACCTCAAGCCCTGATTGTATTCTACCTCATTTTGAGAATGAAAATGTGGATGTGTGAGCATATGGACAGCATAAGACATCATCTATAAGCATTTGTTTCCTTTTTTTCCTTCCTAATTGAATGGGACAATGAGAAACTGTCCATAATTTATTTGCTCTGTGAATGAAACTCATTTTACTGAATCTCCTGTCACTGATGCTCTGAAAATGTTGACCCAGAGGTGTGCAGTCCACACAGAGTCTCTGGATGTGAATTATGTTAGACGTTATGAACAAGTTCCCAGTGGGGTTCCTCATGTTGTTCTCAGATTTCTCTATTCTGACAGCTCACCCAGCTTTGGAACAGGATTCTCCTCCAACAGTTTCTCAAACTCACAGACTCAAACTCTAAATCCTCAAACATTAATTACAAGTTCATAATTAAGTGGGCAGAGACAGAGAATCTGTTCAGTATTACTGTCAGACATGGAGCCAATGAAGCTGTATCAGCTGTATTTTACAAATCACTTGTTTTTTGACTAACTCTTTTTTAAAATGGTGCATCAGTTAACCAGGTTGATGTAGTGATGTTTTTCTGTTGTTTGGTATAATAATGTTTTATTGTCTTTTATATTTCCAGTCATTTACTCTGAGTTTCAGTGTTATATTAAATGGATCCACCAGCATCCTCTCTCCTCATCATACAAAAGCAGCACGGTCACTTCTCAGCACACACTGACAATATGCTGGTGTTCCTCTGTTCTCTCATCCCTGTTCTAACACGTAAAGAGTTGCAGCTATATTACAGATTTGATCAAACTTTGGATTGATCAGTAAGTGTGTTTCTCTGGACTCCATGTTATTCAGTATGTTCTGATAATGTATCATAGCTGGAGTTCACCATACCATCGTTCTGGGTTCTTGTCTGCAAAATTCACATCCACTCAACAGTTAACATCAGATTATCATTTGATCATCAACAATGTGGACGAGGTATTATTGTCGAGTCTTTACCTACAATACAAATGCCTTGAGGCAACTGTTTGTTGTGCTTTTGTGTTATATAAATAAAATTGAATTGAACTGAATTGAGGGAGACTCTGCAGTCTATTGCTGTAAGACACTGGATGACTCCTTTAAGGAGGAGTTATCACTGTGATTTACAGTGTGATTAAAAATGTCCTCACTAATTTTGCTTTTTGAGACTCTATCATTTATAGATAATTTAACCTTGAAGAAATATCAGCATAATCCTTCCACCTAAAATTAATTTTATTATTTAACATTTAATAAGATTAAGATTAAGATTAAGATAGTGTTTATTTGTCACATGCACAGTTATACACAGTACAATGCACAGTGAAATGTATTTTGTACCTTATATACACACACATATAAATAAGAAGAATAAAAATAAAAAAAGTAATTCACACTATACACTATACTCTATATACTATACACTATACACACTTTTATAAATTATAATATTTACATTGTGCAATAATGGTCCAGTTAGGGCTCAGAGTTGAGCAGATGGATGGCTTGTGGGTAAAAACTCTTCTTCAACCTTTCAGTCTTAGCCCTCAGGCAGCGGTAACGCCGGCCTGATGGGAGCAGGGAGAAGAGAGAGTGTCCGGGGTGGCTGGGCTGTTTTAGGATCTTCATGGCCCTCAGCCTGCACTGCTTGGTGTAAATGTCCTGCAGGTTGGGGAGGGTGGTTCTGATGGTCCGTTCAGCTGAACGAACCACCCTTTTTAGGGCCATGAAGTCCTGCTTGGTGCAGTTTCCCATCCAGGTGGTGATGCTCCCACGCATGATGCTCTCGATGGTGCAGGTGTAAAAGTTCCTGAGCACCTTGAGTGGGAGCTTGAAGTCTCTCAGCCGCCTGAGGAGGTAGAGACGCTGTCTGGCCTTCTTCACAGTGATGTTTATGTGATGAGTCCAGGACAGGTCCTGTGAGATGGTCACTCCCAGGTATTTGAAAGTGTCCACTCTTTCCACCTCAGCACCACTGATGACAAGTGGATGGTAGTCCCTCTGCTGCTTCCTGCTGAAGTCCACGATCAGTTCCTTTGTTTTGCTGACGTTGAGCAGGAGGTGGTTCTCCTGGCACCAGTTTTCCAGGCGGGAGACCTCTCTCCTGTAGGCTGTCTCCTCATTGTGAGAGATTAGTCCCACAACAGCAGTGTCGTCAGCAAACTTGATGATGACGTTGGACTCTGACGTGGCCTCGCAGTCATGGGTGTACAGTGAGTACAGCAGAGGGCTGAGCACACAGCCTTGGGGGGATCCAGTGTTGAGGGTGAGGGAGGATGAGGTGAGGTGACCCACTCGTACCACCTGTGGTCTGCTGGTCAGGAAGCTGTGAACCCACCTGCACAGGGATGGGCCCAGGCCCAGGTCCAGCAGCTTAGAGCCCAGCCTGGAGGGAACTATGGTGTTGAATGCTGAGCTGTAATCTACAAACAGCACTCTCACATAGTTCCCCTTACCAGTGTCTATGTGTGAAAGGGTCTTGTGGAGGAGGAAGGATATGGCGTCATCTGTGGATCTGTCTGGCCGGTATGCAAACTGTAGTGGGTCGAGGGTGGTGGGCAGTGAGGAGGTGATGAATGTCTTGATGAGTCTCTCAAAACACTTCATCACCACAGAGGTGAGTGCTATGGGCCTGAAGTCATTGGGGCTGCTGGGGTGTGGTTTCTTTGGGACAGGGACTATGATGGACTTTTTAAAGCAGGTGGGAATCACACACAGTTTCAGTGAGAGGTTGAATATCACTGTAAACACAGGTGCCAGCTGGTCAGCGCAGGTCTTAAGGACACGTCCACTAATACCGTCTGGTCCAGCCGCTTTCCTGGTGTTTACACGTCTAAACGCCCTCCTCACGTCGCGCTCCGTCACAGTGAGTGTCTCCGCCCCTCCGGCCGGGAGCGCAGCGGGCTGTCGGCTTCCCGACTCAAAGCGCGCAAAGAAGATGTTGAGTTCATCAGCCAGAGAAGCGTCGGCACTCACCGGGTGTGTGTGTGGTGCTTTGTAGTCCGTGATGGTGCGTAGTCCCTGCCACAGTCCCCTGGAGTCAGACTGTTGTAGTTGCTGTTCCAGTCTGCGGCCGTAGCGATGTTTAGCCTCTTTCACCCGCTCTGCGGACGTTGTATGATGCAACCTTGTAGTCCTCCATGTTCCCAGAGGCGAGGCCGGAGTTGTAGGCAACGGTGCGGGACCTCAGGGCGTCGCGGACAGATTTATCCACCCACGGCTTCTGGTTGGGAAAAGTCCTGATGGTCCTCCTAAGTGAAGTGTCTTCAACAACTTTCCCAATAAATCCCACAACAGTTTCCGTAAACTCCTCGATGTCTCCGCCCGCGCTGCTGCGAAACATGTCCCAGTCGGTTGAATCCAACGCACCCTGCAGAGCGGCCTCTGTTTGATCAGACCACCGTGTCACTTCTCTCACAGCAGGGGGTTCCTGCCTGAGCCATTGTTTGTATTTCGGCATGAGAAGTACAGAGGTGTGGTCAGACTTCCCAAAAGGCGGAAGAGGCTTTGCTTTGTAGCCATCTTTGAATGGAGAGTAGCAGTGGTCTAGGGTCCTCTCTCCTCTGGTGGGGCAGTCGATGTGTTGAATCAATTCCGGTATCACCTTTTTCAAGTTTGCACTGTTAAAGTCCCCGGCTACGATGAGAGCCGCATCACGCTGGTTAGCCTGATAGGTGGAAATCGCCTCATGTAGCTCGGATAGTGCAGTGTTTGTGTCCGCCTGAGGTGGAATATAGACGGCGCTGAAGATGACCGAAGTAAACTCGCGGGGCAGGTAGTGGGGACGGCATTTCAGGGTTAGGAGCTCCAGGTTAGGTGAACATGATTGTTTCAGAAGGACAACATTCCTACTGTCACACCAGTTGTTATTAATCATTAGGCACACACCTCCTCCTCTTGATTTTCCAGACTCACTCGTTCTGTCCGTGCGATGAACACTGAAGAACTCCGACGGCTGTACGGCGTGGTCCGGTATGAGGGGGGTCAGCCATGTCTCCGTGAGACAGATGATGTTGCAGTCCCTTATGTCCCTCTGAAACTGTATCCTGGCCCTGAGTTCGTCCAGCTTGTTATCCAGTGACTGGACATTAGCCAACAGGATGCTCGGCAGTGGCGTTTGGTGCGCTCTGCGCCTCAGCCTCTCTCTTACGCCGGCTCTTTTCCCTCGGGGCCTTGTCCGTGACCTGGGTGCTCCGCGTCCTTTGTTTGAGCTGGCCCACTGGAAACGCAGTATTTCCTGAGGCCAAGTCGGGTCGGGAGAAAAAGGTGTCAGAATACAGCCAGAGTGCTGTATTCTGATATTAAAAAGAGTCTGTCTGTCATACGTGATATGACGCAGAGCAGGCGGAATTATAAAGTCCAAAATTAGAGCTAAACCTAATATATACAAACAAAGCGTAGGAGCAGGTACGACGGCTGCTGACCTCACCGGCGCCATCTTGCACAACTTTTTAGGTTCATATCAACATTCATTAATAAAAGAATAAAAAATGAAATAACTGGATTAACCACAGCTCTTATACTTGTAACACGTTAATATGTAAACCATACTTTAAATTATCCTTTAAAACTTGCATCATGTCACTTTTAAGAAACAAACGTTTAAAACGAACAACATTCAAAACCTGAATAGTGACAACTGTTTTTATTTTCAGCTGCAGTAAATCTGACAGGAATCAGACCATTTGTTGTTATATCAGCTGAAGATTCAGTTATACACAGTTTAAAAGAAAGAGTCATTCATATGCATCTAAAACAGAGTCAAAATAAAGTGCACCACCAAATTCAGATTATCTCCAGAGAGACAGTCTTCCTTTTAGATCAGTTTGGATTCATCAAAAACACATTTGTAACATCAGCGTTTCCTTTCACTGCTGCTTCTTAATGTTTTTTTTCACACTTTGTGAATTTCTGGAAACTCTTTAATAACTTTTGTAGTTCAGTTCAGCTGTTTGTAGTCAGTTGTTTAGATGACCACAGATGACGGACAAATAAGTCAGAGTGTCATGAGCCCTCAAAAGCTCTAAAATTGACATTTGTGCACACACACACACACACACACACACACACACACACACACACACACACACACACACACACACACACACACACGAATTCTCCTGGTTTAATCTACATTATCTATAGGCACTGAATATAACCAATCAGAAATGATGACTCATTAAGAAGGAAATGAACAAAGTAACCAATCAACAGCCAGAAGGAAAAAAAACAACAACACCTCCTCCTCCTGTTAGTTGTATTTAACAGCTCCTCCAGCATCTGCTGTTCTCACATTCAGTTCTTAGCCCAAACTGACATCATGCTGGTGACTTTCTGCGCTCTCATCACTGCTCTAACGTGTAAACAGTCTCATTCATAATATAGACTAGACTGCATTTAATGTTCATCTGTCAGTGTGTTTCTCTTGACTCCATGTCTTTGTGTTGTTTGCAGGTGTGAGTGGTGTGACGTTGCTGACACAGAAACCTGTTGTATCAGTGAGGAGAGGAGAGCGAGCCACCATGGACTGTAACCTGGGGACTGTTACTAATACTGCTCGTTGGTACAAACAGATTCCAGGAGGAGTTCCACAGTTTGTGCTGAGCATGCATCATAGCTGGAGTTCTCCAACCTATGGCTCTGGGTTCTCTTCTCCAAAATTCACATCCACTCATCAGTCAACATCAGATTATCGTTTGATCATCAACAATGTGGAGGAGGGAGACTCTGCAGTCTATTACTGTCACACATGGGACAGCTCTGCTCAGCAGCACGTATCACAGTGATTTACACTGTGACAAAAACCTCCTCACTATTGCTTCACTATTTGAGTCTCTTTAAAAAGCATACAACAAACAAAAGTGTAAAGCCACCATCTAGATGAATTGCTAATTTTGATTTATTTTGACATTCATCAGTAAAATATAAAAACACAAAGTTCCACAATATGCAATTCTCATTCACCCACAACAACTTAAATTATTATCCAAACCCAGCTATTTATTCTACCCAGTGTCTTTGTAAGCTCAAATATCTTTCTCTTCTCTATTATTATCCTGCTTACATCTCAGTTAGAAAGTGAGGGACAGTTACACCACACACTGACAACAATTTTTCATCACTGCTGTAACATATAAGATCATCTTCTCATCCCTTCTACAGTTTTGGGACAAAAACAATTCACTTGTGTGTTTTCTGTTTTGTTGGCTGATGTTGATGCAGTGATAGTATTGACACAGATGTCTGCTGTCCAGGGATGACTTTGTAGAGGCGGCCATGGAGCAGTGATTCAGACTGTGACAAAGAGCTGAATAAGAGACATTACAGCTTTTAAGGATTCTGGACAACATTTTACATTTACAGTCATTTACAGCATTGTTCTGAAATATAAACAGACTGATGAAAGGAATGAGATGTTGACAGTGAAAGTTGGTCTCAACAGGATGTTTCAGTTCCTCTGCCCTCATTAGTGAGAGTCAGGAGGTTTTTGTACAGCCATGAGTACAAACTGAATCACTGTGGTATTTGGACAAGGAACCAAGCTGACTGTGACAAGTAAGTACTTTTGTAACTGAAACAGGAGAGATTTTTATGATAATTTACTGATGATTAACTGTTTATGACTTGATTTCTTATGTTTGACAGTATTTAGGTTTAGAGCAATTTTTGCTGTTGATATGAGAGCTTTGATATCAAACTGAGCTTTGCTTTATAACAGATTACAACATTTGAAAAGTTCTGAGTATTTGTTTACAGCACGTAGAAAGAGATATGGACCAGTTTGTATAAGATTATTATTCTTAAATAAAAATATTACTTATTTTGGAGTTTACATGTTTAAGAAAAACTTTATAAATTACAGCCTATTTTATCTTCTCTCAGTAGTTACTTTATTTTACTAACTTAAAAAATCAAGTTTAAGCTCATGTTTTTACATTAATCTGGTTTCATTTCAAAACTAATCTATTGTGTCTGAAGTTTGCAATAACTGGCATCATTTGATTTTACAGAGATCACAATAACCTGACTGATGTTGTAGGAGATCATTTCAATGCATTTTGGAGTATTTTAATATGGTTAATATTCACATGTTTGAAAAATGCATTTTCTATCACTGTAGACGATATTTCTACTTTTTTTGGGAAGTATTATTTGTCCACTTTTCTCATTTTTATTGATTCATTTCCATTATTTCCCTGATTGTCCTTCTATGTATTTTCAGGCTCCAGCCTCCCTGCTCCTGTCCTCACAGTCTTCCCTCCGTCCAGTGCTGAGCTCCAGTCCATCAAAGCCACTCTGGTCTGTCTGTCCAGTCAGTCTGGACCTTTTGCAGATGTGACCTGGTCGGCTGCTGGGAGTCCAGTGAGCAGTGGGATCTCTACCAGCACTGCTGTTCAGAGACCAGACCACACTTTCCAAATCAGCAGCTCTCTGACCATCCAGACATCAGACTGGAACATGGATAAGGTTTACACATGTAAAGTGTCTTTGGGCTCCCAGACTTCAGAGAAAACCATCCAGAAGTCAGGATGTCCCGCTGAATAGTAGAGGACCAGAATGAGCATTTAAAATCTGCTTTTTTACTGCTTTCATGTTTGCTAGAATGTTTTCATGTTGGAAATCAGGATGAAGCAAAGCTTTAAGCCATGAGTCTGTTTTCTTGTCATTACTGGACAGTATCAGGAATTCATATTTTGCTCTTTTTAACTCAATAAAAAGCAACATGTTTAAAATATTTCTGCTCTTCTTTTTTCAGTTTCTTGAATGTTTCACTCATTTTCACACTTTCCACCATTTCCAGTGTATTTTGCTGGATGTATATATGTATTGTTTGAAATGCCATCATTTACATTTTAATACTTATATTAGTGTCATGCTTTGTGCAGCAATCAGAGGACTTAATTTAATTTGTACATGTATTTTTATAGCTTTATATAATTACAAAAATCTTAAACTATTAATTATATAAATCTTCTCTTTCTTTCTTGTTGTTTTCCTCTTTAGAATAGTTTGAAGAACATGTTTTGTTTGTCACAGTATAATATGCAAGAGCTGCACATTAGAGAGCAATGTTTCATAAGCTTAGATGAGCAAACGAAGGTCAAAGTCATAATGAAATGACATGTTGATTCTAACCCTGCATTCATTTGCATCCTCAGTCAGTGAAGCATCACCTCTCTACTTCTGCCTCTCTTCTTTCTCAGGATGCAGCTGCATGAGTGCGTTTATTATTTATAGGTGCATGTAAATGAAGAACTGTCAGCTTTCTGTAAATGAAGAATAAACTCCTCACAGGTGGAAATGTTTTAACAAGACTAATTTGGAAGCACAAATTTATCTCTCTTTAAATACACAACTGAGTTTCACCTGTCAATATTTAGGCGAGATTATCTCTGTTTTTGTCCAAACAGACTAACATATTGATCCATAATAAAAACTGGGAAAGATTAAAGCATACATAACAAATCTGCAGGACATGGAAAAGTAACCAACCAACAATAAACTTCAGGACCACAATTTTAAATATTTAGAGGAGAGGAGGGAGACATCACTAACAGCAATAATTACAAATATAAAACAATATTACCCTCTACTGAAGATAAGTTATCCAAAAACATCACAAACTATGCAGGTTTACCCAAAGCTCCTCCTCCTGTCGCTCTCTCTGAGTTTGAGTGTTATATTCAATGGTTCACACCTCCTCTCCTCATCCTACAAAAACAGCACAATCTCTTTCCAAGTTACAAGTTCATTGTCAGCACTCACTAACAAGATGCTGGTGACTCTCTGCGCTCTCATCACTGCTCTAACATGTATGAAACCTGTTTCTACTTACGTTCAGTAGCTGGGTGTTGGATTCACATGTCCTTGTGTTTCTCTTGACTCCATGTCTTCTTGTTGTCTGCAGGTGTGAGTGGTGTGACGGTGGTGACACAGAAACCTGTTGTATCAGTGAGGAGAGGAGAGACAGCCACCATGGACTGTAACCTGGGGACTGTTACTGACAGTGCTGCTCGTTGGTACAAACAGATTCCAGGAGGAGTTCCTCAGTTTGTGCTGAGCATGAAACATAGCTGGAGTTCTCCAACCTATGGTTCTGGGTTCTCCTCTCCAAAATTCACATCCACTCATCAGTCAAGATCCGATTATCGTTTGATCATCAACAATGTGGAGGAGGGAGACTCTGCAGTCTATTACTGTAAAACATGGGACAGCTCTGTTAATGAGTACGTATCACAGTGATTTACACTGTGACAAAAACCTCCTCACTGTTACTTCTGCTTTTTGTCACTCTCTCACATGCTGATAGACCCATCAGGCAAACTCAGTGTAACCTACGACCTTCAGATAAAGTGTTATTAAACACTGAATTGCTCCTTTTTAATCTTTTTTATTTTCATCATTAAAAGTATATAAAGCAAAGCACTGAAATATGCAAGTCATTCACTCCCATCAGATAAATTGAACTATCCAGCATACAGTATTATGTGTTTCTACGAGTTATTTTTAAGTAATAGAAATTTTATAGACAGTACTCTCAGGTCTCACATAGTTACAACTGTTTCATTCCAGCTGCAGAAAAAGTGACAGATTACACAAATCCTTTTTAGTTTTACTCTCTAAGTTTAACTTACAGCTTAGAGCAAATAGTCCTTAGAATGCAGCTCAACAACAATACAAAGCTACACTGAAATTAGATCATCTCGATTGAGAGAATCTTCATTTTAATTTTCCACCCAGCATAAATGTTGACCAGAATGATGTTCAACTTGTTTGAAGCTGTTGTTCCACCCACAGTGGTTTTCAGTCATTGTGTAGTGGATAGAGGTGCCCACTTTTCTTGGAGTCGCTGAAGAGACAACAGCACAGGTCAGTCTGTTCTTTCTGTATGCCAAAGCAGGGAGCTCTGGATGGGAGTGTCTCACAGTGTAAGGGCACTGCAGTTGGTGGTGCTGCAGAATAGGATGGCTTTAGATCAATTCATGGCTGCTTTAGAGGGCATGTGCATTATCGCTGCCAATGCCTGCTCTAAGTATATCCTGAATAATGATTCTGATGGACATGCTATTGATGAGAGAATTAGAAATATTACAAGAATGGTTAACCAATTTAGTTCCCACACATCTGGATTTTCTGACTGGTTATTCTCCCTTTTTCCAGGCTGGGACTCTGCTTTGGTCGGATTATGTGTTCCAGTGTTAATCGTGCCTATGAGTCTGGCTTTTTTTCTCTTTTGTTTAGTACCATGTTTTAAGTTAATGGTGATGAGACTGAATGATCATTTTATTTTGGGCCACTTGGTTCACAGTACAGCTGACTCAGAGTACCAGCCTCTAAGTGACGGGACCTCAAGCCCTGATTGTATTCTACCTCATTTTGAGAATGTAAATATGAATGTGTGAGCATATGGACAGTATAAGACATCATCTATAAGCATTTGTTTCCTTTTTTTCCTTCCTAATTGAATCGTACAATGAGAAACTGTCCATCATTTATTTGCTCTGTGAATGAAACTCATTTTACTGAATCTCCTGTCACTGATGCTCTGAAAATGTTGACCCAGAGGTGTGCAGTCCACACAGAGTCTCTGGATGTGAATTTTGTTAGACGTTATGAACAAGTTCCCAGTGGGGTTCCTCATGTTGTTCTCAGATTTCTCTATTCTGACAGCTCACCCAGCTTTGGAACAGGATTCTCCTCCAACAGTTTCTCAAACTCACAGATTCAAACTCTAAATCCTCAAACATTAATTACAAGTTCATAATTAAGTGGGCAGAGACAGAGAATAAGTTCAGTATTACTGTCAGACATGGAGCCAATGAAGCTGTATCAGCTGTATTTTACAAATCACTTGTTTTATGACTAACTCTTTTTTAAAATGGTGCATCAGTTAACCAGGTTGATGTAGTGATGTTTTTCTGTTGCTTGGTATAATAATGTTTTATTGTCTTTACTATTTCCAGTCATTTACTCTGAGTTTCAGTGTTATATTAAATGGATCCACCAGCATCCTCTCTCCTCATCATACAAAAGCAGCACGGTCACTTCTCAGCACACACTGACAATATGCTGGTGTTCCTCTGTTCTCTCATCCCTGTTCTAACACGTAAAGAGTTGCAGCTATATTACAGATTTGATCAAACTTTGGATTGATCAGTAAGTGTGTTTCTCTGGACTCCATGTTATTCAGTATGTTCTGATAATGTATCATAGCTGGAGTTCACCATACCATCGCTCTGGGTTCTTGTCTGCAAAATTTACATCCACTCAACAGTTAACATCAGATTATCATTTGATCATCAACAATGTGGACGAGGTATTATTGTCGGGTCTTTACCTACAATACAAAATGCCTTGAGGCAACTGTTTGTTGTGCTTTTGTGTTATATAAATAAAATGGAATTGAACTGAATTGAGGGAGACTCTGCAGTCTATTGCTGTAAGACACTGGATGACTCCTTTAAGGAGGAGTTATCACTGTGATTTACACTGTGATTAAAAATGTCCTCACTAATTTTGCTTTCTGAGACTATCATTTACAAATAATTTAGACTTAAAGAAATATCAGCATAATCCTACCACCTAAAAATAATTTATTATTTAACATTTAATAACTTTTTAGGTTCATATCAACATTCATTGATAAAAGAATAAATAAGGAAATCACTGGATTAACCACAGCTCTTATACTTGTAACACCTCAATATGTAAACCATACTTTAAATGATCCTTTAAATCTTGCATCATGTCACTTTTAAGAAACAAAAGTTTAAAACGAACAACATTCAAAACCTGAATAGTGACAACTGTTTTTATTATCAGCTGCAGTAAATCTGACAGGAATCAGACCATTTGTTGTTATATCAGCTGAAGATTCAGTTATACACAGTTTAAGAGAAAGAGTCATTCATATGCATCTAAAACAGAGTCAAAATAAAGTGCACCATCAAATTCAGATTATCTCCAGAGAGACAGTCTTCCTTTTAGATCAGTTTGGATTCATCAAAAACACATTTGTAACATCAGCGTTTCCTTTCACTGCTGCTTCTTAATGTTTTTTTTCACACTTTGTGAATTTCTGGAAACTCTTTAATAACTTTTGTATTTCAGTTCAGCTGTTTGTAGTCAGTTGTTTAGACAACAACATTGTTGTATAAGTACCAGGTCAGATAAGTCAGAAAATCATGAGCCCTCAAAAGCTGTATACACACACACACCTGTGCAAAAACACACACACATACACACGAGTTCTCCTGGTTTAATCTACATTATCTATAGGCACTGAATATAACCAATCAGAAATGATGACTCATTAAGAAGGAAATGAACAAAGTATCCAATCAACAGCCAGAAGAAAAAAAAACAACACCTCCTCCTCCTGTTAGTTGTATTTAACAGCTCCTCCAGCATCTGCTGTTCTCACATTCAGTTCTTAGCCCAAACTGACATCATGCTGGTGACTCTCTGCGCTCTCATCACTGCTCTAACGTGTAAACAGTCTCATTTATAATATAGACTAGACTGCATTTAATATTCACATGTCAGTGTGTTTCTCTTGACTCCATGTCTTTGTGTTGTCTGCAGGTGTGAGTGGTGTGACGGTGGTGACACAGAAACCTGTTGTATCAGTGAGGAGAGGAGAGCGAGCCACCATGGACTGTAACCTGGGGACTGTTACTGATGAGTCTGCTCGTTGGTACAAACAGATTCCAGGAGGAGTTCCTCAGTATGTGCTGAGGATGTATCATAGCTGGAGTTCTCCAAGCTATGGCTCTGGGTTCTCCTCTCCAAAATTCACATCCACTCATCAGTCAACATCCGATTATCGTTTGATCATCAGCAATGTGGAGGAGGGAGACTCTGCAGTCTATTACTGTAAAACATGGGATGACTCTGCTAAACAGCACGTATCACAGTGATTTACACTGTGACAAAAACCTCCTCACTATTACTTCTGCTTTTTGTCACTCTCTCACATGCTGATAACAGACTCATCAAACAAAGTCAGTGTAAACACTGCAGATAATGTGTTAATAAACACTGAATTACACTATTTAATGTGTTTTAACATTCATCACTGAATTTCAAAATTCACAAGGAATTTCTGTAATATGCACTTTCACCTACAATATATATTTGCATACACAAAGCTATCCAACATAAAAATGTGTGTGTTGCTGTTTGTATATCTTAAACAATAGAAATATGACAGAAACTAGTCTGCAGTCTGAAAACTCTTATAACAGTTGCAGTAAAGGTGACAACAACCAGACTACATAGATGCTGTTTATTTGTAACACAATGAGTTTTAAAAAGTTGTGCACATGCATCATGATAAATATGAACCACAAACATGTAATAACTGAATGGGGCAATATGAAAGTGACATATGTGGCTGTGTGGCAGGAAGGGATGGACCCAAATGCAGGACGCAAGACAGAGCTGAACTCTAACTGCTTTATTGCAGGAGGCTCAGATAATACAAAACACAAAAACACATAACCAAAATCTCAACTGAGGCTACGCTAAAGGCAAAACCCAAGCCTGGGAGAAAAGAGGAAAACAAAACACTAAACTGAGGGAACACACAGCTAAGGGGGAAAACATAGACAATAGCGCAACAAAGAACAGAGAAAACTTCATCCATCCATTCACTTCCGCTTATGCTGTTCAGGGTCGCAGGGGGGCTGGAGCCTATCTCAGCTGACATAGGGCAAGAGGCAGGGTACACCCGAGACAGGTCGCCAGCCTGTCACAGGGCCAACACAGAGAGACAGACGACATCCACACTCACATTGATGCACTCATTCACACCTAGTGGCAATTTAGAGTTTCCAGTTAACCTAACCCCAGTAAGTGCATGTCTTTGGACTGTGCGAGAGAACCGGAGTACTCGGAGAAAACCCACGCAGACACGGGGAGAACATGCAAACTCCACAGAGAGAGAGAGAGGGAGGGGCCTGGGCCAAGGTGGAATCAAATCCAGGCCTTCCAGGTGGTATTCTAACTGTGAGGCAGCAGTGCTAACCACTGCGCCACCGTGCTGCCACAGAGAAGAAGGAGGGGGGGGGGGGGGGGGGGGGGGGGGGGGGGGGCTTGAGGACTTAAATACACACAATAGGTCAGGGCAAGTGAAAACAGCTGGGAACCACAGGTGAAACAAACGAAACCAATAACACAAAGGAAGCAAAACTAAACACAAAGCACAGGGAACATGGGACTGTCACAATAAAACTAAACATTGTACACGCAGACTTAACACATAGGAGAACTGGCACACAGAGGAAACAAAACAGGGTTCAACACACGGGGAGACACACACAAAGAGATAAACAGGGACAGGAACACAGAGACAGAATGCAAAGCAATAACCCAAACCAAAAATTGAATACAAAACTCCAACAAACTGAGAACCTAAACAGTAAAAAAAATTAAGAAGCACAACCTGAAAAATACAACAGAAACAGAACTGCACAAAAGGAACATAAAACACTGGACCACTGGCCCAGGACAATGACAGAAACAGTCCATAATTTATTTGACTGGTGAATGAAACTCCTTTTGTTGAAGCTCCCCCTCCTTTACTTTGTCTTCTCTCTGTGTCTTTATAAGCTTCAGTCTCTCTTCTCTTCTCACTACAGCCCGTCTCACCTCTCAGCTGGACAGTAAGGGATAATTATACCACCTGTTGACAACATGCTGGGGACCCTCTGCACTCTCTTCACTGCTCTAACATGTAAGATCTTCTTCTCGTCTGTTTTACAGTCCATATATTTTTAGGTAAACCTTTAACTCATGTTTTTCTTTATTTGTTGGCAGATGTTGATGCAGTGATAGTGTTGACCCAGACACCTGCTGTACACACAGTTTCTCCAGGTCAAGAAGCTGTTCTCAACTGCAACATAGAGAGATATGATGGGTATTATGTTAGATGGTATAAACAAGTCCCTGGAGGGGCTCCTCAGTATGTTTTAAGATTATATCATTCTGACAGTTAACCCAGCTTTTGAGCAGGATTCTCCTCAGTCAAATTTAACTCTAAATCCTCATCAGATTACCAGTTTATTATCAAGCGCGCAGACACAGGAGACTCTGCAGTGTATTACTGTCAGATATGGTTTGGCTCTGCCAGAGGAGCTGTATCACAGTGATTCACATTGTGTCAAAAACTTCCTCACTCTTACTTCTGCTTTTTGTTGCTCTCTCGTGTGCTGATAGACCCATCAGGCAGACTCAGTGTAAACCATCACCCTCAAATAAAGTGTTATTAAACACTCAATTGCTTCTTTTTCGATTGTTTTTTATCTTCATTATTAAAAGTATAAAAACTGAAATACGCAAGTCATTCACTCACATCAGCCCAATTGATCAGATAAACCAAACTATCCAGCATACAGTTTTATATGTTGCTATAACTTATTTTTAAATAGAAATTTTATAGACAGTGCAGGTCTCACATAGTTACAACTGTACCAATCCAGATGCAGTAAATGTGACAGTAAACAGTTTACACAAATCCTGCTTGTTGTAAAAAGTTTAACTTACAGTTTAGAGCAAAGGTCCTTTAACATGCAGCTAAATAAAGATACTTTGTTACACTCATCTTAGATCATCTAGATCGAGGGAATCTTCATTTTAATTCAGTTTGGATTCATCACAAACACGTTTATAAAGCAGAAAGAAAATTTAGGACTGTGAGGACAAAAACACTAGCGACAAACATCTGATTACTTTACAACTGTTTTTCAAGAACATCATTTGTGTCAGACATGATAAAAGATATGAATATGAATAAGTAATGATGGTGTGATTTAATGTATTATTTGTAAAGATGGAGATCAGACTGCAAGGATGCAAAGGATGAGTATCCAAACAGACTTCCAAATGCCATCTATCATTTTGATTTTTAGACACAACAAATCTTTGATTTCATCATAATAATGTTTATGTTATTGTTATTTAATCAGTTTGTGTGTTTCAAAATGTGAAACTGAACATAATTGATTTGATCAAATGAAAGCTGTTCTTTTAAACTCCTCTTCTTTGAGTTTTTCTCTACCCAGTGTCTTTCTCAGTTTCAGTATTTCTTTTTGTCTCACTCCAATTCTGCTAACATTACTTGAATGTTTTTCAAAATTACCTTTTCAAATTAATATTGGTGCTCATAAACTACAAAGTCCTGATCTCTGCCTGTGCTCTGTTTGCTGTGCATTTCAATATAAAAGAACAAAATCATTAAGTTTGCAGCAGATCAGCTGATCTAAATTAACACAGACACATCTACTTCAGCTTTTGTTGCACAACAGTTATGTTAAATGATATATATCTTGTATTTTACTGCTTTATTAACTGCCCTAAATGTTATCTACAAATAGAAATTACAAAACCCCCCAAAATCTTATTTGAAGTTAAAACTACCAGATCCAAATTGTACATTCACCTAACAACACATACTTTACATGTATGCAGTACAATTTTAGAACCGTGGTGTTTACAGTAGATTCATCCTAACAAATTGGATACACAATATATCTTAAATTCAATTTTGTGACTTAAGTGACGATTTTTGGTAATTTCCACACACTTCATATTCAATTCAATTCAATTCAGTTTTATTTATATAGCCCCAAATCACAACAGTCACCTCAAGGTGCTTTGTATTGTGGGTAAAGACCCTACAATAATACAGAGAAAACCCAACAGTCAAAATGACCCCCTGTGAGCCAGCAACTGGCAACAGTGCGAAGGAAAAACTCTTTTAACAGGAAGAAACCTCCAGCAGAAGCAGGCTCAGGGAGGGGCAGCCATCTGCTATGACCAGTTGTGCCTGAGGAGAGAGAGACAGGACAAAAGACAAGCTGTGGAAGACATGCCGGATGTGTCGTCCATGCTGCACCTCAGAGAGGTTAAGAAGCATGTGGCCTTGAAGAAGAAATGGCCTAATGCTGTATACAGTTACTACTTACGGGCAATGAACCAAATATGCTCACTTCATTGACATGAAACTGAGACATTCTGAAAGGTCTCTTTATGTCCTTCAATAACACTCTAAGGCTGAAATTATGAATTTGAAAGTATTTTAATGAGTGTCCCATAAAGGGTTAAGATACATTTACACCAGACTTTTTTCATAATATGATCCTCTTCAGGAGAATTTTTGTAAACCATAAACATTGACTATAAACTTTATTTTAGAGTTCCTGAGTTATGATCACAAACTGTTTTTAGTAGTGAAGCTCCTCCTCCTCTGCATTTCCCTCTCATTAGTTTCCTTATACTGTAGGTCTCAGTCTCTCTTCGCCCCTCAGTTTGACACGGCTCACCTGTCTTTCATCATGCTGGGGACCCTCTGCGCTCCCGTCACTGTTCTAACATGTAAGAGGTCCTTCTGATTAATTTGACAGCTTGCACTTATAGACATAAAAAAAAAAAAAAAATTCTTTTCTCTGACAGGTGTGGATGCTGCAAAAGTGTTGACCCAGACACCCGCTGTCACTACAGTTTCTTCAGGAGAAGAGGTTCTGCTCAAATGCAACATTCAGAGACCTGAAGGCAATTATGTAAACTAGTACAAACAGGTCCCTGGTTCTACTCAATTTGTTCTGAGCTTTTACCATTCTCACAGCTCACTCAGCTTTGGAGCAGGATTTTCCTCAGACCGATTCAACTCTAAATCTTCATCAGACAATGATTATCAGTTTATCATTAAGCAGGCAGAAGCAGGAGACTCTGCAGTGTATTACTGTCAGACGTGGGGCGGCTCTGCAAAGGAGCATGTACCACAGTGCAGGGCTAACAGATTGTCCAGTAAATTGCCTCATTTGTCATTTCATCATTTTTTAAATGTGTTGTTCGTTTTTGAAATACTAAAGGTGCTTAAAAAGATATTGTCGAACACTGAACCGTTCATCAAGAAAAAAATACCCTATTTTTAATGTCATGAATGAAACAAAAGTAATTTATTCCTCTGATTTTTAGAAACATACAATAACATTTTTGTTAAATATCCAAAGACAAACTACAAGTACACATCAGCAGTTACTAGCATATCATTGTGACTATGTGGTTTAAATTATAAATACATGCAGAGGTTTTCATCAGTTTTTGCATCTGAAATGTATCTTAAATTTGTCTTTTCAAACAAAAGTAATAATAACAGGTGTTAATACACATCAGTCATTCCAGAAACCAAAATGATTAACGTTACATTTATACTTTGCCATAATTACAGTTATAATAACAAGGTATCCAATGCCAGCAATGAAATAGATCCAGAAAAAAGTCTTGTCCAACAAGTTGGCAAAGTTGTGTTGTCTCTCCTTTTCTGCTTTGTTGGTATTATGAGCTTCCAAGAATTTGGCCACCTTTCTGAGTATTTGAGTCTTCTCTGTGGCATTTAGCTGGATGGTGCTAATATCAGTTTTAGTCTCTGAAAGGTTAGAGCAGGTCACAGTTAGAGCAGGTCATACCATATTTACTCTTAAAAAAGCCTCGATGAGCATCAAAACACCTCATACAATTTAAAAATGCTAATATTCAATATTTAAAGGATTTGCTCAATAATCAAGCCTTCCTTACCCTCATCCTTCATCTCTTCCTTGTTTCCTGTGATTTTGCGGGCTGATCGTATTGACCAACAGCAGAAATCCAGGTGGCCTTCTTGAGATATCCGTGTAGTTAGCATGGACACCAGCATACTCATGATCAAGAAGATCAGGCAGACACAGAAGTGTGGTCCTGCAGTACAGGCAGATTAATTAGTCAGTTACTTAATCCCACTGTGATGCTGTTTATATGGTTTGTTTGTGCACAAATCTCTGACTTACGGATTATTGGACTGCATTCGCTGTCTCCAGGGAGCTTATTATTGAGGATATTGATATAGAGGATTAAGCTGAGCACCAGAGTGACCTTAAAAGAGTTGCGTTCTCCACCTCGCAGTGGCAAAACAAAGCTGACCATGTCAACAAAGATGAGCAGATAACTGGGCAGCATCAATGTTAAGAAGGGGCTGTCAGATTTGAGCTCTAGTTCCACCTCAGGAGTTTAACAGAAAACATAGTAAGATGAAAATTGTGACAATGATATATTTTTTTCCACTCGTGTCTGTGCATGCTAGTGAGTTTTCAGTGTAAATATGAAGGGGATACTTAATCTAAGACAGCAACAATTAATTGAGAAGTCATTTTCTCTATAGATAAGGGGTGTCCAAACTGCAGCCCACGGGCCAAACATGGCCCCAGCTCGGATTTTATATGGCCTGCGAGTCTTGCCCATACATGTGTTATTTTTAGCCCGCTGGCCCAAGCAATGAATACAACACAGCATCCAATTCCTCTTTTTATCTCATTCAGGCAGTGTTCTGTAACAGATGTCTGCCAACTGCTTCAAAACCTCAAAAAGAAGAAGATTGAATGATTAACCAATCACAGCCCATGCTGTATGATGCCATGCTGTTTGGGTGGGGGTCATAGGTGGCACACAGTGTCGCCAGCTTTCTTCTTTCCACTTTTCAGAACCTTTTCAGAACCTCTAGCAACAAAAAGCGACTCTGGTGACTTTGGCAACTTTTAGAAACTTTTTGAGAGCCCAGAAAACAAAAATACTAATATTCTGAGAACATACTGCACTCCCTTTGTACGTACGGATTTCTCTTCAGCACCCCACAGTTCTATAAATATAGTTGATGTGGCCAAAAAGGACCAGGTTGATTATAATATAGATACAATAACAAACCGACAACTGGATAAGATCAAATTTCCAGAGATGAACATTTGCAAAGAAAATGTTCAGCTTGTTTGGCTGTGTGAGCAGATTTTCTCTGTTATGAACTTAAACACGAACTGCTTGAGTTCAAGACTAAGTGACTCCCACCTGCGTGACATTTTACGCACGTTTACCACTGTCCTGGAGCCAGACTGGCCCTGTGTACCTGAGTGCTCTTCAGGTTAGTATCAGTAGCTTACCTGTTGCTCTCTTATGAGAATTACACAGTAGTATGTGACAGTTTCTGTATGTTATCAACTTCATTTGGCAATTCAGAGAGCTTTTATCATCTACATTTGGTTATTTCATGTTGGTTTGCTGCATGGAAATAAAAGTATTAAATTATATTTATATGCATCTTTTATTCTATAAAATAATGTCATCAGGGACTGTTGGCCCTTGGGCACTTTCACTTTGTCAGATCTGGTCCTCCTTGAAAAAAGTTTGGACACCCCTGCTATAGATGTTAGGAAATTGTGGCTTAAAATTGTGGATAAAAATAGCTTTAATTCTTAAACACTTATTGCAATCGCTCCTTACAATATAAAGTCTTCACTCCAATCACATCTATGTATGGATGTAGTGTATTTGTTTCTGTCTGCATCAGTTACACAAGTCGCTGTTATTAGGCTTAAATTCTTGTAGCTGAACACCAGCATTTCCTCAGTTTAATTACAAACTGCAGGCCTGGCTGATTCACTTACCTGGATGTAATTGCGTTTACCTCCTTTTTTCTGAAACTCTGCATTCATGGTTTGCCAGTCTCCATGGCCAGTATTAACCAGCTTCAGTTTACCAAACGTCAGTACTGGACCACATCCTGAAGGAAATACAGCCTGCTTTGATATTATTTATTTTAAAATAAACTCATAAAGACCCCGTGATTTTTGTGTGTGTGTACATTTGCAATGTAGTTGTGAATGTAAGATACTAGGTTCATGCAGTAAAACTGGTTGCAAAAACCTGCAGTAATTGAGTTATATTGTACTGGAAGAACTGCCTCCCCCCGTCACCCCCCCCCACCCCCCCCCCCACCCCCACCCCCACCCCATCCATACTCTATTGTCACTGGGTGACATTTAGGGTATTATGATATTATCATAATGTTAAAATAATTACAGTGTTATTCATATAGTAAGGAATTACTTTAGCAATTAAATTTAAAAAATAGCAAAAACAAATAAGCAAAAAGGAGGCACTGTAAGACTAATCTTAAGAATTAACATATATTTACTATACAACATTAAAAATACATGCAGTACCTTTGTGAACTTACCATCATAGCTCCAGGCTTGTACTGGAACAGGACAAACATCGTAAGCGAAGGGATAGTTGAACAGGTTGATTTCACAGTTCACCACTGCATTTATGGTCAAACTGTGCTTCACAGTCCCGTTACTGTACACCAGCAGATTGCCAGAGGCCGGCTGCACAGTTGATGTTATTCTACATGTAAGAGGTAAGAAATGTCTGAGAAGACTTTTAGCAATTCTTAATTTGTCCTAATAATTTGATGTGCCCATAGGTGTGACTGGGAGTGTGAATGGTTGTCTGTCTCTCTGCGTTAATCCTGCGACAGACTGACCTGTACAGGGTGTACCCAACCCCCCCCCCCCCCCCCCCCCCCCCCGCGCCCTATGACACCCCCCCCCCCCCCCCCCCCCACACACACACACACACACACACACACACACCACCACAACCCAGAACAGGATAAGTGGAAGAGAATAAATGATGTAACTACTTACGCATTTGTTACACGGAGCTCTGGTGTCCAGATTTTATCTACTGGCAGAATCACTTCATCAAACGTGTACACCGATGTGTCCCAAGACAACTCAGGATCTTCCCATTCCTGTGTTTTCAAATCAAAATGGATGCTTTCATTTTTTATCAGTTTTTTTTTTTTTTTTAATTTTTTTAAAATTTGAAAGTATTTTGACTCTTACGATTAGGGCTCGCAGAAGAATTTTTAGATGGAGATCCTTTGTGTTCTGTTGAAAACATGAGTTAGGCAAAGCATTGGAGTGCTGATGAGAGTGCTGAAACACGTAGCCTGTGTTTGCCTCTCAAAAAAAAGGCTGGTTGGATTTTTTTCTTTTATGACAAGCTATATATATTTTTACTTTATCAAAGTCTGAACACATGTTAACCAGGTTTGTAAAACTTGCATTGAATAAAAGTGATACAAAAGCAAAGATGTTTTAAACAAAGAGCTACAACTTGAACTTGAATCGTAATGAGGGCTTGGAGCCAAAAGAGCGTAATTGACATATATATGAAGTGAAAGCTCTTGATGTGCTCTCTCTACTGTCAAAATTACAGAGGTAAAATATTAATAGAAAGAGTTGTTCAACAAAAACCAAAAGCTTTAACTCTGAATGCAGAGAAGAAGTTGTGCTAAAAGGGCGGCAGTGCATTTACAAGAAAGACAATATTGTTCATTAAGCATTGTGTCATCAATTTGTAAAAAGAAATATGCTTAAAACAGACTAAAATCAGTAATCAAAGTAAGAGCAAATTATGGCCATTTTTTTTTTCTTTTAGCTCTCCTGTAAAGTCACTTACGCCCTCATGGCTCCAAGCCCTCGATAAATTGTCACTGAAAAGATCTAAAAATAAGAAATGAAAATGTATTAAAAGTTAGCTCCACTACAAACAAAAAATACTTACAACTGCCAGAGTCGTGTACTCCAGTAGTGGCACACGAATTTCATTGATGCAGCTTTGATTCTGTGGCTGCGATAACAAGTTTTCATCTATCAACTTGTTACTTAGACATCGGCGACTTGTGCAGAGTGCGCGCCCTAAAATGGGAGATAAATGTGAACATAGGTTTGAATAATTGTTTTGCAACACTTTTTCTCAATCTGCTGCCTCTTATAGTATATTTCATAGGATAATCTTTGAGCAAAGTAAGTTAGACTTACCTACAGTTGGTACACACAGTAAGAACACAACCTTCACTATACTGGGGGTAAGAAATTCCAGCATTTCTGAAGACTGTGCAGCAGAGCTCACATCCAGCTAAAAACTTTAAATTGATGGCTGTGTGCAGTTTTCACCATCCCTGTCCTCGCATCCTTGTTTAGGTTTCAACCTTAAATAACCCATCTGTGATGTCCGCTTGGATTGAGCACACTCCAAGACAATATCATTCACCCACAATAGGAACACAATTGTGTGGTCATCAATGAGCCTGTGTAAACAGTCAATTATTCCCAGTATCTGTGTACCTGCCCGCAGATACAGGTAGCTCCAGCTGCTTTTTGTCATCAGAGCTATGCTAGTGTGCATTATAATGGGGTGTGCCTGTCATACGTGAGAGTGAAACAAAGCACACAGTGATATCGACATAAGTTTACTTGAATAAGGCTGCTCTCCCAGTCATAGATGTAGAACAAAGGTTCGTCATGCCTGTGGTTTAAGTCAAAAAGGTGCAGTTATGACAGCTGCTTGATGAATTCACTCAGGGGCTTATTAGGTTATATAACGCTTATTCTAATTTCTGTATTGTGCTATCATAATACACATTATTTTTCATATGGAAAGATGTATTGTTGGTGTATGTTCTAGGCCTATAATAATTATAATTGGAGTATTAACAAAGGAAAATAAACAATGTCTGTCTTTTAAACTACAGTGCTGATGTGTGTTGATTTCAATTCAGACCATCATTAAGTTTCAAACTGTGCAACATATTACATCATATCATATTAATGATCTGCTATTTTAATACTTTTCAGTTGTTTTTCACCACAAGAGACCGGTGCAGTGTTCACATCACTGCACATCACGGGTGATGCAGACGCATCCCCAATGTCAATCTCCCTTTCCCTTCTTCCATCACTCGACCCCAACGATCGATCCCGAGGTAATTAATCTCCTCCACCTGGGGCACCAACTCATCCCTGAGTTGGAGTAGGCACTCCACCCTTTTCTGTCTGAGGACCATGGCCTCAGACTTAGAAGTGCTAATTCTCATATCAGCAGCTTCACACTTGGCTGCGAACTGTTCCAGTGTGAACTGGAGTCCATCGCCTGATGAAGCCAACAGGACCGCATCATCCACAAAAATCAGAGATCAGATAAGATCCAGGTGGAAGGGCTGAGCAGAGCCGTACAAACTCAGACTCAAAGCCTGGTGGACCTGAGCCGCAAGATTAGCGAGCTCGCAGGCGAGAGGGGTTAGATCAGGAGATATAGTTCGGTTCTGCACAGTGAGGACGGCAATCAACGAATTTGGAATATTGGATTTTCGAATGGTTTCCCAGTAAGACTGAAGGCTGTTGGAAAAACAAGCAGCCTGTTCCAAAACAACATTTGTTATCAGGAATTCGGCTCCCCTGCCGGCCTTGGGTTGGCAACCATATCTCTCTCCAGGGCTCTGTGTGCGTCTGCTCTTTCACCCACTCCGCGTTGTGATTTGTGAAGCTGGGTCTGGTGTATCACGGCCGCTGATGAAATTCCACCACTATCAGCGAACTGTTTTGGCTGGAACCTGGCATCTGGCTCCACAATGCCCCCACCTCTCGTCTCCGTCTGCATCCCCTCCTGACCTGACCTCACCTACCGCCGCTGTCCTTGCTTTACATGTGCAAATGCTTTGCTGAGGTGGTTTTTTTTGGACCCTGGTATAGTGCTCCTTCTGAGCACTGTACCAGATGACTTTTTTTTTTAACCTAACTTCCCCATGATGTGTTGTTTTCTCCTCCTGCCAAAGGTAGCGCTGCAAGTCGGCTGCATGACCCGAGGACACATATCCCCCTATGTGTGTTGTGTTTGTGTATTCTTGGATGGTGTTCTGTAACTGCAATTTCCAATGTGTGAACTTGTTCACCCACATGGCAATAAACTTCATTCATTCATTCATGCTTTCCACCACTTTGCTACTAGGAATTCTGTCCATAGAAATTACTGACCGAGGGTGTCCTGGTGCCATGTGCACTTACGGACATTCTCATGTTTGAACATGGTGTTCATTATGAGCAAACTGTAGTTTGCACAGAAGTCTAACAACAAAACATCTCTTGGGTTCAGATCAGGCAGGCCATTAATCCTAATCAGGCCCCTCCAGGTCTCACTGTTATTGCCCACGTGAGCATTGAAGTCTCCCAGAAGGACGATGGAGTCCCCCAAAGGAGCGTCCTTGTGCACCCCGCCCATTGACCCAGTGGCGCAGGGAAGCAACCCTCTTGTCCATCTGTGAAAACGTCAAAGTACAACTCCACCAGGCTCCAGGGTGGCAGGGTAAACTGTTCCCTTGATGTATCTCCCATAAAAGTAATTTGAATCGCTCTTTCTTTGGCCCCTCTCCCTGGACCAGTTTGACATGCTTAATGTGGGCAAAAGCCACTGGGACACACAAACACCTCCACCAAGATTACGTGGCAATTCACAGAGGAGCCGTTTCATCACAAGATTAACAAATACTCCATCCATATGGAGGCAAACCACAGCTAATTCTGAAAAGATGGACCAGCTTTGAAACAGGGCTCTCCTCAGACAGTCAACTCTAAATCCTCATCAAACATCATCATCAAGCAGGCAGAGGCAGGAGACTCAGTGCATGACTGTCAGACATATGATGACTGCTGATGAGTACATGAGTACAGCTGCACTCGTATATTCTAACATTAACCAGCTCGAACCATTAAATCATGAAGAAAACAAGAAATGACAGAATGGAATAAAAATGTCTACAGAGAGCATTTGTTTTGAAATATGAGCAGACTGATGAGGGGAATGAGATGTTGACAGTGAAAGTTGGTCTCAACAGGATGTTTCAGTTCCTCTGCCCTCATTAGTGAGAGTCAGGAGGTTTTTGTACAGCCATGAGTACAAACTGAATCACTGTGGTATTTGGACAAGGAACCAAGCTGACTGTCACAAGTAAGTACTTTTAACTGAATGATTTCCTGATGATTTTCTGATAACTAATGATTTCATATGTTTACATGGTTTTGACCAGTTCAGCCTTTTATAGTTTCATACCAGCTGTTGCAGACCCAAGCTTTATTTTAGACATTAGTCTTAGTAAGTAATCGATCAGTCATCAAGAATGATTTTCTGTTTCTGATTGTTTGTTAGTCATCAACAGGCTCAAGAGTGGAGACTTTCTGTTGATTTATTGTTTCTTTGGTTTCTTTATTTCTTTTGTTTTACTTTTTAGTTTTAGAGTAATCCTTCTGTCTGTTTAACAGCTTTGATACCAGTCTCAGCTTTCTTTTAGACAATGGACAAAATTACAAAGTTTGAATTTTTCTCGGTGCTTTTATGTGCATGTATTTTATTACAGTGAATAGAAACAGATGGGGACCATTTTGTACAGGATCATTCTTCTAAAAAATATAGTATTATATTATTTTACTTTTATTTTTAAGAGCAATTTATAGTCATTACACAGTCTGTCAGTTTTAAAGTTATAACGTTAAGTTAGAGTGTATATAATGTGATCTTAATATGTCTTAGTTTGAAAACTAACCCTGCTGTGTCTGAAGGTTATCACAGGTCACCGTTGATGATGGTAAAAAGATCTAAAAACCTGACCAGTGTTGTAGAATTTAACTTTTATGTATTTTAGAGGATTTGAAATGTTTTTTTTCCTGTTCATGTTTTTGTACATGAAACTTCTGCTGTTGTAGTTGATTGTTTCTGCTTATTTTGGCAGACACTATATCTGTCTCATGTTTATGAGGTAATATTTAGCAAAAAATATCATCTTCATTACTACGTCTTGCTGGATTCTCAAACTTTGGACATGAAATTTCTGCTGCTGTGAATGATTAGTTCAAGTTATTTTGACAGATTCAATATTTTATTATTTAATTGTAAATAAATATTCATCCATTACTGTCGCTTGCTAGATTCCCAGACATTTTTAGTTGTTATTCCTTTATTTCCACCTCGTTCCTGATTGTCCTTCTCTGTATTTTCAGGCTCCAGCCTCCCTGCTCCTGTCCTCACAGTCTTCCCTCCGTCCAGTGCTGAGCTCCAGTCCATCAAAGCCACTCTGGTCTGTCTGTCCAGTCAGTCTGGACCTTTTGCAGATGTGACCTGGTCGGCTGCTGGGAGTCCAGTGAGCAGTGGGATCTCTACCAGCACTGCTGTTCAGAGACCAGACCACACTTTCCAAATCAGCAGCTCTCTGACCATCCAGACATCAGACTGGAACATGGATAAGGTTTACACATGTAAAGTGTCTTTGGGCTCCCAGACTTCAGAGAAAACCATCCAGAAGTCAGGATGTCCCACTGAATAGTAGAGGACCAGAATGAGCATTTAAAATCTGCTTTTTTACTGCTTTCATGTTTGCTAGAATGTTTTCATGTTGGAAATCAGGATAAAGAAACTCATATTTTGCTCTTTTGAACTCAATAAAAAGCAACATCTTTAAAATATTTCTGCTGTTCTTTTTTCAGTTTCTTGAATGTTTCACTCATTTTTACACTTTCCACAATTTCCAGTCTCCTTTTTTTTTTTTTTTTTTACTGCTTGTGCTGTTTGCTTATTACAAAGTTTACATGTTAGAAATCAGAATAAAGCAAAACATTTAAGCCATGTGGTCATTTGGTGGTCTTTAGCAGGCATTCAGGAACAAATGTATTAATGCAATGCAGAATCATTTTTCACTTATTGTCAAAATAGTGACATGAAATTAGAATCAGGGATTTGAACCTGCTAAATTTTAGTGAGCAGCACTTCAGGAAAAATATGTGTAGCCACATTTTATGTATATATGATATTGTGAAAATTAATTCTGTGCCATATTTGTACACTAGAGAGCATCATTTCACATTTCTGCACAAGTACAGAAAGGCACATGTGTCACTGGCTCAAAATGCTGGTTGTAAACTTGCAAATAAATCTTCACACTCAGTCAGTGATGCATCACCTCTTGGCTCCTCCCCTTCTGCCTTCTCAGGATGCACCTGCAGGTCTCAGTACTTTTATGACTTCATGTAAATGAAGAAGTATCAGCTCTCTGTAAAATGAGATAGAACTATCCTTGAGTAGGAATTTTTATTTTACTATAATTTGGTAAATTAGAGGCAGTTGGTCTAACACTCTATGAAGTCTGGCTGAATCATCAAATTTTACTGTTGCTTTAATTTGAAGGTTTTCTTTGATTATTTTTCTTTCTTTTTCAAAGCTTTTTCGATGTTATACACATTTTCCGTACTGTCAGACTTGCCTGTTCTTCGTGGATATTCACAGTCAAAATTTTGAGCTGGAAACATGTTAAACTCAGATGTGTGTAGACTATGACAGAAAAACTTTGGGATTGGTGAGAGTCCCAGTCCTCCATGCTTTGCTTTATTTCAGGTTGACCACAGTAAGGTCTGGAGCGATGATGAACATTTCATTTGTATGGCATTTGTTTATCGTTGTTTAGAAAGTTTGAATTTGCAAGATATATCTGCTTGATTTTCTCCTCTCCTCTGTCACTCTTAAATTTCCATCTGGTTCATAAGCATGTGCTGAACAACTCTATAGCTCTACATGTAGAATGACCAAGTGTACATGCCCGCCGAGCTACACAGTTAAGTGCAACTCGTCGGACACCGAACTCAGCCATTAATTAAACTTGACAAAAATGACAAAGCAAAGTGCAAGCTGATGATTTCTGAACAGTCATTGCAATCTTAAATAGGGATTTGTTGAGGCTTAGTTGCCTCGACCAGTCTCCAAACACAGTTGCACACATGAGCAACGGTTGCTCTCATTTGCAACCGTAGCAGCACGATCTGGACTGGTTCGTAGCAGCACTGGGCTCAATGCATCTCACACTATGTTTGTGAACTTCAGTATTTATGACCAATTGAAAATATCTTCCATCTATTAGTAAGTGTTTATGCTAATGGTAACCCGGATATTATACGGTTAGGGTTAGAATTGGATTAATTGATACTAATAAATGTCTATGAGAAGAATGAATAATATTATTTCGATCACAATGATTTCCTCATTTAATCTACTTTGCAACTGATTATAACAGCAATGACATCTTCAGTATATGTCACTGATATTCCTCCTTCATAATAACATATGTATGGCATCCATATCTGTATAAGATAAAAAAAAAAATACACATATAATAAATAAATAAAATCAGTCAATTTCTCATTTAAAGAGCAGCTATTTAGATGAAGTCAGAAATCAGCATTGATCAGGGCTGTTGGTTTGCTGTAAAAACTGTCCCTTAGTCTTTTAGTCTGCACCATCAGACCCTTGAATCTCCTTTCATCTCCTACAGCAGTTCAAATGGTGTCCTGGCTGAGACAATGGGTGCTGCAGTAAGTCAGCACACTCTCGATGGAGCAGTGATAGAAGGCAGTCAATAGCTCCCTAAGATAATTGGTGTTGTTGTCTACTGCTTGTTGTCCTATTGAAACACACTCATCCTTTTTCCTTTTTTTAAATGAAGTGGTTACTCTCTCCATGGACTAAAAAAGATGTACAAAGCCTGACCTCTTTATTTTCTACAATTAGATTCAAATGTTTAACAATTGTATTAAAGTTCAGAATTTTAGCTTTGTTAAAATTTTCTGAAACAACAAAAGGTAAATAAAAATGTAGCAGTTTTGAATTTAAAAAGTTATGGAGACATTTAGAGATTTTGGATACACAGTACTCTGACTAATCAAATCTTTGATGATGTTTCGCTATTAGATCATCTAAAAAAAAAAAAAAACTGACTAAATGTCAGTTTTTACTACATCCTGAAACAGCAAAACCATTCAAAACAAAACTTCATATGACAGAAACAGAGCTGCAGGAACGACTCCATTTAGTGTTTCTCTGATAATAAACTGAGTCTTTCTGAGGCCAAACCAAATCAGTATTCAGTTAACTCACCAAATTATAGTAAAGTGAAACTTTTTCAGTCTGAGTCAGTTCCATGTCGGTTTTCGCACAGAGCTGATACTTCTTCATTTGCATGAAGTTATAAAAGATCCTGAGACCTGCAGGTGCTTCCTGGACAGGCAGAGAGGGAGGAGCAGAGAGCTGATGCTTCACTAACTGAGTGTGAAGATTTATCTGCAAGTTGTTTTGTACTTTTTGTACCCAGGCAGAATTATGAAATGATGCTCTCTAGTGTCCAGATATGGCACAGCATGTATTTTGACTATATTTTTTTATATATTTATTAACTATGGGAAGGAGACTGAACAAGGTTCTCTTCAGTCACACTGAATTTGTTACCATCAACACAAACAGTGTGTTATTGTTCTATTTACCAACAAGGAAACATAATATGTAATAAAATGCTTTTATTGAGTCAGTATAACAGCAATTACTGTAAATGCCTGTTAATGACAAGAAAAATGAACACAATGCTTAAACCTTTTGCTTTACTCTGATTTCTAACATGTGAACTTTGCAAACAGCACAAGCAGTAAAAAAGCAGATTTTAAAGGCTCATTCTGGTCCTCTACTATTCAGTGGGACATCCTGACTTCTGGATGGTTTTCTCTGAAGTCTGGGAGCCCAAAGACACTTTACATGTGTAAACCTTATCCATGTTCCAGTCTGATGTCTGGATGGTCAGAGAGCTGCTGATTTGGAAAGTGTGGTCTGGTCTCTGAACAGCAGTGCTGGTAGAGATCCCACTGCTCACTGGACTCCCAGCAGCCGACCAGGTCACATCTGCAAATTGCACAGACTGACTGGACAGACAGACCAGAGTGGCTTTGTTGGACTGGAGCTCAGCACTGGACGGAGGGAAGACTGTGAGGACAGGAGCAGGGAGGCTGGAGCCTGAAAATACATAGAAGGACAATCAGGAACGAGGTGGAAATGAAAGAATAAATCTAGAAACATCTGAGAATCGAGCAATCGACAATAATGGCTGAATATTTATTTACAATTAAATAATGTCTTAAAATTTGAAAAAATATTGAATCTGCCAAAATAAGTTGAACTAATCATCTACAGCAGCAGAAATTTCATGTCCAAACACATAAAATGGAAAACACATGTTAAGACCTAACATCATCTTCATCAAGCAAGACACAGTAATGGATGAAGGTAATAAAATCACTTAAGGTAAGGACAAGTAATCATCTAAAGCAGATCACACAGTTGTAATCAGTTATTATTGTTCAGTCTTTGTGAAATAAAATATACCCCTATAATAAACTTCAGTCAGATTTTTATCTTTAACTCCATATTTTAACTTAAGTAAAAATGTTAGTTACTACAGACAGAAGAAACAGCTGGACAAAAACATATTTTATTAACTTAAAACAATGATACATTTTAAAGCAGACCTAAGTTGAGCGAGCAACAATTTTAATGATCAAATTAAAAGTACTTACTTGTCACAGTCAGCTTGGTTCCTTGTCCAAATACCACAGTGATTCAGTTTGTACTCATGGCTGTACAAAAACCTCCTGACTCTCACTAATGAGGGCAGAGGAACTGAAACATCCTGCTGAGACCAACTTTCACTGTCAGCATCTCATTCCTTTCATCAGTCTGTTTATTTTCCAAAACTCTGATGATTTTCTTCTGCATTTAGTTATGATGTTATACCAAATTTACACACTTTCAGAAGTGTGGAATAAAAGAAGCTTCATGTCTAACTTGCTGATGCTGAAAGATGTCTTCCAACAATTAAATGTAATCAAGTAAAATAGATTTACAATTGACTTGCATTTATTTTTGTTCTTGTAATATGTTCTCTGTTGTGTTATGGATGAATACAATAAGAAGCATTGGATGATGCAGGGATATTTCATACATCAATGCAACTAAATAAAACATTCAGTGCATTGGTGTTTTTTGGGCACTCATTGGCACTTTGATCTCATCAATAGTTTTCAACTGATCTTTGATAACACGTGTTTGAATTTATATTTATGTATTTCTTTTATATTTTTATCAGAACGGTGGCTGGAGGATGGAAATTTTTGATGAATTTTGTTTTTATTCATTACAGCAGACAAACAGTCATTGTAAATGAAATGGCAAAGAGTCAGAAAGCAGAAGTATTTAATAAAGAGGTTTTTGTCACAGTGTTAATCACTGTGATACTCTCTCATTTGCAGAGCTGTCCCATGTCTGACAGTAATACACTGCAGAGTCTCCTGCTTCTGCCCGCTTAATGATAAACTGATAATCAATGTTTGATGAGGCTTTGGAGTTAAATCGGTCTGAGGAGATTCCTGTTCCAAAGCTGGGTGAGCTGTGCTCATGGTAAAATCTCAGAAGATACTGAGGAGTAGAACCAGGGACCTGTTTGTACCAGCTGACATAATAGCTTTCAGGTCTCTGAATGTTGCATTTGAGCAGAACCTCTTCTCCTGGAGAAACTGTGAGCACAGCAGGTGTCTGGGTCAACACTTTTGCAGCATCCACACCTGTCAGAGAAAAAGAAGCATTAATGAAATGTTTATGTCTGTAAGTACAGGCTTTAAAATGAACCAGAAAGCTCTCTTACATGCTAGAACAGCAATAAGAGTGCAGAGGGTCCCCTGCATGTTGAAAATGTGGTGTATTCTCTTTGCTGTCCAGCTGAGAGGTGAACTGAGGGATGAAGAGAGTGAAACTTATAAGGACTAAGGAGAGGATAAGCAGAGGAGGAGGAGTCTCAATACTTAAAACTATTTGATAACAACTCAACTACTATATGAATTTAGGTATTTGCATCAAAATTCAACTATCGTAAATGTTTATTTTTTACAGTAAGTCAACTAAACATGTTTTGAGTTTACAGCAGTTTTATTTTTATCTATAAATATATGTGCATTCAGGATATACTGTTGACCCAATATGTTGGGATTAATTTTCAGTAAATACCATAAATCTCTGTGTTATATGTATTTATCCTGTTAATGATGTTGAATATCAAAGTACGTGTAGTTAGGTGGATCTACCATTTTTATCTGGTTGTTTTGATAAGAAACTTTTATTGGCAGTTTTTGCAACTTCTATTTGCAGATAGTAACCTTTGGTTCTATTAATAAAACAGGAATATACAACAAATTTATTATTAAGCACAACTGTTATAATAGAATAGCTACAACAGATGTATCTGAGGATCTATATTATGACATTTTCTTTATATATTCTGGGATTTAAATCAGAAAAAGAAAATCTGCTACAAACTGGAATATTTTACATTAAAATACATTATAAAAAATTACTTCGTATCAGGTTCATAGATTATCAGTTGGACATTTATGTGTAGTACCAGTCATTTAAAAATTAGGATAAAGTAATTTTGAAAAGCATTTAATAAGCAGGATTGTTACAGAGCACACAGGCAGATGGTTTACTTGAAGTCAGGGGTGTATCAGCTGCAGTATTAAGCTTTAAATTAACACATTACTTCTGGTTAAATGACTCTGATTAATGCTACTTTGCAGACTCACCTGATGTGGGGCAGTCGTAGTCTAAGCCAGCCTCCATACATTGTGTGTTTAAAATGTGTTCGTTGTATTCCACTGGCAGGGGCTGCAGCTGTGGTTACAAACGATCATTAATCACATGGACAGGGTTTTGATCCCTGTCTTGCTTTGCCCATATTTCAATGTGTGCAATGTTGAGGAATGTTGATAATTAAACCACTATGCTAAGACCTTTATCCACACCTCATCAGGTGTAGTCAATCAGTAATTAGCAGAGGCAGCACCTGAAACTCTCTCTCTGCCACTACAAAGACTAGTAAACACTCTAGTTTAACTGCTTTTCATGATAGATACAAACAGCTCGTAAAAACAAACTTTTTTTTGTGAACTGGTTACTCTACCCACATCCTAAATGAGAGAATTGATGCATTCTGATAAACTTATAATTAGTCCATTAAAAATACAGAGGACCTAGTGCTGGTTTGTGGAAGCTGCCATGTTCTCCCACCATATTTCAATACAGCGGCCAGGAAGGACATCTAATTGCGTTTTACCTATGTGACTAGAGACCAGCTATACAGGTAGAACACCAGAGATGGAGGAGAATTCATAGCCATTTGTGGCGTGGAGGAACATTTCAATTCATGCCTGTACCTTAAGACTCAAGATATGAAGGATCATACCTATGTTTTGTTATCTGAGAAGGGGTCCCCTTCACAAAAGAAACAAAAACTTGAAGAGAAAATACCACCAGCATTTTAATAAATGTTAAAGCATCAATAACAAATCAGAAGGGCATGGGCAAAGTAGCCAACTAATAATAATAAACTACAGGAACACAATTTTTGCAATATTTAGCAGAGTGGAGGTAGACATGTCTAACAGCAATAATTATAAGTACAAAACAACATTATCATCCACTCAAGACAAGTTAAGCAAAAACACTACAAACTATGCAGGTTTATCCAAAACTCCTCCTCCTGTCAGTCTCTGTGGTTCACACCTCCTCTCCTCATCCTACAAAAGCAGAACAATCTCTTACAACTTCAATTCTCACACTGACAAGATGCTGGTGACTCTCTGCGCTCTCATCACTGCTCTAACATGTATGAAACCTATTTCTACTTAAGTTCAGTAGTTATGTGTTGGATTCACATGTCGTCGTGTTGACTCAGTGTCTTCTTGTTGTCTGCAGGTGTGAGTGGTGTGACGGTGGTGACACAGAAACCTGTTGTTTCGGTGAGGAGAGGAGAGACAGCCACCATGGACTGTAACCTGGGGACTGTAACTAACAGTCCTGCTCGCTGGTACAAACAGATTCCAGGAGGAGTTCCTCAGCATGTGCTGAGGTTTCGTCATGACTGGAGTTCTCCAAGCTATGGCTCTGGGTTCTCCTCTCCAAAATTCACATCCACTTATCAGTCAACAACAGATTATCGTTTGATCATCAACAATGTGGAGGAGGGAGACTCTGCAGTCTATTACTGTAAGACATGGGACAGCTCTGTTAATGAGTACGTATCACAGTGATTTACACTCTGACAAAAACCTCCTCACTGATACTTCTGCTTTTTGTCACTCTCTCACATGCTGACAACAGACTCATCAAGCAAACTCAGTGTAAACCCACCAACTGCAGATAGTGTGTTAATAAACACTGAATTACTCTGTTTCATGCATTTTAACATTCATCATTGAAACTATAAATAAATAAGGAATTTGAGAAATTTGCACATTCACTCAAGACAACCCAAATGATCATACACAGAGCTAACCACCATACAAATCATATGTTGCTGTGAGTTTTAACTGATGGAAAATTGACAGGCACTGGTCTGTCGTGTTAAATCTCTGATAACTGATGCATTTCGGCTGCAGTAAAAGTGTCAGTGATCAGAATATGCAGGTACTGTTTACTGTTACACAATGAGGTTAAAACAGTTATTCATATGCATCTAAAAACAACCAATAAATTCAAATTGAGCTGTTAATTAATCAGAAACACATGTGGGGAGAAAGAAAATGTAGATGTGTGAGTTAAAGGACATCAGTGATAAACATTTGTTTCCTTTACAGAAACTTTTTCAAGAACATTATTTAATGACAGACATGAGTCTAAATGCTGGCAAACAGCCCAGGACCATGACAGTCTATGAGCTTTAGTATCTGTTATCACTGCAATCCTGCTAAAATTACTTAAATGGTTTTCAAAATTACTTTTTTAAAAGAATTATTAGCACTATCAGAAGAACCATTATCAACAGAGCCATCCCATGTCTCATAGAAATACTGCATAGTCTCCTGTCTCTGCCCACTTAATAATGAACTGGTGATCAATGAGCTTTCAGAACAGTGAAATCTTAGAACAAACTGAGGAACCCCACCAAGAGCCTGCTTAACATAGTTCCCATCATTTCTCTCAGTGTTGCAGTTGGGAACAGCATCCTGACCGGCCAAAACTGTGTGAGAACTGAAAGAGGACGGATTTAAATGAAACAGCTTTCATTCATAGATGACTGAAACATTTATCATTGGATTAATTGATACTAATTATTATTATTTCAGTCACATTGATTTCATGGTTTAATCTACATTGCACCTGATAATAATACCAATGACATCATCAGTATATATCATTGATGTTCCTCCTTCATAATAACATATGATGTATAGAGTGTCCACAGCTGGACAACATAGCAGCTGTTCTGATGAAGTCAGATATCAGCATTGATCAGGGCTGTTGGTTTGTTGTAAAAACTGTCCCTTAGTCTTTTAGTCTGCACCATCAGAGCCCTGAATTTCCTACCATCTCCTACAGCAGTTCATAAGGTGTCCTGGGTGTGTGCTGACTCTCAGGATGCTGCGTGCCCTCCTGAGACAGTGGGTGCTGTGAAGGTTACTCAGGAGGGGAGAGGGTGGCCGATGATTTTCTGGGCTTTGTTAATTACCTTCTGTTGTGTGCCATGGTGCAGCTGTAGAACCACATGGGAATGCAGTAAGTCAGCACACTGTTGCTGGAGCAGTGATAGAAGACAGTCAATAGCTCCCTAAGTTAATAAGTTATTGTTGTCTACTGCTTGTTGTCCTATTAAAACACACTCATCCTTTTTCCTTTTTTTAAAATGGTTACTCTCTCCATGGCCTGAATAAGATGTAAAAGCCTGACGTCTTTATTTTCTACAGTTAAATTTAAATGTTAACGGTTGTTTTAAGCTAAATAAAAATTCAGGAGGAGAGAAAATATCAACTCAATTTTGAAATATAAAAGTTATGGAGGCATTTGGAGATTTTGGATAAACACTTCTCTGACTAATCAAATCTTTGATGATGTTTCGCTATTAGAACAAAAGAGACCAGACTGTTTATAAATGTGATGCTCCAAAACAGTAGGTGACACCTATATAAATGTTTTTGTGTCAACATAAAAGCAGCAACTACATGCTTAAACAGCAAAACCATTCAAAACAAAACTCCATATGACAGAAACAGAGCTGCAGGAACGACTCCATTTAGTGTTTCTCTCATAATAAACTGAGTCTTTCTGAGACCAAATGGTAAATGGACTAGCTCTTATATAGCGCTTTTCTACTCAGTATGAGCACTCAAAGCGCTATTACAACATGTTTACATTCACCCGTGCATTCCCATTCATACAAGCACTTCCATGTTTGCTAAGCTAAGTGCTTTTTAATTAACTATCATTCACACACATTCATACTCCGACGGGACAGTCGGAGAGCAACTTGGGGTTAAGTATCTTGCCCAAGGATAGATTGGCATGTAGCCTGGAGTAGCCAGGAATCGAACCGCTGACCTTCTGATCAGTAGGTGACCTGCTCTACCTACTGAGCTACAGCCACCCCAATCAAATAAAAAAAAAAAAAATCAAAAATCAAATCAGTATTCAGTTAACTGCCTCTGATTTACCAAATTATTGTAAAGTGGAGTCAGTTCCATCTCAGAGAGCTGATACTTCTTCATTTGCATGAAGTTATAAAAGATCCTGAGACCTGCAGGTGCTTCCTGGACAGGCAGAGAGGGAGGAGCAGAGAGCTGATGCTTCACTAACTGAGTGTGAAGATTTATCTGCAAGTTGTTTTGTACTTTTTGTACCCAGGCAGAATTATGAAATGATGCTCTCTAGTGTCCAGATATGGCACAGCATGTATTTTCACAATATTCACAATATATATAAATTATATATTTATTAACTATGGGAAGGAGACTAAACAAGATTCTCTTCAGTCACACTGAATTTGTTACCATCAACAAAAACAGTGTGTTATTGTTCTGTTTACCAACAAAGAAACACAATATGTAATAAAATGCTTTTATTGAGTCAGTATAACACAGCAATTCCTGTAAATGCCAGTTAATGACAAGAAAAATGAACACAATGCTTAAACCTTTTGGCTTTATTCTGATTTCTAACATGTGAACTTTGCAAACAGCAGAAGCAGTAAAAAAGCAGATTTTAAATGCTCATTCTGGTCCTCTACTATTCAGTGGGACATCCTGACTTCTGGATGGTTTTCTCTGAAGTCTGGGAGCCCAAAGACACTTTACATGTGTAAACCTTATCCATGTTCCAGTCTGATGTCTGGATGGTCAGAGAGCTGCTGATTTGGAAAGTGTGGTCTGGTCTCTGAACAGCAGTGCTGGTAGAGACCCCACTGCTCACTGGACTCCCAGCAGCCGACCAGGTCACATCTGCAAATTGCACAGACTGACTGGACAGACAGACCAGAGTGGCTTTGTTGGACTGGAGCTCAGCACTGGACGGAGGGAAGACTGTGAGGACAGGAGCAGGGAGGCTGGAGCCTGAAAATACATAGAAGGACAATCAGGAACGAGGTGGAAATGAAAGAATAAATCTAGAAACATCTGAGAATCGAGCAAGTGACAGTAATGGATGATGACAGTGTTTACCATTAATATTAAGATCTCATAAAAATGAAAAATACAGTATGTGCCAAAAATACATGTAACTAGAAATAATCATTCACAGCAGCAGAAATTTACTGTACAAACAAATGTGCTGAAAATTATTTAAAGTCCTACAAAATAAATAAATAAAACTTATATAAAATAACATCATTGTCAATCAAGAGGCGGCAATGGATAAATATAATATTTACTAATAATCTCATAACTAAATCAACTATAAACAAAACAAGTACAAACAAACATCTAAAAGGAGTAGAAATGAATAAAACTTTCAAACACAAAAATAATGAACACATTTTTTCTTTTACATCAGTTAATATTTTTTAATCTTTGTGAAATAAAGCAGAGGCAGCTATAACAAACTTCAGACACAATGAGAGTAGTTGTGGAACTGAGACCAAATTAGCTCAGAATGTAAATTTCTCAATGTTTTACCTTTAGAAAAAAATACTTTGTTACTACTGAAAGAAAATCGAATCATTCCAAACAAAGGTTCTTGAAAAATATCTTCTTAAAGGTGAACAGAGTTATTACTTCATAGCAATGATCAAGGTCAGTGTTTGTTTCTGTGGACTCTAATTAAAGAAGGGTCAACTGCATTCAAACTGCTGGTCACATCTGTTGCTTGTACATTGTATAAAGCAGCAACTTTTACTCTTAACAACAAATAAACTCTGAAAATAAGACATCAAGGCATAAACACTAAGTCATCAGAAAATCTCTCCTGTTTCAGGATCAAATTAAAAGTACTTACTTGTCACAGTCAGCTTGGTTCCTTGTCCAAATACCACAGTGATTCAGTTTGTACTCATGGCTGTACAAAACCTCCTGACTCTCACTAATGAGGCAGAGGAACTGAAACCATCCTGCTGAGACCACTTTCACTGTCAACATCTCATTCCCCTCATCAGTCTGTTTATATTTCATACAATGTGCTTTAAAACACCGTTAATAAAGTGTAATTTGTTCTGTTCCAGACTGAATGATTTGATTTTTACTCATTGAGAAATGTGAGCAGTTATAACAGAAGCAATGTTATCTCTGATGTCCTTATCCTCACATGTCTGCATTTTCTTGCTACCTTACACATACAATTTATACTAATAACTCTTTTCAGTCGTGTATAAGTTAACCTTTGGATAAAACATCTGATTACTGTCACTTTAGTGCAGATGGAATGTAAAATATGTCTCTATGTAGGCACTGAGACAAGCATGTATTTAAGCCTTGTTTAAGGATGAAAAAGATGTGGGTGAAGGAGGTGTGCATGTTTTAGTGCTTTGCTAAAATATTTTCAATGATGACCTCAAACTAATCAAAAAAGAAAAAAGAGGCAGATCAATGTTTAAATGTTTGACTGTTACCTGTTGGTGGTTGGTTTACACTGAGTTTACTTATCAGCAAGTGAAAGAGAGTCAAAAAGCAGAAATGTGAGTGAAGAGGTTTTGTCACAGCATAAATCACTGTGATACAACAACAGAGCTCTCCCATGTTTTACAGTGATAGACTGCAGAGTCCCCTCCTCCACATTGCTGATGATCAACGATATCTGTTGTTGACTGATGAGTGCATGTGAATTTTGGAGAGGAGAACCCAGACCTAGCTTGGAGAACTCCAGCCATAATACAAATACAGCACAATCTGAGGAACTCCTCCTGGAATCTGTTTATAACCAAAAGGCGTGCCACAACAGTCCCCAGGTTACAGTCCATGGTGGCTGTCTCTCCTCTCCTCACTGATACACAGTTTCCTGTGTCACCACCGTCACACCACTCACACCTGCGACAACAGAAGAGACATGGAGTCAAGAGAAACACACTGATCAATCTGACATTAGGTCTGATCTGCAGTATGAGTCAGAATCTTACATGTTAGAGCATGATGAGAGCACAGAGAGTCACCAGCATGTTGTCAGTGTGCCAAGAATGGACTCTGAAAGAGGCTGTACTGCTGCTTTGTAGGATGAAGAGAGGAGGTGCTGGAGGAGCCATTTAATACAACTATGAGGAGAGGACCTTTCATCCTCACTGCATTTGTACTAATGGTGTTGCTGAGTGTCACAGCTGTCCCCCATTAATAATATCATCTTACCGTAATTTTGCTGTTTTTTAATTTTAATTATATTTTACTTTTATACTTTCTACACACAATTGGATCCTTGACAGTTTTCAGTGACATTAGTAGACAGTGTCTGTCTGAGCTCTGATTTCCATGATTTGGTAAAATTGTGATATCTGAAGTGAAAAGAAGAGTTGTCAGAGACTTGTGCCTGACGTTCCACAACAATGGGCTCATAATGTCAGACTGTTTGTAAATGTGTGGCCCCAAAACAATTGGAGGCAATTTTTACAAGCTTTCAACTTGAAACTTCAACACTGTGAAAAAAAACTTAAAAGAGGAAATGAGAGGAAAATTAGACAAAGATGAATAAACGCAACTAAATGTTCAACAAGAAATAACCTTTGAGAGCAAACCTTCATGTGACAGCAGCATAGCTGCAGGAAACATGAGTCACACAGCTGGACTCCTTTAAGTTTCTCTGATAACCAATGCTACTCTTAAACAACCAAACCAGTATCCAGTTAACTGCCTCTGATTTATTAAATTATCGTAAATGAAACATTTCCAGTCAGGGACAGTTCCATCTCATTCTTCTTCATTTACATGAAGTTAGAAACGAGATCCTGAGACCTGCAGGTGCATCCTGGACAGGCAGAGAGGGAGCAGCAGAGAGCTGATGCTTCACTAACTGAGTGTGAAGATTTATTTGCATGTTACAAACCAACATTTGAACCAGTTTCTATGCTTTGGTATAATCAGGAATTTCTGCTCTCTAGTGTACAGATATGGCACAGCATGGACTGTATCAGTATTTTAATGTATTTTAACTATGGTAGAAAGACTGAATCAATTCTCCTCCTCTGTGTGCTCCTCAGCAAAGATTTTACAGGTTCTATTCAGTCACTTTTAATTTATGTTTTCAGCAACACAAAAAGTGTGTTATTATTTATTTACCAACAAGGGAAAAAAATGACAAAAAAAATGAACACAATGCTTAAAACTTTTGCTTTATTCTGATTTCTAACATGGTGAACTTTGCAAACAGCAGAAGCAGTAAAAAAGCAGATTTTAAATGCTCATTCTGGTCCTCTACTATTCAGTGGGACATCCTGACTTCTGGATGGTTTTCTCTGAAGTCTGGAGCCCAAAGACACTTTACATGTGTAAACCTTATCCATGTTCCAGTCTGATGTCTGGATGGTCAGAGAGCTGCTGATTTGGAAAGTGTGGTCTGGTCTCTGAACAGCAGTGCTGGTAGAGATCCCACTGCTCACTGGACTCCCAGCAGCCGACCAGGTCACATCTGCAAATTGCACAGACTGACTGGACAGACAGACCAGAGTGGCTTTGTTGGACTGGAGCTCAGCACTGGACGGAGGGAAGACTGTGAGGACAGGAGCAGGAGGCTGGAGCCTGAAAATACATAGAAGGACAATCAGGAACGAAGTGGAAATGAAAGAATAAATCTAGAAACATCTGAGACTCGAGCAATCGACAATAATGGCTGAATATTTATTTACAATTAAATAATGTCTTAAAATTTGAAAAAATATTGAATCTGCCACAATAAGTTGAACTAATCATCTACAGCAGCAGAAATTTCATGTCCAAACACATAAAATGGAAAACACATGTTAAGAACTAACATCATCTTCATCAAGCAAGACACAGTAATGGATGAAGGTAATAAAATCACTTAAGTTAAGGACAAGTAATCATCTAAAGCAGATCACACAGTTGTAATCAGTTAATATTGTTCAAGTCTTTGTGAAATAAAATATACCCCTATAATAAACTTCAGTCACAGATTACGGTCAGAATTTTAAATTTAACTCCATATTTACCTTGAGTACAAGGTTAGTTACTACTGAAAGAAGACAAAGAATAATCATTCCAAAATTTTTCTTAAAAAATTTACTGAAAGATCAATATACTACTACTTTTTCACAAGAAGATTTTTGGTCAGTAGGTTGTTTCTGTTAACTGTAGTTAAAGAATTACATTTAGTTGCTTTCAGAATTGTGATGAATCTGTGACTAAAAATTTGAACCATAAGATATCAGTGTATAAATACTAATCAAGTCTTTTTTCTAAAGTTATAGAAACAGCTGGACAAAAACATATTTTATTAACTTAAAACAATGATACATTTTAAAGCAGACCTAAGCTGAGCGAGCAGCAATTTTAATGATCAAATTAAAAGTACTTACTTGTCACAGTCAGCTTGGTTCCTTGTCCAAATACCACAGTGATTCAGTTTGTACTCATGGCTGTACAAAAACCTCCTGACTCTCACTAATGAGGGGCAGAGGAACTGAAACATCCTGTTGAGACCAACTTTCACTGTCACATCTCATTCCCCTCATCAGTCTGTTTATTTTCCAAAACTCTGATGATTTTCTTCTGCATTTAGTTATGATGTTATACCAAATTTACACACTTTCAGAAGTGTGGAATAAAGAAGCTTCATGTCTAACTTGCTGATGCTGAAAGATGTCTTCCAACAATTAAATGTAATCAAGTAAAATAGATTTACAATTGACTTGCATTTATTTTGTTCTTGTAATATGTTCTCCTGTTGTGTTATGGATGAATACAATAAGAAGCATTGGATGATGCAGGGATATTTCATACATAAATGCAACTAAATAAAACATTCAGTGCATTGGTGTTTTTTGGGCACTCATTGGCACTTTGATCTCTGCAATAGTTTTCAACTGATAACACATGTTTGAATTTATATTTATGTATTTCTTTATATTTTTATCAGAACGGTGGCTGGAGGATGGATATTTTTGATGAATTTTGTTTTTATTCATTACAGCAGACAAACAGTCATTGTAAATGACATGGCAAAGAGTCAGAAAGCCAGAAGTATTTAATAAAGAGGTTTTTGTCACAGTGTGAATCACTGTGATACTCTCTCATTTGCAGAGCGGTCCCATGTCTGACAGTAATACACTGCAGAGTCTCCTGCTTCTGCCCGCTTAATGATAAACTGATAATCAATGTTTGATGAGGCTTTGGAGTTAAATCGGGTCTGAGGAGATTCCTGTTCCAAACTCAGGTGAGCTGTGAGAATGGTAAAAGCTCAGAACATACTGCGGAGTAGAACCAGGGACCTGTTTGTACCAGTTTACATAATAGCTTTCAGGTGTCTGAATGTTGCATTTAAGCAGAACCTCTTCTCCTGGAGAAACTGTGAGCACAGCAGGTGTCTGGGTCAACACTTTTGCAGCATCCACACCTGTCAGAGAAAAAGAAGCATTAATGAAATGTTTATGTCTGTAAGTACAGGCTTTAAAATGAACCAGAAAGCTCTCTTACATGCTAGAACAGCAATAAGAGTGCAGAGGGTCCCCTGCATGTTGAAAATGTGGTGTATTCTCTTTGCTGTCCAGCTGAGAGGTGAACTGAGGGATGAAGAGAGTGAAACTTATAAGGACTAAGGAGAGGATAAGCAGAGGAGGAGGAGTCTCAATACTAAAAACTATTGATAGCAACTCAACTACTTTTCAAATATTCTTAATGTTTATTTAAAAAACAATAAGTCTACCAAATATGTTTTGAGTTTACACAGCAGTTTTATTTATTATCTACAAATATATTTGAATTCAGGATATACTATTGACCCAATTTGCTGGGATTAATCTTCTGTGAACACCATAAATCTCTCTGTTGTAATGTATTTATCCTGTTAATTAAGCTGAAAATCAAAGTATATGTAATTAGGTGGATCTATACCATTTTTATCTGGTTGTTATAGTCACACTCCTAACTCTGTGTTGTCCCTTCTTTCTGAATCACTGTCCATACAACTACTTCTAATTATTAGTAATATCACAGCGATGCTGTTAACAGATCAAATACAATACATGTAAGACAATAATTAGTAAAGGTGATCCAAATTTAATTAATACTGGTTTACCAAACGATTACAATGTAAACAATTAAGACTTTAGGCACCAACTGCAACATATCCAAAATGAAACCTAAACTAGTTATCCTTCCACAAAAAAAACAGATTATAATAAATACTTAAATAAATTCCCCTGAAGTTTATCTTGTACTTAAATTTAAATCAACTGAAAGACAATTTTTTAAGAGAAATAAACACTTTAATTCATGTATTTATTAAACATTTTTTTCTCTAACAAATGCCACTGCTGAGTACATCAACCATCAGTGTTTTAGATAGAATAGAATAAAATAGACTTTTACTGTCATTCAACTATACACGCAGTGTACAAATGAATAAAATTTCATTCCATTAATTCTGCATTGTATCTTCATAGATACAGAATCAATATGGATAAGACATAAATAACTTCTAAAAATACCTTATAAAAGACATTATAAAATAATGCAAGTGAGTGGACTTTATGATAAATCTAAAAATGTACTAAAATGCAAGAAAACAAAAGTGCAAAACCAGAATCTTTTCCAAGCACTGAGACTGTGCAGTAAACACAAGTTGTAGACAGACATCTCCGAGGTGGAAGTGAAGCTTCATGTAAAAACACACTGAAGATCATATACCTAAAAAAAAAAAAAATACTGTGGTTTTTCATTCCTTCACCAGACAGTTACATACTGCATTTTATTTCTGTGGAACCTGAACCTGAACACATCTGTAAAAGTTCGGAGAACAAAAATAACTTGTTTTACAAAAAAATATTATTTTACTACTTGTAGCTCATTAAACTCTATGATTGCAACAGTTATTTTTAAGTAAGTAAGTAAGTACGATTTTTTATATAGCACCTTTCTAGATAATGATCACAAATTCATCACACCAATTAACAATATTACACAGTACTATATTACACAGTTGGTGCTTGTGGCACAACTGTCCGCTCAATTTTATACTGCACCCTATACAACCTTATTCATTCACAAACATAAACACATACACTTACAAGTGGGGGGCAGGGGTCATCTCACACCCTGATTTCTTACACCTCGCCTGAGGTGGGGGTCGGGTGGTTCTTTGGGGACTGGGCTGGCGGCGTCTTGGGGTCACTGTTGGCCCTGGGGTGGTTTCCACTCGCCCCATCTTCAGAGGGTGGGGTAGCTATGGATGAATGTGTGTCTTGTTTTTGTCACAGTCTTCGTGAGTATGGGTGGGTGAGTGGATGTGTACGTATGGTGTATCTATGTTTACGTGTGTGGGTGAGTGTGTATGTGCATGTATGTGTATTTGTGCATAAATGTGTACATGGGTGTGCTTGCGGGTGTGCGTGTGTGTTTGTATGTATGGCTGGACCTGGGTCTGGGCCTGTGCCTTGCCTCCTGGCCACTCCTTGCTGGTTGCCTCCTCCCCCCTGTCCCCCTGGGGTGTGGGTGCCTCCGGGTTCCTGGGTGGGGCTGGATGTTCTGACGTGGTTGTTGACCTGCTCCCCTGGGGGCTGCGGCGCGAGGCTGCATTGGCTTCTTTGGTGTGGTGGGGGGGGGGGGTGGGGGGGGGAGGGGGGGGGGGGGGGGGGGGGGGGGGGGGGGGGGGGGGGGGGGGGGGGGGGGGGGGGGGGGGGGGGGGGGGGGGGGGGGGGGGGGGTCCCTGGGGTGGGTGTACGGTTGTCTTTGGAATGAGCGGCCGCGGGTCTTCATAGGTCTTGATGGGCTGCTGGTGGCCTGGGCTTCCTGGGGCTTCTGTGCCTGCCTCTAGCCTCTGATGGGCAGAGCTACGGCGTTTCTGCCCTCATTGGTAAGTACATTTCATGACACAGACACAAACACCCACGTAATCATAATACAAAATGGTTGGTTTGTGTAACCAAGCATTTTTTTTTCCCCCCACACAATTTTTAATTTTGCAAGTACACAGCAAATTGTGAAGTGTATATTTTACACTTTAAGAGTAAAGTTTACACGAACTCGGTGATCATTTGGGTCCAAATTCCGAGTGTTGAAAACACACTGGACATTGGAGTTAAATAAATAACACCAGAATAGTGTAAAATTCTTACACTTTAAGAGTATAAATGAACTCTTTTAATGATATCATTCGACTCTTTCCAGACTGACAGAGAATAAAAATAAACTCTGACAGGGTGTCTAATCTATATGATATGGAGTACAATGTACCATGGAAAAGAGAGCCTATTCATCACCAAAACAGAGTGAATTCTAGCTTATAGATTTGATCTTTGACACTTGTATCACTGCGTACTATAGCTTTAACCCTTCTACTACCACAGGGGTCACGATGACCCTGACCCCTGCGGTAGTAAAAGGGTTAAAATCCAACAACTCCCTCTTTTTCATTTATGCACACCTACAAAGCTACAATTTAACATTAATTAGAAATATTAACTCTTACTTTAAAGATAATTTTACACATGAATGAGCAACCAACAACAGAAAGTCCAAGTAGACTTTATTTTTAAAACAGGTAACTGAAGTGTTAAAAATAGCATTATGTCATCAGAGTTCAAAAATATACGCAACTTGAGGAAAGTAAGTTTGTACTGAACAAGTTTGTGGAAAGAGTTAGTCTAAAACAAGAACAAATTCTCTGTCAATGTCTTCTACAACAGCACATGTACAAGAACCACATACAGATCATTCCTCTCAAAACCATATGTTGTCTGAAGGTCAAAAGGTTGGAAAAACTGCAACTGGTCAACCCTCAGAAGAGAAGCATCAAACTCATTTCCCTTCGCCACATGGTAGGAGGTGAAAATGCTCATCAAATCCAAGCGTCTCAAGTGTTCAACACAAGAAAATAATTCCCAGCAAAAACAATAATGTCACTTATTTGACTAAATATTGGCATTCCATCTTCAATCTTGGAACACACAATGAGACCAGGGCGATACTCTGTGCCATAACAGGCAACCCAAGACACCACATCCACCTCACAGTTCAATGTCAGCATGCAGGTTATCTGCCACCATGTCCCCATTTGTTAACTCATACACTTTCACTGTCTTTACAGGTCCAGAATCAACGCCTTTCAAAGGCAATGACTCCCAGTGGTACGCTATTGCCATTTGATGTTTTTGGGCTAATGTCTTAGTGAGTTTTTTGAAATTTTTACAGTGTTCTTAAAAAACTTGTGCTTTGCCTCAAATCTGGTTGACCAAAAGTGAAGAATTGGGCCAATTTTTCGTATGATCCTGGGATAATGGATCATGAAGGTGGTGTTTGGGTATCAAGTTTTGCTGTGGGTAGAGCTCTTTGAACAGCTGATGATGATCAATAATGAGATGCTTCAAACAAATGGTCATCCCTTCTGTATGACTGGTGAAAACAACAATATTGAGAATTTGAAGCAGCAGCAGCAATAGTCTCCAATAAGCATTGCCTTCTGGCACGACATCTCCAAATATTAGTGGGACATTTCTAATCAAACAAAATGTCTGAAGAGCATTTAGACCTATGGAATTACTCATCTGCTCCAAGTTTATTCTGTTGGGACGATTCTTTCGTTCAAGATATCCATAGTTGTATGAGTATATTCTTTCAGTGGCCTCATATTTGGATATGATTTTATTGTCCGAGAGGTGACCAAAAGTAACTTTAACTCCAATTGCCCGACACCCTCCAGTATGTCATGCATAATGTCAACAGCATAGTTGTCAGAGACATTAAAATACTGCAGATCATTGAGTAGCAAATTCGCTTCACCCCAAATGATGACGCCACTGTAGGGTCCTCTATATCAAGGCAATGCTGAACATGGAGTTCTTTGTTGCGCAGGTATCAAGTCTGGTTCATCATCAGTGAAAAGCTTTGACAGACATCTTTGTTAGCCACACAAAAACGGCAAAAATAGTTAGCACTGAAAGATTCAACATATCCAAGCAGTGTATGCAACCTAAATTGTCCCCAGTGACTTGTGCTACTGTTCCATGAACTGGATTTTTGGAAAAAGGGACACCGATTCCTGAGGACTCAAGGATTTTCAGATCATGTACCAGGGGCTCCAGATTGAGTTGATGCCATACTTTTTAACATCCTGACTGTGAAATAGTGCAACAAGATGGATATTCATGAGAGCAGAATTAATTTTGGACTCAAGTTTCTAAGAACAAAGTAGATGCTTCCAATTTTATGAATTCATGTTTAGACCCAAGTGGATTAGCAGTTTCAAACTCGTCAAGAAAATCTGAATTTGAAGAGCATTTTTGTTGTTGGAGAAGAGGGGATGAGATTTAAAATAACTACCATCACAGAAATCTTTGTACACTCCATGTTGACCTGAAGGCTGAACAAAATGGCTACATATCTCTTTGTTGGAAAAAATAAATTTTAAAGTCTCTAATATGGGAATGTAAACAAACTTGTCTGTTACTGGAACCTGATCATATGTACAGGAGGTTTGATTTCTTCGTGCATCATACCGTACGCCAAGGGCAATCTCGACAGGTTCGACCACCCCCCATTTTTCCACAAAATGTTTCTTCCATTTTGTCTCTGTGTTACATCACGAATGGATTTCCTACACTTCTGAAATAATCCTCGAATTGGACTTTCAAATTCTCATTGTCAGAACATATGTTTAGAACATCATCTTGTATATTTGTTTGAACTTCATCTACAAGTTCCTCTACAGTTTGTACAACAGACTTTATTACAGTGGTTGCCACACCGCAGCCAAGCAGTTTTCCAATCAGAGATGCACACATCTCTTGAGTATTTTGCCTATTTCTTTCACTGCTTTGCAAACTATGTGGTGGCTCTTCAGAAGAACAAGGTGGCTCTTCAGAAGAACACTCAAATGACTGATCTACTGCTAAATTAGGGCGTGTTACCTCAAAATTATCCACAATACAAGCTCTGTGCCTGTTATGAAGATGTTTTCGAAAGCCTGAAAATGTGCAAAATCTCTGACAACAGCCGTCTTGGTCACATAACAGTTTAAATTTCAAACCGGGGTAAAAGCCATGAGAGAACTTAAGATGGCGAACCAAATCTTTGACAGAGCAAAACAAACACTTGCAAACAAAACATTGAAGCATCTTGTTCGATTTGTTAATTTAGTTCACTCCGTTAAGGAGCTTCGCTCTAAGATCCTTCACCCTGGGGCTTTCATGACACAGACCAACATCAATATTGTAAATGGTGGTCTGCACAAATGTGTACATATTGTGCAGGGCCTGATCATAAGAAATGCCAAACACATAGTGTGCTTTGAAAAGTTCATCAAAGGCTGAAATTGAAGACTTAGCCTTGCAGGGAATGAGTTGACGATCCACAACAATGTAGTAGTCATTGATGGTGCGACGCGATGTTCCAACTGCTAAAATGTAGGGCTGCCTCCCCTGGACTTGAGCTTGTTGTCTCTTGAAGGTTGCGGCATGACTGAAAGAAAATTTTCAGTGGAACAAAAATAAAAATCAGATAACAGCTTTCCAACTTCACTATAACACACACCTTCACTCAAGGTTGGGGCCACTTACTTTGTGAAACCAGACAACGTGGCTCAGAGCTTCTCGAACAGTGATTTCACAGCCCTCTTCTTCCCACTAGGAGGTGGAGGCAGAAGGTACCCAACAGCAACAGTGCTGCCATGTCACTGTTCCAGGCAGACTCTACAAGATTTAAATGAAACACTGTCAGATATGCTATTCATAATTGCTCTATAAAAAAAGACATTTGTTGGTTATTTGCAAAAAATGCATCATTCAACTAAGTTGTGATATTTTGTCAATGTAATGGAAAAAGTGATTCCAATAATCTGCACATTTTAAAAAGAAGTATGCCAAAGCTAGGACTAACCTGATGATTCTTCGTTGTCCTCTGGGTTCTCCTGAGCAGACTGAAGGAGAGACTCCAGCATCGGCGTCCTAGTGAGGTTGTTTGCTTCTTTGATGACTTTCTGCCTCAAAGAGGTTTCCCACTTTTCCATTAGTTTTGATGAGATTTCCTCTCCAAACATCATTTGGAAATCCTGCAGCACCTTAAAGAAAAAAAAAACAAAAAAAAGAACAAAGAAAAAAATCTACATTAAACTATAAATTACATGGAACATCAATGCAGGAGAAAACAAGACAAGATACACTGAGTTGAGGTGAAAAGATAACGTTCAGCTAGCCACTATTACTGATGTGACCTAAAGGAGGTAAAGTTAAAAGGAACTGCCAAACTTGATTGGCGTGTGCACATGCGTACATGTCAGCATTAAGAAAAGGGAGATGCTTTGCTGGATTTATTAATGTATCAAAGCAGCTGTGAAGAATAAAAAAATTTTAGAGCAAAGCCTTCATCTTAAGATTTTCTGTTCAAAGTGGACTCACCAGGCCTCTTGTATCAAGGAATCTTGGGAACACGCTGAGGAGGGTCTCACACTTCTCAGAATCGTGAATCAGTGCTTGTCTGTACTGAAATGTTTGTTCCATTTTCAAGAAGATCTGCCTTTCATCTGTGGTGTGCCTCAGAAGGGAAATGGCCTCTCTGCACTGGTCACCCTCCAACTGATGCTCCGCAGTCACAGCCCTTGCAAACTGTGGTCCTCTCTTGCTCGATGGATCGCGACTGGTGCTGCTGCCCTCCTGCTGCCACTGCTGAGTTCGCGCTGCATGTTTTTCAGTTTCCAAGCGATGTAGCCTTCATTACTTTTGGAATCAAAAAAGTGCTCCTGCAGTGAATAACATTATTTGCCAGGAAAAAAAAAAAAAAGTTTAATCCTTAAATACTTATCACAATATTTCTCTAAAACTTTTTACTCAATGGGAATACTCACATATCCTTTTTCAGAGTACGGATCTTTCAGACAAGGGAACAGGGTGACAATTCCCAATGCATAACGTGTCCTGACATCCATCGGTGGAGCAGTCCTTAACATGATTTTAATATTAGACTCTGATGAGGATTTCTTTTTTCCATGGCCTGACATTTTTATTTTCATGTGTATCTGAGTATCCTGTCTTTACAAGTGTAACAAAAACAACTTACCCATACTGCTCAATCATTGCTGCTACAACCATGTTGACCAGTTTTCGTCGTAATGGGTCTTTAACCTCCCCTGTTTGTGTGTATTCTTTGAGTATCTTCTCTCCTCCTGGCTTAGCATCCAGGAGTGTTTTGACAAGCTTAAAAGTGTGAAACATCCAAAGTTATTGAAATACAGGTTTATTCAGTCATCCAAATACATTTGTCAACCCACTCACATTTTTTCAGTTTGCAGCTAATATATGCAACTGTGTTAAAATAAGAATGTAAAGTTTAATTTGAAAGGTAAAATAGTGGAGAAATGCAGTATCTGTGTCTCACACAGCTATTAGATTGGCCCCACTCCATTCAGAAACTATTTCCCACATAATTAAACCAAGTAATTTTATATAAATAAAGTGAAAATATCACCTCTTTGGCTGGTAAGGAAATGTCATCACTTGAATCTCTTCTTGGGGACATCATCAAGGTGTCATCAATGCATCTTTCGGTTAGGGGACATGAACGAAAGATCACTGTCCCGATGAACGTGATGACACAGAGAGAGTGCTGTGCATGAAGACTGGCATTGGAGATTCTAAGGAGAAACCAGTCATACAAAGAGATAGTGGACCACCATTACAGAATCTGTGCCTACAATGAGAGAATGATTTTGTCTGTGATGTAATTGAAGTACTAAAAACATAAATAAAAACAAAACCTTCTGAACTTCTATACTTCAGTTTTAGTTGTATGAAATAATATAGGCCTAATTTTGTAGTGCTACTGTACCCTCAACAGAAGAGGCATCAGTGAGAGTCCAGACAATGTCGGATTTCTCCTCCAGAACGTCACTGAAGACGTCTTCATCCACCTCCGTCCCAGTTTCATCCACAAGATATACATTTGTTTCTTCAAGGATGTCAAACTTCTCTTTGGCTGTAAATGCACATACATTTTTGGAGATTACTAAATTGTTCAAATATAGAATTCTGTCAGTTCTTTATGTATCACTAATATTCCTGCAAATTTACTTCTATGACAAAAGGTGAACAAATATATAAAAATGCAGGCAAAAATATAATGTAGGATTTTAAGCAGGTCAACTTGAATAAACCAAAAAACATTACCTTGTCTCAAAAATGTTGAATATGACGCTCCATTGAGTTTGATGTAGCGTTTCTTTCCTGCATATTGGACTTTAAAGAGCATTGTCACAGATATCTGAGAAAAAAATATAAGTTCAACATTACTTAAACGGTGACCTGGTCATGTTAACAGTGTCACCACCATACAAGCAGAGCAAAACTGTTATGGGTTTTAACAGTCACTGGTTCATAGAGTGTAAAGGCAGACCCTTGTGGTCATGCCTAATCTAACTAAGAAAAAAAATAAAATTGAGGCAGGGGAGCAGCTAATGCCATGTTTGCCCATCCCCAATGAAGGCTGAGAGACAGCTTCCATTAAGTGTTGTTTTTTTGTTTGTTTTTTTCTTGCTGCGTTTAAAATTTTTAAGTTTTATATAGTTTGTGTGTAGCATTAGCCATTCAGCGCCGAATGATATGCTGCTTGGCTACCATGCTGGAGACTAGGTGTGTTTATAGAGTCGTGGTTATAGCAACCTGTTCTGGTGGCTACAGCTGCAATAAAGAAAAAAAAATAACAGCTGACCTTCTCAGCACAGCCAGCACAACAGCGATGATCCACTCGTGTTAAAGGGTCGTTTTTTTTTTTGTTTTTTTTCAAATAATGGAAATCCGTCACACAGCGACAGAGAGTATGGAATGCTCTGCTTACACAGTGATACTCGAGCTGCAGAATTAAAATGAAATGCAGTAATAGCGATAATAGCGTTTCGTCATTAATTCAGTGACAGCAGAGTTCCGAAGTGAAGCGTGAAATCCTCAGCCCAGTGCGAGGGCATCTCAGCAAGGCGCCTGGCGATCAACCGCTAGCTAGAACAGTGCAACAGGGTTGGGTCAAAATGGCGTAGCAAGTTTTCAAAATTGCGGAAGAACTAGGGTGTGGATGGGATAGTGGCTTTCATTGCATTATATCGGCTATGACTGGTACTCTTTAAGGCGTCCTAAGTTACGCTACAAGACAAGAAGCCACTAAAGGTGGAAATGCTAATCAGCAGCAGGTGCTAGATCTCGAGAGCAACCGGTGAAGGAGCAGGACAGAAGGGCAAACACAGCGAACATAACATGGAGGGAACAGAAAGTACAGTTTTGAGAAAATCAGTGGGAATAATGACATGTCTGTCTCCTTAGTTTAAAAAAAAAAAATTTTCAACTAGCACCGATAATTGTACATCTGCCTTGAGTTGACATTTAGCACGTCTTGCGATACATTTAATTGTCAGCTGATGCCACTAACATTTGGTGAAAATTAAATGTACATACATACTGTCAATGTACTTACCTGTATTTTCTGTTGTCTGAAAAGGCATTATATCCAAACTAGTTAATCCCGCCGAAAAATAACCGCCGTCTGCTTGTTTGGTGCATGCGCATTCAGAGTACGTCGCAACAGATACGCACCCGACGTGCACACGCACGGTACGTAAAATGCGAACCGTGAAGACTCAATCACAAATACACACCGTGAGAGTTAGTGAGTTTAATATAAACTCTCACTAACACTGCAGAAATACCTGACACCAATAGGAGACACTGTTTGCAACACTGGAAGTGTATCTAATTACTAATGAACTCCACAGTGTAAAAAAAACAACTCTACAATACTCGAACTCTGGAAAGTAACACTTTTGAATTTGCTGTGTATTGTCAGTATCTTTTGTGTTTAACAAGTGATTAATTATTTGGTTATTTACTTGTGCTCTTTCCTATTATTTTTATCTTATTTTTTTATTTTCTCTCTACCCCCCCCCCCCCCCCCCCCCCCCCCCCCCTCTCTCTTTCTCTCTCCCTTTTTCTTTCTTTTTCCTAAGCCTGTCAGCTCTGGCAAAATTTGTCACACACTATGTTAAAAATAACTCAAATAAAATAAAGGGTCACACACTAACAAGATCACAGTTCTGCTTGCAAGATCTGCCAGACATGACAGGCTAAAAAAAAAAAAAAAAAAAAACAGCATTACACAGTACTACAATAGTAATACACACGCAAACCACTAGTTAAAAGCAAGCCTGTACAAATAAGTCTTGAGAGTAGAGTTTGCAGAGCTCAGATGTAATGGTAGTGCATTCCAAAGTTTACATTTTGGCAGTTTGGATTATGTAATAATGTGACTTCTCTTTAGTATAGTGTTGTGTTTTGAGTATTCTCCTTTTTATTGTGTGAAATATATCAATCTATCTGTTTCTTTTGACAACAAATCTTTAAATATGTTGTCTGCTGTCTCTTCAAAAGTTCATATGTTTCTACTGTGTGTGTATGTGTGTGGCTCAGTCTGAAATCTACTCCATCCTCTTTTCTGTACCAGGATGCATCTGCAGGCCTCCTCATTTATAACACAAGTCAAACAAGAAGGTACTGTCCCAACCTGAGTACTGCTTTGTTTTTTTTTTGTCCAAACAGACTAACATATTAATCCATAACAAAAATGGGTAACGGTTAAAGCATCAATAACAAATCTAAAGGGCATGGACAAAGTAACCAATTTATAACAATAAACTACAGGAACACGATTTTGCAATATTTAGCAGAGAGGAGGCAGGCATCTGTAACACCAATAACTATAAATACACAACAGCGTTATCATCCACTGAAGAAGTTAATCAAAAACATTACAAACTATGCAGGTTTGCCAAAAGCTCCTCCTCCTGTCGACTTTCTGGTTCACACCTCCTCTCCTCATCCTACAAAAGCAGAACAATCTCTTTCTGAAGCTACAACTTCAATTCTCACACTGACAACATGCTGCTGACTCTCAGCGCTCTCATCGCTGCTCTAACATGTATGAAACCTATTTCTAGTTCAGTAGTTGAGTGTTGGATTCACATGTCAGTGTGTTTCTCTTGACTCCATGTCTTCTTGTTGTCTGCAGGTGTGAGTGGTGTGACGGTGGTGACACAGAAACCTGTTGTATCAGTGAGGAGAGGAGAGACAGCCACCATGGACTGTAACCTGGGGACTGTTACTGGAAGTAGTGCTCGTTGGTATAAACAGATTCCAGGAGGAGTTCCTCAGTATGTGCTGAGGTTTCATCATAGTTATAGTTCTCCAGAATATGGCTCTGGGTTCTCCTCTCCAAAATTCACATCCACTCACCAGTCAACAACAGATTATCGTTTGATCATCAGCAATGTGGAGGAGGGAGACTCTGCAGTCTATTACTGTCAGACATGGGACAGCTCTGCTAAGCATTGGGTATCACAGTGATTTACACTCTGACAAAAACCTCCTCACTATTACTTCTGCTTTTTGACACTCTTTCACATGCTGATAACAGGCTCATCAAGCAAACTCAGTTTAAACACTGGAGATAATAAACACTGAATTACTCTGTTTCATGCATTTTAACCAACATACAAATGCATATGTTGCTGAGTTTTAATTGATAGAAATTTGACAGACATGTCTGAATGTTAAAACTCTGATAACTGATACATTTCAGCTGCAGTTAAGGTGACATTGTTCAGACTACACAAACACTGTTTACTGTTACATGATGAGGTTAATAACCTTATTCATATGAAGTTAAAATGCAGCTACATTAAGTTTAGCTGTCAGTGTTTCCTTTACAACAGCTTTTTAAAGATTGCCATTCTGTGACAGAGTGTGAAGTAGCACAGTATTATGAATATGAAGCAAAAATGTGTAATAATTGAATGGCACACTATGAAACCACTCGTAATTTATTTGATCTATGAATGAAACTCATTTAATTGAATCGCCTCCTTTAGTTTCCCTCTCCTCTGTGTCTTTATGAGCTTCAGTATCATTCCTCTTCTCACTACAGTCCTGTTCCCAACTCAGCTGAACAGAAAGAGCCGTTTACACCAAACACTGACAACGTGCTGGGGACCCTCTGCACTCTCATCATTGCTCGAACATTTAAGATGTTCTCATTTGTTTCACAACCTTTTTTTTTTTGGGGGGAAGTAACCTTTCACTCGTGTTTTTTCTGTTTGTTGGCAGACGTTGATGCAGTGATAGTGTTGACCCAGACAATGATAAACCATAAGGTTTAGGAGTGTGTTTATGGAAATTTTGGACCATTCTTACAGAAGCATATTTGTGAGGTCAGACACTGATGTTGGACGAGAGTGTCTGGCCTGCAGTCTCTGCTCTGATTCATACCGAAGGTGTGAATTAGGTTGAGGTCAAAACTCTGTGCAGGCCTGTCAAGTTCTTCCACACCAGACTCGCTTATCCATGTCTTTATGGTAGCTGTTATGCTGTGCTCGTGCACAGTTATGTAAGAACAGGAAGTGGCCGTGCTGTTCCTAAACTGTTCGCACAATGTTCGAAGCACAAATTGTCCATAATGTCCTGAATCTGAAGGTCACATAAGGTTTGAAGGTCTGTAGAAGGTTGGTGACCTCATCAGACTCTGTGCCCCAGCATCTGCTGACCCTACTCTTTGATTTTAGATATATAGATACTTTATTCTACCACTTTGTGGCTGAGTTGCTGTTGTTCTCAGTCACTTCCATTTTGTTATAACACCACTAACAGCTGACTGTTGCACAGGTGACATCCTATCATGGTACCATGCTGTAATTCACTGAGCTCCTGAGAGTGACCCATTCTTTCATAAACGTTTGTAGAAGCAGTCTGCATATCTAGGTGCTTGGTTTTATGCACATGTGGCCATGGAAGTGACTGGAACACAGGAACTCAGTGATATGGATAGGTGAGTGGATTCTTTTGGCAATATAGTGTGTAAACAGACTGATGAGGGGAATGAGATGCTGACAGTGAAAGTTGGTCTCAACAGGATGTTTCAGTTCCTCTGCCCTCATTAGTGAGAGTCAGGAGGTTTTTGTACAGCCATGAGTACAAACTGAATCACCGTGGTATTCGGACAAGGAACCAAGCTGACTGTGACAAGTAAGTACTTTTAACTGGAAAAAAAAAATGATTTACTGATAACAAATGATTTCATATGTTGAAATTTTCAGACCGATTAGCCTTTTATATTTTCATACCACCTGCTGCAGGTTCAATCTTCATTTTAGACATTAGTCTTAGTAAGTAAGCAATTGATCCATGATCAAGATAGATTTTCTTTTACTGATTAATCAAATGATCATTAACAAGATCAACAGGAGTCATTTTCTGTTAATTTGTTGTTTATGATTTTATTTCTTTCTCTTTTTTTAAGTTTAGACTGATCTTCCTGTCTGTATGACAGCTTTGATACCAGACTAAACTTTGTTTTAGACAATGGACAAAAGTTTGAATTTTTCTCAGTGCTTTTATCTGCATGTATTTTATTACAGTGAATAGAAACAGATGGGGACCAATTAGTACAGGATCATTCTTCTAAGAAATAGTATTATATTATTTTACTTTGTTTTGACATTTTTAAGAACAGTTTTGAAAATCATAGTCCATTACACATTCTGTCAGTTTTAAAGTTATAACATTAAGTTAGAGTGTATATAATTTGACCTTAATATGTCTTAGTTTGAAAACTAGCCCTGCTGTGTCTGAAGGTTATCATAGGTCACCGTTGATGATGGTAAAAAGATCTAAAAGCCTGATCAATGTTGTAGAATTTAACTTTTATGTATTTTAGAGGATTTGAAAAAATTTTTTCCTGTTCATGTTTTTGTACATGAAATTCCTGCTGTTGTGGGAGATTGTTTCTGCTTATTTTGGCTGACGCTATATCTTTCTCATGTTTATGAGATATTATTTAGCAATGAATATCATCATCATTATGGTCTCTTTCTCGATTATCAGACATTTCCAGTTGTTATTACATCATTTCCACCTTGTTCCTGATTGTCCTTCTCTGTATTTTCAGGCTCCAGCCTCCCTGCTCCTGTCCTCACAGTCTTCCCTCCGTCCAGTGCTGAGCTCCAGTCCAGCAAAGCCACTCTGGTCTGTCTGTCCAGTCAGTCTGGACCTTTTGCAGATGTGACCTGGTCGGCTGCTGGGAGTCCAGTGAGCAGTGGGATCTCTACCAGCACTGCTGTTCAGAGACCAGACCACACTTTCCAAATCAGCAGCTCTCTGACCATCCAGACATCAGACTGGAACATGGATAAGGTTTACACATGTAAAGTGTCTTTGGGCTCCCAGACTTCAGAGAAAACCATCCAGAAGTCAGGATGTCCCACTGAATAGTAGAGGACCAGAATGAGCATTTAAAATCTGCTTTTTTACTGCTTCTGCTGTTTGCAAAGTTCACATGTTAGAAATCAGAATAAAGAAAAAGTTTTAAGCCACGAGTGCATTTGTTTATCATTAACAAGTATTTACTAGAATTGCTGTATTCACTGACTCAATAAAAGCATTTTATTAAAACCTGCTCAACTTAAATGAGGAGAATTTGTTCTTCTTACCATTGTTAAAATATTGTCAAAATACATGCTGTGTCATATTTGTACACTAGAGAGCATCATTTCACATTTCAGCCCTAGTAGGCACATGTGTCACTGGCTCAAAATGCTGGTTTTAAATTTGCAAATAAATCTTCACACTCAGTTAGTGAAGCATGACCTCTTGGTTCCTCCCGTGCTGCGTTCTCAGGATGCACCTGCAGGTCTCAGGACTTTTTATAACTTCATGTAAATGAAGAAGTATCAACTCTCTGTAAAATGAAATGGAAATGTCTGTGAGTGGAAATTTTTATTTTACTATAATTTGGTAAATTAGAGGCAGTTGGTCTGAGAATAGCTTTGTTCATTATAAAAGAAACACTCTATGGGCTGTATAACAAATCAGTGCAACATAAGACATACACAAAATAAATAAGAAATAAAATCACTCAATTGCTCATTTAAATAGCAGCCTTTCAGATGAAGACAGATATCAGCATTGATCAGGGCTGTTGATTTGTTGTAAAAACGGTCCCTTAGTCTTTTAGTCTGCACCATCAGAGCCCCGAATCTCCTTCCATCGCCTATAACAGTTCAAATGGTGTCCTGGGTGTGTGCTGACTCTCAGGATGCTGCGTGCCCTCCTGAGACAGTGGGTGCTGTGAAGGTCAATCAGGGAGGGGAGAGGGCGGCCAATGATTTTCTGGGCATTGTTAATTACCTTCTGTTGTGTGCCATGGTTCAGCTGTAGAACCACATGGGAATGCAGTAAGTCAGCACACTGTTGCTGGAGCAGTGATAGAAGACAGTCAATAGCTCCCTAAGTTAATAAGTTATTGTTGTCTACTGCTTGTTGTCCTATTAAAACACACTCATCCTTTTTTTTTTAAATGAAATGGTTACTCTCTCCATGGCCTGAATAAGATGTAAAAAGCCTGAAGTCTTTATTTTCTGCAGTTAGATTTAAATTTTTAACAGTTGCAGTAAAGTACAGAATTGTAGCTTTGTTAAATTTTTCTGAAATGACAAAAGGTAAATAAAAATTCAACAGGAAAGAAAATATCAACTCAGATTTTTAATTAAAAACGTTATGGAGGCATTTAGAGATTTTAGATACACATTTCTCTGACTAATCAAATCTTTGATGACTTTCCACTATAAGATCATCTAAAAAAAACGGACTAAATGTCAGAAAATGAGACCAGACTGTTTGTAAATGTGACGCTCCAAAACAGTAGGTGACACTTATAACCATTCAAAACAAAACTTCATATGACAGAAACAGAGCTGCAGGAACGACTCCATTTAGTGTTTCTCTGATAAAAAACTGAGTCTTTCTGAGACCAACCAAATCATTATTCAGTTAACTGCCTCTGATTACCAAATTATAGTAAAGTGGAACTTTTTCAGTCTGAGTCAGTTCCATGTCATTTTACACAGAGCTGATACTTCTTCATTTGCATGAAGTTATAAAAGATCCTGAAACCTGCAGGTGCTTCCTGGACAGGCAGAGAGGGAGGAGCAGAGAGCTGATGCTTCACTAACTGAGTGTGAAGATTTATCTGCAAGTTGTTTTGTACTTTTGTACCCAGGCAGAATTATGAAATGATGCTCTCTAGTGTCCAAATATGGCTCAGCATGTATTTTGACTATATTTTTTTATATATTTATTAACTATGGGAAGGAGACTGAACAAGGTTCTCTTCAGTCACATTGAATTTGTTACCATCAACACAAACAGTGTGTTATTATTCTGTTTACAACAAGGAAACATAATATGTAATAAAATGCTTTTATTTAGTCAGTATAACACAGCAATTCCTGTAAATGCCTGTTTAATGACAAGAAAAATGAACACAATGCTTAAAACCTTTTGGCTTTATTCTTGATTTCTAACATGTGAACTTTGCAAACAGCAGAAGCAGTAAAAAAGCAGATTTTAAATGCTCATCTGGTCCTCTACTATTCAGGGGGACATCCTGACTTCTGGATGGTTTTCTCTGAAGTCTGGGAGCCCAAAGACACTTTACATGTGTAAACCTTATCCATGTTCCAGTCTGATGTCTGGATGGTCAGAGAGCTGCTGATTTGGAAAGTGTGGTCTGGTCTCTGAAACAGCAGTGCTGGTAGAGACCCCACTGCTCACTGGACTCCCAGCAGCCGACCAGGTCACATCTGCAAATGCACAGACTGACTGGACAGACAGACCAGAGTGGCTTTGCTGGACTGGAGCTCAGCACTGGACGGAGGGAAGACTGTGAGGACAGGAGCAGGGAGGCTGGAGCCTGAAAATACAGAGAAGGACAATCAGGAACGAAGTGGAAATGAAGGAATATAAAACTAAAAATGTCTGAGAATTGAGCAAGCGACAGTAATGGATGATGACAGTATTTACCATTAAATATTAAGATCTCATAAAAATGAAAAATACAGCATGTGCCAAAATACATGTAACTAGCTATAATCATTCACAGCAGCAGAAATTTACTGTACAAACAAATGTGCTGGAAAATTATTTAAAGTCCTACAAAATAAATAAATAAAACTTATATAAATAACATCATTGTCAATCAAGAGGCAGTAATGGATAAATATAATATTTACTAATAATGTCATAGACTAAATCAACTATAAACAAAACAAGTACAAATAAACATCTAAAGGAGTAGAAATGATAAAACTTTCAAACACAAAAATAATGAACACGTTTTTTCTTTTACATCAGTTAATATTTTTTAATCTTTGTGAAATAAAGCAGAGGCAGCTATAAACAAACTTCAGACACAATGAGAAGTAGTTGTGGAACTGAGACAAATTAAGCTCAGAATGTAAATTTTCTCAATGTTTTACCTTTAGAAAAAATACTTTGTTACTACTGAAAGAAAATGGAATCATTTCCAAAAAATGGCTCTTGAAAAATATCTTCTTAAAGTTGAACAGAGTTATTACTTCATAGCAATGATCAAGGTCAGTGTTTGTTTCTGTGGACTCTAATTAAAGAAGTTCAACTGCATTCAAACTGCTGGTCACATCTGTTGCTTGTACATTGTATAAAACAGCAACTTTTACGCTTAACAACAAATAAACTCTGAAAAATAAGACATCAAGGCATAAACACTAAGTCATCAGAAAATATCTCCTGTTTCAGGATCAAATTAAAAGTACTTACTTGTCACAGTCAGCTTGGTTCCTTGTCCAAATACCACAGTGATTCAGTTTGTACTCATGGCTGTACAAAAACCTCCTGACTCTCACTAATGAGGGCAGAGGAACTGAAACATCCTGCTGAGACCAACTTTCACTGTCAGCATCTCATTCCCCTCATCAGTCTGTTTATATTTCATAACAATGTGCTTTAAACACCGTTAATAAAGTGTAATTTGTTCTGTTCCAGACTGAATGATTTGATTTTTACTCATTGAGCGATGTGAGCAGTTATAACAGAAGTAAATGTTTATCTCTGATGTCCTTATCCTCACATGTCTGCATTTTCTTGCTACCTTACACATACAATTTATACTAATAACTCTTTTTCAGTCATGTATAAGTTAACCTTTGGATAAAACAATCTGATTACTGTCACTTTTAGTGCAGAGGGAAATGTAAAATATGTCTCTATGTAGGCACTGAGACAAGCATGTATTTAAGCCTTGTTTAAGGATGAAAAGATGTGGGTGAAGGAGGTGTGCATGTTTTAGTGCTTTGCTAAAATATTTTCAATGATGAACCTCAAACTGAATCAAAAAAGAAAAAAAAGAGCAGATCAATGTTTAAATGTTTGACTGTTACCTGTTGGTGGTTGGGTTTACACTGAGTTTGCTTATCAGCAAGTGAAAGAGAGTCAAAAAGCAGAAATGTGAGTGAAGAGGTTTTTGTCACAGCATAAATCACTGTGATACAGCAACAGAGCTCTCCCATGTTTGACAGTAATAGACTGCAGAGTCTCCCTCCTCCACATTGCTGATGATCAAACGATAATCTGTTGTTGACTGATGAGTGCATGTGAATTTTGGAGAGGAGAACCCAGAGCCATAGGTTGGAGAACTCCAGCTATAATACCAATACAGCACAAGCTGAGGAACTCCTCCTGGAATCTGTTTATACCAAAGAAGCAGCACTGTAGTAACAGTCCCCAGGTTACAGGTCCATGGTGGCTGTCTCTCCTCTCCTCACTGATACAACAGGTTTCTGTGTCACCACCGTCACACCACTCACACCTGCAGACAACAAGAAGACATGGAGTCAAGAGAAACACACTGACATCTGTGTGTAAGTCTGCAGTATAAGTCAAAGTGTTTACATGTTAGAGCAGTGATGAGAGCGCAGAGAGTCCACCAGCCTGTTGTCAGTGTGAGCCCAGAATAAACCTGTAACTCTGAAAGAGATGTTACTGCTTTGTAGGATGAAGAGAGGAGGTGCTGGAGGAGCCATTTAATACAACTATGAGGAGGAGGAGCCTTTCATCATGACTGCATTTGTAACTAATGGTGTTGCTGATGTGTCACAACTGTCACCCCATTATAATATCATCTTACTGTAAATTTGCTGTTTTTTAATTTTAATTATATTTTACTTTTATACTTTCTACACACAATTGGATCCTTGACAGTTTTCAGTGACATTAAGTAGACAGTGTCTGTCTGAGCTCTGATTCCATGATTTGGTAAATTGTGGATATCTGAAGTGAAAAGAAGAGTTGTCAGAGACTTGTGCTGACGTTCCACAACAATGGGCTCATAATGTCAGACTGTTGTAAATGTGATGCCCCAAAACATTGGAGGCAATTTTTAACAAGCTTTCAACTTGAAACTTCACACTGTAAAAAAAAAAGCTTAAAAGTGGAAATGAGAGGAAAATTAGACAAAAGATGAATAACGGCAACTAAATGTTCAACATAAAAATAACCCTTTGAGAGCAAACCTTCATGTGACAGCAGCAGAGCTGCAGGAAACATGAGTCGCACAGCTGACTCCATTTAAAGTTTCTCTGATAACCAATGCTATTCTTAAACCAAACCAAACCAGCATTCAGTTAACTGCCTCTGATTTAGTAAATTATTGTAAAATGAAACATATCCAGTCAGGGACAGTTCCATCTCATTCTTCTTCATTTACATGAAGTTAGAAACGAGATCCTGAGACCTGCAGGTGCATCCTGGACAGGCAGAGAGGGAGCAGCAGAGAGCTGATGCTTCACTAACTGAGTGTGAAGGTTTATTTGCATGTTTACAACCAACATTTGAAACCAGTTTCTATGCTTTGGTATAATTAGGAATTTCTGCTCTCTAGTGTACAAATATGGTACAGCATGGACTGTATCAGTATTTTTAATGTATTTTAACTATGGTAGAAAGACTGAATCATATTCTCCTCCTCTGTGTGCTCCTCAGCAAAGATTTTACAGATTCTCTTCAGTCACTTTGAATTTATGTTTCAGCAACACAAACAGTGTGTTATTATTTATTTACCAACAAGGAAAAAAAATGACAAAATGAACACAATGCTTAACCTTTTGCTTTATTCTGATTTCTAACAGTGATCTTTGTAATGAAAGTTCACATGGAAGCAGTAAAAAAGCAGATTTTAAATGCTCATTCTGGTCCTCTACTATTCAGCGGGACATCCTGACTTCTGGATGGTTTTCTCTGAAGTCTGGGAGCCCAAAGACACTTTACATGTGTAAACCTTATCCATGTTCCAGTCTGAGTCTGGATGGTCAGAGAGCTGCTGATTTGGAAAGTGTGGTCTGGTCTCTGAACAGCAGTGCTGGTAGAGATCCCCACTGCTCACTGGACTCCCAGCAGCCGACCAGGTCACATCTGCAAAGGTCCAGACTGACTGGACAGACAGACCAGAGTGGCTTTGTTGGACTGGAGCTCAGCACTGGATGGAGGGAAGACTGTGAGGACAGGAGCAGGGAGGCTGGAGCCTGAAAATACATAGAAGGACAATCAGGAACGAGGTGGAAATGAAAGAATAAATCTAGAACATCTGAGAATCGAGCAATCGACAATAATGGCTGAATATTTATTTACAATTAAATAATGTCTTAAATTGAAAAAATATTGAATCTGCCAAAATAAGTTGAACTAATCATCTACAGCAGCAGAAATTTCATGTCCAAACACATAAATGGAAAACACATGTTAAGACCTAACATCATCTTCATCAAGAAAGACACAGTAATGGATGAAGGTAATAAATCACTTAAGGTAAGGACAAGTAATCATCTAAAGCAGATCACACAGTTGTAATCAGTTATTATTGTTCAGTCTTTGTGAAATAAAATATACCCCTATAATAAACTTCAGTCAGATTTTTATCTTTAACTCCATATTTTAACTTAAGTAAAAATGTTAGTTACTACAGACAGAAGAAAACAGCTGGACAAAAACATATTTTATTAACTTAAAACAATGATACATTTTAAAGCAGACCTAAGTTGAGCGAAGCAACAATTTTAATGATCAAATTAAAAGTACTTACTTGTCACAGTCAGCTTGGTTCCTTGTCCAAATACCACAGTGATTCAGTTTGTACTCATGGCTGTACAAAAACCTCCTGACTCTCACTAATGAGGGCAGAGGAACTGAAACATCCTGTGAGACCAACTTTCACTGTCAACATCTCATTCCTTTCATCAGTCTGTTTATTTCCAAAACTCTGATGATTTTCTTCTGCATTTAGTTTGATGTTATACCAAATTTACACACTTTCAGAAGTGTGGAATAAAAGAAGCTTCATGTCTAACTTGCTGATGCTGAAAGTTGTCTTCCAAAAATTAAATGTAATCAAGTAAAATAGATTTACAATTGACTTGCATTTATTTTTTGTTCTTGTAATATGTTCTCTGTTGTGTTATGGATGAATACAAATAAGAAGCATTGGATGATGCAGGAGGATATTTCATACATAAATGCAACTAAATAAAACATTCAGTGCATTGGTGTTTTTTGGGCACTCATTGGCACTTTGATCTCTGCAATAGTTTTCAACTGATAACACGTGTTTGAATTTATATTTATGTATTTCTTTTATATTTTTATCAGAACGGTGGCTGGAGGGATGGATATTTTTGATGAATTTTGTTTTTTATTCATTACAGCAGACAACACAGTCATTGTAAATGACATGGCAAAGAGTCAGGAAGAAGCAGAAGTATTTAATAAAGAGGTTTTTGTCACAGTGTGAATCACTGTGATACGCTCTCCTTTGCAGAGTTGTCCCATGTGGCACAGTAATACACTGCAGAGTCTCCTGCTTCTGCCCCGCTTAATGATAAACTGATAATCAATGTTTGATGAGGGCTTTGGAGTTAAATCGGTCTGAGGAGATTCCTGTTCCAAACTCAGGTGAGCTGTGTAAGACTGGTAAAATCTCAGAAGATACTGAGGAGTAGAACCAGGGACTGTTTTGTACCAGTTTACATAATAGCTTTCAGGTCTCTGAATGTTGCATTTGAGCAGAACCTCTCTCCTGGAGAAACTGTGAGCACAGCAGTGTCTGGGTCAACACTTTTGCAGCATCCACACCTGTCAGAGAAAAAGAAACATTAATGAAATGTTTATGTCTGTAAGTACAGGCTTTAAAATCAACCAGAAAGCTCTCTTACATGCTAGAACAGCAATAAGAGTGCAGAGGGTCCCCTGCATGTTGAAAATGTGGTGTATTCTCTTTGCTGTCCAGCTGAGAGGTGAACTGAGGGATGAAGAGAGTGAAACTTATAAGGACTAAGGAGAGGATAAGCAGAGGAGGAGGAGTCTCAATACTTAAAACTATTTGATAGCAACTCAACTACTTTTCAAATATTCTTAAATGTTTATTTAAAAAACAATAAGTCTACCAAATATGTTTTGAGTTTACAGCAGTTTTATTTATTATCTACAAATATATTTGAATTCAGGATATACTGTTGACCCAATTTGCTGGGATTAATCTTCTGTGAACACCATAAATCTCTCTGTTGTATGTATTTATCCTGTTAATTAAGCTGAAAATCAAAGTATATGTAATTAGGTGGATCTACCATTTTTATCTGGTTGTTATAGTCACACTCCTAACTCTGTGTTGTCCCTTCTTTCTGAATCACTGTCCATACAACTACTTCTAATTATTAGTAATATCACAGCGATGCTGTTAACAGATCAAATACAATACATGTAGTCTCTGGAGCTTGAAAAAGGCGACTGGACTTCTTTTTGTTTCTTGAAGACGTTTCACCTCTCATCCGAAAGGCTTCTTCAGTTCTCAACCAAATGGTGGAGAGACCCAGGTATTTAAACCCCTTCAAACCAAGTCACACCCTAAGACAAAAACTGGTTCATCCCAAGGACAAACCCGCCAAACACAAGATCAGCGATGTAGTGTATGCTGTTCAGTGCAGTGAAGAGTGCTCGGACCTCTACATTGGTGAAACCAAACAGCCTCTTCACAAACGAATGGCACAACATAGAAGAGCCACCTCGACAGGACAAGATTCAGCAGTACATCTGCATCTGAAGGAAAAAGGGCACTCTTTGAGGATGCCAATGTCCACATTTTGGACAGGGAAAACAGATGGTTTGAAAGAGGAGTGAAAGAAGCCATCTATGTCCACTGTGAACAACCATCATTGAACAGAGGAGGTGGATTACGTCACCAACTTTCCCCCGCTTACAGTGCTGTCCTGAGCTCCCTTCCCAGACGTCTCAACCCCCATTCACACCTTTGTTCCAGTGACCTCAATAGGCCACAGGAAACAATGGAGCGGAGTCCTAAGTTGGTTTCAACTGAAACCACTGATTAAATATGACCCACGCCCCCTTCACACCTGGGCACATGTGTTCAAGCACATGATCAATAGAGGGTCATAACCACCTCCAGGGGACTACGCCCACAGGGGTTTAAATACCTGGGTCTCTCCACCATTTGGTTGAGAACTGAAGAAGCCTTTCGGATGAGAGGTGAAACGTCTTCAAGAAACAAAAAGAAGTCCAGTCGCCTTTTTCAAGCTCCAGAGACTAATATGACCTGGATAACTGAGAATCTACACAGACATACAATACATGTAAGACAATAATTAGTAAAGGTGATCCAAATTTAATTAAATACTGGTTTACCAAATGATTACAATGTAAACAATTCAAGACTTTAGGCACCAACTGCAACAATATCCAAAATGAACCTAAACTAGTTATCCTTCCACAAAAAACAGATAATAAATACTTAAATAAATTCCCCTGAAGTTTATCTTGTACTTAAATTTAAATCAACTGAAAGACAATTTTTTAAGAGAAATAAACACTTTAATTCATGTATTTATTAAACATTTTTTTCTCTAGCAAATGCCACTGCTGAGTACATCAACCATCAGTGTTTTAGATAGAATAGAACAAAATAGACTTTTACTGTCATTCAACTATACACAGCAGTGTACAAATGAATAAAATTTCATTCCATTAATTCTGCATTGTATCTTCATAGATGCAGAATCAATATGGATAAGACATAAATAACTTCTAAAATACCTTATAAAAGACATTATAAAATAATGCAAGTGAGTGGACTTTATGATAAATCTAAAAATGTACTAAAATGCAAGAAAACAAAAGTGCAAAACCAGATCTTTTCCAAGCACTGAGACTGTGCAGTAAACACAAGTTGTAGACAGACATCTCCGAGGTGGAAGTGAAGCTTCATGTAAAAACACACTGAAGATCAAATACCTAAAAAAAAAAAAAATACTGTGGTTTTCATTCCTTCACCAGACAGTTACATACTGCATTTTATTTCTGTGGAACCTGAACCTGAACACATCTGTGAAAGTTCGGAGAACAAAAATAATTTGTTTTACAAAAAATATTATTTTACTACTTGTAGCTCATTAAACTCTATGATTGCAACAGTTATTTTTTAAGTAAGTACGATTTTTTATATAGCACCTTTCTAGATAATGATCACAAATTCATCACACCAATTAACAATATTACACAGTACTATATTACACAGTTGGTGCTTGTGGCACAACTGTCCGCTCAATTTTAACTGCACCCTATACACCTTATTCATTCACAAACATAAACACATACACTTACAAGTGGGGGCAGGGGGTCATCTCACACCCTGATTTCTTACACCTCGCCTGGGGTGGGGGTCGGGTGGTTCTTTGGGGACTGGGCTGGCGGCGTCTTGGGGTCACTGTTGGCCCTGGGGTGGTTTCCACTCGCCCCATCTTCAGAGGGTGGGTAGCTATGGATGAATGTGTGTCTTGTTTTTGTCACAGTCTTCGTGAGTATGGGTGGGTGAGGGATGTGTACGTATGGTGTATCTATGTTTACGTGTGTGGGTGAGTGTGTATGTGGATGTATGTGTATTTGTGCATAAATGTGTACATGGGGGTGCTTGCGGGTGTGCGTGTGTGTTTGTATGTATGGCTGGACCTGGGTCTGGGCCTGTGCCTTGCCTCCTGGCCGCTCCTTGCTGGTTGCCTCCTCCCCCCTGTCCCCTGGGGTGTGGGTGCCTCCGGGTTCCTGGGTGGGGCTGGATGTTCTGATGTGGTTGTTGACCTGCTCCCCTGGGGGCTGCGGCGCGAGGATGCATTGGCTTCTTTGGTTGTGTGTGTGTGTGTGGTGGTGGGGGGGGGGGGGGGGGGGGGCGGGGGGTCTTGGTCCCTTGGGTGGGTGTACGGTTGCTTTTGGAATGACGCGGCCCGCGGGTCTCATAGGTCTTGATGGCCTTCTGGTGGCACTGGGTCCTGGGGCTTTCTGTGCATGCCTCTAGCCTTGATGGGCAGAGATACGCGCGGTATGCCCTCATTGGTAAGTACATTTCATGACACAGACACAAACACCCACGTAATCATAATAAAAATGGTTGGTTTGGTGTAACCAAGCAAATTTTTTTTCCACACACAATTTTTAATTTTGCAACGTATTGTTCAGTATCTTTGTGTTTAACACGTGATATTATTTGGTTTTATTTACTTGGTGCTCTTTCCTCTTATTTTATATTATTTTTTTTTATTTTCTCTCTACCACCCCCCCCCCTCTCTTTCTCTCTCCCTTTTTCTTTTCTTTTTTTCCTAAGCCTGTCAGCTCTGGCAAAATTTGTCACACACTATGTTAAAAATAACTCAAATAAAATAAAGGGTCACACACTAACAAGATCACAGTTCTGCTTGCAAGATCTGCCAGACATGACAGGCTAAAAAAAAAAAAAAAAAACAGCATTACACAGTACTACAATAGTAATACACACGCAAACCACTAGTTAAAAGCAAGCCTGTACAAATAAGTCTTGAGAGTAGAGTTTGCTAGAGCTCAGATGTAATGGTAGTGCATTCCAAAGTTTACATTTGGCAGTTTGGATTATGTATAATGTGACTTCTCTTTAGTATAGTGTTGTGTTTTGAGTATTCTCCTTTTTATTGTGTGAAATATATCAATCTATCTGTTTCTTTTGACAACAAATCTTTAATTATGTTTGTCTGCTGTCTCTTCAAAAGTTCATAGTGTTTCTACTGTGTGTGTATGTGTGTGGCTCAGTCTGAAATCTACTCCATCCTCTTTTCTGTACCAGGATGCATCTGCAGGCCTCCTCATTTATAACACCAAGTCAAACAAGAAGGTACTGTCCCAACCTGAGTACTGCTTTGTTTTTTTTTGTCCAAACAGACTAACATATTAATCCATAACAAAAATGGGTAACGGTAAAGCATCAATAACAAATCTAAAGGGCATGGACAAAGTAACCAATTTATAAACAATAAACTACAGGAACACGATTTTGCAATATTTAGCAGAGAGGAGGCAGGCATCTGTAACACCAATAACTATAAATACACAACAGCGTTATCATCCACTGAAGAAGTTAATCAAAAACATTACAAACTATGCAGGTTTGCCAAAAGCTCCTCCTCCTGTCGACTTTCTGGTTCACACCTCCTCTCCTCATCCTACAAAAGCAGAACAATCTCTTTCTGAAGCTACAACTACAACTTCAATTCTCACACTGACAACATGCTGCTGACTCTCTGCGCTCTCATCGCTGCTCTAACATGTATGAAACCTGTTTCTAGTTCAGTAGTTGAGTGTTGGATTCACATGTCAGTGTGTTTCTCTTGACTCCATGTCTTCTTGTTGTCTTTTATTTTATTAAAACCTGCTCAACTTAAATGAGGAGAATTTGTTCTTCTTACCATTGTTAAAAATATTGTCAAAATACATGCTGTGTCATATTTGTACACTAGAGAGCATCATTTCACATTTCAGCCCTAGTAGGCACATGTGTCACTGGCTCAAAATGCTGGTTTTAAATTTGCAAATAAATCTTCACACTCAGTTAGTGAAGCATGACCTCTTGGTTCCTCCCGTGCTGCGTTCTCAGGATGCACCTGCAGGTCTCAGGACTTTTTATAACTTCATGTAAATGAAGAAGTATCAACTCTCTGTAAAATGAAATGCAAATGTCTGTGAGTGGAAATTTTTATTTTACTATAATTTGGTAAATTAGAGGCAGTTGGTCTGAGAATAGCTTTGTTCATTATAAAAAAACACTCTATGGGCTGTATAAAACAAATCAGTGCAACATAAGACATACACAAAATAAATAAGAAATAAAATCACTCAATTGCTCATTTAAATAGCAGCCTTTCAGATGAAGACAGATATCAGCATTGATCAGGGCTGTTGATTTGTTGTAAAAACGGTCCCTTAGTCTTTTAGTCTGCACCATCAGAGCCCCGAATCTCCTTCCATCGCCTATAACAGTTCAAATGGTGTCCTGGGTGTGTGCTGACTCTCAGGATGCTGCTCTCATGATGCCCTCCTGAGACAGTGGGTGCTGTGAAGGTCAATCAGGGAGGGGAGAGGGCGGCCAATGATTTTCTGGGCATTGTTAATTACCTTCTGTTGTATGCCATGGTTCAGCTGTAGAACCACATGGGAATGCAGTAAGTCAGCACACTGTTGCTGGAGCAGTGATAGAAGACAGTCAATAGCTCCCTAAGTTAATAAGTTATTGTTGTCTACTGCTTGTTGTCCTATTAAAAACACTCATCCTTTTTTTTTTAAATGAAATGGTTACTCTCTCCATGGCCTGAATAAGATGTAAAAAGCCTGAAGTCTTTATTTTCTGCAGTTAGATTTAAATTTTTAACAGTTGCAGTAAAGTACAGAATTTAGCTTTGTTAAATTTTTCTGAAATGACAAAAGGTAAATAAAAATTCAACAGGAAAGAAAATATCAACTCAGATTTTTAATTAAAAACGTTATGGAGGCATTTAGAGATTTTAGATACACATTTCTCTGACTAATCAAATCTTTGATGACTTTCCACTATTAGATCATCTAAAAAAACGGACTAAATGTCAGAAAATGAGACCAGACTGTTTGTAAATGTGACGCTCCAAAACAGTAGGTGACACTTATAACCATTCAAAACAAAACTTCATATGACAGAAACAGAGCTGCAGGAACGACTCCATTTAGTGTTTCTCTGATAAAAAACTGAGTCTTTCTGAGACCAAACCAAATCAGTATTCAGTTAACTGCCTCTGATTTACCAAATTATAGTAAAGTGGAACTTTTTCAGTCTGAGTCAGTTCCATGTCATTTTACACAGAGCTGATACTTCTTCATTTGCATGAAGTTATAAAAGATCCTGAGACCTGCAGGTGCTTCCTGGACAGGCAGAGAGGGAGGAGCAGAGAGCTGATGCTTCACTAACTGAGTGTGAAGATTTATCTGCAAGTTGTTTTGTACTTTTTGTACCCAGGCAGAATTATGAAATGATGCTCTCTAGTGTCCAAATATGGCTCAGCATGTATTTTGACTATATTTTTTTATATATTTATTAACTATGGGAAGGAGACTGAACAAGGTTCTCTTCAGTCACATTGAATTTGTTACCATCAACACAAACAGTGTGTTATTGTTCTGTTTACCAACAAGGAAACATAATATGTAATAAAATGCTTTTATTGAGTCAGTATAACACAGCAATTCCTGTAAATGCCTGTTAATGACAAGAAAAATGAACACAATGCTTAAACCTTTTGCTTTATTCTGATTTCTAACATGTGAACTTTGCAAACAGCAGAAGCAGTAAAAAAGCAGATTTTAAATGCTCATTCTGGTCCTCTACTATTCAGTGGGACATCCTGACTTCTGGATGGTTTTCTCTGAAGTCTGGGAGCCCAAAGACACTTTACATGTGTAAACCTTATCCATGTTCCAGTCTGATGTCTGGATGGTCAGAGAGCTGCTGATTTGGAAAGTGTGGTCTGGTCTCTGAACAGCAGTGCTGGTAGAGATCCCACTGCTCACTGGACTCCCAGCAGCCGACCAGGTCACATCTGCAAATTGCACAGACTGACTGGACAGACAGACCAGAGTGGCTTTGCTGGACTGGAGCTCAGCACTGGACGGAGGGAAGACTGTGAGGACAGGAGCAGGGAGGCTGGAGCCTGAAAATACAGAAGGACAATCAGGAACGAAGTGGAAATGAAGGAATAAAAACTAAAAATGTCTGAGAATTGAGCAAGCGACAGTAATGGATGATGACAGTATTTACCATTAAATATTAAGATCTCATAAAAATGAAAAATACAGCATGTGCCAAAATACATGTAACTAGCTATAATCATTCACAGCAGCAGAAATTTACTGTACAAACAAATGTGCTGGAAAATTATTTAAAGTCCTACAAAATAAATAAATAAAACTTATATAAATAACATACATACAATCATCAGTCATCAAGAGGCAGTAATGGATGAATATAATATTTACTAATAATCTCATAGACTAAATCAACTATAAACAAAACAAGTACAAAAACATCTAAAGGAGTAGAAATGATAAAACTTTCAAACACAAAAATAATGAACACATTTTTTTCTTTTACATAGTTAATATTTTTTAATCTTTGTGAAATAAAGCAGAGGCAGCTATAACAAACTTCAGACACAATGAGAGTAGTTGTGGAACTGAGACAAATTAAGCTCAGAATGTAAATTTTCTCAATGTTTTACCTTTAGAAAAAATACTTTGTTACTACTGAAAGAAAATGGAATCATTTCCAAAAAAGGCTCTTGAAAAATATCTTCTTAAAGGTGAACAGTGTTATTACTTCATAGCAATGATCAAGGTCAGTGTGTTTCTGTGGACTCTAATTAAAGAAGTCAACTGCATTCAAACTGCTGGTCACATCTGTTGCTTGTACATTGTATAAAACAGCAACTTTTACGCTTAACAACAAATAAACTCTGAAAAATAAGACATCAAGGCATAAACACTAAGTCATCAGAAAATCTCTCCTGTTTCAGGATCAAATTAAAAGTACTTACTTGTCACAGTCAGCTTGGTTCCTTGTCCAAATACCACAGTGATTCAGTTTGTACTCATGGCTGTACAAAAACCTCCTGACTCTCACTAATGAGGGCAGAGGAACTGAAACATCCTGCTGAGACCAACTTTCACTGTCAGCATCTCATTCCCCTCATCAGTCTGTTTATATTTCATAACAATGTGCTTTAAACACCGTTAATAAAGTGTAATTTGTTCTGTTCCAGACTGAATGATTTGATTTTTACTCATTGAGCGATGTGAGCAGTTATAACAGAAGCAAATGTTTATCTCTGATGTCCTTATCCTCACATGTCTGCATTTTCTTGCTACCTTACACATACAATTTATACTAATAACTCTTTTTCAGTCATGTATAAGTTAACCTTTGGATAAAACAATCTGATTACTGTCACTTTTAGTGCAGATGGAAATGTAAAATATGTCTCTATGTAGGCACTGAGACAAGCATGTATTTAAGCCTTGTTTAAGCATGAAAAGATGTGGGTGAAGGAGGTGTGCATGTTTTAGTGCTTTGCTAAAATATTTTCAATGATGAACCTCAAACTGAATCAAAAAGAAAAAAAAAGAGCAGATCAATGTTTAAATGTTTGACTGTTACCTGTTGGTGGTTGGGTTTACACTGAGTTTGCTTATCAGCAAGTGAAAGAGAGTCAAAAAGCAGAAATGTGAGTGAAGAGGTTTTTGTCACAGCATAAATCACTGTGATACAGCAACAGAGCTCTCCCATGTTTGACAGTAATAGACTGCAGAGTCTCCCTCCTCCACATTGCTGATGATCAAACGATAATCTGTTGTTGACTGATGAGTGGATGTGAATTTTGGAGAGGAGAACCCAGAGCCATAGCTTGGACTAGCTATAAAAATACAGCACAAGCTGAGGAACTCCTCCTGGAATCTGTTTATACCAAAGACAGTGTTATCAACAGTCCCCAGGTTACAGTCCATGGTGGCTGTCTCTCCTCTCCTCACTGATACAACAGGTTTCTGTGTCAGCACCGTCACACCACTCACACCTGCAGACAACAAGAAGACATGGAGTCAAGAGAAACACACTGATCAATCTGACATTAGGTCTGATCTGCAGTATGAGTCAGAATCTTTACATGTTAGAGCAGTGATGAGAGCACAGAGAGTCACCAGCATGTTGTCAGTGTGCCAAGAATGGACTCTGAAAGAGGCTGTACTGCTTTTGTAGGATGAAGAGAGGGGGTGCTGGAGGAACCTTTTAATACAACTAACAGGAGGAGGAGCTTTTGGAAATACATATGTATATTTCTTGTCTTGACTGTATTATTAAAATTATTAAAAATATTAAAATTTTGTCTTTGCTTCCTGACCTACATGAGACCGAATTTCTTATTGGCTGTATTTGACATTTTATCTTTGTTTAATGATCACAGTTAGATTTTAAAGTTTCTTAACAAGTGACATCAAGTAATTTCAGCTTTAGCTCTCTGTGGGCCATCCTTTGTTACAGTCTGGATATCTGAAGTGAAAAAAAGACTTGTCAAAACTTATGGTGACATCCCACAACAACGGCAGCATCAGCAAAAACAGAAACACACACGTGGCAGAAAGGTTTCTATACAAAAGCACAGACTGTCAAGGAGGGAAGAAGAATATGTACAATGTTTTAGTGAAATTTGGCAGTTTTGATAAAATTGTGACTGTGAAGTGTGCTCAAGATGAGAGCGTGCATTGTAAACATCTGTCTACACAAGTAATATAATGCTAGTAACATTTACCTTCCTGTTTTATTCTCGTGACTCTTCATAAAATAGAATAACTCACACCATCAGTGTTTCTGGTTTAGATTCATTTTTCATGACTGACATGAACAGTGTTCTTACTAAAGCAGTTAGAGAGGAAACAAATCTTTAGCTCTAATGTCCTTATCCTCACACAGCTATTTTCTAATTTTGGGTTCTGATTCGCGATACTTTTGTCATTAGTATGTGTAACTAACTCAAAAAGCAGAAGTATCACTGTGCATTCTCCTTAGCAGAGACATCCCATGTTGGACAGTAATAGACTGCAGAGTCTCCCTCCTCCACACTTTGGACTGAAGAGTGGATGTGAATGTGATGAGTAGATATGTTCAAGTTCATATTCATTCTTCACACTCATGCCTGTCATAAAATAATGATCATAAATAATGAAACAAATGTTTATGACTGATGCTCACACAGCTACATTTTCTTCACACTCCTCCCCAACACTAACAGTTATCAGACAGTTTTAAGACTATTGTTAGGGTTTGATCCGCTCTGCCCTGTTGGTGTGTCAATGTAACTGCTGTTTGATATTGCTTGTACAGACAACAGACAGTGATGTTATGGAAAATTTAATAAAATGTTAATCATTAAAAATCACATTCAGTATCATACACATTTGTATGTTCATTAGATTTATGTGTAAAAATTTGTGTTGGTGGGTGAATGTGCAAATTCTTTGTTGATTTATAGTTTTGGTGATGAATGTTAAAATGCATCAAACAGAGTAATCCTGTCATGGCCCTGGGTCCTTTCACCCAGCGTTTTAAGTTGCATTTAGTTTTCACCTGTGGTTCCTTGTGTTATTACTGTTATGCTGTTCACTTGTGTTTCCCAGATGTGTCTGCTTCCCTCATCAGCCCTTGTGTATTTAAGTCCTGTGCTTTCCCCTGCTTGTTGTTGTGTTGTGTCCTCGTCATAGACAAGGTAAGTGGTTGTCACTGTGTGTGTCTCCTTGTGAACCCGTGTCCGAGTTTGTGCTGCTGTCCTCACCCAGTTCAGCCTTCCTTGTTGTTTCTAGCAATAAAGCTGAGGTTTTTTTGAGTTACTCAAGTGTCCTGCATTGAGGTCCTCAACTGCCTGCCCAGCACACCGGTACATTACAAATTCAGTGTTTAGTAACACATTGTCTGTAGTTGGTGTGTGTACACGGAGCTTCCTTGATGTCTTTGCTATCAGCATGTGCGACAGTCTGAAAAAGCAGAAGTATCAGTGAGGAGGTTTTTGTCACAGTGTAAATCACGTGATACCAGTTGCTTAGCAGAGTTATCCCATGTTTGACAGTAATAGACTGCAGAGTCTCCCTCCTCCACATTGTTCATGATCAAACGATAATCTGTTGTTGACTGATGAGTGGATGTGAATTTTGGGAGGAGAACCCAGAGCCATATTTGGAGAACTCCAGCCATGATACATCCTCACCACATACTGAGGAACTCCTCCTGGAATCTGTTTATACCAACGACAGATCAGTAACAGTCCCCAGGTTACAGTCCATGGTGGCTGTCTCTCCTCTCCTCACTGATACAACAGGTTTCTGTGTCACCACCGTCACACCACTCACACCTGCAGACAACAAGAAGACATGGAGTCAAGAGAAACACACTGACATCTGTGTGTAAGTCTGCAGTATAAGTCAAAGTGTTTACATGTTAGAGCAGTGATGAGAGCACAGAGAGTCACCAGCATGTTGACAGTGTGAGCTGAGAGTTGGATGTATCTTCAAAATAGATTTTACTGCTTTGATAGAACAGAGAGAGGAGGTGCTGGAGGAGCCATTTAATACAGTTAACAGTAGGTGGAGCCTTGGAAATATGCAGTACCAGTCAAAACTTTGACTGGTACTGCATATGTATATTTTTTAATCCTCGTTATATTTGAAAGGATTGTGTTGGTGATGTCTCCCTCATGTCATCCTTTTACAACATCATTAACTTCTGAGTGGTTTTGTTTGTTTGTTTTCCTTTCTTTTTTTAATTGCTTTTTTGTTTGTTTGTTTTTATACCCTTTCCACATCCAACATGAGACAGAAATTATTATTGGATTGGATTATTGAATATCTCAAATAGTGACTTAAATAGAGAATTTTAGCTTTAGCTCTGTGCAGGCCATCGGTGTTAAATTTTGAATATTTGAAAAGCAACCTCGTCAAACATTGTAGTAATCCCACAACAATGGGATCATCTGAACAACTGACTAAATGTCAGAAAATTCTGAATAAAACGTTGGTTGTAAACATGATGAATAATTAATTGATGGGGATTTCTAAGAGGGAGAGAAACATTAAAGTGTTCCAGCCTTCAGTTTCCAACACATCCAAAAAAACAGTAAAATGAAGCAGCAAAAGGAACATACAGAGAATATAAAAAGCTAAATAAAAACTACATTTCAAAGCAATGACAGTCAATACAAACAGAAAAACACATGACATAAAGGTTTCAATACAAAAGCATGGACTGAATAATGAATGAATAATGAATATGTTATAATTTTGTGAGAGTGTGAGAGTGTGGAGGGTCCTCAAGATTTCAGTGTGCAAGATAGACATCTATAACTGTCCAGCTGAGAGGTGGAGAGGACTGCAGTGAGAAAAGATCTTGATGGTTATGAAGACACAAAGGGAAGGAGAAATTAATGAGGACAATGAGCAGAACATTCAGCTTTCATACATGGATCAAATAAATTCTGACCTCTAATTTCATAACTGTAGTGTTTGTGATCAGGTTATATTTGGAAGTCTGCTGATGTCCTCTACATGATTAAGATAATGCCAGTCATATTACCTTCCTGGTTTATTCTCATTAGTCTTTAAAGAATACAATAACTCACATAACCAGTGTTTCTCCTTCATATTCATTTTTACACAGCCACATCTGACATAAACGTACGTCTGAATGTGCGCTGGGAACAGGGGTGGCGTCTGCTGAGAGAGAAAATACAATTACTACAGAGACAGGCAGAGGTGAAAAAGAGTAAGTGTCAAAAATATTAGTGACCTTACTTACAGTGCAAACAGGCTGAGCTTGGAAGGTGAGTCCAGAAGGCATGTGTAACAGTCTCAAAAAGCACAAGTATTAGTGAGGACGTTTTGACACAGTATACATCACTGTGATACCCTCTCCTTAGCAGATCCATCCCATGGGTGACAGGAATAAACTGCAGGGTCTCCCTCCTCCACATTGTTCATGATCAAATGAGTGGATGTGAATTTTGGAGAGGAGAACGCAGAATCATATCTTGGAGAATTCCAGTCATGATGAAACATCAGCATAATATTGAAGAGCTCCTCCTGGAATCTGTTTATACCAACGGGCGACACTGTCAGTAACAGTCCCCAGGTTGCAGTCCGCAACTGATACACAATCTTGGTAACTGAGTGAATCTAATTTTGTAATTTAGATAAATGTTAGCTACTTTAAAACTGTATATGACTTATGTAACTAAAGAACATGTGTTCTCTTAATAATGTAGTTATAGAAAGCTGGTTCATTCATAATAGACTGTGAGCGTTCAGGACAGTGCCACAAACCTCTATCGAAACTATATATAAAGATTTATTAGCCCATAAGAAACCACACCCATTTGTCCTTGAAGAATTTTTTTTTCAAAAATTTTAAAAATCTACATGATTAAAAACTTATTCCAGAAAATTTCCAGAATATGGGTTCTTAAGGATTAAGATACAATATAATTTAAAGTCTGGTGTGTTTGACAATGTGATGTTTTATGGGCAAATGAAGTGTCCATGATTTGATGCTTTCATTAATTGCAGTGAAAGTGGGAATCATTTCTTTTAAGTAAAATGATTAATTCAGTGTTTATAAACTGTGTGTAGCTGGTGAGATTACACTGAATCTGCTTGACAGCTCTGTGAACAGCCTAGAGTCTGAGAAAGCAGACGTATCAGTGAGGAGGTTTTTGTCACACTGTAGATCACTGTGCATTCTCCTTAGCAGAGTCATCCTACAGTATGTTGTACAGTAATAGACTGCAGAGTCTCCATCCTCCACACTTTGGACTGAAGAGTGGATGTTGTTACAATAGGAACTAGTTTGTATAGGTGAAGCGCTCGGACAGTTTTAGGGGCCGGAAGCGTATGCAGCAGGGCATCCAGACCGAGCTGTATTGTTGTTTACACGCCTGAATTAATAAAGTTAAAGACCCTATGAGTTAAAGTGGACCGAGTTTGTGCTCTTTGAGGAATTACAAGAAAGAAACGAACAAGAATAAAACATGGTGGCAGCGGCGAGGACTTGGTCTGGATTACAGTAGCGTAGCACTACAGTGTGTGCCGTCTAGCGGTAGCGAGAGCTAACGAGGAGAGAGACCACTACAACACGTCATGGATGGCCTGAAGCCGCCCCGGACGCTATGCCTGGATTCCAGCAACATCGCAAAGACATGGAAGAGCTGGAGGGACGAGTTCCTGCTGTATGTGGATCTAACGCTGACAGATGCAGACGACACACAGAAGGTAAAGCTGTTCAGCTATCTAGTCGGTGACAGTGGCAGAGACCTTTTGGACACGCTGATGGGAGATACTGCTCATGATGCTTGGAAGCTAGAGGATATCATCAAGAAGTTTGATGATCATTGCAACCCCGGCGTGAATGAGACGGTTGAACGTTATCGTTTCTTTACTAGGAGTCAGGGGGCCAGCGAGAGCATTGACAGCTACGTTACTGAACTAAGACTGCTAGCAAAAACGTGCAACTTTGGGACATTAAGGGATTCGCTGATTCGGGACAGGATTGTGTGGGAGGTAACAATACAAGCATGAGAGAACGCCTGCTTCGTGAAAAGAACCTCACACTGGACACATGTCTTCAACTGTGCAGAGCGGCCGAACTGTCCAAGGAGAATGTGAAAGCAATCACCAGCGCAATTGCAGAAGAGGTGCATGCTGTACAAGGAGCACAGTACCAGAGTACAGACAGCAACACAGTGCAGTGTAAATTCTGTGGGAAAACGCACGAGAAGAGGAAAGAAAAATGTCCTGCATTTGGGAAAAAGTGTGCTAAGTGTGGCACAAAGAACCATTTTGCAGCTAAATGCAAAGCAAAAATGGACCGGACAAGACACAAACATGTGAGTAACATAAAGACAGAAAGTGTGAGCGATGAATACGAGGATATCGCCAGTGTCACCTCAACAGAGATGGAGAAGGTGGACACTGAGGAGACAAGATGTGGTGAGGACAAGGGAATAAAAGAAAGAAAAGAGACAGGTACAGTTAAAAAAGACTCCCAGCTTCTGTACGCAGGCATGCTGCTAGGGAAAAACACAGTACAATTTCAAATAGACTGTGGAGCTAGCTGCAACATTATCCCAATCAACCTGCTAAATCCAGACGTTGAGTTGGAACATACCAAAAGTGTGCTAGTCATGTACAACAAAAGCAAACTGAGACCTATAGGGAAGTGTAAAGTTAAGATAAGAAACCCAAGAAACAATAAACTGTACCGACTGGAGTTCCAAGTGGTGGATACAGATGGTGTAATGCCTTTGATTGGTAGGAAAGCCAGTGAGGCAATGAAGCTGATTAAAGTGCACTATGAAAACATCATGGCAATTGATAGCATAGTCAACGGCAAAAAAGCCTGCAATAGAACCCTGGACGGTGGAGCAGATTAAAGTGAGATACGCTGATGTATTCACTGGAGATGGGTGTTTAGAGGGAAAATATAAAATGGAGATAGACAGTACAGTAAAGCCAGTACAGCTACCAAAGAGACGTGTACCAGTGGCTTTAATGAAACCGCTTAAAGAAGAATTACAAAACCTACAACAGAGAGGGATAATCACACCTGTGGAATGCAGTACAGAATGGATCAGTGCCATGGTGGTTGTCCAAAAACAAAATGGCAAGCCTAGAGTGTGTATCGATCCCAAACCTTTGAACAAAGCGCTAAGGCGTAGTCACTTTCCACTGCCAACTATTGAGGACATTCTACCAGACCTGTCGAAAGCTAAAGTGTTCACAGTGTGCGACGTCAAGAGTGGATTTTGGCATGTACAGCTGGAGGAGGAGTCCAGCTATGTGACGACGTTTGCCACTCCATTTGGTCGGTATAGATGGCTGAGGATGCCAATGGGGATAAGTACAGCCCCAGAAATCTTTCAGAGAAAACTGATGCAAGCACTAGACAATATGCCTGGACTGTACATCATAGCGGATGACATTCTGATCACAGGGCAGGGAGAGACGGAAGAGGAGGCAGAGCAAGATCACGACAGAAAATTGAAGCAGTTTTTGGACAGATGCAGAGAAAAGAATATAAAACTGAATGCAGACAAGTTCAGATTGAAGCAGAAGGAGACTACATACATCGGACACCGCCTGACTGCTGAGGGCCTCAAACCAGACCCAGAAAAGGTGCGTGCTGTTGAGCAGATGCCAGCGCCGACAGATGTGAAAGCAGTGCAAAGACTGATAGGTATGGCTAATTACTTAACCAAGTTTTGCCCTCACCTGTCAGATCACTGTAAAGTGTTAAGAGACTTGACACACAAGGATAGTGAGTGGACGTGGAATGCAGAACAAGAGGAGGCGTTCCTTAATCTAAAAAAGACAATAACAAATGCCCCTGTGTTAAAGTACTATAACCCAGAAGAAGAGCTGACATTGCAGAGTGACGCATCAGACACAGGATTAGGTGCAGCACTGATGCAAATGGGCAAGCCAGTTGCTTTTGCTAGTAGAGCACTAACAAAAACAGAACAAGGATATGCACAGATAGAAAAGGAGTTTCTGGCAATGGTCTTTGGCCTGGAGAAATTTCATCAGTACACATATGGCCACAAAGTGACTGTTCAGAGCGATCACAAGCCATTAGAAACCATAGTGCGAAAACCATTGCTGAGTGCTCCCAAAAGGCTGCAGGGTATGATGCTGCGCATACAGAAATATGATACAGAAGTCTTGTATGTGCCAGGAAGGGATTTAGTGCTAGCAGACACCCTTAGCAGAGCCTATCCTCTGGAGGACGTACCTGTGGAGGCTGAGCTAGAAACAGTTAACATGGTACAACATCTACCGATCTCAGCAGACAGACTACAGGAGATAAAGACAGCCACAGAACAGGATAAAACACTGCAGCTTCTCATCAACACAATGACATGGGGATGGCCAAAGAACAAGCTGCATGTGCCAAGTGAAATCAGGCCTTATTTTTCATTCCAAGAGGAACTCAGTCACCAGCATGGGATAGTCTTCAGAGGGGAGCGTGCAGTTATACCAGATGCCATGAGAACCGAAATCACCAGCCGTATACATGCATCGCACCTGGGTGTCGAAGGATGTCTTAGAAGGGCAAGAGAGTGCGTTTACTGGCTAGGCATGAATGAGCAGATTAAACAGTACATAGCGAAGTGTGACATTTGCCGGTCCATGGATGACAAACAGCAAAAGGAAACACTAATACCACACGAAGTGCCAAACAGGCCATGGGCTAAGGTGGGCACAGACCTGTTTATGTTTGACAACAGGGATTACCTCATCACAGTGGATTATTTCTCAAATTTCTGGGAAATAGATTACTTGGCCGACACAAAATCAACCACGGTGATAAAGAAACTTAAGGCTCATTTCGCCCGTCAAGGTATACCAGATATAGTGATTTCAGACAATGGCCCACAATATGTGTCACAAGAATTCAAAAAGTTTAGCCAACTGTGGGGATTTCAACATAAGACCTCATCTCCAGGTTATCCCCAGAGCAACGGCAAAGCAGAATCAGCTGTTAAGACAGCAAAACGACTTCTGCACAAAGCCAAAGCCGCAGGACAGGACCCCTATCTTTCCTTGCTGGACCACCGTAACACACCGTCGCTGGGCCTGAACACCAGTCCAGCACAAAGACTGCTCAGTCGGCGCACCAAAACATTGCTACCAATGAAAAGTAGCTTGCTGAAACCAAGGGTTGTTCAAGTTCAACAGGAACTGATGAACAGGCAAACACATCCAAGCACCTACTACAACCGCTCAGCCAAGGATCTGCCTGTGCTTAAAAGTGGGGACTCAGTGAGGATACAGCCGTTCCCACCACAGACCGTCTGGAGATGCGGCAAGGTGCTGTCGCGGATCGATGAAAGGTCCTATGAGATACAACTGCAATCTGGGAGTGTCATCAGGAGAAACCGCAGACACCTCAGACTGGTTCCGGAAAGGGCAGTCAGGGACCCCGTTGATGTGGACATCAACTTCCCAATTCAGGCAGAGGTTACAGGACAGGGTCAGGCAGGGTCTGTCCATCCTCCGCACAGGGTTTTAGACCACACACCAAAGGACACTGGTAGCGGAGAGACCACTGTCACAACCAGAGCAGGTCGCACAGTCAAGATGCCACAACACTATAAGGACTATGTCCTGTCACACAGATAAATTACTCAGTGTTGCTCATGGCCTTTGGGGGGTTTACATCAAAATGGGGAAAATGACAATAAGTGTTCAAAACAGAAAAAGGACAATGGAATATGTTTATGTTAATAATTACCTGTTATAAAGAAATGCACTCTGAACTGAAAAAAAAAAAAAAACACTGTACTGTATATGTTGAAATGGGGATGAGCTATGTTCAGGCTCGGAATGATGCGAGTCAGGTGACAGTCAATGTTTTGTTTTGAATTTTTTCAGAGGTCACTAAAGATGAATAGTTGTTTTCAGAGGTACTAGTCAGATGTTGAAATTAAGGGGAAGCTGTAATTCTGAAAAGAAAAGGGATGTTACAATAGGAACTACTGTTTGTATAGGTGAAGCGCTCGGACAGTTTAGGGGCCGGAAGCGTATGCAGCAGGGCATCCAGACCGAGCTGTATTGTTGTTTACACGCCTGAATTAATAAAGTTAAAGACCCTATGAGTTAAAGTGGACCGAGTTTGTGCTTTGAGGAATTACAAGAAAGAAACGAACAAGAATAAAACAGATGTGAATGTGATGTGCAGATATGTTCTGGTTCATATTCTACTCTCACACTCATACCTGTCATAAAAAATGTTCTTGAAAAGGTTTTTGTAAAGGAAATAAATGTTTATCACTGATGATCACACAGCTACATTTTCTTTCTACCCACATGTTTCTGATTATGTAACAGCCAAACTTTATTTAGTTGCATTTTCACTTCATATCAATGAGGATTTTTCATCATGTACCAATAAACAGTATCCATGAAGGATGATTGTCACATTTACATTACCTGTAATGTTGCAGTTATCAGATTTGAAACACTAGTGTCTATCAAATTTCTGTTTTGTCTGTAGTTGGTGTGTTTACAATGAGCGTCTTTGCTATCAGCATGTGTGACAGTCTGAAAAAGCAGAAGTAATAGTGAGGAGGTTTTTGTCACAGTGTAAATCACTGTGATACGTCCTGCTTAGCAGAGTCATCCCATGTGTGACAGTAATAGACTGCAGAGTCTCCCTCCTCCACATTGCTGATGATCAAACGATAATCTGTTGTTGACTGGTGAGTGGATGTGAATTTTGGAGAGGAGAACCCAGAGCCATATTCTGGAGAACTATAACTATGATGAAACCTCAGCACATACTGAGGAACTCCTCCTGGAATCTGTTTGTACCAACGAGCAGAATAGCCAGTAACAGTCCCCAGGTTACAGTCCATGGTGGCTGTCTCTCCTCTCCTCACTGATACAACAGGTTTCTGTGTCAGCACCGTCACACCACTCACACCTGCAGACAACAAGAAGACATGGAGTCAAGAGAAACACACTGACATCTGTGTGTAAGTCTGCAGTATAAGTCAAAGTGTTTACATGTTAGAGCAGTGATGAGAGCGCAGAGAGTCACCAGCATGTTGTCAGTGTGAGCTCAGAATAAACCTGTAACTCTGAAAGAGATGTTACTGCTTTTGTAAGGTGAAGAGAGGAGGTGCTGGAGGAGCCATTTAATACAACTATGAGGAGGAGGAGCTTTGGAAATGTATATGCATGTTCTTCATCCTGACTGCATTTGTAACTAGTGGTGTTGCTGATGTGTCACAGTGTCACCCCATTATATATCATTATACTGTCATTTTGCTGCATTTTTTATTGCTTTTACTTTAAAGTATACTTTTTACACAAAATGTTTCATCTTATCAGACCATTTATCTGTTTACAACATTTACAGTTATATTTGAGTTTCTTAACAAGTGACATCATGGAAATAGTTTGAGCTTGAGCTCTGCGTGTAGACCATGATTTGGTAAATTTTGGAAATTTGAAGTGAAAAGAAGATTCGTCAAACCTTGTGATGACATCTCACAACAATGGGATCATCTGATCAACTGACTGAATGTCAGAAAATTATGAATATTATTATGAAAATGATGAACTGTTCCCACATTGTGAGAAACAAGTAAGATGGAGCAGTGAACAGGAGGAGGATTAAATAAGTTTTTTCTTTCTCTCTCTTTCCTTTTTTCTGTATTCATCATTACTTGTGTTGGTGATGTACTAGTTGTTGCCCTGTTGCAGCATCATCTTGTTACCCTGTTAAAAGATCATTATCATTGTAAAAGTTTTTCTTTTTTTCCCTTTTTTGTGAATACTCTTCATGACCTAAATGAGACTGAATTTTTAACACAAAGCCTGACCTTTTTACTTCCTACAGTCAGATTCTCAGTAAGTATCATAAAGTTTAGCAATTTAGCTTCATATCTGTGTAGGTCATCCTTTGTTCAAGTTTTCTTTCCTGGAATGACAAAAACCAAATAAAACTCCAGGAGGAAAAGAAATAAAAAACAGCTTAATTTTTAAATAATAAAAAAAGAGTTATTGGGGGTGTTTAGTGAAAACATTTCTCTAATTCGTCAAACATTTGATGACGTTCCGCAACATTTCGATCATCTAGAAAATCCGACTGAACGTCATAAATTAGACAGACTTTTTGTAAATGTGATCCCCCAAAACAATTTGTGGTACTTAAAAAATATGTTAAGATTTCAACTTGAAACTTCAACACTGTTAAAAACAGGAAATGAAGGGAAATTACACAAAAATGAATAACGGGAACTAAACGTTCAACAAGAAATAACCTTTGAAAGCAAACCTTCATGTGACAGTGTTGGAATATTTTTTATCACCCCAATGCTGATATTTATTGTTATTGTTTCTACTTCTGTTTATTTGCAACTAAACTGCTTTTTACACTGAAATAAAATGCATACTGTGTGTCTAAAAGTGGTGGGAGGACTTGAGGCCTGCTGGAATTGCTCTTATTCATGTTCAGGGGCTGCAGCAGCTTCTGCGGCCGTTCGCTAGCTGGCTGCTGTAGCCAAGCAGGCACTCTTAGCCCACTCACAGAGTTCTGCCACCTGTATTGCACTGTCGCTGTGGCCCAGTGTTGAACGTTTTGCCTATTTCAAATTCATGCCTAGCTCAGCACTTTGTTAGAATGCCCTCATTGGGTTCATGTTGAGGACACCTATCTCAACTGTTGCCATAAAAGCGTAAATCTGTCCTCACATCCAGCCCTTAGGCAAATTTGGCCCTAAACTCTCTCCAATGTCTGGCTAGTGTACGCTCTGGGACATTTGTGCCCTTCTAGATAGTAGATGAGAGCCCCTATCCTACAGTCTACTGAATATGGTGGATGATTGTGTCTCCAAAAGTGCAGACTCAACACAAAATCTTAGACAAAGGAAGACTAAGAGTATACCACGCTTAGAAGAGGAGTAGAAGAGAGAGAGAAGATGTAGCAATAGTCTTTTTTGGTGTTGTCCATTTTTCCAGCAACTACTAAGGCACAACCTCCCGGGAGGGCTTTTTGCTTTTTGTCTTTTGCTTTTGTGTTTGCCTATTTCTGAGTACTAGTAACTTTTGCAGCAGAGCTTGCTCATCGCCATGGATTATTTTGACAGTTTGATTTTATTCGGACTCATACTTAACTCAGCACGGGCTTTCCTCGGTCGGAAGGAGGGACGAGGAAGATTTTACAGGTTCCCTTCAATCACTTTGAAATATGTTTTCAGCAACACAAACAGCGTGTTATTATTTTATTTACCAACAAGGAAACACAATTTATGAATTCAAATGCTTTTATTGTGTCAGTATATTCAGCAATTCCTATAAATGCCTGTTAATGACAATAAAAATGAACACAATGCTTAAACCTTTGGCTTTATTCTGATTTCTAAAATCTAAACTTTGTAACGAGCATACAGCAGAAGCAGTAAAAAAGCAGATAAAAATCAGCAACTACATGCTGAAACAGCAAAACCATTCAAACAAAACTTCATATGACAGAAACAGAGCTGCAGGAATGACTCCATTTAGTGTTTCTCTGATAATAAACTGAGTCTTTCTGAGGCCAAACCAAATCAGTATTCAGTTAACTGCCTCTCATTCACCAAATTATAGTAAAGTGGAACTTTTTCAGTCTGAGTCAGTTCCATCTCATTTTACACAGAGCTGATACTTCTTCATTTGCATGGAGTTATAAAAGATCCTGAGACCTGCAGGTGCATCCTGGACAGAGAGGGAGGAGCAGAGAGCTGATGCTTCACTAACTGAGTGTGAAGATTTATTTGCATGTTTACAACCAACATTTGAAACCAGTTTCTATGCTTTGGTATAATTGAATTTCTGCTCTCTAGTGTACAAATATGGCACAGCATGGACTGTATCAGTATTTTTAATGTATTTTAAATATGCTAGAAAGACTGAATCATATTCTCCTCCTCTGTGTGCTCCTCAGCAAAGATTTTACAGGTTCTCTTCAGTCACTTTGAATTTATGTTTTCAGCAACACAAACAGTGTGTTATTATTTTAGCTGCTGATTTGGAAAGTGTGGTCTGGTCTCTGAACAGCAGTGCTGGTAGAGACCCCACTGCTCACTGGACTCCCAGCAGCCGACCAGGTCACATCTGCAAATTGCACAGACTGACTGGACAGACAGACCAGAGTGGCTTTGTTGGACTGGAGCTCAGCACTGGACGGAGGGAAGACTGTGAGGACAGGAGCAGGGAGGCTGGAGCCTGAAAATACATAGAAGGACAATCAGGAACAAGGTGGAAATGAAAGAATAAAAACTAAAATGTCTGAAAATCGAGCAAGCGACAGTAATGGATGATGACAGTATTTACCATATTTATTTAATTTAAAGAAGAGAGTCAAAAAGCAGAAATGTGAGTGAAGAGGTTTTTGTCACAGCATAAATCACTGTGATACAGCAACAGAGCTGTCCAATGTTTTACAGTAATACACTGCAGAGTCTCCCTCCTCCACATTGCTGATGATCAAACGATAATCAGTTGTTGACTGATGAGTGGATGTGAATTTTGGAGCGGAGAACCCAGAGCCATAGAATGGGGAACTAGAGCTATGATGAAAATACAGCACATACTGAGGAACTCCTCCTGGAATCTGTTTGTACCAATAAACAGTGTTAGTAACAGTCCCCAGGTTACAGTCCATGGTGGCTGTCTCTCCTCTCATCACTGATACAACAGGTTTCTGTGTCACCACCGTCACACCACTCACACCTGCAGACAACAAAAGACATGGAGTCAAGAGAAACACATGACATCTGTGTGTAAGTCTGCAGTATAAGTCAAAGTGTTTACATGTTAGAGCAGTGATGAGTGCAGAGAGTCACCAGCATGTTGTCAGTGTGAGCCCAGAATAAACCTGTAACTCTGAAAGAGATGTTACTGCTTTTGTAAGGTGAAGAGAGGGTGCTGGAGGAGCCATTTAATACAACTATGAGGAGGAGGAGCTTTTCATCCTCACTGCATTTGTAACTAATGGTGTTGCTGATGTGTCACAACTGTCACCCCATTATAATATCATCTTACTGTAATTTTGCTGTTTTTTAATTTTAATTATATTTACTTTTATACTTTCTACACAATGGATCCTTGACAGTTTTCAGTGACATTAAGTAGACAGTGTCTGTCTGAGCTCTGATTTCCATGATTTGGTAAATTGTGGATATCTGAAGTGAAAAGAAGAGTCGTCAGAGACTTGTGCTGACGTTCCACAACAATGGGCTCATAATGTCAGACTGTTTGTAAATGTGATGCCCCAAAACAATTGGAGGCAATTTTTAACAAGCTTTCAACTTGAAACTTCAACACTGTGAAAAAAACTTAAAAGAGGAAATGAGAGGAAAATTAGACAAAAGATGAATAACGGCAAATGTTCAACAAGAAATAACCTTTGAGAGCAAACCTTCATGTGACAGCAGCAGAGCTGCAGGAAACATGAGTCGCACAGCTGGACTCCATTTAAAGTTTCTCTGATAACCAATGCTATTCTTAAACCAAACCAAACCAGTATCCAGTTAACTGCCTCTGATTTATTAAATTATCGTAAAATGAAACATATCCAGTCAGGGACAGTTCCATCTCATTCTTCTTCATTTACATGAAGTTAGAAACGAGATCCTGAGACCTGCAGGTGCATCCTGGACAGGCAGAGAGGGAGCAGCAGAGAGCTGATGCTTCACTAACTGAGTGTGAAGATTTATTTGCATGTTTACAACCAACATTTGAAACCAGTTTCTATGCTTTGGTATAATTAGGATTTCTGCTCTCTAGTGTACAAATATGGTACAGCATGGACTGTATCAGTATTTTTAATGTATTTTAACTATGGTAGAAAGACTGAATCAATTCTCCTCCTCTGTGTGCTCCTCAGCAAAGATTTTACAGGTTCTCTTCAGTCACTTTGAATTTATGTTTTCAGCAACACAAACAGTGTGTTATTATTTTTTACAAACAATGAAACACAATTTATTAATTCAAATGCTTTTATTGAGTCAGTATAACACAGCAATTCCTGTAAATGCCTGTTAATGACAAGAAAAATGAACACAATGCTTAAACTTTTGCTTTATTCTGATTTCTAACATGTGAACTTTGCAAACAGCAGAAGCAGTAAAAAAGCAGATTTTAAATGCTCATTCTGGTCCTCTACTATTCAGTGGGACATCCTGACTTCTGGATGGTTTTCTCTGAAGTCTGGGAGCCCAAAGACACTTTACATGTGTAAACCTTATCCATGTTCCAGTCTGATGTCTGGATGGTCAGAGAGCTGCTGATTTGGAAAGTGTGGTCTGGTCTCTGAACAGCAGTGCTGGTAGAGATCCCACTGCTCACTGGACTCCCAGCAGCCGACCAGGTCACATCTGCAAATTCCAGACTGACTGGACAGACAGACCAGAGTGGCTTTGCTGGACTGGAGCTCAGCACTGGACGGAGGGAAGACTGTGAGGACAGGAGCAGGGAGGCTGGAGCCTGAAAATACATAGAAGGACAATCAGGAACGAAGTGGAAATGAAGGAAAAAACTAAAAATGTCTGAGAATGAGCAAGCGACAGTAATGGATGATGACAGTTTACCATTAAATATTAAGATCTCATAAAAATGAAAAATACAGCATGTGCCAAAATACATGTAACTAGAATAATCATTCACAGCAGCAGAAATTTACTGTACAAACAAATGTGCTGGAAAATTATTTAAAGTCCTACAAAATAAATAAAACTTATAAATAACATCATTGTCAATCAAGAGGCAGTAATGGAATATAATATTTACTAATAATCTCATAGACTAAATCACTATAAACAAAACAAGTACAAATAAACATCTAAAGGAGTAGAAATGATAAAACTTTCAAACACAAAAAATGAACACATTTTTTTCTTTTACATCAGTTAATATTTTTTAATCTTTGTGAAATAAAGCAGAGGCAGCTATAACAAACTTCAGACACAATGAGAGTAGTTGTGGAACTGAGACAAATTAAGCTCAGAATGTAAATTTTCTCAATGTTTTACCTTTAGAAAAAAATACTTTGTTACTACTGAAATAAAATGGAATCATTTCCAAACAAAGGTTCTTGAAAAATATCTTCTTAAAGGTGAACAGAGTTATTACTTCATAGCAATGATCAAGGTCAGTGTTTGTTTCTGTGGACTCTAATTAAAGAAGGTCAACTGCATTCAAACTGCTGGTCACATCTGTTGCTTGTACATTGTATAAAACAGCAACTTTTACGCTTAACAACAAATAAACTCTGAAAAATAAGACATCAAGGCATAAACACTAAGTCATCAGAAAATCTCTCCTGTTTCAGGATCAAATTAAAAGTACTTACTTGTCACAGTCAGCTTGGTTCCTTGTCCAAATACCACAGTGATTCAGTTTGTACTCATGGCTGTACAAAAACCTCCTGACTCTCACTAATGAGGGCAGAGGAACTGAAACATCCTGCTGAGACCAACTTTCACTGTCAGCATCTCATTCCCCTCATCAGTCTGTTTATATTTCATAACAATGTGCTTTAAACACCGTTAATAAAGTGTAATTTGTTCTGTTCCAGACTGAATGATTTGATTTTTACTCATTGAGAGATGTGAGCAGTTATAACAGAAGCAAATGTTTATCTCTGATGTCCTTATCCTCACATGTCTGCATTTTCTTGCTACCTTACACATACAATTTATACTAATAACTCTTTTTCATTCATGTATAAGTTAACCTTTGGATAAAACAATCTGATTACTGTCACTTTTAGTGCAGATGGAAATGTAAAATATGTCTCTATGTAGGCACTGAGACAAGCATGTATTTAAGCCTTGTTTAAGGATGAAAAGATGTGGGTGAAGGAGGTGTGCATGTTTTAGTGCTTTGCTAAAATATTTTCAATGATGAACCTCAAACTGAATCAAAAAAGAAAAAAAAAGAGCAGATCAATGTTTAAATGTTTGACTGTTACCTGTTGGTGGTTGGGTTTACACTGAGTTTGCTTATCAGCAAGTGAAAGAGAGTCAAAAAGCAGAAATGTGAGTGAAGAGGTTTTTGTCACAGCATAAATCACTGTGATACAGAACAGAGCTCTCCCATGTTTGACAGTAATAGACTGCAGAGTCTCCCTCCTCCACATTGCTGATGATCAAACGATAATCTGTTGTTGACTGATGAGTGGATGTGAATTTTGGAGAGGAGAACCCAGAGCCATAGCTTGGAGAACAGATATAAAATACAGCACAAGCTGAGGAACTCCTCCAGGAATCTGTTTATACCAAAGCAGTGTTATCAACAGTCCCCAGGTTACAGTCCATGGTGGCTGTCTCTCCTCTCCTCACTGATACAACAGGTTTCTGTGTCAGCACCGTCACACCACTCACACCTGCAGACAACAAGAAGACATGGAGTCAAGAGAAACACACTGATCAATCTGACATTAGGTCTGATCTGCAGTATGAGTCAGAATCTTTACATGTTAGAGCAGTGATGAGAGTGCAGAGAGTCACCAGCATGTTGTCAGTGTGCCAAGAATGGACTCTGAAAGAGGCTGTACTGCTTTTGTAGGATGAAGAGAGGGGTGCTGGAGGAACCTTTTAATACAACTAACAGGAGGAGGAGCTTTTGGAAATACATATGTATATTTCTTGTCTTGACTGTATTATTAAAATTTTAAAAATATTAAAATTTTGTCTTTGCTTCCTGACCTACATGAGACCGAATTTCTTATTGGCTGTATTTGACATTTTATCTTTGTTTAATGATCACAGTTAGATTTTAAAGTTTCTTAACAAGTGACATCAAGTAATTTCAGCTTTAGCTCTGTGGGCCATCCTTTGTTACAGTCTGGATATCTGAAGTGAAAAAAAGACTTGTCAAAACTTATGGTGACATCCCACAACAACGGCAGCATCAGCAAAAACAGAAACACACGTGGCAGAAAGGTTTCTATACAAAAGCACAGACTGTCAAGGAGGGAAGAAGAATATGCTACAATGTTTTAGTGAAATTTGGCAGTTTTGATAAAATTGTGACTGTGAAGTGTGCTCAAGATGAGAGCGTGCATTGTAAACATCTGTCTACACAAGTAATATAATGCTAGTAACATTTACCTTCCTGTTTTATTCTCGTGACTCTTCATAAAATAGAATAACTCACACCATCAGTGTTTCTGGTTTAGATTCATTTTTCATGAGACATGAACAGTGTTCTTACTAAAGCAGTTAGAGAGGAAACAAATCTTTAGCTCTAATGTCCTTATCCTCACACAGCTATTTTCTAATTTTGGGTTCTGATTCGCGATACTTTTGTCATTAGTATGTGTAACTAACTCAAAAGCAGAAGTATCACTGTGCATTCTCCTTAGCAGAGACATCCCATGTTGGACAGTAATAGACTGCAGAGTCTCCCTCCTCCACACTTTGGACTGAAGAGTGGATGTGAATGTGATGAGTAGATATGTTCAAGTTCATATTCATTCTTCACACTCATGCCTGTCATAAAATAATGATCATAAATAATGAAACAAATGTTTATGACTGATGCTCACACAGCTACATTTTCTTCAACTCCCCAACACTAACAGTTATCAGACAGTTTTAAGACTATTGTTAGGGTTTGATCCGCTCTGCCCTGTTGGTGTGTCAATGTAACTGCTGTTTGATATTGCTTGTACAGACAACAGACAGTGATGTTATGGAAAATTTAATAAAATGTTAATCATTAAAAATCACATTCAGTATCATACACATTTGTATGTTCATTAGATTTATGTGTAAAAATTTGTGTTGGTGGGTGAATGTGCAAATTCTTTGTTGATTTATAGTTTTGGTGATGAATGTTAAAATGCATCAAACAGAGTAATCCTGTCATGGCCCTGGGTCCTTTCACCCAGCGTTTTAAGTTGCATTTAGTTTTCACCTGTGGTTCCTTGTGTTATTACTGTTATGCTGTTCACTTGTGTTTCCCAGATGTGTCTGCTTCCCTCATCAGCCCTTGTGTATTTAAGTCCTGTGCTTTCCCCTGCTTGTTGTTGTGTTGTGTCCTCGTCATAGACAAGGTAAGTGGTTGTCACTGTGTGTGTCTCCTTGTGAACCCGTGTCCGAGTTTGTGCTGCTGTCCTCACCCAGTTCAGCCTTCCTTGTTGTTTCTAGCAATAAAGCTGAGGTTTTTTTGAGTTACTCAAGTGTCCTGCATTGAGGTCCTCAACTGCCTGCCCAGCACACCGGTACATACAAATTCAGTGTTTAGTAACACATTGTCTGTAGTTGGTGTGTGTACACGGAGCTTCCTTGATGTCTTTGCTATCAGCATGCGACAGTCTGAAAAAGCAGAAGTATCAGTGAGGAGGTTTTTGTCACAGTGTAAATCACTGATACCAGTTGCTTAGCAGAGTTATCCCATGTTTGACAGTAATAGACTGCAGAGTCTCCCTCCTCCACATTGTTCATGATCAAACGATAATCTGTTTTGACTGATGAGTGGATGTGAATTTTGGGAGAGGAGAACCCAGAGCCATATTTGGAGAACTCCAGCCATGATACATCCTCACCACATACTGAGGAACTCCTCCTGGAATCTGTTTATACCAACGAGCAGAGATCAGTAACAGTCCCCAGGTTACAGTCCATGGTGGCTGTCTCTCCTCTCCTCACTGATACAACAGGTTTCTGTGTCACCACCGTCACACCACTCACACCTGCAGACAACAAGAAGACATGGAGTCAAGAGAAACACACTGACATCTGTGTGTAAGTCTGCAGTATAAGTCAAAGTGTTTACATGTTAGAGCAGTGATGAGAGTGCACAGAGAGTCACCAGCATGTTGTCAGTGTGAGCTGAGAGTTGGATGTATCTTCAAAATAGATTTTACTGCTTTGATAGAACAGAGAGGAGGTGCTGGAGGAGCCATTTAATACAGTTAACAGTAGGTGGAGCCTTGGAAATATGCAGTACCAGTCAAAACTTTGACTGGTACTGCATATATGTATATTTTTTAATCCTCGTTATATTTGAAAGGATTGTGTTGGTGATGTCTCCCTCATGTCATCCTTTTACAACATCATTAACTTCTGAGTGGTTTTTGTTTGTTTGTTTTCCTTTCTTTTTTTAATTACTTTTTTGTTTTGTTTGTTTTTATACCCTTTCCACACCCACATGAGACAGAAATTATTATTGGATTGGATTATTGAATATCTCAAATAGTGACTTAAATAGAGAATTTTAGCTTTAGCTCTGTGCAGGCCATCGGTGTTAAATTTTGAATATTTGAAAAGCAAACTCGTCAAACATTGTAGTGACAACCACAACAATGGGATCATCTGAACAACTGACTAAATGTCAGAAAATTCTGAATAAAACGTTGGTTGTAAACATGATGAATAATTAATTGATGGGGATTTCTAAGAGGGAGAGAAACATTAAAGTGTTCCAGCCTTCAGTTTCCAACACATCCAAAAAAACAGTAAATGAAGCAGCAAAAGGAACATACAGAGAATATAAAAAGCTAAATAAAAACTACATTTCAAAGCAATGACAGTCAATACAAACAGAAAAACACATGACATAAAGGTTTCAATACAAAAGCATGGACTGAATAATGAATGAATAATGAATATGTTATAATTTTGTGAGTGTGAGAGTGTGAGAGTGTGGAGGGTCCTCAAGATTTCAGTGTGCAAGATAGACATCTATAACTGTCCAGCTGAGAGGTGGAGAGGACTGCAGTGAGAAAAGATCTTGACGGTTATAAAGACACAAAGGGAAGGAGAAATTAATGAGGACAATGAGCAGAACATTCAGCTTTCATACATGGATCAAATAAATTCTGACCTCTAATTTCATAACTGTAGTGTTTGTGATCAGGTTATATTTGGAAGTCTGCTGATGTCCTCTACATGATTAAGATAATGCCAGTCATATTACCTTCCTGGTTTATTCTCATTAGTCTTTAAAGAATACAATAACTCACATAACCAGTGTTTCTCCTTCATATTCATTTTTACACAGCCACATCTGACATAAACGTACGTCTGAATGTGCGCTGGGAACAGGGGTGGCGTCTGCTGAGAGAGAAAATACAATTACTACAGAGACAGGCAGAGGTGAAAAAGAGTAAGTTTCAAAAATATTAGTGACCTTACTTACAGTGCAAACAGGCTGAGCTTGGAAGGTGAGTCCAGAAGGCATGTGTAACAGTCTCAAAAAGCACAAGTATTAGTGAGGACGTTTTGACACAGTATACATCACTGTGATACCCTCTCCTTAGCAGATCCATCCCATGGGTGACAGGAATAAACTGCAGGGTCTCCCTCCTCCACATTGTTCATGATCAAATGAGTGGATGTGAATTTTGGAGAGGAGAACGCAGAATCATATCTTGGAGAATTCCAGTCATGATGAAACATCAGCATAATATTGAGAGCTCCTCCTGGAATCTGTTTATACCAACGGGCGACACTGTCAGTAACAGTCCCCAGGTTGCAGTCCGCAACTGATACACAATCTTGGTAACTGAGTGAATCTAATTTTGTAATTTAGATAAATGTTAGCTACTTTAAAACTGTATATGACTTATGTAACTAAAGAACATGTGTTCTCTTAATAATGTAGTTATAGAAAGCTGGTTCATTCATAATAGACTGTGAGCGTTCAGGACAGTGCCACAAACCTCTATCGAAACTATATTAAAGATTTATTAGCCCATAAGAAACCACACCCATTTGTCCTTGAAGAATTTTTTTTTCAAAAATTTTAAAAATCTACATGATTAAAAACTTATTCCAGAAAATTTCCAGAATATGGGTTCTTAAGGATTAAGATACAATATAATTTAAAGTCTGGTCTGTTTGACAATGTGATGTTTTATGGGCAAATGAAGTGTCCATGATTTGATGCTTTCATTAATTGCAGTGAAAGTGGGAATCATTTCTTTTAAGTAAAATGATTAATTCAGTGTTTATAAACTGTGTGTAGCTGGTGAGATTACACTGAATCTGCTTGACAGCTCTGTGAACAGCCTAGAGTCTGAGAAAGCAGACGTATCAGTGAGGAGGTTTTTGTCACACTGTAGATCACTGTGCATTCTCCTTAGCAGAGTCATATGTTGTACAGTAATAGACTGCAGAGTCTCCATCCTCCACACTTTGGACTGAAGAGTGGATGTGAATGTGATGAGTAGATGTGTTCTCATTCATTCATCTCTCACATCAGCCTGTCATAAAAAATGTTCTTGAAAAGGTTTTTGTAAAGGAAATAAATGTTTATCACTGATGATCACACAGCTACATTTTCTTTCTACCCACACATGTTTCTGATTATGTAACAGCCAAACTTTATTTAGTTGCATTTTCACTTCATATAAATGAGGATTTTTCATCATGTACCAATAAACAGTATCCATGAAGGATGATTGTCACATTACATTACCTGTAATGTTGCACTTATCAGATTTGAAACACTAGTGTCTATCAAATTTCTGTTCTTGTCTGTAGTTGGTGTGTTTACACTGAGCGTCTTTGCTATCAGCATGTGTGACAGTCTGAAAAGCAGAAGTAATAGTGAGGAGGTTTTTGTCACAGTGTAAATCACTGTGATACGTTCTGCTTAGCAGAGCTGTCCCATGTTTGACAGTAATAGACTGCAGAGTCTCCCTCCTCCACATTGTTGATGATCAAACGATAATCAGTTGTTGACTGATGAGTGGATGTGAATTTTGGAGAGGAGAACCCAGAGCCATAGAATGGGGAACTAGAGCTATGATGAAAATACAGCACATACTGAGGAACTCCTCCTGGAATCTGTTTGTACCAACGAGCAGCACTGTTAGTAACAGTCCCCAGGTTACAGTCCATGGTGGCTGTCTCTCCTCTCCTCACTGATACAACAGGTTTCTGTGTCACCACCGTCACACCACTCACACCTGCAGACAACAAGAAGACATGGAGTCAAGAGAAACACACTGACATCTGTGTGTAAGTCTGCAGTAAGTCAAAGTGTTTACATGTTAGAGCAGTGATGAAAGCACAGAGAGTCACCAGCATGTTGTCAGTGTGAGCTCAGAATAAACCTGTACTCTGAAAGAGATGTTACTGCTTTTGTAGGATGAAAAGAGGAGGTGCTGGAGGAGCCATTTAATACAACTATGAGGAGGAGGAGCTTTGGAAATGTATATGCGTCTTCATCCTGACTGCATTTGTAATAGTGGTGTTGCTGATGTGTCACAGTGTCAATCCATTAAATATCATATACTGTCATTTTGCTGCATTTTTTTATTGCTTTTACTTTTAAAGTATACTTTTTACACAAAATGTTTCATCTTATCAGACCATTTAACTTGATCTGTTTACAACATTTACAGTTATATTTGAGTTTCTTAACAAGTGACATCATGGAAATAGTTTGAGCTTGAGCTCTGCGTGTAGACCATGATTGGTAAATTTTGGAAATTTGAAGTGAAAAGAAGATTCGTCAAACCTTGTGATGACATCTCACAACAATGGATCATCTGATCAACTGACTGAATGTCAGAAAATTATGAATATATTATGAAAATGATGAACTGTTCCCACATTGTGAGAAACAAGTAAGATGGAGCAATGAACAGGAGGAGGATTAAATAAGTTTTTTCTTCTCTCTTTCCTTTTTCTGTATTCATCATTACTTGTTGGTGGTGTACTAGTTGTTGCCCTGTTGCAGCATCATCTGTTACCCTGTTAAAAGATCATTATCATTGTAAAAGTTTTTCTTTTTTTCCCTTTTTTGTGAATACTCTTCATGACCTAAATGAGACTGAATTTTAACACAAAGCCTGATCTTTTTTCCTACAGTCAGTTCTCAGTAAGTATCATAAAGTTAGCAATTTAGCTTCATATCTGTGTAGGTCATCCTTTGTTCAAGTTTTCTTTCCTGGAATGACAAAAACCAAATAAAACTCCAGGAGGAAAAGAAAAAAAAACAGCTTAATTTTTGAATAATAAAAAAAGAGTTATTGGGGGTGTTTAGTGAAAACATTTCTCTGATTCGTCAAACATTTGATGACGTTCCGCAACATTTCGATCATCTAGAAAATCCGACTGAACGTCATAAATTAGACAGACTGTTTGTAAATGTGATCCCCCAAAACAATTTGTGGTACTTAAAAAAATATGTTAAGATTTCAATTTGAAACTTCAACACTGTTAAAAACAGGAAATGAAGGGAAATTACACAAAGATGAATAACGGGAACTAAACGTTCAACAAGAAATAACCTTTGAAAGCAAACCTTCATGTGACAGTGTTGGAATATTTTTTATCACCCCAATGCTGATATTTATTGTTATTGTTTCTACTTTGTTTATTTGCAACTAAACTGCTTTTTACACTGAAATAAAATGCATACTGTGTGTCTAAAAGTGGTGGGAGGACTTGAGGCCTGCTGGAATTGCTCTTATCATGTTCAGGGGCGCAGCAGCTTCTGCGGCCGTTCGCTAGCTGGCTGCTGTAGCCAAGCAGGCACTCTTAGCCACTCACAGAGTTTCTGCCACCTGTATTGCACTGTCTGCTGTGGCCCAGTGTTGAACGTTTTGCCTATTTCAAATTCATGCCTAGCTCAGCACTTTGTTAGAATGCCCTCATCGGGTTCATGTTGAGGACACCTATCTCAACTGTTGCCATAAAAGCGTAAATCTGTCCTCACATCCAGTTAGGCAAATTTGGCCCTAAACTCTCTCCAATGTCTGGCTAGTGTACGCTCTGGGACGTTTGTGCCCTTCTAGATAGTAGATGAGAGCCCCTATCCTACAGTCTACTGAATACGGTGGATGATTGTGTCTCCAAAAGTGCAGACTCAACACAAAATCTTAGACAAAGGAAGACTAAGAGTATACCACGCTTAGAAGAGGAGTAGAAGAGAGAAGAGAAGATGTAGCAATAGTCTTTTTGGTGTTGTCCATTTTTCCAGCAACTACTAAGGCACAACCTCCCGGGAGGGCTTTTTGCTTTTGTCTTTTGCTTTTGTGTTTGCCTATTTCTGAGTACTAGTAACTTTTGCAGCAGAGCTTGCTCATCGCCATGGATTATTTTGACAGTTTGATTTTATTCGGACTCGTACTTAACTCAGCACGGGCTTTCCTCGGTCGGAAGGAGGGACGAGGAAGATTTTACAGGTTCTCTTCAATCACTTTGAAATATGTTTTCAGCAACACAAACAGCGTGTTATTATTTTATTTACCAACAAGGAAACACAATTTATGAATTCAAATGCTTTATTGTGTCAGTATAAATCAGCAATTCCTATAAATGCTTGTTAATGACAATAAAATGAACACAACGCTTAAACCTTTGGCTTTATTCTGATTTCTGAAATCTAAACTTTATAACGAGCAAACAGCAGAAGCAGTAAAAAAGCAGATAAAAAATCAGCAACTACATGCTGAAACAGCAAAACCATTCAAAACAAAACTTCATATGACAGAAACAGAGCTGCAGGAACGACTCCATTTAGTGTTTCTCTGATAATAAACTGAGTCTTTCTGAGGCCAAACCAAATCAGTATTCAGTTAACTGCCTCTCATTCACCAAATTATAGTAAAGTGGAACTTTTTCAGTCTGAGTCAGTTCCATGTCATTTTACACAGAGCTGATACTTCTTCATTTGCATGGAGTTATAAAAGATCCTGAGACCTGCAGGTGCATCCTGGACAGGCAGAGAGGGAGGAGCAGAGAGCTGATGCTTCACTAACTGAGTGTGAAGATTTATTTGCATGTTTACAACACAACATTTGAAACCAGTTTCTATGCTTTGGTATAATTAGGAGTTTCTGCTCTCTAGTGTACAAATATGGCACAGCATGGACTGTGTCAGTATTTTTAATGTATTTTAAATATGCTAGAAAGACTGAATCATATTCTCCTCCTCTGTGTGCTCCTCAGCAAAGATTTTACAGGTTCTCTTCAGTCACTTTGAATTTATGTTTTCATAAACGCAAACAGTGTGTTATTATTTTATTTACCAACAATGAAACACAATTTATTAATTCAAATGCTTTTATTGAGTCAGTATAACACAGCAATTCCTGTAAATGCCTGTTAATGACAAGAAAAATGAACACAATGCTTAAACTTTTGGCTTTATTCTGATTTCTAACATGTGAACTTTGCAAACAGCAGAAGCAGTAAAAAAGCAGATTTTAAATGCTCATTCTGGTCCTCTACTATTCAGTGGGACATCCTGACTTCTGGATGGTTTTCTCTGAAGTCTGGGAGCCCAAAGACACTTTACATGTGTAAACCTTATCCATGTTCCAGTCTGATGTCTGGATGGTCAGAGAGCTGCTGATTTGGAAAGTGTGGTCTGGTCTCTGAACAGCAGTGCTGGTAGAGATCCCACTGCTCACTGGACTCCCAGCAGCCGACCAGGTCACATCTGCAAAAGGTCCAGACTGACTGGACAGACAGACCAGAGTGGCTTTGCTGGACTGGAGCTCAGCACTGGACGGAGGGAAGACTGTGAGGACAGGAGCAGGGAGGCTGGAGCCTGAAAATACAGAGAAGGACAATCAGGAACGAAGTGGAAATGAAGGAATAAAAACTAAAAATGTCTGAGAATTGAGCAAGCGACAGTAATGGATGATGACAGTATTTACCATTAAATATTAAGATCTCATAAAAATGAAAAATACAGCATGTGCCAAAATACATGTAACTAGCTATAATCATTCACAGCAGCAGAAATTTACTGTACAAACAAATGTGCTGGAAAATTATTTAAAGTCCTACAAATAAATAAATATTATAATGACATCATGATCAGTCCAGAGGCAGTAATGGATGAATATAATATTTACTAATAATCTCATAGACTAAATCAACTATAAAGAAAACAAGTACAAATAAACATCTAAAGGAGTAGAAATGATAAAACTTCAAACACAAAAATAGGGAACACATTTTTTCTTTTACATCAGTTAATATTTTTTAATCTTTGTGAAATAAAGCAGAGGCAGCTATAACAAACTTCAGACACAATGAGAGTAGTTGTGGAACTGAGACAAATTAAGCTCAGAATGTAAATTTTCTCAATGTTTTACCTTTAGAAAAAAATACTTTGTTACTACTGAAAGAAAATGGAATCATTTCCAAACAAAGGTTCTTGAAAAATATCTTCTTAAAGGTGAACAGAGTTATTACTTCATAGCAATGATCAAGGTCAGTGTCTGTTTCTGTGGACTCTAATTAAAGAAGGTCAACTGCATTCAAACTGCTGATCACATCAGTTGCTTGTACATTGTATAAAACAGCAACTTTTACTTAACAACAAATAAACTCTGAAAAATAAGACATCAAGGCATAAACACTAAGTCATCAGAAAATCTCTCCTGTTTCAGGATCAAATTAAAAGTACTTACTTGTCACAGTCAGCTTGGTTCCTTGTCCAAATACCACAGTGATTCAGTTTGTACTCATGGCTGTACAAAAACCTCCTGACTCTCACTAATGAGGGCAGAGGAACTGAAACATCCTGCTGAGACCAACTTTCACTGTCAGCATCTCATTCCCCTCATCAGTCTGTTTATATTTCATAACAATGTGTTTTAAACACCGTTAATAAAGTGTAATTTGTTCTGTTCCAGACTGAATGATTTGATTTTTACTCATTGAGAGATGTGAGCAGTTATAACAGAAGCAAATGTTTATCTCTGATGTCCTTATCCTCACATGTCTGCATTTTCTTGCTACCTTACACATACAATTTATATAATAACTCTTTTTCAGTCGTGTATAAGTTAACCTTTGGATAAAACAATCTGATTACTGTCACTTTTAGTGCAGATGGAAATGTAAAATATGTCTCTATGTAGGCACTGAGACAAGCATGTATTTAAGCCTTGTTTAAGCATGAAAAGATGTGGGTGAAGGAGGTGTGCATGTTTTAGTGCTTTGCTAAAATATTTTCAATGATGAACCTCAAACTGAATAAAAAAGAAAAAAAAAGAGCAGATCAATGTTTAAATGTTTGACTGTTACCTGTTGGTGGTTGGGTTTACACTGAGTTTGCTTATCAGCAAGTGAAAGAGAGTCAAAAAGCAGAAATGTGAGTGAAGAGGTTTTTGTCACAGCATAAATCACTGTGATACGTACTCATTAACAGAGCTGTCCCATGTTTGACAGTAATAGACTGCAGAGTCTCCCTCCTCCACATTGCTGATGATCAAACGATAATCAGTTGTTGACTGATGAGTGGATGTGAATTTTGGAGCGGAGAACCCAGAGCCATAGCTTGGAGAACTCCAGCTATAATACCAATACAGCACAAGCTGAGGAACTCCTCCAGGAATCTGTTTATACCAAAAGGCAGTGTTATCAACAGTCCCCAGGTTACAGTCCATGGTGGCTGTCTCTCCTCTCCTCACTGATACAACAGGTTTCTGTGTCAGCACCGTCACACCACTCACACCTGCAGACAACAAGAAGACATGGAGTCAAGAGAAACACACTGATCAATCTGACATTAGGTCTGATCTGCAGTATGAGTCAGAATCTTTACATGTTAGAGCAGTGATGAGAGTGCAGAGATTCACCAGCATGTTGTCAGTGTGCCAAGAATGGACTCTGAAAGAGGCTGTACTGCTTTTGTAGGATGAAGAGAGGGGGTGCTGGAGGAACCTTTTAATACAACTAACAGGAGGAGGAGCTTTTGGAAATACATATGTATATTTCTTGTCTTGACTGTATTATTAAAATTATTAAAAATATTAAATTTTGTCTTTGCTTCCTGACCTACATGAGACCGAATTTCTTATTGGCTGTATTTGACATTTTATCTTTGTTTAATGATCACAGTTAGATTTTAAAGTTTCTTAACAAGTGACATCAAGTAATTTCAGCTTTAGCTCTCTGTGGGCCATCCTTTGTTACAGTCTGGATATCTGAAGTGAAAAAAAGACTTGTCAAAACTTATGGTGACATCCCACAACAACGGCAGCATCAGCAAAAACAGAAACACACGTGGCAGAAAGGTTTCTATACAAAAGCACAGACTGTCAAGGAGGGAAGAAGAATATGCTACAATGTTTTAGTGAAATTTGGCAGTTTTGATAAAATTGTGACTGTGAAGTGTGCTCAAGATGAGAGCGTGCATTGTAAACATCTGTCTACACAAATAATATAATGCTAGTAACATTTACCTTCCTGTTTTATTCTCGTGACTCTTCATAAAATAGAATAACTCACATCATCAGTGTTTCTGGTTTAGATTCATTTTTCATGACTGACATGAACAGTGTTCTTACTAAAGCAGTTAGAGAGGAAACAAATCTTTAGCTCTAATGTCCTTATCCTCACACAGCTATTTTCTAATTTTGGGTTCTGATTCGCGATACTTTTGTCATTAGTATGTGTAACTAACTCAAAAAGCAGAAGTATCACTGTGCATTCTCCTTAGCAGAGACATCCCATCTTGGACAGTAATAGACTGCAGAGTCTCCCTCCTCCACACTTTGGACTGAAGAGTGGATGTGAATGTGATGAGTAGATATGTTCAAGTTCATATTCATTCTTCACACTCATGCCTGTCATAAAATAAGGATCATAAATAATGAAACAAATGTTTATGACTGATGCTCACACAGCTACATTTTCTTCAACTCCCCAACACTAACAGTTATCAGACAGTTTTAAGACTATTGTTAGGGTTTGATCCGCTCTGCCCTGTTGGTGTGTCAATGTAACTGCTGTTTGATATTGCTTGTACAGACAACAGACAGTGATGTTATGGAAAATTTAATAAAATGTTAATCATTAAAAATCACATTCAGTATCATACACATTTGTATGTTCATTAGATTTATGTGTAAAAATTTGTGTTGGTGGGTGAATGTGCAAATTCTTTGTTGATTTATAGTTTTGGTGATGATGCTAAAATGCATCAAACAGAGTAATTCAGTGTTTAGTAACACATTGTCTGTAGTTAGTGTGTTTACACTGAGTTTTCTTGATGTCTTTGTTATCAGCATGTGTGACAGTCTGAAAAAAAAAGTATCAGTGAGGAGGTTTTTGTCACAGTGTAAATCACTGTGATACGTACTCATTAGCAGAGTTATCCCATGTGTGACAGTGATAGACTGCAGAGTCTCCCTCCTCCACATTGTTGATGATCAAACGATAATCTGTTGTTGACTGATGAGTGGATGTGAATTTTGGAGCAGAGAACCCAGAGCCATAGCTTGGAGAACTATTGCTATGATGAAACCTCAGCACATACTGAGGAACTCCTCCTGGAATCTGTTTATACCAATAGACAGTGTTAGTAACAGTCCCCAGGTTACAGTCCATGGTGGCTGTCTCTCCTCTCCTCACTGATACAACAGGTTTCTGTGTCACCACCGTCACACCACTCACACCTGCAGACAACAAGAAGACATGGAGTCAAGAGAAACACACTGACATCTGTGTGTAAGTCTGCAGTATAAGTCAAAGTGTTTACATGTTAGAGCAGTGATGAGAGCACAGAGAGTCACCAGCATGTTGTCAGTGTGAGCCCAGAATAAACCTGTAACTCTGAAAGAGATGTTACTGCTTTTGTAAGGTGAAGAGAGGAGGTGCTGGAGGAGCCATTTAATACAACTATGAGGAGGAGGAGCTTTTCATCCTCACTGCATTTGTAACTAGTGGTGTTGCTGATGTGTCACAACTGTCACCCCATTATAATATCATCTTACTGTAATTTTGCTGTTTTTTAATTTTAATTATATTTTACTTTTATACTTTCTACACACAATTGGATCCTTGACAGTTTTCAGTGACATTAAGTAGACAGTGTCTGTCTGAGCTCTGATTTCCATGATTTGGTAAATTGTGGATATCTGAAGTGAAAGAAGAGTCGTCAGAGACTTGTGCTGACGTTCCACAACAATGGGCTCATAATGTCAGACTGTTTGTAAATGTGATGCCCCAAAACAATTGGAGGCAATTTTAACAAACTTTCAACTTGAAACTTTAACCTGTGAAAAAAAACTTAAAAGAGGAAATGAGAGGAAAATTAGACAAAAGATGAATAACGGCAAATGTTCAACAAGAATAACCTTGAGAGCAAACCTTCATGTGACAGCAGCAGAGCTGCAGGAAACATGAGTCGCACAGCTGGACCTCCATTTAAAGTTTCTCTGATAACCAATGCTACTCTTAACCAAACCAAACCAGCATTCAGTTACTGCCTCTGATTTAGTAAATTATCGTAAAATGAAACATTTCCAGTCAGGGACAGTTCCATCTCATTCTTCTTCATTTACATGAAGTTAGAAACGAGATCCTGAGACCTGCAGGTGCATCCTGGACAGGCAGAGAGGGAGCAGCAGAGAGCTGATGCTTCACTAACTGAGTGTGAAGGTTTATTTGCATGTTTACAACCAACATTGAAACCAGTTTCTATGCTTGGTATAATTAGGAATTTCTGCTCTCTAGTGTACAAATATGGCACAGCATGGACTGTATCAGTATTTTTAATGTATTTAACTATGGTAGAAAGACTGAATCAATTCTCCTCCTCTGTGTGCTCCTCAGCAAAGATTTTACAGGTTCTCTTCAGTCACTTTGAATTTATGTTTTCAGCAACACAAACAGTGTGTTATTATTTTATTTACCAACAAGGAAACACAATTTATTAATTCAAATGCTTTTATTGTGTCAGTATAATACAGTAATTCCTGTAAATGTCAAATAGAGTGGCTTAAACCTTTTGTTTTATTCTGATTTCTAAAATCTAAGCTTTGGAATTAGCAAACAGCACAAACAGTAAAAAAGCAGATTTTTAAACAACTCATGTCGCTGTAGGTCAGGAGGTGTAGAGAAGGTCACCTGTTAACTGGAAGGTTGGAAGGTTGATTCTGGCTGCTCTGGGCCGGTGCCAAAGTATCCTGGGGCAAGATACTGACCCCCAAGTTGCTCTCAAGTGTTGTGTCGGCTCGTGGTACGACTCTCTCGCTGCCCCGTCTTGGCAGGGCGGTGGTTTGAGACCAACGGAAAACAACTGCACTTCGGTAGTACTCCCACAACTTTACAAAAACTCACTGGAGATGAAGCAGGTTTCGTGGCGGGATTTATACGGGGAGTTATACAGAGTACAAGAAAGCAAATGGCCTCCTGGAGTAAATGCCTTAGAGCAGGGGTGGGCAACTCCAGGCCTCGAGGCCAGTGTCCCGCAGGTTTTAGATGTGTTCCTGATACAACACACCTGAGTCAAATATAGAAGTCATTAGCAGGACTCTGGAGAACTTGACTGCATACTGAGGAGGTAATTCAACCATCTGATTCAGAGATTCAGTCTTTCATTAAATTTTTTTGTATTTAATTTTGGAGTAACCACACTGTAATATTATGTAAAATATATTATATTATTATGTTGGGCCAACTTACTGTGAGAGAATACAATGAGTGAGACAAATAACTACTTCATATTTTAAATAACAGCCGGACCAACTGGACTCTAATGAGTGACATTAAGTTGACCCAACAACTATAAAAAGCTGCACTAACTCAATATTTCATCTTGGAGAAAAGTTGGACCAACTTTGACCCAAGAGAAATAAATAAGTTGAGGCAACTCAAAAGTCTGAATGATAAAGTTCTGTCAACTTAAGATTTTGAACTGTGTACTTGTTGTGTCAGCTAAATGACAACTAAATGGTCCTATGTTTTTTGAGTAAACTCAAAAAAGCTGTGCAACTTGTTACTGAACTTTTTTACACTGAACCACCCGATTTTTTTTTTCAGTGTAATATGATGATGCTGATGTATGTGAAATTTGAAGTGCAGCAGGACCACTTTGTGGTCAGAGGAAGTATTACATCCATACTGAAAATAAGTACCACTGATAATCATTGGGAAGGGTTAAAAGCACATCTACAGAAATGTAGACTCTGGTTATAGAGAGTAGTTATGTACTCTAAAATGAACCTCATAAAGCATTAAACCCTGTTTGTTTGACTCTGTCTGTATACAGACTGTTCCACTGGTCTGAATAAAGACAAGTGGAAAAGGACACAGACTAACAACTGAAGCAACCATAGTGATGCATACTGTATGTAGCAGTTTCTCTCTTTTTTTGATGTGAAGCTCCTTATGAAACTGGATTTATAACTCACTCACTGACCTTTTTTGTTAGAGGTCAGAGTCTTTTTTCCCAAATCTCTGCATGCAGACATGATGGTCTCAAAGTAACTGTCAGTAATGGTACATTCTGTGGGATTTAGGAATTAAGATTTGTTGGGCTCAATAGGAGCTCGCCAAGGTGTGTAGATCCATTTGATTTGGCACCGATTTGTACACAGGATGCCCCTCCTAATGTACCTCTCTCTGGGATTTTATTTGTTTCCTCCTGGTGTTTAACTGGGTAGGTATAAAATTGACCCAGAACATCAGCTTCCCTGCAAGTGGCACAAGTGTGTACGTACAGGTGTTTTCTTCACCTGTAGATGGCTCAAAGCAGCATGATTAGATCTCTGCCTAAACCTCCGTTTTATGGTCCTGACCTGAAACTCTCAGCACTGGTTTCAGGTGCTTCGCATCAATGACGCTATGTCCATGTTTACTATTTGAAGTCATTCCTGGAAAACAATTTAAATTCTCTTAACTGAAAAACTTTTAAAGATTTGTGGCATCTTTGCTTTTTGTTTTTTTTATATAAATGTGTTATTTGTTTTTCTGTTTTTTTATTGTCCTAATCATGTATTAGATGTATTTTGGCCTCACCTCATAACCCTGATCTGTGATATTAGATTTGGCAGTATGGGTTTCGGACCTCAGTATTTCTGTCTCTTCTTTACTGAGAGCCATCACAGGACAGCGGTCCTCATGGCAATAACATCATTGGTCTACGAGAAGGGAAAAACAATAAAAGTAAGCAAAAGCATTTTCTGAAGAAACAATCACATTTTTTCACAATAAGTGATATAAAATAATTGTTCAGCATGTTGAGAGCACTTATTTAGTGGAATGCATTGCATTTTTTTTCTTCCATGCTGCATTATAAGCAAGCAAAGTCATAAAAAACAAAGAACAGCTGTCACTGAAACTCCAGTCCTGTTCTCAGCTTGTTCATAAATGTCACATTACCCTCCACATGACCGAGTGAAATTAAAGCTACATGAATGTTAGCAAGCCTTGTTTACGCTTTACGCTTTACCTAAACTTGTTAGTTTTGATGCCATGATGATGTCTTATTTTCACTGGTGGACAATTTACTTGCTTACTTTCTTTTCCTACAATAATTGTAAACAACTAGAAGATACACAGATACCACTCTAAATTACATCTTGACTTGTAACAGTTAATTTGTTCTTTAATTAAAGCTTAATCTTTCAGCCTGACTGATGCTGGCTATTTGCTGATTACTGAAAATGTAAAGTTGAGACCATTTTATGGGTGCTGATGTTGCATAATTTGTCCACTAGAGGGCAATCTGCAACTTCCCTGTCGGTGAACCAACAGAGTCGAGACTTGTTGGGACACAAACTGTTGTCACCATTGATTATTGTTAAACTGTGGATTATCTTAGGACTCATGTTAACTACACTTAACAAAGCTCAGGGAAATCTGTTTGTTTCATGTTTCTGAAAGAGAAAAATTTGGCAGAGATATTTTATTCTTAATTAATCACATCCTTTTTGCATGTTTATATAGGGTTAACACAAAATAGATTTCAGGCTTAGAGCATAAATAATTTTATTAGCAGTCACAATTCTTCAGCATCCAAACTGCTAAATGACCTCATCAATAAATTCCTACACATAAAAATGGATGACAAATAAATTCATTTTAAGTGTGGGATTAAAAAGGTAAATCGTGCTAGCTGTAGGATTCGATACAATTTTATTTGTATAGCGCTAAACTCACAACCAACAGTCACCTCAAGGTACTTTATATTGTAAGGACTTTACAGTAATACAGAGAAAACCCAACAGTCAAAATGACCACATATGAGCAAATATTTGGCAACAGTGGAAAGGAAAAACTCCCTTTTAACAGGAAGAAACCTCCAGCAGAACCAGGCTCAGAGAGAAGAGAGACAGAGATTAATTATAACTAATAATTAAATACAGAGTGAAGTACAAACTGAGTAAAAAAGGTGAATGAGAACAAACAGTGCATTATGGGAACCCCCAGCAGCCTAGGCCTATAGCAGCATAACTAAGGGTTGGTTCAGGGTTACCTGATCCAGCCCGAACTACAGTGCCTTGCGAAAGTATTCGGCCCCCTTGAACTTTTCAACCTTTTGCCACATTTCAGGCTTCAAACATAAAATATAAAATTTTAATTTTTGTGAAGAATCAACAACAAGTGGGACACAATCGTGAAGTGGAATGAAATTTATTGGATGTGTCAAACTTTTTTAACAAATAAAAAACTGAAAAGTGGGGTGTGCAATATTATTCGGCCCCCTTGCGTTAATACTTTGTAGCGCCACCTTTTGCTGCAATTACAGCTGCAAGTTGCTTGGGGTATGTCTCTATCAGTTTTGCACATCAAGAGACTGAAATTCTTGCCCATTCTTCCTTGCGAAACAGCTCAAGCTCAGTGAGGTTGGATGGAGAGCGTTTGTGAACAGCAGTCTTCAGCTCTTTCCACAGATTCTCGATGGATTCAGGTCTGGACTTTGACTTGGCCATTCCAACACCTGGATACGTTTATTTGTGAACCATTCCATTGTAGATTTGGCTTTATGTTTTGGATCATTGTCTTGTTGGAAGATAAATCTCCGTCCCAGTCTCAGGTCTCTTGCAGACTCCAACAGGTTTTCTTCCAGAATGGTCCTGTATTTGGCCCCATCCATCTTCCCATCAATTTTGACCATCTTCCCTGTCCCTGCTGACGAAAACCAGGCCCAAACCATGATGCTGCCACCACCATGTTTGACAGTGGGGATGGTGTGTTCAGGGTGCTGAGCTGTGTTGCCTAACCCTAACCTAATCTTAAAAATAGAGATGGTGTCTCTCTCCTGAATCCAAGCTGGAAGCTGGTCCCACAGAAGAGGGGCCTGAAAGCTGAAGGCTCTGCCTCCAATTCTACTCTTAAGTATCCTAGGAACCACAAGTAAGTGAGCAGTCTAAGAGTGAAGTGCTCTATTGGGGTGATATGGGACTATAAGGTCTTTAAGATAAGCTGGGTCCTGATTATTCAACACCTTGTATGTGAGGAGAAGGATTTTAAATTCTATTCTAGATTTAAAAGGGAGCCAATGAATAGAAGCCAATATGGGCAGTACTCTAGCTGCAGCATTTTGGATCAGCTGAAGGCTTTTCAGGGAGCTTTTAGGGCAGCCTGATAATAATGAATTACAATAGTCCAGCCTAGAAGTAATAAATGCATGAATGAGGTTTTCATCATCAGCCTGAGAAAGGATTTTTCTAATTTTAGAATTATTGAGCAAATGCAAAAAAGCGGTCCTACATATCCTGGTCAAAAATGACTCCAGTTTTCTCACAGTGTTACTGGAGGCCAAAGTAATGCCATCCAGAGTAAGTATCTGGTTTGACACCATGTTTCTAAGATTTGTGGGGCCGAGTACAGAAACTTCAGTTTTACCTGAATTTAGAAGCAGGAAATTAGAGGTCATCAAGGCCTTAATGTCTTTAAGACATTCCTGTAGTCTAACTAATTGATGTGTGTCATCTGGCTTCATGGATAGATAAAGCTGAGTATCATTTGCATAACAATGAAAATGTATGCAACGCCTTCTAATACTGCCTAAGGGAAGCATGTGTAATCTAAATAAAATTGTTCCTAGCACAGAACCCTGTGGAAATCCATAATTAACCTTAGTGTGTGAAGAAGACTCCCCATTTACATGAACAAATTGGATAATCATATAATTAGATAAATATGATTCAAACCACTGCAGTGCAGTACCTTTAATATCTATGGCATGCTCTAATCTCTGTAATAACATGTTATGGTCAACAGTATCAAAAAGCAGCACTGAGGTCCAACAGGACAAGAACAGAGATGAGTCCACTCTCAGAGGCTGTAAGAAGATCATTGGTGACCTTCACTAATGCTGTTTCTGTACTGCGATGAATTCTGAAACCTGACTGAAACTTTTCAAATAAACCGTTCCTCTGCAGATGATCAGTTAGCTGTTTTACAACTACTCTTTCAAGGATTTTTCGGAGAAAAAGAAGGTTGGAGATTGGCCTATAATTAGCTAAGACAGCTGGGTGAAGTGATGGCTTTTTAAAGTAGCAGTTTAATTACAGCCACCTTGAAGGCCTGTGGTAGATAGCCAACTAATAATAGAACAGAATAGAATGCCTTTATTGTCATTATACAGGATGTACAATGAGACTGATCATTTTTAAGATTGAAGCATCAGTAAATGGAAAGAGTTCTTTGAGCAGTCTAGTGGGAATGGGCTCTAATAAACACATTGTTGGAGGAAGTAACCATTGAAGTTAACTGAAGTTAAGATCAACTGGAGCAAGAAAGTCTAAACAATCCCCAGCAGTGCTGAAAGCAGCTGAACATGAAGATAAGTCTTTGAGATGGTTATGAATTTTTTTTTCTCTAATCACTGTCACAGGCTGGCTCACGGCCCGTAACAAAGAATGAGGGGAGGCAAAGGTATAGAGGCCAATCAGTTTTATTGAAAAATTTACAAACCAAAAAGAAAGATAAATATGGGATGTGAATATGTCAGTATGTCCAGTGTATGCAGTGTATATGTGAGTGGACATGTATGTAGAAATCTGGATGAATATCTGGTTGTTAAGTGATGACGTAGAATTCCATTTCCGGGTCCAAACTGTCACGTGGCAATGGTTGTTTTAACCAATCCGACTCAAAAAAAAAAAAAACACACTCAGCTGTCAGTTGACTGATGAGAATGAGAAGCGGAAATGACTGCAGTTGATAAAGGTATGTTACAATGATCTTTAACAGTGAACAGTAATTGGTTATGCCATTGCTGTTTATTTAAGAGCACGTGGACCCGGAAATGACGTCAGACTTAAAGACCGGACAACCCAAAGACAAACTAAAACAAAAGACAAACCATGGTTACCTGGAGAAGCAGAGAGGGGAGAATAGTTAGTGGAGCCCTGCTTAAATTACTGAGCCCAGGTGGCTCCAATTACTCAAGGCCCACCTCTGCAGGCAGAGGTAATTTCGTTGCTAATCCCTTCTTGTAGATTGAAATAGCCTTTCGTAGATTGAAACGCTACTGAACTCCATCGTATTTCCGTTTCCAAAATGCGCACGCATCGCTACCTACGTCATCATTGTTTACAAACAGTAAAAGGGTCTATAGAACACCTTTGGGATGAATTAGAGTGGAGACTGTAAGCCAGGCCTTCTCGTCCAGCTTCAGTGTCTAGCCTCATAAATGTGCTTCTGGAAGAATGGTCAAAAAAGTTCTACAAACACACTCCTAAGCCTTGTGGAAAGCCTTCCCAGAACAGATTGAAGCTGTTATAGCTGCAAAAGGTGGGCCAACATCACATTAAACCCTATAAATTAAGAATGGGCTGCCTTCTTAAATCCTGCTGTGGAATGGTACCATAACACATGAAACTGCACATAACTCACAAACATGCTTAAATGACAGTCAAATTCACAAATACAACAAAACAAACAAACAAACAAAAACTTTAGGAGTGACTGCTTTTCTCTTTATCCGCTTTGATACTCCACCTCAGAAGTGAGATGATTTCAACTCTCTACAGCTACAATAACAAAAAAACCACACATGACCACTCACTCTGTCACAGGGTGACACAAGATGACACTCTTTGTGTCACCATGTGTCACCCTGTTTGCAATTTGCAGACTCAAACTGTCAAGACTGAGTCACTCTGTTCATGCTGTGTTACTCTATGTCACCCAGTCTGCAGTTTGTATGGGCTTGACAAAAATTGGACAATAAAAGTACAAAAATGTTGCCCTGTCTAATGAGTCTCTATTTCTGCTGCAAAATTTAGTGGTAGGGTCTGTCATATGTGGCTGTGTGACAGGCAGGGTTTGGATTCAAATAGAGACTGAAAAATGATTGAGAATAAAATCATGAAACAAGCTAGACTACAAAACTCAAAATGGCCATTTATCAATAATTAAATTAAATTAAATTTATATAGTGCCAAATCAAGGTAGGTAAAGACCCTACAATATCCATCCATCCATCCATTCACTTCCGCTTATCCTGGTCAGGGTCGCGGGGGGGCTGGAGCCTATCCCAGCTGTCATAGGGCGAGAGGCAGGGTACACCCTGAACAGGTCGCCAGCCTGTCACAGGGCCAACACAGAGAGACGAACAACCTTTCACCAACCTTTGTGTGAGTGTGTGAGTGAGTGTGACCCTACAATAATACAGAGAAAATCCCAACAGTCAGAACGACCCCCTATGAGCAAGCACTCGGTGACAGTGTGAACGAAAAAAACCCTTTAACAGTAAGAAACCTCCGGTACAACCAGTCTCAGAGAGGGGCAGTCATCTGCTGCGACCAGTTGGGGATGAGGGGAGGGAGAAAATACAAAAGACATGCTGTGGAAGAGAGGAAGAGATTAATAATCATTAAGTGCAGAGTCCTGCCTTGTATCAATGGTTCAGTCTGCTGCTGGTGGTGTAATAGTATGGGCCATATCTTCTTGACACACTTTGGGTCTCTTAGTAACAACTGAACCTTGTTTAAACACCACAGCCTACCTGAATATTATTGCTGACCATGCCCATCCCTTTATCACCACAGTGTACCCGTCTTTTGATGGCTGTTTCCAGCAAGATAATATGCCATGTCACAAAGCTGGTGGCAAGGAAAAGTTGCATGATCGGTTTTCAGTCAAGAAATCTGCAGCTACTGTGTGATGCTATCATGTCAGCACCTTGTCCAATTTATAGCGTGAACAAGGCAGTTCTAAATCAAAAGTAGATCCAATGCGGTGCCAGCAAGGTGTACCTGATAAAGTGGCAGGAGAGTGCAATAGTATGTTATTGTGAGATAATTAACTTTTTTTGTGTTATACTGCCGGGGCCTTTTTGGCTGGATGACATCAATTGTAAAGGCACAGAAACCCATCTTGTCACTTGTGAATTCAAAGACTGGGGAGAAACTGACTGCACTCATAAAGAGGATGTTGGAGTTGTTTGTGAAACAGGAAGTAAGTATCAAAAATGCCCTTTTGTGCAGACGTTAGTCACCATGTAATCACTGCTCATCTGCAGAAAGATGGATCACTGAGAAGGGTGACTCCATCAGTTTGGAAACCCATGCTGACCTGCTGAGACACATTCGTTTCTCTATGATCCCTGCTGAGAAACTCTATGGGATTGAGTCCAGCTCCTCTCTCTACACCGCTCACAAAAATACGTATCGTGATCAAATGTTGAAAGCATTTCAGTTTAATGTGCTCCTGTTCAGTAATCTGACAAACCCAAAGTTCAACAAAGAACACTGTTGAATTTACACTGTGAATGAGAAGACCAGGGGAAACATGAAAGTGCAATGAGTAGAGAGTTCAGGTAGATGGATTCAAATACCTGGGGTCAGCCATCCAAAGCAATGGACAGTGCACAAAAAAAAAACTGAAGAGGAGGGTGCAGGCAGGGTGGAGTGGGCAGAGACGAGTGTCAGAGGTGATTTGTGACAAAAGGATAGCAGGATTGGTGTGACAGAGGAGGATGCTGGGGATAGGGTGAGATGGAGGAAGATGATCCACTGTGGCAAATCCTAAAGGATGCAGCCGGAAGAAGAACAAGAATGGTCCACTGGTATGAAAACATCTTCAAAAACCAGTATGAATGTTCAAACAAGGTCGGCAGTGTGACCTGCAGTTGTTTGCTGTAGCATGGCTGTTTCCCCAAAGGTCGTGTTACCCAGCAAAGCAGCATCCTCTTTCATAATCAACGCCTAGTGATGAGCCAAGGCAGCTATATCTCACCGTTTGAGAGCTTCAAAGACAATCTGGCTCCTATCAGTGCAGGTTCGATCCTCGCGCTCATGGCCAGTACTCCTGCTTGTATATAGTAAGATCAGAGTATCTCTGATGCAACACCAGAGCCAGACACAGTAATTCAGTATGTCCAGTTTGTTTGATGACCAACTTATCTGACTAGTCTTATGACTGGTAACAGATCGACCTCTGAATAAATATCACTGTCCTTTCCTGCACTTTTTTTCTTTTGTAATAGGACATATACAGTGTTAGAATCCTTTTCTGTGTATTATGGAACTTTTTTCCAGTGTGTGCCTCATAAGAAAATATTATAATATAGATTTTAATGTGGAATTACCTAGACATGAAACCCATGAAATAAGAAGTGTCTATATAACCAAGTTAAATACTCAGAGTGCATAAAAACTATTCAGCCATACAAATAATTAACTATAATAGAGATCAATTTCAAATGTATTTGTCACATACTGCTACATACAGATGCAAATATGTAATGTGATATGAAAGCCTTTATAAGATAAGATAAGATAAGATAGTGTTTATTTGTCACATGCACAGTTATACACAGTACAATGCACAGTGAAATGTATTTTGTACCTGCAACCATATATACACACACATATAAATAAGAAGAATAAAAATAAAAAAAAGTAATTCACACTATACACTATACTCTATATACTATACACTATACACACTTTTTAAATTATAATATTTACATTGTGCAATAATGGTCCAGTTAGGGCTCAGAGTTGAGCAGACGGATGGCTTGTGGGTAAAAACTCTTCTTCAACCTTTCAGTCTTAGTCCTCAGGCAGCGGTAACGCCGGCCTGATGGGAGCAGGGAGAAGAGAGAGTGTCCGGGGTGGCTGGGCTGTTTTAGGATCTTCATGGCCCTCAGCCTGCACTGCTTGGTGTAAATGTCCTGCAGGTTGGGGAGGGTGGTTCTGATGGTCCGTTCAGCTGAACGAACCACCCTTTTTAGGGCCATGAAGTCCTGCTTGGTGCAGTTTCCCATCCAGGTGGTGATGCTCCCACGCATGATGCTCTCGATGGTGCAGGTGTAAAAGTTCCTGAGCACCTTGAGTCTGGCCTTCTTCACAGTGATGTTTATGTGATGAGTCCAGGACAGGTCGTGTGAGATGGTCACTCCCAGGTATTTGAAGGTGTCCACTCTTTCCACCTCAGCACCACTGATGACAAGTGGATGGTAGTCCCTCTGCTGCTTCCTGCTGAAGTCCACGATCAGTTCCTTTGTTTTGCTGACGTTGAGCAGGAGGTGGTTCTCCTGGCACCAGTTCTCCAGGCGGGAGACCTCTCTCCTGTAGGCTGTCTCCTCATTGTGAGAGATTAGTCCCACAACAGCAGTGTCGTCAGCAAACTTGATGATGACGTTGGACTCTGACGTGGCCTCGCAGTCATGGGTGTACAGTGAGTACAGCAGAGGGCTGAGCACACAGCCTTGGGGGGATCCAGTGTTGAGGGTGAGGGAGGATGAGGTGAGGTGACCCACTCGTACCACCTGTGGTCTGCTGGTCAGGAAGCTGTGAACCCACCTGCACAGGGATGGGCCCAGGCCCAGGTCCAGCAGCTTAGAGACCAGCCTGGAGGGAACTATGGTGTTGAATGCTGAGCTGTAATCTACAAACAGCACTCTCACATAGTTCGCCTTACCAGTGTCTATGTGTGAAAGGGTCTTGTGGAGGAGGAAGGATATGGCGTCATCTGTGGATCTGTCTGGCCGGTATGCAAACTGTAGTGGGTCGAGGGTGGTGGGCAGTGAGGAGGTGATGAATGTCTTGATGAGTCTCTCAAAACACTTCATCACCACAGAGGTGAGTGCTATTGGCCTAAACTCATTTGGGCTGCTGGGGTGTGGTTTCTTTGGGACAGGGACTATGATGGACTTTTTAAAGCAGGTGGGAATCACACACAGTTTCAGTGAGAGGTTGAATATCAGTGTAAACACAGGTGCCAGCTGGTCAGCGCAGGTCTTAAGGACACGTCCACTAATATCGTCTGGTCCAGCCGCTTTCCTGGTGTTTACACGTCTAAACGCCCTCCTCACGTCGCGCTCCGTCACAGTGAGTGTCTCCGCCCCTCCGGCCGGGAGCGCCGCGGGCTGTCGGCTTCCCGACTCAAAGCGCGCAAAGAAGATGTTGAGTTCATCAGCCAGAGAAGCGTCGGCACTCACCGGGTGTGTGTGTGGTGCTTTGTAGTCCGTGATGGTGCGTAGTCCCTGCCACAGTCCCCTGGGGTCTGACTGTTGTAGTTGCTGTTCCAGTCTGCGGCCGTAGCGATGTTTAGCCTCTTTCACCGCTCTGCGGACGTTGTATGATGCAACCTTGTAGTCCTCCATGTTCCCAGAGGCGAGGCCGGAGTTGTAGGCAACGGTGCGGGACCTCAGGGCGTCGCGGACAGATTTATCCACCCACGGCTTCTGGTTGGGAAAAGTCCTGATGGTCCTCCTAAGTGAAGTGTCTTCAACAACTTTCCCAATAAATCCCACAACAGTTTCCGTAAACTCCTCGATGTCTCCGCCCGCGCTGCTGCGAAACATGTCCCAGTCGGTTGAATCCAACGCACCCTGCAGAGCGGCCTCTGTTTGATCAGACCACCGTGTCACTTCTCTCACAGCAGGGGGTTCCTGCCTGAGCCGTTGTTTGTATTTCGGCATGAGAAGCACAGAGGTGTGGTCAGACTTCCCAAAAGGCGGAAGAGGCTTTGCTTTGTAGCCATCTTTGAATGGAGAATAGCAGTGGTCTAGGGTCCTCTCTCCTCTGGTGGGGCAGTCGATGTGTTGAATCAATTCCGGTATCACCTTTTTCAAGTTTGCACTGTTAAAGTCCCCGGCTACGATGAGAGCCGCATCACGCTGGTTAGCCTGATAGGTGGAAATCGCCTCATGTAGCTCGGATAGTGCAGTGTCGGTGTCCGCCTGAGGTGGAATATAGACGGCGCTGAAGATGACCGAAGTAAACTCGCGGGGCAGGTAGTGGGGACGGCATTTCAGGGTTAGGAGCTCCAGGTTAGGTGAACATGATTGTTTCAGAAGGACAACATTCCTACTGTCACACCAGTTGTTATTAATCATTAGGCACACACCTCCTCCTCTTGATTTTCCAGACTCACTCGTTCTGTCCGTGCGATGAACACTGAAGAACTCCGACGGCTGTACGGCGTGGTCCGGTATGAGGGGAGTCAGCCATGTCTCCGTGAGACAGATGATGTTGCAGTCCCTTATGTCCCTCTGAAACTGTATCCTGGCCCTGAGTTCGTCCAGCTTGTTATCCAGTGACTGGACATTAGCCAACAGGATGCTCGGCAGTGGCGTTTGGTGCGCTCTGCGCCTCAGCCTCTCTCTTACGCCGGCTCTTTTCCCTCGGGGCCTTGTCCGTGACCTGGGTGCTCCGCGTCCTTTGTTTGAGCTGGCCCACTGGAAACGCTGGATCTCCCGAGGCCAAGTCGGGTCGGGAGAAAAAGGTGTCAGAATACAGCCAGAGTGCTGTATTCTGATATTAAAAAGAGTCTGTCTGTCATACGTGATATGACACAGAGCAGGCGGAGTTATAAAGTCCAGAATTAGAGCTAAACCTAATATATACAAACAAAGCGTAGGAGCAGGTACGACGGCTGCTGACCTCACCGGCGCCATCTTATACAAATGGCAAATAAATAAATAAGCTGATGGACAAACATAAAGTAAACGGTGCAGGACTATTTGGTACACAATATGCAGAGGAAAATTAAACTGTTAATAACTCATGTAAAAATCACTGTGATGCACAGGAATATAAAGTGATTTGTCCAAAATGTCAGAAAATAATTTCCCTGATGCAAAATGTAGAAGGTGTCTGAACCTGTGTGAACTGTGTACCAACCCTACATGTAAACAAAGATCACATCAAACTCTTGGTTGACTTTGTCGTCCTGTCTGACAAATGCATCAGTCAGAGGCCTGTCCTCCAATATTCAGTTATTCAGCAGTCTATCAATTTGGTGTTGCTCTCAAGGTTTGACCTTTAGTTGTCTTTAAGGCCTCATATAAAAACCTGTTTTTTGGAATGATCCCACAGGCTGCTTTGTTTTTGACATTTCTCCCAGTCTTCTTAAAATAATTCCAAGTTCAGCCAAACTGGATAGCACGTATTGTTGCACATCCATTTTCAAGTTTCTCCCAAGAAAGTCTCACACTGGTTCAGCTCTGAACTCCGGCTGGGCCGTTCCAGAACTTCCACAGAAATGTCGCTGGTCTGGAAAAGAGTGGATTGTTACTATAGCCTGGAGAACACATGACTCCAGCAGTTTCAGAATCCTATTTTATGTCTTTTTGTGTCATCTTCTTCATCGGTTATTAAACATTACCGTTGCCTTTTCTTATACAAATTAATGATTTAGCAGACTCTAAGTATTTTCCCCTAAAAAAATAAACAAACAAACAAAAAAAAAACTAACATTTTTATGGATTTTACAATCTCAAGGTCAAGGTGGTTGTGTTTTTTTCTCTCTTTCTCTCCATTCTAAGTGGCATTAATTTGTTCACTATTCTGTACAGGTCTTTTTTAAGTCTTCATAAAACTTAAAATTAGGGTCTTCTTAAAGGATGTTTTGATGAAAAATTATTTACGTTTTGCATTTTTTTTTAATTCTGGGAAGTGAAAATCCTCGTTTCTGTTTTTCGTGATTACGCTGACGCATACATCTTTATACAAATACGTGTTCAAACAAAGGGTAGACATTGTTCTTCAGACAAGTTTCAACATGTCTGAGCAGCCAGTGTGCTTTTCTGCTTTTAACGTGAAATGAAACTTAGGAAAAGCACTTGGAGAAGAGGAGTCTGCTTCAATGTGAAATGAAACTCCCAGAAACTGGAGTAGACGAGCATAGCTGTACATTTAGCCCCATCCACCCCTCTTCCCTTTTTGATAGTCCTTTAAAGGGAGTGAGTTGTGCAGGACACAATCAGGAACACATCTGGGGACAACACAGCTTCATAACAAGAAAGAAGGTAATCTGGATTTATTGTGTGCAAGGAGTTTAGATTTAAGTTTCAATTTACAGCATTAATTTGTTTTGCATGCACAAATTTAGGTTAGAAATTTGTAATTTGAGCAGATTTTGCAACGTGCCATAATGGAAACAACGGCAGCTAACAGCAGACTTCTCATGTTGTTTCTTTTTTATAACTGTCTGTTAAGTCCTACACCAAAAGCTAAAAATGCTCACACATCAGAATCTACGGGCTCTTTGGCTTCTTCTGCTTCTGCATGCTTCTGGAAGGGCCTTCAAATTTGGCGTGTTGAGTGAGTAATCCGAAGCACTTCTCATTCTTGTGAAAACCTAAAAATGTTCGCCATTTTTGGAGAGAAAGCATTTCACAAAATGTTGTTGCTGTCATGTATGCTATGACTATGTTAGAGGCTTTTAAATATTAGATTTTGACAATGACCAATTAGCCTGGAATGAAGAGCAGAATATGTGGTTTCTGTCACCATGGCCGTCGTCCACATCACCTGTTTTTGTATATTTCATACAGAAACACACCATGAACCAAGGGAAGGTGATGTGAGGCTATTTGGCTCCAAGAACATTTCAGAGGGCCGTGTGGAAATCTACCATGATGGGAAATGGGGAACAGTGTGTGACGACAACTGGGGCATGGCTGACGCCCAGGTGTTGTGTCGTCAACTCAATTTCCCTGGAGCCAAATCTATTGTCACTGGGAAGGACTACGGACAAGGTGCCTTAAATTCAATTATTCCTCCAGCAGAGGGCAGTGAAATGATTGTACTAAAATGTTTGAGATTAAGTTTAACATACATAAAAATGTATAAATCACAACTCTGTAAGATCAATTTTTAAGTGTCATAGCTAGAAATTTAAACAAATATCTTCCCTTAAAAATTTCCATCATAGCGCCGGGGCCTATTTGGCTGGATGACATCAATTGTAACGGCACAGAAACCCATCTTGTCACTTGTGAATTCAAAGGCTGGGGAGAAACTGACTGCACCCATAAAGAGGATGTTGGAGTTGTTTGTGAAACAGGAAGTAAGTTTCAAAACTCCTACAAGACAAATTTTGTGCAGATAACAGCATTAAATCATTATGTGCTGTGATCATTATTCTATTATTCTTCCTTTGTTCATTCCATTAATGATGTTATTCCAGGCACTAATGTGGACATCAGTGATTCTACACACTCACTGGACCACAGCATCGGTCTGTCTGACTTTCTTGGCCAAATCTTTGACGGTGGAGATGGCTGTGACTTCCTGATCTTAGTGCAGAGTCCTACTGGAGACAAACAGGAGGATGGGAGCCCAGAGATGGTTAAGAAAACAATCTGTGCACACAAAATGATCCTGTCACAAATCCCATTCTTTAATGCTTCAGTGGGGGATGCTACCATCACAGTCAACCTCAGCCTGTCCTGCCAGCCACATTTCACCTCATTCATTAGGTATAACGAAACTAATATTTTGCTATATTTGCAATACATGATTTGCGCTTTGCTGTTGGTATTTTGATATATATTATGATATAAAAATGTATAAATTAAAACATGAAACATTCTAATCTTCAACACTCTGATTCTCATTAGGTACATTTACACCCGTAAGATCGATGTGACCCTCTCCTCAGCGCTGTGCCTCCACCAAATGGCTTCTAATTTTGGGTTAAAGCAGCTAATGGAAGACATTGGCCGGCTATTTACTAAAATCCTCCCAGAAGACTCCTCCTTTCACAACCAGGTGTCCCTTTACAAATACGCAGCGGAGACCAAGGACTTAATCCTTCAGGAAAACTGTGTTCAGTACATGGCCTGGAACTACCAAAACCTGACCGGGTCTCCAGCTTGGTCCAGTCTCTCAGTGGGGCTTCTTAGGGCTCTTCTTACTCGCTCAGATTTGGTGGTGCCAGATGAGTATTTTGTGCTGGAGTCTGCAGAGAGATGGATCACTGAGAAGGGTGACTCCATCAGTTTGGAAACCCAGTCTGACCTGCTGAGACACATTCGTTTCCCTATGATCCCTGCTGAGAAACTCTATGGGATTGAGTCCAGCTCCTCTCTCTACACTGCTCACAAAAACATGTATCTTGATAAAATGTTGAAAGCATTTCAGTTTAATGTGCTCCTGTTCAGTAATCTGACAAACCCAAAGTTCAACAAAGAAAATGATGATTACCAGCCCAGAATTTACACTGCTGAACCCTGGAGCATCACTTTTGGGCCTTCAAGCAGAAAATCATCTTCACCGGTTCAAACCCAGGTCAGACCTTACAACAACAGGCAGGCCTATAATTATCGCTACTCAGGCTATGGTGGCAGCTATGGCTATATGGTTCCCACTCCTTCTCCATACCAAACCAGAACCAAGTCATTTAGCACACCTATCCACAACAGCCTGATCTTTAAGGACACCACAATCAGGTGGCAAGCAAATATCTTCAGGAACAAGCATGAATGTTCAAACAGTGGTCTGAGTTGTGAGTCTTTTCCTGTGGCAAAGCTGGCTCCCCAAAGCTACATCACCCAAAGGAACATCCTCTTTCATAACCGGGTTGTGCTGATCTGCCAAGGCAAGTATGTCTGTCAGGTCCAAGACTTCAAAGACAACATGGCTTCCATCTCTACAAATGATACTCAGGTCCTTCCTTATCCCTGTCCTGATGACCAGTTCACCTCCCAGTTTGTAGTGAGACCAGCATATGTCTGATATAGCAGCAGGTCAAGGATCAATAATTTCTACATCATTTTAATTCCTTAATCATTCCTGCATCATTTTAATTCTTAATAATTCACCAAATCATATTCTTTCCTCATTAGTTAGTGGATTGCAATCAATTTCTTTTATTATTATCCATGTGAATTATCTTCTTTTTTTTTTTATTACTGACAAATGTCTGCCAAATATATGGAATGTGTCATTTGCCATATATCCTTTCTAGCATATTTTACTGATGAATAAACAGTGACTTCTAGATAATTTTTTTGTGTATTGATCTTCTTTTGAAAAATCTGTTCCTGAAAAGAGTATATAAATCTTAATATAAACTGTAATATGCGGTTTAGCCTGATATGAAACATAAAACAAACATTAATGTAGCCAAGTAAGATTAATAGCGAAATTGATTTATAGGTTCCCTCCATGAGAGATAAAACATGCTGATTTATTAATGCTATAAAAATACATAAATTGCTTTTTCCACAGGTTTTAGCCAGGTTCTAACAAATATATTACTAACACGGACATGAACCCTGCTTAAAATATGTCTGCTGTCATGACCTCAGCCATTTTATTACTGTCCAGAAGGAGAAAGAAGTATGACTCTTTTATGAGTAGTGAAATGAAGGTCTATCTAGAAGATACTGCATGCAGTTGCACTGGTATTTATCTTGCTATCTTGACAGAAACAACCTTGTTCTTACTAAAAGTTATACTCCAACCAGCAACTTTGTAACATTGGTCTCACTGACGCCTCTCCTCCCCACAGGCTGGTTGTAAAAAAAAAGTAAATCCTTTCAGAAAAAAGCATCAAAGTGTTAGAATATGTTATACACAGTAATATAGGACAGTTTTCCATACAGACGTGTTGCTGAATTCAGTCTATCCTACACAGTAATCCTTTTGTCTCATTCCAATGAGGCTTTTAATTCCATTATCAACAAATCATTCCTTCCACAACATAATTAGCTTGTGCTGAATAGTCGACAAAGTCTGTTACAATTACTCATTGTGCCATTAACACAGTCCACTGCAGTGGTGTAAATAAGAAACTAAATCAAACTTTCAAAGGACATGTCAAGAAGTCAGCACCAGTGATGGATACTGGGAGCCTCAGAGATATCCAGAATACTAACAAGCTGCCATGAAAAAGCTCAGAAAAGCGTTACTCTCTATCGTGTGTTTACCAAATCCTCTGACATATCATGAGTCTTTCACTTCTGTTTTTTTTTTTTTTCTTGACAGTGCTGCATTTGCACTTTTACTTAAGTAAGACCTGGAAACTTCTGGAAAGCTTAGCTAATGGGCTATTTAAGTAGTTATTTTATCCGAGAGGCTAAGGTTGCAGTTATATGAACTTAAAAATGACTCTTCTCATTAACTTTTCCATTTTTCAGAAGACACACGTGTTCATTTCACACATTTCTACAGTGTCCCTGGCGGGACAAATGCACTACAGCTTAGGAAAACACCAGCAAACAGAAAAAAGATTGTAAAAGCACACAAAACACAATTTAAGTTGAATAAAACACAATGGAAATAGGAAAAAACACAACAGAAGTTGAATAAAATACAATAGAAGTCGAAACAAACTAAATCTCACAAAAACCAACACAAGTGTTTTTAGGGAGACAAAAGTGACAAGCTAACAGTAAACGGCTATTAGCATACATGTATCTACAGTATCACAGGAATCATGTGATTAAAACACACATTACCTACTATCTTACCATCTTTTTCTCCCTCACAACAACGATGAATCCTCCGCTTCTTCTACGTGCGTTTCTGTGTGATTGTTTGCAGGTTTTGGCTTCTGGCACTTTTGCAGCTGTTGCTTCTCGTTATTGTCTCCCCCAAATACACTTCTGTTGTCTTTTGTGTGCTTTTGCAGCATTTTTCCATTTTTCTTAAATTGCTTTGCCTTTGACTTCTCCAGCCACCATACATTTATCATAAACTGACAATATTTTGAATTGACGTTTAGCTACAACAGGTGGTGCCCTTGAACCAATACACCTACAGGGATAATGACAATAATGGCAAGTGGAATCGTACAAACACCTTTACCTTCCATGTGAAAAGGTCAAAGGACGCACATAAAAGTCTTAGAAGTTAAAAGGAATGAAAACAACAACTATCAATCACATCAACATCACCAGGTGTCGAATACAAAACCGTTTGAAGGGTTTTGATCAAAGATTGTGGCCGTCTCCTCATCATGAATCATGTAATCTTCCCAAGTTTTTACCAGAAGCCAGACTGTCTTCAAGTCTTCCCACATTTTGTCTTCACGCAACTGAGAGTCACACATGACAAAGTATTCCTGCATGTCTGGGCAGGTGGGTTAAACCACAACAACAGCTTTATTGGACCATCAGATTATGTGATCGGTGTGTACTGTAGAGTTTAAAAAGACCTAATACTAATTCTTTAGACTAGCAAAGAGATGAGTTCACAAGCAATCTCATCCCAAGATGTTTATTTAATGTACAATAATGCATCCACCAGAGGGAAAGGTTTGGATATTTCATCATAAGGGCAGACTTATTTTGTGAGTAATATCTGGCAGTATTTTCATTCTTGTGTCACTTGACCCACGAAATAATCAACCCCACATGTTGTGACATATTCTGTTTGCTTGGTTAGCCCCTGAATTTTGAAATTCCACTGCATGGTTTTTATGAACAATGGTCTCCTTACTATGTAATCTTCATTGTTTGAACATCCTCCAGAATTTCCCAATTTCCCCTGATGACAGATGCAACTAAGTGTGTTGTTATAGTAAAAGTGCACAACAACATAACAATCTATGTTGCAAGTATGACAAGAATGAAATAAATTTATATTGATGGATTATATTTTATGTTACATTTTATGTTACATGTTATGTTACATACAAATAACACAGAAGGTATAATCTATTTGTCTGACATTTAAGTTTTCAGACAGGCATTTTTTATGATTTTTCAATCGTAGCTTCAACATGATACGTTTGAAAAATTATGGTATAAAGTTGCACTGATGTCTTTATATTGATATTGTCATACCAACAATCTAATGACTAAAGTGGAATATAAAACAAATGTCACAGTGATGAAAAATATAACTTCAATCTGCATTTCCCTTAAAATCCCTTAAAAAAAATTGTGGTGCAATTTTATTCAACTATCCTTTACAACATTGGTTCGGTTCATTGAAGTTTGTGGACATTTGTTTATGTACTGAAGTCCCACCACAGCATTTCAATCTGGTTGAAGTGTGAACTTTGACTGGGCCATTAAAGCACTTTGATTCTTTTCTTTTTTTCAGCCATTCTATGGTAGATTTGCTTGTGCCCTTGGGGTCACTTTCCTGTCTAAAGGTCACTGTTCCAGAAACTTTGTGGTTTGTTCAGATGCAACTTTGCAAACTCAAGCTGTGTGAGAAAAGAGGCTTCCCCCTGGCAACCCTTCCAAACAAACTTTTCCACTCTTACTCTAATTGTGCTCTCGTGAACTTTAACATGCCGTTGCCATAGGGTCTTAGATGTAATACTTGGGGTTTTTTTGCAATTCATCTGAGCATTGCACAGTCTGACCTTGGGGTGACTTTCCTGGAAGATTGTGACATTGTGTTAGCACAACCCTGAATGTTTAGATCTTCTGCTTTTATAGAGGTGGTCACACTAGCTGATGATCAGTTAATCAAATGCATTGGATTAGCAGCACCTGGCGGCTACGTACTAACAGTTTTTCTCGATCTCTCTGGTGATTTCACCACCATTTTAAGACCTAGACATCAAATTGTTTTTTACTTTTATTAAAACCTGACTGACTTTGGAAAAAGTGCAGCAAAAATGCGGGCCTAATGCAGAGTATAAAGTGTTTTGACACAAAAATGGAATGTGAAGGATTTACTTGAAATTCAGCAAGATGATACTTGTGAAACTGTATGCATCAGAAAACAGGCAAAGCAAATATATAGAATCTGAGAACACCAACTACAGTATAGTCCAGTAAAGGCATGTTACATACATTCAGCAGCCACTTTATTAGGAATACCTGTTAAGCTGCTCATTAATGTAAATATCTAATCTAATCTAAGTCGATTACGAGTGAGCAGTTCAAAGCAGTTGGGCATGTAGACATGGTCAAGACAGTCTGCTGAAGTTCAAACTGCTGATGTTCAAACTTTCTCTCACCTTTCAGGAAGAAAGGTGAGTGAAAGTGGCATGGTTGTTGGTCGAGAAACTGCTGACCTATTGAGATTTTCCCACACACCTGTCGTTAGAGTGACAGCGTTGAACATCTTGGCATTTTCTCAGTCAGCTTTATGAGTTAGTCACCTGGAATGGCTCTCAATTAACAGCTGTGCCTGTCAAGAGTTAATTTCTTGAATTTCTTGGCTTCTTTATGTGTTTGAGACCATCAGTTGTGTTGTGAAGAGGCAGAGTTGGTATACAGTGAATAGCCATATCTGAGTAATGTTCTAATCCATATTATGACAAGAACTACTCAAATAAGTAAAGAAAAACAACAGTCCATCATTACTTTAAGAAATGAAGGTCAGTCAATCCAAAAAATTTCAAGAACTTTGAAAGTATTTGAAAGTGCAGTCACAAAGACCATCAGATGTTATGATGAAACTGGCTCTCATCAGGACCGCCACAGGAAAGGAGGACCAAGAGTTTCCTCTGTTGCACAGGATAAGTTTATCAGAGTTACCAGCCTCAGAAACCGCAAGTTAACAGCACCCCAGATAAGAGCCCACCTAAATGCTTCATAGAGTTCAAGCAGCTCACACATCTCAACATCAACTGTTCAGAGAAGACTGTGTGAATCTGGACTTTATGGTCGAATTGCTGCAAAGAAGCCACTTCTAAGGAACAACAACAAGAGGAAGAGAATGGCTTCGGCCAAGGAACACAAGGAATGGACATTAGACCAGTGTAAATCTGTCCTTTGGTCTGATTAGTCTAAATTTGAGATTTATGGCTCCAAATGCCATGTCTTTGTAAGTCTTTGTCTTTGTACTTTCCACTGAGAAGTATGGAGGAGGAAGTGTGATGGTGTGGGGTTGCTTTGCTGGTCACACTGTTGGCAAATTATTCAAAATCGAACCACACTAAACCAGCAAGGCTACCACAGCATTCTGCAGCAACATACCATCCCATCTGGTTTGTGCTTAGTGGAACCATCATTTGTTTTTCAACAGGACAATGACCCCAAACACACCTCCAGGCTATGTAAGGGATATTTAAGAAAGAGGATGATGGAGTGTTGCATCAGATGACCTGGCCTCCACAATCACCTGATCTAAACCCAGTTGAGATGGTTTGGTATGAGTTGGGCTGCAGAGTGACTTTTAGAGTTTTTCTAAAAGGACTACAGTATATTAACCAGTAGCTGGAATGCTGGAAATACATCAAACAGATTGCTGATTTACTCCACATCTGTTGGATGTGTAAAAAGGCAATAGTTTGCTACCACATTTGCATTTCTCTGGGGATGAACAGGTTAAAAAAATCGCACAACACCTAATTCCTTCTTTAAATTGCTCATTGTTTTAAGTGCTTCCCACAGTATCAAAGTCATGGACTGGTTGTCTGTAGAGGAAATGACTGTACATTTACTCCCAAACAGTTTCTCAAGTATGTGCCAGTTAAATAAAAGTGAAAGTTCCTGTAAACACATGCCTTACTTTCTCAGAGAGGCACCAGTTATTAAAGCTTTCTGACGAAAATAAGGGAGCTTTCTGGGCATTATCAGCAGACTCATGGTGACTAGCATTTCGGCACCACCCTGTGGACAGTTGAGACCATTTGACCTCAGAGTGCGTGGTACTTCAAACAGATGTTTTCTTCCATATTGCTGTTCCTGAAACAATTTGCTAATGCTGATTCACAGTCTTCCATTGTCACAAATGAAATGTGAATAGCTGCAATGATGAATGGAAAGTTATTGGAAATACCCCGTGGGTTGTGGCTGGGGTACAACAGAGGATGGACAGTTAGAAATCTGCATGGTGGTCAGGTCATGTGCAGTGTGTGCAGATAACAGGGCAGGGGGGTGTTTGGGACTGAGAGGATGTGGGTCACTGCCACAGCACCCACCAGTACCCACAATGAGAACCTCTTTTTATGCCTTACTGGGCACTTCCTTTTGAGAGTATTCCTGGCCTTGCAAGTCTGTAATTTAGGGAATGGAGGTTCAGGCCATTTTTAAGCCCCTTCTGGCATTTGTAGCTGGTAATGTACACAGAAGGGGCTGCTTACATTGCACTTCTTTAACAAATCCACCCTCTTTCAACAAATTAAAACCAAATGTTGATACAATCATCCAGATCTCGACTGGTGAGTAAAAAATCTGTTCAAAAGAGAGAGTCACAGTGTGGGAAATCGCTCACACGCTCACATATTACCTCAGAGAATGGTCATGCTCTGAGGTAATATGAAATATGCCCAGTAGCCGAGGCTGCGATCTGAGCAGAGCCCACCACATCAGTCACCATCTCAGTGTAAAGGAAGCAGACTGTTTGGACAGGGGGCGGCAGGCTTTGCCCTTGAGAAGGCATCTGCTGTTCCCCCCCAACGCCTCTGGTAAACTGTTAAGTTAAATGGAAGCATATTTCCGGCAATTTCATCTTGGACGTGTCACTTCCTTTTTATATTTGTCTTTGTTTTTCTCACACCCATCCTCTGTGGTATTGTTCCTCTGAAGTCTTTTGTTTCTGGTAAATTGCACTCCGCTTGCGAGTCATTCTGACTTACCAGATTTCTAACAATTTGGGAATTTTCCCTATCTAACTGGTGGTAATCTTACAGCGAAGCTACACGTGAAGGTGAAGGTAAACAAATGTCCAAATTTAGCCATCGGCAAAGAAAATGCATCACAGAGATGCCACTGAATTGGTTGTACCATTTTGCTTTGTTCCTTTATGGCCTGTTTTTATACAGACATCAGGCAAAAGACCTGTGGAAAAGAAACCAGGCAAAAATGCTCAGCCATGGAAAACAGTGGAAATATTTGCCGGAGTGGCCAGAGGACTCACAGTCAGTGGCCAAATATGATGTCAGGGTGCAAGGCAGCCACAGCAGATACAGTCCTCTCTCTATCTCTCTACATCTCCCCCTCTCTCTTGCTCATTCTCTTCATTCATCATTAGGGCTAATCGCTGAATACTGTACATCATGCCCTCACTGTGATCTCTCCCTTCTATGCCAGAATCAACACGAGAGGCCGCAAACCTAAAACTCTTAAGATCCTCAGTTTCCCGAGGCAGCAGTGAATTTTCCATCTATTTCTGTACATAAATATGGGATGAGAAACAACTCAAGAATTTGACTATAGCATAATGTTTCTTTCACAGACGCCTGGGGCTGGGGGTGTGGGCTTATGCTGAATTGCTGCCAGATTGAGTTCATTAACTTTAGGGGCATGATGTCACTTCTCTGCACTGTGCCACACCTCCTCCTTTACAGACAGGGTTTCAGGAGTTCCTGAAAGTGGCTATAGATGCATAAACACTCTCACTAAATTCCAGCCACAGATAACTACACAGCGTGGGCTACGCATTACTCACCTTGACCCACGTCAGAATTGACTCATATGTGAATTGTCATTTGTGCAAATGTTTAAAGCAGATAGAATCAATATTTTTGTGACAGTGAATCAAATGATGGCGTGACAAGAACTGGCAACATGAAAGGAGTTGAGTGATGAACCTGCAGAGATTTGTGGCCTGAATTTCCTGCAGCTTGAGTGAGATTTATAACAAATTTTAGTAAACTGTTTATCGGCCCAGGCTGCAGCTTTGCCGCATGGTTTCCCTACAGTTTCCTTACAGTCTCATTGATTTTTATAGCATAATTGCTCAGCACAATAGAAACCTGACTGATGAAAAGACAGAAATTTCACTGCAGAGTTTGTCGACACCAAAAAACAGATACTAGATGATGATTTCTCTCAGTATGTGGAACTTAAACCACTTCATTTGATAAGACACACAAGTTAAAGAAGTTTTATAACTTCCACAGTATCCCTTCAGTTTGTCCCGCTGTTACTGCAGAAATGCTTCAGATGGTCACGAGCTGATCCTATTCTGCTGAGCCATTCCCTAATGAGAAATGGTGTCCAGCAAAGGCAAAAATCATAAATATCATATGTAAATAATATTACATTACTATTAAAACAAACAAAGCTACTGTCCTTATCTAGTACTTTAAGTGAGGGACACACAAAAAAAGCAAACAAAAAAAAATGTCCAGAAAGGTTTTTTTGGTCCAAAGTTGTATTTTAAGTTTGTAGCATAGCTGTAAATGTCAGTAAGATTTAGACTGATGTCTTCTTACCTCTGGAGCAGAATCCAGATGTTCAGATTTCACTTCAGGTCTCTGTGAGCTAAGCTTTTTGATGACTTTGGTGAGTATTTTAATATAATCCTTTGAGAAATTGCTTATTATGATTAGAGAAGCACATGTTATATGGCAGGAGCAACATACCAGCATAGATAGATAGATAGATAGATAGATAGATAGATAGATAGATAGATAGATAGATAGATAGATAGATAGATAGATAGATAGATAGATAGATAGATAGATAGATAGATGTTAATGTCACATTCAAAATGCAGTAGTGTAATGCAGCTAAATACATTAGCTCAAATATGTGCTTGAGTACACAACTGAGGTATTTGCTGCTTTACTTGACTATTTTTATTCCACATTTTACTTCTCTACCATATCTCAAAGGGAAATAGTCTACTTTCTACTATTGTTGCCTAAAATCATATGAAGAAATAATAAAATATGGGGGAAAAAACAAAACAAAATAAGAGTTTATACAGGTGAAACAAAACAAGAAATTAGTCTTGTTTAATTAGTAGTAAAATGGAGCGTTATTCTGGATGGAGTAAACCACTTTAATACTTTTATTTGCCTATTTTCTATGATAATACCTAAATGCGTAACACTTTCACTGCGAGGCTTTTACTTTACATTTGAATCATGGCGTGCTCACAAACGTGGTTATTAGGTAAGACTTCATATTTTTAAAAAGCGTAAGCCCCGGGGATCGTGTGTCAGAGGGTGATGCTGTTGTTTATCTCCGTGATTTCCTAAAAACAATTATCCGCCTCCTCGTGCAGTAAAATTATGACAGACGGAGCGTTGCGTAGTTTACGAGGTGCGTGTGTAAAGTCGGGAGCTCCTGACCTTTGCTGCGCTCCTGTCCACGGGAGGGTGTGGGGAGGAGGAGGAGTTTGCTGGCATAATAAAACGCGGCAGCTGCTGAGGGTAGTGAAAAACAGATTTGGAGGAGGTGTCAGAGTGCAGTCTTCAGAAGGAATCAATGCTCTCTCATCCCTTGTGCATCTTATAGTTTGACGAGAGGACCGTTGTGTGTTGATTTGAAGCTGAGGATTGCGGCTCTTTTCCTTTACGCCTGCCAGACAGACTGCTCAACGCATAAGTTCATTCATCTGTAGTTTCCTCCTCCCGTTTTAGTTAGAAAGCGTAGTTTTCGAAGATGACCTGGACGATGAACAGATGTTTTGTCACTTTGGCCATCCTGTTTCTTTGGCGAGTGGAAGAAATGGCAGAAGCCTGCAGCTGCTCCCCGGCGCATCCTCAGCAGGCGTTTTGCAACTCAGACGTCGGTAAGTTGGATTGTAGACTAACAATCAATGTATAAAGTTGTGTTTTGTCATTAATGCATTAGTCAGTAATATCTAGGATGAATTGGTTTATTTTTTTCCGCAAGGAAACAAACTATTCTGAGAGGAAAACTGCCCCGCTCCCGTGTTTACAGTTACAGTGGGAGGAGGATTGATTTTTCCGTCCCCCAGTCTTTCTTTCCACCGCCCTCCTCCTTTTTCTCTCTAATCATCTGTTGATAGTCTCAAGGCTCCACAGACGCATCAATGTACTGCTTGGAAATTTAGCCCTTTCTGTATCATTTTAGGCCTTTTCATCTGCAGTAAAGGCACCAAACGTAAAACAGTTTCCCCATTTTTTTTTTTTTTTTGCCCCATCATTCCTTGTTGTTGAGAAATGTTTTTTTTTAAAAAATCATTTGTGGAGTTTGACAAAGAAGAAACATAACTGGAGTCTTCCTCACCACCTCAGTTATCATCCAGTTTAGGAACACTTAGATTACAGTGGCAATTTACTTTAATCCCACTCAAAGGCTGCAGAGGATAATTCCCCTTTAATTTTGGCTATTACAAAACACTGCTTGTTGCTGCCTTCAACACAGGCCGTGAGTTAACAGGAATCTTAACAGTGACCAGCCTGTTTAGCTCAGGGCCTTTTTTCTTGCTTGTGAGATGGCTGAGTGTGTGGCATGTATACAGAAGGCGACTTATTCAAAGATTTCTACTCATTGGATTCCATTGGTCAAGAGGATGAATAAACTTTATTATGCTACCTGAGAATTTACAGCACTGGAAAGTCGGATACTGGGCACTAAAAGTTATCTTTCTTCTTCTATTTTTGCACTTTAGGCATTACAAAGAGAACATTTTAAAATTAATTCAGCTTTTTAATGAGGTAGATTATGCAGGACCATAGGTAAACTAAGGTAGGTGCATGACCTTGACCCTTCACTCCTGCTTCAGCACCATGGATAGACCCTCATACAAACATAAACCACTACAGCAGGGCTCCTCAACTCCAGGCCTTGAGAGCCCCTGTCCTGCAGGTTTTAGATGTGTCCCTGATCCAACATACCTGAATCAAATAGCTGAATTACCTCCTCAGTATGCAGTCAAGTTCTCCAGAGTCCTGCTAATGACTTCTATATTTGACTCAGGTGTGTTGAAGGAGAAACACATCTAGAACCTGCAGGACAGGGGCTCTCGAGGCCTGGAGTTGAAGAGCCCTGCACTACAGAGTCAAAAGATCGGTCTTTCTTTGCCAAAGGTTCTTGAGTTTGTTTCTTAAGGGCTGCAGCCGTGTGCTCAAGTTAATTAGAGAAGAATTCCACCCTTGACAATAGTTCACCAAAGTTGCTCGGTCACAGAGAGGACAGTCAACGGTTGCATAGTTGCACAACTTATTCATGCGTCAGAGAGACAGTTTGTTAAGTTTGCATTTCAAATCACTGTCTGCCACACAGAAAATGGATATACTGCTACCTCTGTGGTGTGATGAAATGCTACATTAAGTAAGCGTATTCAAAATAAAGGTCATGACCCACCTTGGGTGGTTTTCTTCTTCAGCTTTTTAAAAATTGAGGTGAATCATGTTTTTCCTTGAGCCGTGACACAATTGTCATTCATGTTACAATAATTTATGCATTTGTATCAAATGTAGGATTCATATGTAGAATAAAATGAGTCAAAATATAACAACATTGAAGTATTGCTAAAGTTGCACATATGTAGTGCTGGTTAGGATGTCTGGAGTATACAGAAAATTACTAAAGTGTAAGAAGGTCACTGCAGAATACTAAGATTAATGGGTGAGTGAGGTCTGTTGAGCCTTAAGTCAGAGTTTTTAATGTCATGATGGTGATTCTCTTTTAATCTGGGTTTGTCACCATGGCAACTTATGCTGCGGCTATAACCAGCTTATTTTGCAGAGATCTGGATAGACTTGAAGATGGGTTGGTTTGAGAATAAGAGCTAAGAATAAGTAGCACCTTTTAGTATCCTAAGCAACTCTTGGGTGCTATAGGAAAGAAACAAAAAACAGTGACTCCTTTTTAAAGTATGAAATTCTACAAATTGTACTTTTAAATGCCCCAGGAATTTAAAATCTACGGTGTCTTTATATGACAGGGCTTGTACTACACTTTGCAGTTATATATATCTGGAACAACAGCGATTTGAAGTTTCAGTTCTTCCACTCATGGCTAAATCACAAACTTGTGAAGATGATTGGTTAAATCAGACATGGCCATTTCAGGAGGGGACGACCTCTGTTTAGCGCTCTACTGTTTCTTGGGAACTTTAACATTTTTTCAAACTCTCCACGACATGATCCTATTTACTGAAGTATGTTATTGGTCTGTTTTGTGAAGAAGAAGAGTTAAATGAACAGAAAGTTAACTTTAATGTGACTTCTGGGATGAAAGCAGCCCTGCAAGCTGTGCAAACAGAGCTGATATTAAAACCAGATTTCCATCCTTTGAGCCTGACTAAATATGTGCAAATTCCCACAACAGCTGCTTTAAACTCCAGCATCACTTGCAATAGCGTTGAACTGATCCATGCAGTGGATGCTGGAGTTCGCTTGCGGCTCCCCTTAAGAAAGCTGCATGTGAACATTATGTTCATAACCTCAGTCACGTGCAGACTGGGGCGGGGGGGGGGGGGGCGGGGGGGGCACAGGAGAAAACACTAAAACTGTTAAGCAAACTGTACATTTTGGTGCGATGCACAATAAAACTAATGGCATATATAAACACAGATGTGGTTTTAAAAGCTACTTTCAGCTGCTCCCTTATCACAAGGAATTGCCGCAGCAGGTAGCTCTCACGTGTTTGATTTGGCAGAGTTTTACACCGGATGCCCTTCCTGATGCAACCCCAAAGGGGATTTGTGTCTCCAGCAACCAGCAATCTTTTTGCTTGCCAAGCAAATGCCACACACACACACGCACATATACACACACACCCTATAAATTTCCACTTTTAAGAGAAAACAAAAAAGATTATGGTGGATTAATCCGTGTCTCTTCGGACAGGATCAGCAGTCAGTTTGAATTTGTACTTTACTTTTTCTCATTCAAACTCTGACCACTTTGTGGCTCCTCAGAGAGGAAAATGAGGGCACGTGCTCTTCAATTACATGACATGCATTTGCTTTTTTTTTCTCTTTGTTTTTAAAAACCCTCCCATGACCACAATAGTGCATGCAAAATATTGTGTTTATTGTTTGAGTAACTAGAAAATTAGATGGTTCCTTCAGTTTCCAGTTTTGTAAAACTTATGATTTTTAAAGGGCTTTGTCAGCCTGTTCCAGTAAACATCAAGGCCCTGGGAGAACTGTGTACACACTGTGGACCAGCACAGAAAATTAAGTTGTATTTCTAAACTGCTTTAATCTGAGGAGTAAAAAAAAATACATCAGCTCAAATAGGTGGTGTAGGTGTTATGGGATATGACATAAATAAATAGTCAAATTTTCTCATGTTAAAAGTGGCTTAAATGAGCTAAGCCTAATTCTAAAACTGCTCAAATTATATATCATCATTCACATAAGGCCCTATTTTCAGTGTTCATTTTTTTTTAACATTCTGTGCTTATTTCCACCTGCTCTACTGTATGCTTTTAGGAGCAGGAGAAGAGGTCTGTGTTTGATTGGACACATTTGAGCGAAGGGGATTACCACTAATCCACTCTGCAGAGAAGCTGGAGAGTTTCTCGGCACCGGTGCCTCACTGTGCATCAAAGCGAGGGAGGGAGTTTGTGATATGTAAACAGCAAAAAAGAAAAATCTGGTGACTGGTGTAGCTTATCCCTTAAAACAGCTTTTCTTTTGTAATCCCTGTTGACTTTAAAGGGCTGTCTTTTCCTTGTATACACAGGAGATTGTTAGGCTAAGAATGCCTCTGCAATGTGACTGCCATTTGTGTCTGTTCCCGTGCTGGCTGCACGAACCATCCCCATCACTCCATCACTCCATATGTGCACACGTTCTCCTTTTTTCCTCTTGATTCCCTTTGTTAAGGATCGATGCTTTAGACCCTTAAAAGGAGATGTTCTCTAAGCCTCGTCGAATGAGGGCACATATGGCTCGCAGCTTCATACCTTCATATAAAAAAGCAAATGAAAAAGCTTGATCTTATTTGGCAAGGAATGATCAGAGACAGTCAGCAGTTGCTACCTTGGGAAAGGACTGGACTGGAACTTGAGAGAAAACATCTGGTTAGTGTTAGCTTTGTCGCTTGTTTCCTCCGTTTAAAAGCCAGATTTAAGTCATTTTGTGAACCTTTTTTTAATCGTTGCACTCTTGTGAATTTTCAGTAATCATCGGGCGTCTAATTGCGAGTGATGAGATCACACTGTACTGTACTTCTACATTTGAATATAGATAAAAAGGAACAGGAACTGTAAAAAACACGAGTCATATTTTTTGTTGTCTACTCAGGGTTTTAGCTCAAAGGTTCATCTGTATGGCTCTAATAGTAATTTTCCACACAAGCGTCTTCTTTCCTTTTTTTTTTTTTTTTTTTTTTCCACATAAGCTCTTCTCTTCCCGCTTCAGAGTGCAAGAGAGAAAAGGAGGAGGCTTCATGTGAAAGGAGGAGGTTGATTTGCATGTCAGCACCTCTCTCCAGACAGAGAGGCAGGCTGGCTGAGAGGCCTGGGGGTGAGGAGGGAGAAATCTAGTTCAGCTTTTTCAAAGACTGCTGACTGGCTTCCTCCTGTGTCGGCCCAGGAACCTGGGAACAGGGAGCATACATTCCTTCCTCTGATTGCAGCTGATGAAACACTCATGTGCCTCTGTCTTCCCAGGACCTCGCACATGCAAACTCCTCAGATCCAAGCCACAGCAACGTGCTGCGGCCAACTCCGGCATGCCAAACCTGGGCCGGGCTTAGATCAGATACAGATAGATCCGGATTCAGTTCTGTTTTAACATAACAAAGCAGTGTTCCACTTAGAAAGCTTGGCATTCACATAGAACGAATGCTAATGTGAACTGGGGTTTTTTTGTTCTTTTTCTAGTTATCAGGGCAAAAGTAGTTGGAGAGCAAGAGGTGGATGCTGGCAATGATGTCTATGGGAATACCATCAAGCGGGTCAAGTACGACATTAAACAGATCAAGGTAAATAGGATAAAACTATTTTATTTATCATTTTCATGTCTGGATAAAAACTTCAGTGGAATCTAAATGTTCTGGTTTGAATTCTCAGATGTTCAAAGGTCCCAGCCAAGTTATAGATGCCATCTACACAGCCCCCTCTTCTGCAATGTGTGGAGTGTCTCTGGAAACTAACGGCAAGAAAGAGTATCTAATCACAGGTATGACTTTTAACACATCACAAGACTAATATTTCAATAATGTCCTTTAATGTGGCTTCATATCAATCTCCGCATTGCTTACATTGCACTCTCTTTCCACTTTAGGGAAACTGGAGGCTGATGGGACAATGCACGTCACTCTGTGTGACTTAATTGAACCCTGGGAGGCTATGACTGTCACTCAGAAGATGGGCTTGACTGAGCGCTATCAAATGGGCTGCGAATGCAGGGTATAAAAAAATTATCATTAAAAGTCCAAGGAGTAGTTAAAGTTTACATTTAGCAAACCAAAAACGATCACTTCCCAATTGCACAAAATGAATCACTGCAAGACACACTGCTCATTGTGACGATCTTTGTGTCTTTTCTAACCCTCAGATCACTTCCTGCACCTCCGTCCCCTGCATGACCACCAGCCCAGCCGAGTGCCTCTGGACAGACTGGCTGATAGAGAAGAGTTATAACGGAGGACAAGCTAAACACTATGCGTGCATCAAGAGGAGTGATGACTCATGTGCCTGGTACAGAGGCTCTACACCGCCCAAAAAGGATTTCATGGACATCGCAGACCCTTAAACTCCACCACTGTGCAAATGTCTGCAATTGAAATATGCCAGCATATAAATATCAAAAACAAAAATAAAACCCTCATCAAATTCCCATTTTGATTTTATTATTATTATTATTATTATTATTATTATTATTATTATTATTAAGAAAGCAGAAGGGTGAATTCTCCAAAATAAAAAAAAAAAGTTTTTAATTGCAGGTCTCATGTTTTCAGTTAGCATTCTTATGAGCTCAGCACTTTTTTGCCCCTGAATCTAAAGCACGTCCTCATAAACCACTTCTCCTTTAGCTGGAACAAAGGGAAAAGCATCATAATTCAATAATACTGTCAAGAATCTTTGTCTTCCTGTGCTGTTAGTCTCTAGAATTCTTTCAACTGTAATTATTAAAGCAACATATACACACTTATTGATCAAAGTTCTGCGACTCTACTTTGATAAGTAACACCAGCTGGCGATCATCATCCTAGCAGAGCTATCACAAGGAACAGCTTGCCTGTTGTGCCTCAGATTCTCTCTTGTGCTGAGCGTGCAAAACTCGTCACCTCCATGCTTTTTTAAATGTGTGTCGATTCTGATTTGTGTTTTAAAGCACGTTGTTGATCACAAGACACAGCTTTGCGATCACAATTGCTGCTTTTGCTATGCTATAATCCTGAATAGACAAGAATGCACTTTGAACGTAATTATCGCAGTTGTCATGTTGTCTGTAATGAAAAACGTGTTGGAATTAAAAGAGGATTGAATCCTCCATTTTTTTTTTTTTGTATTTTTTATTGTTTGGTTTTTACATATATATTACAGCTCTTAGCTTTGGAATACTTTACTATGTGTGAACACATTTTATTTAAGGTAATAGAGAAAGCATTCAGAAAGCACTCTCATTTTCTGATAAATAAAATACATAAATGTGTGTATACTGCTTAAAGTTAAGGGAGCACATTAATGACACATCAGTTTGGTCAGTGGGGGAAAAACAGTCATCACCCCACCTCAAAGTTAAGACTGTTCAAGTGTTCCCTTAATTTTTGGGGGCAATATAAGGCCAGATATTTTCATAGTATAAATAAAACTGTCTAGAATAAAATCAATTTGACAGCTATTTTAGATTCTGAGTTAAATAACATATTGTAACCAATGATTTTTCTTGCAGAGGTAATAAGATGACCGTCAGTGTGGTGCAAATGTGACTTGAATAATTAATATGAGAGTGTAAAAAGATTCTTCATTTGAAACTGTATTCAAGTATGATGTTTTTGTGCTGGTTTCACGTGGGACTTTTTTAAAGATGACTTTTGCATGCATATCCATCTGAAACATTGTAAATTTGACCATTATATTAAATGCCAAACCTTGTTTCGGCATCAAAACATGCATACTGTCGTACTAAATCTGAACGATTTTTTTCAGCAAAGATTGTGTGTGTGTGTGTGTGTGTGTGTGTGTGTTTTAGATATGTACATATAATGCAGCTCATTGGGAATTATCTTAGCTTCTTCATTCGAGGCAAAATGCCGCCGCCTAGTGGAGACAACAGCAACGTAACATTCACGAGTCCATCAATGTGCACAGATCAGCAAACATGAACCCATTCAGCATTTCACAGCATGCAAACCGTCTCACTTACTATAGAATTTAAATGTTACCATTCTCATATCTAAAGGTGCGGTTTTTATGATAACACAGCTGACCCTTGCAATGAGAACTGAATTAAATACATGCATAAACCGGAAAAAAAAAAAAAAGATTTTACATTAATAAAAAAATCTTTAGATAAATGGGAATTGTCATAAGGGAAAGTGTTTTGTTTTTAATCCTCTGGGAATTTTCGTGAGCACGAGTAGCCGTGTGATGCAGGCCCTGCCATGTCTCCGCGCGTTTTGTTGTTATATAAAAAAAAACCTTAGCAGGTATCGTGCAGAGCGCATCGATGGTAAACAGCGCTGGCTGGAAGTCACGTGTAGTTCTCCCACGACAGATCGACGTCAAGTTAAGCGCCGATTGGCTGAAACTTTCGGCTACTGCGTGACATGTGCTCCGATTGGTCCGTGATGCCTGTCGGTCATTTTTTTTCTATCGCCCTCTCATAATGCAGCATGGGCGAAAATACCAGACTGAAGAGCTTTATCTGAGGAAGCAGACCCTTCTACTCTAAATTATTTTGTCCCGTTAAGCGAAAGGTGAGTGAATGGAAGCGCGTATTCGTGCAATAATTGTTCCCTGCGTGTTTACGTGGTGGTGTCGTTAGGCTAAAAGGCGGGATGTGGCGGTTAGGAAGGTTGTTAGCTGCCTGGACGCTGGGATGCTAACCCACATTGCAGCAGTGAGGGAGGCTGGCTCTCGCCACGTTAAGTTAGCTCGCTTGCTAATGGTGCTTCTCGTCATGTGAAACGGTTAAAAGGCAGAACACGAAGCAGTCGATATCAGGGTGAGATAAACGATTAAACATCGAGCAGTTGCGATATTTAGCGACGTTTCCTGCTCAAGTTTTGAAACCGTTCAGGTCGAAATTAGCTGCGGCTGAAAATGAGCAAACTAGCATGTAAGCTTGGGTGACTGGCCCGTGGTGGTGAGTCCAGTAGGTGAGCAGAGGCTACCCCAACTCCTCGGAGCTCATAACGACATTTAGGAAAGGCAAGAGCTCAAACTTGGTCAAATTATGGAGCCAGCTACTTTTGTAAATACGCTGAAACAATGCAGTGGGGGATTTTAGAAGTGATAGCTTTAGCCTGAGAGTGTGTGCTTGTGGGAATCTCTTTAAGACAGAGCAGGTTTTTTTTGCTGATATTTTCGCCCTTTTTAGATTAAAACTGGGGTAGTCATGTTGTTTTTACGTGTCATTAGATTAGGCAAAACTTTGCAGCAATTTTGTACTTAAAGTTATTTGAGAGTGGTCTGTTTTATAGTCATATAGGATCTGCTCTGTGGTGGCAGGTCTTGCCTGTGGGGAAGCACCATGTGGTGTTGCAGTGGGTTTGCTCCTGTGCTATTGGGTGACTTAAAGCGGCTATGGGAGAGGGGCTGGTTGTATTTTCAGATTCTGGTGATTGTTTAATACTTAATAGGATTTTATTTATTATTTTTTTTAATTTCCCACTGCAATCTCCTATTTTAAATAGTCATGTGAACTGTTTCAGGGACAAAAGAAAGTTTTTAAGTTTAAATGTGGTATATTGCCTTTGTGGCTCAACAAGCAAAAGATCCCTGGTTTGGTCCTGGGAGGAGTGACAAATCCTGGTGGAGCTGTGTCAGGAAGGGCATCTTGCAATTAATAAAAACGTGCCAAATCAAACAGCCGTGGTGACCCCTTGTGAAGTGGTTTCTTTCTTTTATGATCTATTGCGTCTGTGTATCCAAAAAAGAAAAGGAAAGAAGATGTTAACATAACTTGCTTTGATTTGCATATTTTTTATGTCACAGATAAGTCCAAAATCAAAAGAAAACTCATTTTAAAAGTCGTAATAAGCAAACGTTTCAAACTTTTGTCTGTCAATTGTTGAAAAAAAAAAAGGAAAAAAAAGCAATAAATCAATTCTGGTGTAATTTATCCTTCACAAGTAAAAGCAATTTTTGGCTGCTCCATTATTCACAAGGGGTCACCACAGCAAGTAGCTCCGCATGTTTGATTTGGCAGATTTTAACACATGATGTCCTTCCTGATGCGACCCCAGAGGAATCAGTCTCTCCTGTTGGGAGCAAGAGATCTTTTACTTGTGTAATGTGTAAATCCCGACACTATGGAGCCACAGTCTATCCAACACAAGTAATTTTTGTAAGCATTTAATGAGAGTTCAATTCAATTTGTATTCCTATAGTATGAATAAAATATCAGTCTGAGGATCTGCTTTTAAAATAGGAGACAGCCAGGCTATAATTTTCTTAACCTCTGTAAATGATAAGACTTTAAATTGGGCATATTGACAGTTCGCTACATATTAATAACATAGGCAGAATGACAAGATAGCATGCTAGATGAGTGTCCTTCTGTGCTTCCTTCACTTTTTTCATTGGAAGCAGCATTGATGGACAGTGGTACAGAAACTAAAACTATGCTAACTTAAAGATTATAACACAAAGTGGAAAACAATTAGATGTGGCTTAACTCGGCTTTCTTTTTCAAATTACCCAGCATTTTACACAGGATAACTTCTAGCCCTCTTAACACCAGAAAGCTTTATCAGTGACATTTTATACTTGATGTGAACTGGAGTTCACAACTCTACCAATTCTCACACTACAAGACAAGATTTTTTTATTTTTAAAATTAAGCACAGATGTAAGTAGCTATCCCCAGTTTTTTGGGTCTTTTTGTTTGTTTCTTTCTTTTGTTTTCAGGTGTCACTGCTTGTGAAAACCTTCTCGCCTTAAATAGATCTCTCTCTTAAATGGCATCATTTCCGATAACTGGGTGGCGGCATACCCCAAACACCAGTACAAATGTTCGAAAGTTTCTGTGCTATGTACACATAAGACTACTCAGTGACACAGTCAGAATAAACATCTGTGCTTTGGTCAGTGCATCGGCATAGCTGCCTGTTTGGACGGTTGCATCACTGCAGTTTGCTCTCTCCCTGTGGGCTCTGTGCTTCTTAGTTGTATCAGTATCAGCAGCATGTGAAGGTCAGCGTGCCCTTGTGCATGCAATGCATGTTCAACCCTCCTTCCCTCTTCATGACGTCACTGTCCACTCTGATGAGCAAGACGCTCATTGAACTCTTTGCCTTTGGTGCTTTTGTCGTAGTGCTGTATTGTCTGTATGATGTAATGCTTTCACTTTTTTTGTTTTTTTTTTAAGAGGGTTTGTTGTCCCTTTAAAACAATGTGGCTGCTCGTCCACATTTGCGTGAGTAAACTGAGAGAAGATTGAATGTTTTATACAATGTTGTAAGTCACTGTAACGTTACAGAAAAACAGAACTGTTATAAAGAGCATTTAAAATATAAACTTTAAAAGCATGTGTTTAATGCAAGCTACCTGTCAGCGATACCTTAAGAAGTGGTAGTGATTGAATTTGTCGCAGCAAATGCTTATAAGGCCAACTTAGTTTAAACTGAGTGGCCATGATGTGTAATAATAGGTTACTTGTGTTTAAAATAGTAAGTGATGAGGTCAGTGATTGATAGTTGAATGTTTTCCTTGAGCGATTGCAGGTCACCTACTCAGGGATGTCCTTTACCCTCTAATGCTCCAATAGTTTGCAGTAATTCTGTTAACTGCAATGATCAGCTGTGTAAACAATGTGCCACTCTTTCCTTTGGACTTTGATTTATTCATTTCTTCCTCCGGCAATCAACTGGCCAGTCAGCTTGATCGACTAAAACTCTTCATCAATCTAATGTCTGGTCAATGATGACTGGGCACCCGTAATCAGAGCTCCTTCACTTAGCTGACTCTGGTGTGGAGTTGTTGCAGAAATATCAAGACACAGTTATCAACATTGAAATGGTGCTTTGATTGCATTCAGCTTCTCTCTATATGTAGAAACACATGGAAAATATATTTAGGCTTATTTGTTTAATTAGACATTCAATTAGATATCTCACTGTTGTGACAGAAGGTTCAAAGTTTTACTGATTAAGGAGTTGAGATAAAGCACATTTTAATTGAGCCAAAACTTGTATAGGTTGTATAAATGTGATCTGGCAGTTAACAGCAGCTGCTCACACCTTATGTGTAAGCATAAATGCTCAGCTTCTCCTATCCCATACGCTCCCCCACCCTATGTTACTAACATCTGATGCCTTGCATAACTGTAGGGACAGCTGCCAAGAACCAGCTGGATGCACACAGTCCTTGTATCTCTTGTGAGGTAATTCAGGAAATGGGCCTCGGGAGGTACCCACTGGAGGACAAACAAACAGGGGCTTAATTTAATAGTTAGGAGAGAAATGTAACTTTTATTTGCATAAGATTTAATTTTGCTCATGTTTAGCTCAAAAGCAGTCAAAGGAATTCAGGGAGCATTTGATTGCAAATATTTTAAAAAAACATGGCATATTGTTGATTTCTTTGGCAAAATGGTTAAGCAAGCATTCTAAGCTGCTTTGCAGCCTCGTGAAGTGACACTGACACCCAGTCTGTTTGTCCCTGCAGTGATGTTCCAACAATGCCGATAGTGGATAAACTCAAGGAGGCTTTAAAACCTGGTCGAAAGGATGCAGGCGACGATGGTGACCTCAACAAGCTATTGGCCTCTTCTGCTAAGAAGGTCCTTTTGCAGAAAATAGAGTTTGAGCCTGCCACCAAGGGGTTCTCCTATCAGCTCGACAGCCTAAAGAACAAGTATGTGATCCTCAATCCTAGGACTGAGGGTGCTACAGCGCAGAAAGCCACAGAGCCTTCTCAAATTAAGAGGCAAGGTAAGCACTCAAAATGAACTGAAAATTGAGTTTGATGGCCTGACATTTTCCATGTTTGACCTTTTGTCCTTTGATGCTTACGCTGAAAGCTGAAAGTTCTGCCATTCTGTCCTTGATTAATGTCACAAAATTAATTGTATTCCTCCTTCAGTCTCAGAGAATGTGGTCGGGGGCCAGAGTGATGGGATCCCTGCTCCGCAGAAGATGCTGTTTCCAGGGAACAAGATTGCCCTTAAGTGGGAGCGTGTGTACAGGGTGGGAGCCGGCCTCCACAACCTTGGAAACACCTGCTTCCTCAATTCCACAGTGCAGTGTCTCACCTACACGCCACCACTTGCCAACTACTTACTCTCAAAGGAGCACAGCCGTGTCTGTGAGTAGATTTACTGTCCCATTTACTGTTTTTTTTTTTTTTTTTTTTTTTTTTTTTTTTTTTTTTTAACACTAACAACTTCTCACAGAGTTTGGGGAATTTTTTTTTTTTTTTTTTTTTTTTTTTTTTACTTGGCCTGTGTGCCGGCATGTGGCTGAAGAAGGAAAAACAAGAACTGTAGCTTCACTTGATTTGGCCAATTAGTTTATTTGGTGCTTGTAACTTGTGTGGTTTCAGGTTTAAGACTGCTTTAAAACTGTGCAGTTATGTGATCCTGTAAACCCCATTGCCAGAGCTTGAAAAATAGACTGTATATAAATGACAAACACAGTGTGATGTCAGCATATTGTTTGTGGAAGATGTTTTTGAACTATTAAATTTGGCATATTGATGATCACTGTGTTGGGTTTGTATTCAAACTGGAAATGGCCATATTTGGATGCAAGGGTACAGTTAGGGTGTTGCCAGCTAATACCAGTACTGGCTAGCTAGGTTAGTAAAGTGCATTGATAATTCACTGTGATTTTTTTTATTTATTTATTTTTTTCATTTAGGTTGTTGAAACCGCTTCAAGCAAAGTGTACATACTAGAAAAATGGGAAAAAATCCAGCATTTTCTTGAATTTAAGAACGAACAGATTTCAGAACTGAACTGACTTGATATTCCTGATTGTCACAATAACACACGTCTGTACTTCTGTCTTATGTGTGGCTTTTATGTTCTTGCTCGTTCTTCAGGTCACCAGTCAGGCTTTTGTATGATCTGTGTAATGCAGAACCATATCATCCAAGCCTTCGCCAACACAGGCAACGCCATTAAGCCGGTCTCCTTCATCAGAGACCTAAAAAGTAAGATCACCCACCTTCAACAGTAGACGTTTGTGTCTGAGCAATTTTTGCCTTGTACTTGTATCACAAGAAGTCGTAATTATTGGTTGATGCGACACTGGGCAGTGTCCTGTGTGGTGACAATGGCCAGTAACTGCAGTACATAAGTGGAGCAGTGAGACTGCAGTTAGTGAATGAATCCCGTGTAGACAGTAGGAATGAGGTGTGAGTAGTACCTTGGCAAGGTGAGTTACTGTGCTGTAGTTTCATTGCACCCTAGTCCCCTCCCTGCCTGTCTGCTTTCTCTTTGTGCTGCTGCAATCATGTCTCCACCTCCTGTGCCTCATTTTCTCTGCCTCCCTCCTTTCCCAATGCCCTCTCTGTCTCCTTGTGACTGCGGGCTTTAGCACAAAAATGTACAGGCCACCTGCCTCCCCCCCAAATCAGAGCTCAGATGTACAGCATGTGTGTTCAGGTTCTCTATACATTGATTAAGCTAGTGGCCTCCTCTGCAGCCTAAAATTTGTCACTACTGCTGGAGCGATTTAAATGCACACAATGAAATATCAACCTCGGTACTTCTGGTCCAACACTAACGACCATTAATACAGTGCCATATCTTTACAGAAAAACAAAAGAGCTTACTGCTGCTGATTCCTGAATTGCCTCCAGATCTCGCAGCTGAGGTTTCACAAACAAAATAAAAAAACATGACACACCAGTTTAATACCCACAGATTTTATGTCTTCAAGATGTTGTGTCCCAGCTCTCCTAGAAATGCCTGGAATAGTTCATTGTAACTTGGGGTATTGTATTCCTTTATCCCACTCTGGGATGACTCATTGTTGTGAATGTGCAGGGGTGCAGTGCTCGGAATATGGTGATGACCACATTATTATTCTACCAGCTCATCCACTTTTCCATTAGGAAATAACATTAGGGTACATTAGCTCTAATGTGAGACTCTTACTGTAGAGCAGTTGCCACTCTGTAACCATAACATGTTTATTAGGTCATTATGCCATGGGCTGGGTGGTTGCAGGGTGTACAAGATTTCCTGATGAAGGACACTTAAGTAGTTAGAGTGAAACAGTGTGTCCACTGTTACTAATTGACGTGCTGACCTCACATCTATCTACAGTAGTTACAAAAAAGAGTGACTCTTAACCTGTTTGGAGAAAATTACAACTTTGATAACTGGATGAAGATAAAGAGACTGAAAAGAAAAGGGACAAACGTGGCAGAAGGAACTAACACCTGAATCAAATGATGTGACTGAGATATTTCCTTGTACAAAAAACAAGAAGATTCCAACTTTGAAAACTGCCCTGGTGGTGCTCTGAATGAGACCCTGCAGGAGTTTTGTACTGTCCAGTGCACCAGTGCGGGAAGAGAGTGTAGTGCTAGTCTAAGGAGTCTGAGGACTGGTTTTCACCACCATTTAACTCAGTTCAGTTCTGTGACTGATAGCAGATTCAGTGCCAGCAGTGTGGTGTTTAAGCATTTACTTAAAGGTTACAGGAAGAGAGGTACAGATACTGAGTTTAAATTTGAACACATTAGAAATGCCAATAAACAGGCTGGTTAGTAAAGTCTACTTATCCGAGTATTTTTGACTTCATGTGGCCAAACCGAAGAGGCTCTGTGGTTGTAACACAACCCAAGGCATACTGTGGAAAAGGCAAGAAACACAGACATCTTGGTGTCTTGCAGCCAGTGCCCCTTATGGCCAGCCCTCAGCTGTGAAGACACTCCTCTTAAAAAGCAGTGATGCTGTATGTCTATATCTTCATCAAATTTGATAACAAGTTCAAATCCATCCATCTGTTTATTTTCTTAAATTGCTTATCCAACTTAGGCACCAGCTCCCATGCAGCCGTATACTAGCTGTCATTTGGCAAAAAGCCAGGCACACCCTGAACAGGGTTCCCTGTTCACCACATGGCTAACACAGAGGTGAACAACTACACAACCACACGTGATCACATCCACAGTAATGGTCAATTTAGAGTCTGTGATGTCACTCAAATAATTTACATTTTATCAAATTACAAAAAACATCACTGAGGAGTTAGAAAGGTCAAGTCAGCACATTTAAAACCACAGCAGTTGACCAAAGTGCTGGACATCTAAAATAATCAAACAACATAAAATAAAGATAAAATGACATTTAAGACAGGAAACATAATAAAAACCTGAGTAAAAAGAACACAAATAACGTACTCAGAACTCAGTCTGATTTAAAAGCCAGAGAATAAAATGGGTTTTAAAAGTGTCTACTGTTGGAGCGGTCCGGATGTGAAGGGGCAGTTTGTTCCACAGTTTCGGAGCAACGACTGCAAAAGGCCCGATCTCCTCTGCTTTAATCTGGACCTCTCTGTGTTGAACCTCCTTGTATCAGTAGGTTTGTGGCTAAAGGATGAACAAAGGCATCATTTTGGTAGCACATCCTTGTCGGAAGCATTAAATTTCCTCCCATCTAACATGCACTTTTGTCTTCCATAGAAATTGCCAGACATTTTCGCTTTGGCAGTCAAGAGGATGCCCATGAATTTTTGCGGTACACCATTGATGCCATGCAGAAAGCCTGTCTCAATGGATATCCTAAGTAAGGGTTTGTGCTTATTACAACATTTGTTTATTTACTAGTCACATGAGTTGCATGAATAACCTTTTTTTTTGTTTGTTTTGTTTTTCTTTTTGTTTTTAGGCTCGACAGGCAAACCCAGGCCACAACATTGGTTCACCAGATCTTTGGAGGTTACCTCAGGTCAAGAGGTATTTACTTTTTCACAGTAATATGGGGAAAATTGTCTTTGTCTTTTACTGCAGTTTTCCACATTTGTTGCTTCTGGCATTCCTTTATTGATCAATTAACGTGCAGACCAGATGGCTTCATACATGTTTATATCTAAAATACTAAATAAGCCTAATATAATCTTTTTAGTCATGCATGGAAAACTGAGAGGTGGAATATATGTGTCTTACCTTGGTTTGAGTTGCAGATGTCCATAAAGTCATCTGTTTAATTTTTTTAAGGAAAATTGAATATGTAGGATAGTAGATACTCTGATCCTTAAAATTCATTTAGATCCTATTTTACTTGAACCCAGATGATCTTATTTAAATTAAATGTAATCTTTTAAAAAGAGACATTCATGATGATTAACTTTCATATTGAAAGTGTCAAAATACAAAGGTTTCAGATTAAGCAGCAGCTTGGGTAATTTTAGGGCTGCGTTTTTATGTGGTTTCATGTGTTTTGCTTGTTCTGGAATGGAAATCTAGAGACCAGTGAAAATGTAAAAGGAATTTCCCCTTAAAGTTTGGTCTGGTAGTTTGAGGTCCTTGACAGTTTCATGTTTACAGGAACTCGAACTGACGTTCCTGCAGCTTGAACAGATTTTACTTTCAGGTATTGTCAGAAGAGTAAGACTTGTTTTTGTTTTCTTTCAGTAAAATGCTCTATTTGTAAAAGTGTGTCAGACACATATGACCCTTACTTGGACATCGCTGTTGAGATACGGGTATGTTACACAAAGATTTATTATTACATATTATTACACAACACTAGCCCCTGTTTCACATCAGTCATGTATGACAGATATTTGTGGTTTATCTGTCCTGGTATTCCTTTGTATATAGTCAGATGACAGGACCTTGGTTATTTATAAACATGTAATAACAGAATGTCACATGACATACATACATACGTATACCTTATTTGCAAACTACATAGTGAAGCTACGTAGAAACTTGTTCAGTTTTAAAGACGAACAAAACTGTGTTTAAAAAAAAAAAAAAAAAAAAAAAAATACCTTTAACCTGTAATTTTGTATTTATTCATTTTAAACCTGTCATTTTAAGAGAGGCATTTAAAAGCCATAGTACATGTGTTGATTTCTTAGGTCAGTCATTTAAGATCCCAATTGTAATACACATTGTTCTCTACTGAATTCACATTGTGGCTGTCGATCTAAATTTACCCGCTGTCTGATCATTTAACCTCAAACTGCTGCCTTCATAGTGATTCATTTATATTTTAAATATGTATATATCTCTCTCATAGAGGAACGATTTAACACCCACAAAACATTTAAAGTTAAAGTTTTACATAAAAATTTGCTATGTATGTATGAATGTATGAATGTATGTATGAATGATTGATTGATTTATAATGATGGAAATATATTTTTGTGCTTTTTTGGAAAGTTTGATAACCTCATTTTTCTGTTGTTTTAGCAAGCAGCAAACATAGTGCGAGCTTTGGAGCTGTTTGTTAAGCCAGACGTTTTAAGTGGAGAGAATGCCTACATGTGTGCCAAGTAAGTTCTTCTTATGTAGTCAAACTACTACTCACCAAACACTTTAATTAGGTACACCTTGTTAGGACCGGATTGGACCCCCTTTTGCGTTCAGAACTACTTAATTCTTCACGGCATAGATTCATCTACATGCTGGAAACATTCCTCAGAGATTTTGGTTTATATTGACATGATGGCATCACACAGCTGCTGTAGATTTGTTGCCTGCGTATTCATTATGTAAGTCTCTCATTCCACCACACCCAAAGGTGCTTTATTGGATTACGATCTGGTGACTGTCGAGTTCATTTGAGTACAGGAAACTAATTATCATGTCAAGAAACCAGTTTGATATGATCTGAGCTTTGTGACATGGTGCGCTGTCCTGCTGGAAGCAGCCATCAGAAGATGGTCATAAACAGAAGGACACGGTCATCAGTAATACTTGTTTGAACAATGCTCAGTTGGTAATAAGGAGCCCAAACTGTGCCAGCAGTTTCTGAATACTCAGACCAGCCTGTCTGGCACCAATAGCCACATTCAAAGTCACTTTAATCACCTTTTTCCACCATTCTGATGCTCTGTTTGAACTTCAGCAGTAATGTGACAGCATGTAGTTGATGATATATGATTGGTTGATTAGATATTTGCGTTAATCAGCAGATGTACAGAACAAAGTCACCGGTGAATATACATCTCTGGGGGGTCATGAAAATACAATCATTTAAAGCGCTACATTATAATTTTTTTTCTTATTCCATCAGGTGCAAAAAGAAAGTGCCAGCCACCAAACGCTTCACAGTCCATCGAACATCTAATGTACTCACCCTTTCACTGAAGAGGTTTGCCAACTTCAGCGGTGGAAAGATAACAAAGGTTGATTTATTCTCACGTCATTGACTTTGCTTTTTTTGTTGTGTTTAAGAAACTGTCTCATTCCTCAGTGTGTCTCATTTCTTTCTGTCATTTTCTTCATCGTTTTCAGGATGTCGGTTACCCAGAATTCCTGAACATCCGCCCTTACATGTCTCAGAGCTCAGGCGATCCTGTTATGTACGGCCTCTATGCTGTTCTGGTGCATTCTGGCTACAGTTGTCATGCTGGACACTACTACTGCTATGTGAAGGCAAGACAATCTTGATAAACCACCTATTTTTTTTTTCTTCTTCAAGGTCTTTTTGACAATAAAACAAGAAACATGACGGAAAAATGGCTTTAAAATTCCTCCCACTACACCTTGTGGATTAACGCTAGGTGGACAGGAAAGGTTAAAAATTAGCTGTTAGCTGTCTGAGTTTGATATTGAAATGAATCTTTTCCACAGCTAATTAGTGATTAAGATTTGAAAGCTCTGTCTGTTGGCATTATGTGGCAACTTGTTTTATTTTGTATGTCTCCTCTCGTTTATCCTCTTAGGCAAGCAACGGACAATGGTACCAAATGAATGATTCAATGGTGCACTCAAGTAACATCAAAGTGGTCTTGAACCAGCAGGCTTATGTGCTTTTCTACTTGAGGTGAGACAATAGTGAGTGCTGCAAGGGCTCAAAAAGGATGTCTTTACCTCCTGGATGTGTACAACAAACCGGACTCTTTGTTTGTGTGTTAAAGGATACCTGAAACCAAGAAAAATGCAGATGGGCAGACCACCAAGCAGGGGATGTTGCATTCCGGGAAGAATACTGCACCATCGGAACAGATAAAGAGGGCCAACCTGAATGGACCTCTCTCTTCCCCACAGGTGAAAAAGGTATAAGAAATATTTGACTTTAGGCTTTTTGTAAAATTGCAAATGTGTTTAAGTTCTCTTGCTTCAACCATTTGGAAAAAGTGTTTGGTTTTTTTTTGTTTGTTTTTTTTAAATGAAACCTGTTTTCTTAACAGAAACTTGAGCCAGCCCAGCTGCGCAAGATCCAATCGATGGATGGTGGTTTGGGTTTGCCCATTTCCAGGAATGGTGTGAGCACTCAGCCGCAGGCCAAACTGTCCAACTGGACGTCTTCCTCCAATGGTCCACCAAAGCTGCCGGGTGGACCCACAGTTATCGAGGAACCTTTCAAGAAGGTGAAAAAGCCCTCCCCACAGAGCCAGGCACCATCCCGCAGTAGCACTCCAACCCCTTCCAACAATGGGGTCAGCAGAACGGAGGGGGAGAAAAAACAAGGTGGAGAAGGCAGAGGCATGGCAGCGTCTACCTCATTTAAGTCTTTGTCTGATTCTTCCTCTGCCGACACCACTGACTCAAAGGTACGATATCCAGTGAATAAGAGCAAATACAAATGTTTCATTAAGGGTGGGATCATGACAGGCTTCTTTTTTGTCTACAGTAACATAAAAAAAAAAAAAAAATACAAGAGGGACATCCTCGCATTTCAGAAACCATATTGAATGTAAAAGATTAGATCTGCTTTATACCTGCTTCGTGTGGCTGCACAGAAGTGTAACTGCCACCTTTTATTGCCTTTCTTTTGACCAGGACTCCATTGGCCCCAAAAGTGCACCAGTAGGAGAGACTCCCTCTACTCCTCGGAAAAGCTCCAGCGGCCTGGCGTCTCCAGCAAGGAGCGTGGAGCGCTCTCAGAGCACAGAGGAGCAGAAGACGGCAAAAATTAAACCCCCAGCCCTCGGCAACATCACATCTGAAGCCACCAGCACCATGTCACCTCCACCTGCCAAGAAACTTGCCCTGTCAGCCAAGAAGGTGAAGGTCATCCCTATCTGCAGCAGTTGCCTCACTTCCTGTCTTAGTACAAGCTCATAATAATTCTGTTTCCTGTTGTCACTCCACACCGCTGTCACAAATTGTGCCATTTATTTCAATTAGTCCTTTTTTATTAAGGCAAGTAATGAGCCATATTCTGCTAGTTTTTATGCCTTTATGTAATGTCTTATTTCTCCAGCGTACCGTCTAATCAACCACATGTTAGCTCTTGTTTAAAGTTTGTCTTCTTTTCCTTTAGTTTGTTCTTTTTTTCTAATCATTTCTAATTCTTCTCTGCCATACCCTTTCCACTTTGTTTTCCTCTCCATTTTTTCTCCCCTACCATCCTTTTAATCACCCCGTTTCGTTTTTTTTTTTTTTTTTTTTATTCTCTTCCTTATTTTTGTCACACTCATGGCTATTTTCTTTAGACCACCAAGTTTTTATTTATGTCGATAACTGCAGGCTCGCAGCCGGAGTCCGAGCAGCATTGATGTTCTGCCCCGTTTGCCGTCCAGTGACCCCATGCATCAAAATCAACTTAACTCCCTCACCTTTGTCTCACCCACTCACACTCACAGGTATGTATGTGGGAACTTATTTCATACTGTGAATACTTACACTAGGCACGGCTGACTTGTGACTCTGCCTCTCCATCAATCACATTAACTGTACTTAGAGGGTAGTATACCCTTAATGTAAATGTCTCCATTCAAATACCAATACCTAAAAACACAGATGATCCTTAATTCCTTTCCAGAGCTGCAATCATCCAGTCATCACCTTTAGCCCATTCCAGTGGATCCTTCAAATCGCAGAGCCCTCAGAAACAGTCCCCCCTCTCCACACTGCAAAAGCCAAGCATCAGCTTTCACCTTAAAACAAACGGCCTTCATTGTCCAGGCCCAAAGAGTCCCAAGTCTTCCAACAACCTTAACTCTGTGGTTCAAGAGCCAGACCTCGACGACCCTCCAGCTCAAAACGTCAAACAGAAGAAGAAGAAAAAGAAGCGACGACATTCTGAGATAGCGGTTGTTCCAGAGCCAGTAACATCTCCAGCTCCAAAGACACAGTGCAGCACTGCAGAGGCTGATAGTGAGAAGAAGCACAAGAAGAAAAAGAAGAAGCGAAAGAGGCCGAACGAAGATGGAGAGGAAGTGAAGGATCGGGCGTGTGTCCCGTCTCATTTGGACACGTCAAACCAGGAGGAGGATTGGTGTCAGGGTGGCATGTGGAGTTTGACCCCCCAGGCCAGTGCAGAAGAGTCTAAGCAAAAGCCTCAGCTGTTTGCCACAAATCCAACAGAGCGTGAGTCAAACCAGAACGAGCAGCAAACGGATTCTGTGTTGAAGAAGAAGAAAAAGAAGAAAAAGAAAGAGAATGTAGTTCAATCAGGAGAGGCATTGCAGGATACAACATCTGCACGCTCTACACCAGAAAGGTAGATTAGAGTACATTTTCTCTCTTTGTTCAGTCTGATTTTGTTTCAGTCTGTGTCCTCTCAGAAAGTCTATAGACTGACTTGACTGTATGAATGAAGATCTTTTGCAAATGTTATCATTATTCACCTCTTCATAAAGTACTTGAAATAAGATATTCTTTTTCTTTAAATATTTAATTTTCTCAACCTTCAGGGGAAGAGTGAGGCAAAGTAGTTGCTTCTGTTATATGCCTTTCATTTCCTGTTTCCTGTCTACTTTTTCCCCGACAGCAGTTCTGAGATGAAGCCCACAGGCAGTCAGAATGATACAGGGGATTTGATAATGTTAAAAAAGAAATTACAAATGAAGAAGAAGAGGCTAAAAGAGGAGATGCGACAGTGGGAGGAGAGCAAGCGTCCTGATGCTGAGACTGAAGCAGTGGAGCCCCCGTCCAAAAAGAAGACGAGCGATCGAGAGAGAATAAATAAAGAGAGCACAGGTGTGTGAGCGTGAACTCAAATATGCAGTGTGAATGTACAGTGACCACCTTTGATTGGAGGCATTGCCAAAAGCAGTCCGCACCTCTGCAGCCTTTCAGCCTTAATGTGGAACGACCAGTTATTTCACTTTTGTACTGAGCGTGACTCATTAGATTTTGAGAATGTCAGATTCAATCACAGTTCTGTGCCTCTTTTGTTTATTTATTTCTGATTATTATGTCAGTGTTTTTTGTTTGTTTGTTTATTTTTCCCCAGCCACAGTGGTAGTGTGGGACAGCCAAGTGAAGGATGGCTACAAACGCAGCGTGGCACCAGCAGCTGATGGAAGTACATCAAATGGCCCGACCCGTTCTGCACCCATAACTTGGGATGGGAAAAAGACAAGTAATGTGGTGGAAGAGCTGCTCAGGAACGCTTCGGATAAAGCCTATGGAGCCAGCGGTGAGATGCTGAGTCATTTGTAAATCTGAATGGTTCACAAGACTGTTAACATCAGCAAAATGTTTTTTTAAAAGCAATAAAGGTTTTTCTTGGTCTTCGTTAGTCCTCAGCTGGGATGGTGAGGTCTCTACTGTAAGTAGAGATGCCACTGAAGATGCCCGCAATGCCAAATATGATACTGTGATTGACGAATGGGATGAAGACTTCGACAGGGGAAAGGTGAGGGCTAGAATACAATATTGCACATAGAATGTCATAAGTCACAGTGAGGCATCTGTCTGTTCAGACTGTAGGTTAGAGTTTAGGGAAACTTGCATACAGTGATCACCTTTGTGCTCGAGGTCACGTTTCTCATTTTTATGGGCAAATGTAGTGTCGCTAACCAGATACCTTTTTGTTCTTACAACTTTCATAGCTACTTGTTACATTTGGTGTGTTTATTGTCCAATCCAACGCTATCCCTGGAAAGCTTCTCTAAAAACGTGTTGCTGTTATTAAACAACACCACACCCCCTTCTCTTTATGATGGCCAGTTTTTCATCCTGCTTTCCTGTGTGTCAGTTTGTTTTTAAATGGCTGAAGAAGTACTTCTCAGAGAGTAGGGCTGGGCGATATGGACCAAAAATAATAGCTCTATATTTTTTTAGCTGAATGGCAATATACGAGATATAAATCTCGATATTTTTTCTTCCCAAAAGCTACATGTCCCAAATGTCACAAGGGCACTTTTATTAGCATTCAGCTGTAGATGTACATGAGAAATTGCTCAAGGATAAACCACTGGCATATTTAAATAATAATGCTCCTCAAATAAATTAATGCTTTTTTCCTCCATAACAAAAGACTTAGAGCTGTGCTATTAAAATGTAAACAGAAAAGATACAGAGCAAAAATAGCAAAAGGCTGACTTATTTTTTTTAAAGGGAATCTCCAGTGAAGTAGACTTCACCAAAGTGCTTCCTCTTGTGTGTACTCCTGTACATCTAGTACTCTGTGCAAATAACAAAACCTGTAAACAGACTGAACAAAATTCCGTCCTTCAGTCAGCAGGGTTCTCGCCAACAGATACGTCTGCGTATCTGCCGGCTACATCACAAGCATACAAAAAACCCCACTTAAGGTCATGTGACTTACAGTAAAAACCAACTTCTGAGGTGTGGCGGCGCCCTCTTGCCTGCAGCCAGGTACTCTTGGCGATGCCAGAGCATACGAACGGATGCAGTACGAAGGCTGTATGTACACAAAACACAGCGACAGCGGAGGATTTCAGGTTTCCAAAAGTCGCCGACGTCACCGGAAAAAGTCGCTAAATTTGTCACTAGTCGCTTATTGTGGGGGAAGAAGAAAAAAAAAAAGTTGCCAGCAGGGTTTGAAAAGCCACTAAATCTAGCGACAAAGTCGCTAAGTTGGCAACACTGCCATGCTGTCGCTTTCGGCATGATTTGCGGGTGAAGCAGTGAGGGAGAGAGGTGGGGCAGTGTGAAGTTTGCACAGACAGATTGGGAGAAGAGAGGTGAACTGATGGAGCTACAAATATGAGTGTAACGTGACATAGACTAGATATAAACGATATTGTCTCATCTTATATCCTGTATGAAAATATATCTATTTCTTAAAAACTTGATATATTGACCAGCCCTAATGCTAATTTAATTTCAGTTGCCCCCTTTTCCACTCATTAACAGGTGAAGAAAGTAAAGCACTATAAAAGAGAGAAGTGGAGAGGCGGCAGCAGCATCTTCCAGAAGATCCAGGACAGGCGGAATAAGTGGTCTGTAACACCCGGAGGGAAGAGAGTTTTTGGAGTCCGACGCTGAGAGTCCAGATTGCTGCTGAAGTCTTGCTGGCTTGAAATTGAGACAAAAATACTGCATACCAGACTCATGTACTTTCTTTCTCTTGTTTTAATCTGTCTTGTTTTAAATTCCCCCTATTCAAGAATAAGATATGTGCCAAAAGAAGCACACACGACTGCACTGACAGTCTGACAACCCTACACTTAAACAAACCAGCTGAATTTCATCATCTCCCTTGTAGATGCTACAGTGCTAGGCTTAAGGTTTTCTGTGCATTCAGTATTTAAGTCCTTACATGCTGTTGTCACATCAGTATCATGCTATGTTTGCATCCTTTGAGCCTCTGCGTTTGCCCCGAAAATGTGCTACTGTGGAGGGAAAAAAAAAAAGATTTACGGTAATTGTGAAAGCTAGCCTTGCTGTGCTGAAAACTGTGCACTGTCTGTGAGCATACTTTTACAGACAGACGTAAGGGCTTAGTAAGTTAGATATGAAAACACACAAAAAAGTGACCTTTTAAAAAATGTAATTGTTCTATGCCAAATTACACAGATCAGCTTACTTATTTGTTAATCTTTTAGATTTACACATCTTTATTTTGTATCTTTTTTTTTTTCCTTTTTTTTTTAAAGTTGATTTTATTTTGTACTCTAGTGTCTGTACTGCTTATTTTCAAGGACCAAATTTTGCCTGCATATTGTTGGTAAAATTGAGGTTTAAAATAGCCACCCTTTCTCTAAGTATGCATGTCTAAACTGGCTCGAAACCTGTTTTAAATTGAGGTTTGATTCTAGCTCTGCAGTCTTTATTATGCACGCGTTTTTTCCCTCGACAGATTCAGCTTTCACGTTGATACAGCTGAGACCACAAAAAAAAAAATGCTTGGGAGATTTCTCTGGATGTCATCAATTTATGGAGGAAACACATCGGATGCTATTTTATTTTTTTTATTTATGAGATATTGTTTTCTAACAGTTCATAGTGCAATCATTGTGTGTGTTGTAGAGGTTGGGATTTCTGGAGGAACTCTCATCAGAGCAGTTATTTTTCTACCGTGCAGCTATCCAACTATGTAGCTCATCTCATCGGTTCTTCATTCAGAGAACGCTCAGTTTGGAATCTTTGCATTTCCATTCTCAGTAACAAACCTCTCCACAATGGGTCCTTTACCACTAAACTGAAGTTAAAGGGTTACATTTGATACTTCAGGCACTGTGTTAGGATGTGATGACCACATGAGTTCTTTTCCCCTTGTATCTTATACCTCTATGCAATTTTCTGACAGTCATGCTCGTCACCTAGAAACTGGGCTGAGACTCAGGAACCCAGACCTCCTGCATCCCACCGCCACCTCTTATCAAACCCCCATTTCAAGTAGGACTTGTCCCTTGACCTAGACCACCTTGTTGCATCCTGTACATCTAATAGAAACTGTTTTTATACAAAATATTTCAGGTGTGGAATCCATGAAATCATCTTGCGCCAGTTTGGGCACAGATTGCATAGAGAAACTAAAGTTATATAAACAAATGCTTTGCCAGTGTAGACTGTACAGTCCATCTTGTGCTACCAGTGTTCTCCTTGTAAAGATCCATGCATTTCTTTTCATTCTAGAGATGTTGCCTTGAATTGGCTATAAAAAGTATAGGATTTAATGTTATAAATATGTAATTTAAAGAAGATCTTTACTGTGCTATCAAATACTCAGAATAGTCGGTGGGTGTTGAGAATTTATCTACAAGTGTGTTTGTTCATTTGTGTGTAAGAGAGATGTCTGTTTTCATGCAAGTCCTTCCTTATGTCACTGTAACGTGTACAGTACAAGAGAGACAGTGTCATTTCCAGGGGACGTTTGTTGGCTGTGCATTCGACATGGGGTGTGACTGTCAAACTGACACAGAAGAACATTTACTGGAGTGAATGGGCAGTCCACATGTTTGCATTGACGGTTCTATATTTTGCAGCACCTTTTCTGACCAGGGAAGAGAGTTTTCATAATGAAAGTTGCTCTTGCCTCATAATAATTAACTGAAAAGGTGCAATAAAGTTGTGACTTTTGTGAGCTGATTGTGCATTTTTTTTGTGTGTGTGTCTTCCTCTGCTTTTTATTTCAGTCTAGAAATGAAACACACTGCGTTCTTAAAAAATATTTCTACTGCATGTGTGTTGTTTTTAAAAGGGGATTTGTGAACTCTTGTTACATTTTAAACCTGATTTATCTAAAGGGATAGATGTTGCTTATCTATGGAGGTTGAGCCACTTGGTGCACTTTGTTCAAACAGCTCGCTGCCAGTTGTTACATCTTCGACATGCTTACAAAATATATATCAAACCCTCATACATACGGTTTTAAGGGAACATGCCATTCAGCCCAAAAACTGCAAGAAATTATGCACGATGTTCAGATTTGTTTCCATCTAGTCTTGAGTGATGGTAGGCTCTGACTGAGAAATCAGGCGTGCCACTCACAAGCCAAGCTCTTGTGTTTTTGTACTCTAAAAGGAACCTAATTTACAGCTAGGGATGCCTCCTTGCTGTTTCATACTGATCTGGTTTCTGGAGCTTTCTGAGTAGTTGGAATGTTGCTGTAGGGTGCTAACCTGTTCAACTGCTTGTTATAGCAAATATCTAATCAGCCAATCACGGGGCAGCAAGGCAGTGCATTTAGGCATGTGGCGACGGTCAAGATGACCTGCTGAAGTTCAAACTGAGCATCCAAATGGGGAAAAAAGGTGACTTAAATGACTTTGAAAGTGGCATCATGATTGATGGTGCCATACAGGCTGGTCTGAGTATTTCAGCTGATCTACTGGGATTTTCCCACACAGCCATCTCTAAGGTTTACAGCAGTGAAAGGTCTGAAAAAGAGAAAATATCCAGTGAGCTGCAGTTCTCTTGTTGATGCCAGAAGTCAGAGGAGAATGACCAGATTAATGTGAGCTGATATGAAGGCAACAGGAACTCAAATAACCGCTCGTTACAATCAAGATATGCAGAAGAGCATCTCTGATCACACAGCATGTAGAACCTTGAAGCAGATGGGCTACAGCAGCAGAAGGCCATGCCAGGTGTCACTCCTGTCAGCAAAGAACAGGAAACAGGCTACAATTCATGCAGGCTCACCAAAACTGGACAGCAGAAGGCTGGAAAAACTGCCTGATATGATGAATCTCAATTTCTGCTGGGAGATGGAAGGGTCAGAATTTGGCATAAACAACATGAAAGCATGGATCCATCCTGCCTTGTATCAATTGTTCAGGCTGCTGGTGATGGTGGGTATTTTCTTGCCACACTGGGCTCCTTAGAATCAAGCAAGCAGTGTTTTAATGCCCCAGCCTACCTGAGTATTGTCCATCCCTTTATGACCCCAGCATACCCATCTTCTGATGGCTCCTTCCAGCAGGATAATGTGCCATATCACAAGGGGGATCCAACCCAGTATTAGTAAGGTGTACCTAATGAAGTGGCCGGGGAATCTGTTCTACTACATCCCTGTTTTACAAGTAAAAAAAAAGTTCTGCACCTATGCTTCTGTGAACACAATATGGCAGGCAGACCTAAGTTGAAGCTGCAAAGCCTTTCATATTTATATATTTTTTACAGGATTTTGTGTTTCTTGAACTTTATGAATAGTTTTGATTTGTTTTTTTCTGTTGCATGCATGCTTTCACGTTTTCTGAGTAATTTACAGGGCCTTTCAAATAAACAGTAAACTATAAAACCTACCAGCAGGATATTCAGTAAACTTAAAGGTGAGTTAGAGCGTGACATCACATCTGGGATAGGAGGGGCCAGCATGTGCACCGGCTTTTCTGGGTAGCTGCAGATCGGCCAACCAGCCAGCCATCGGCAGCACACGCAGCTGAAACGGCAACAAGAAAGGGACAAACAGGAAAGCAACAAGCTGGAGAGAACGAAGGAAAAGTAGCGCATATAAGTCAGCTTGAATCCATCTTTTAGAGTCTGCTTTCAAATTGAGAACTGCGAGGTGAAGCGAAGCCAGGGAAGAGACGAGAAAGGGAGGGAAGGAGGGCGGCAGGTAGCGGAGTTGCTGCGGGCGCTTGGAGAGAGAGAGAGACATCCCCGGACAGGGACGCCTTCAGCAGCCGCAGCATCAGGACCACCAGGATGGAGGGGGAGAATTACGGTTTGTCTTCATCGCACTCTTTCACACAGACTGACGCGTAGCAGAGGCTTTGATCCAAACCCTGACACTGCATGAGCGCATGCTTTTCGGCACTGCCGTAGCGCGTCCGTGTTACTGCTGTGCCAAGAGATCAAAAATGCCAGACCCCCCCAAAAAAAAGAAAAAAATGCAGCCCACTGAGCTATGTTCACACGACTGCCTGTCTGTTTGGTGAAACTGTAAAAAATGACAGTGAGACCTACTTCAAAGTAAGTCCTAGTCTGCAGCAGGCCTGTGCATGTTGTTTTCATCGTATACTTGTCCATGTTTATCTAACACAGGAAGAAGCTTAATTTAAAGCCAGCTTTAAAACAGGTGGTCTCTGACTTGCACAGATGTAAAAAAAAAAAAAAAAAAAAAAAAGGTCGACGCAATTAATTATTTAAAATCCCACCCTATGACAGCAGGGTGACAGCTGTGTGTGTGTGTGTGTGTGTGTGGGGGGGGGGGGGGGGGGGGGGGGGGGGGGGGGGGGGGGGCACATATTTACACTGAAAAGCAAACGCAGTGAGAAACTGAAAAGTTCCTGCTCTTATGGGACTTTACATGATCCAAACTGATTTATTTATAGGCTACCAGGCTGGCATCTATTTTGAGGCTGACACAGTTTTGTTTTTTTTTCTTAAACAATGCCTTCTTATACAGCTACTTCCATGGGGGGGTGAATCATCTTTACTGGAAATTCAGCGTCCTGTCATCATATATAGGGTGACATCCCTGATGATGTCAGGCTGGGATGAGCTAGCTGATGGTTCAGCTTAGGCTATGATAGAGGCTTCATCTCAATTATTTAGCAGTTTTTTTTTTTTTCTGAGCTTAATGCATCTCAAAATAGAAGCTCCAGCAATGGCCCCATTGCAAAAATTCAACTGATGCTCTGCTAAAAAGGAGGAGGAGGAGGAGGGAGGATGCTTCTCATCTCTTTTCACCAATGAGGGAAAGTTTAGAAACGAAAGTGTCACAAAGGAGCAGTTTCTTTATTAAAGAGTCCATATGTGATGACTGTGGGGCAGCCCGGACGGCTCGTGCAGCCTTTACAGGATGTTTTTCTCTCAACCTCAGAACAGGATAATGATATGCCGTCAGTGCCTTCCTATTTGCAATGAAGCTGAAACGATCAGTTGGTGATTATGTAATTATCTGCTAGAGTGTGAGGCATAAGAGAAGAGACATGCTGAAGCACCCAGCGCATTCAAATAACACTCTCGCTGCCGCTGACACCTTCTTAGTGAAACGGACAGCTTGTGAATCTGAATGAGTAAGTGTAAGGCACATCATCCCCTCTGTGTCGGCTGCTTGAAGACTCAAAGAAGATAGAAGTAATGCGCCCGCTGTCACCAGTGAAGTGCAGACAGCATTTTATTTTGGTACAATTATTTTTTTTTCCACTGCAGTTTATTATTAGTCCAGACTTATATAACAAAATGCTCCATTTGTCTGGAGGCTGGCAATATTTCTGATGTAATTTGTATACTTTATTGCGTTGTGGTGTTTTATGTGCAGCCGCCTTCTAACATTTACGACACGATTCTCGTGCCATGCTTTTGAACTCTGTTCCACTTATGTTGCTAGGTGCTGGTGCCCTGTATCAACTACCTGGGGATTCATGGGGCGTGGTTCCGTTTCAAGACTTACTTAAAAGACTTTAAGCTGCAGGGTGTCAAAGTGTCTTTGTCTTTTGTGTGCACTTTTTTTTTTTTTCTTCTCCATCTACCTGCACCTGTCAGTGCAGCTTGGTTTCTCTCTGCATTACAAAACGTGCACACACAAAGGAAACAGTGCATCTGCTCATAGGTGTGGTGCACAAGAGTGGCAGGTACATGTGGTTGCTGTGGTTATGAGTGTCATCTCTCTCTCTGTCAGTTTGACCTCTCCTCTTCATCTGAGTGACTGTGTCTGTATAGATGCTTCTACTGGTCTAAATATTGTGGGTTTATTTATTTATTTTTTTTAACATTTTAAATGTATTTTTTTAAACTGTCACTCTTTATCCATGTGACAGTGAGACAGGTTTACTCCAGTTCTGAGCTCCCCTCATGTTCAAAGCATGCTCACACTGTCACAGCAGCAGCAAAGTCACAGCAGGCTTATGAAGACACATCCTGTTCCTAATATGAATAAATATACAAATAAATAGTTATATAAAAATCAGAAGATGAAAGAGAAGAAGGACAAGTTAATCACATCAAAGTTGCTACGGTTGTTCTAGTTTCTTGATCATGCAGGATATAACTCCAGAAATATAAAGCAAAAAAACAAAACAAAACAAAAAAACTGTTTTTGATAAGTTAAGCTGAATATAAACACTATCAATTTGTTTTCCATGATTAAATCTGCACCAGTCATGAAGAGATGCTCACGAAGCAGGATAAAGCTTTAAGACAGCTGAAAGGAAAGCTGAGTAGCGAGTGCCGCAAGTTACTATTAGGGAGATACTGTTGAGCACATTCTGTCTCTTCAGGTGTAGAAGCTCTATCCCCCACATTCACTCACTTTGGTTGTACCAGCACAGACGCTGGCTCTGCCCCCACTCAGCCGGGTTGTTAGTCACCAGAGGTGATGCTATCATTAGGCTGCCATGTAGGAGTTCCACCAACACAGATCCGGAAGCTTCCTGTAGATTTTATCTTCCACCTGGGAAAATCTTTTATCAAAATGAAAACTCTTTCACCTATAGGTGACTATCTGCACACATACCGATGACTGATTTCAGTCACATTCTGTTGAGGAAGCTGAGGGGGTTTCCTGTTGTACCTTTTTCTCATGAATGTTGCACTCAATTATTTGACCCGCTTAAATGTCATAGTTAGATTAAAGCTAAGCCTGCTGAACTCCAGGAGACTTCTAGCCTGCCTGGGCAGGAGAGAATAAGGGCGTTGTTGCATGTTCTGTCCACATGGTGGCATGTGACGCTCAAGGAAGAGGCTCATCTTCCTGCATGCTGTGGGTGGCAACACTTAAAAGAGACCATATCACAGCAGATTTACTGCTCCATTTGTTACCACCCAGCTCAAAAGCCACAACATAAAGTGGAGATTGACACCAGATTTGGTTGTATTTTAAATGACTTCATAACCTCAGCTAAAAATGACATCCCAGAGAGAATGAAGGCAAGAAGTAGCAACTCCCCCAAGCCCCACTCCCCCAGGCGTGCCTTTGGCCACACCTTTCCAGGTGTAAACAATTGGCATTTAAGCCTTGGCGACACCCAGAGACTGATGCACTGCCGCTGCAAGGCAAGCAGAGGTTGCAGTGGGGCGTAACACAGTTAAAGTTATTTGCCTCATGCTGATTTAATCACTTTGGGGTGGCAGCATTAAATTATTCGTGTAATTTTAAACTCTTAGTTTGGGACACCGCCGTATTCTGGAAACAGATTTCAGAATAAAGTACAGTTTACTTTATAATTAATTTATTACTGTAGATATTAGTGTTTTATAACAGTCATGCTATTATATTTGAGCAAATAATTAACACATAATTACCAGTATCTTTCCTCCCATTTTCTTTGTACACAGTTTAATATTCATGATGAATCAATCAATGACCTATCCTGTGACTTTTTAACTAAAACAATCTAAAATCTATTATATAACAAATCAATATTCTCATTTAAATTCTAACAGTTTGGGCACCTGTGGGCTCTGCAACTTAATTGCGTGATGCTCTTCCCATCCTCATTAGTCATTATCAAACTGCCATACAAAATAATTCATTTAAATTAACTGTCATCAGTGTGGCTAAATTGGCTTTTGTAAGTTTCATTAGAGCACTTAAAGTTTGCTCTGTGGACTCCCTAACAGTTCAGTGTAATATGCTGACATTTTTCCATTTGCAGCAGTGAAGTATTTGTAATGTGATGTGGAGCAGAGGTGGAGGAATATGAAAAAAAAAAAGAAGTGCTGACTTCACTGTGCTCTGTTTCTCTGGTGACAGACCTGTTCTCTGTAGGTGATGTGCAGCTGCAGCATTTAAAGTAGCCAGGACTGACTTTGCAGTTCATGCAGGGGTCAGGCTGAAGCACTCTGCTCTCTGACAAGTAGCTGGGCAGTGCTTGTTAGATTAAAGTGATTGCCATAGCCATGCAGCACATTTTACTTTACTGCATTCCTTAAATACCACCTACTTGAGTCAGTAATGTTCTTGATAGCAGCGTGATTGGCAGGGAGGGCGGAGTTGAAGGATTAATTAATGACTTGTAGAGTAGGAGTAATTAAGGAGTGACTGACAAGCAGGCTGATTCAGAGTGGCAGGTGACACCAATTCAAGAGGGAAGGTAATCATTAGCATTTTGTTCAGCCAGAGGAAGTGAGACTCCAAAACAGAGTCTGTCTCAGTGATTTAAGAGCACACGTTTGTTGTTGTTGTTGTTGTTGTTGTGAGACCCATGTGCATTATGTGGCCCAAAAATGTGATCGTGTCATTGTGAATAACCCTCACCGAGTGTGAAAATAATCTAATCAAAACAAATGGCTCACAGTGTTTGGCCCAGGAGCTAGTTATTTCTTCTATCCTGTTGCCAAGCAACAATGAAATCTTGCTTTTTATGCCTTTCAAGCCAAAAATCACGAGTGGCTAAAAGCTAAAAGCAGAAGAGGGCGGAGATGGAAATCAAAATCTGAGGTGGACAAACAGCAACATACTGATGACTTTTTAAAATATAATTTCCATGAAAACAGTGGCGCTCTCTCTCTTCTTTAAGGGCTTTTTCAAATGATTATAGTTTTATTTTCAGATTTAACCAGGTATTCACTGTTGCCACAGTAGTCACAGACACATTAATATGTTTTTAGATACATCTTTGTGTGTGCAGTCCGTTAAGAATTAGTATGTGAGGTAGCAAGTGGGAGAGAAAGAGAACGAGAGAGAGCAGAGGAGGATAAGAGGGAGGCTTAGATAGCGGTGGAAAAGGGGAACAGGGAGAAAACAGAAGTGATTTTAGCATCCGATGGCAAGTTGCACATTCTAAACAAAGGGGAAGAGAAAGTAGGTGAGTGTGAGAGATTGGCTGAGGAGCGTCATCCGACTCAGGGGGGATTAGGTGAGGCAAAGTGACACAGAGCAGGACCTTGCAGTTGGAATCTTTCCATGGATGAAACAGCTGGGAGCAAAGAGTGACAGTCGCACTGGGGAGACTGGGATTCCACAACTTTTCTTTTTGTGTCGCCTGCCGAGAGGCAGGGAGACACTTAGAGATCATCTTTCATCTCAGTCTCAGTCATAAAGTGGGAGGAACTTAGGACATTACACAGCTACAGCCACAGACATACCCTCAGATAGAGAGATTACAAGCCGGAGCTATGGGGACAGTGAGTGAACTATGTGTGTCCAGTCTTCAGACCTTCTTGTGTCCTGCTGTGAAGCCTCTCCAGGAAGCTCCAGGTAAAGTAAAGTTAGTTGCAGGAACATTATTTTTCATTTTTGCTGGCTTTTGGCATTATTACTATAATCCTACAGCGTCGAGCCTATCGTGGGCATTAGTTTTGAATGCGTTTTCAACCTGTAAGTACGCTCATAGGTGCTTCTGTGACCACAGCAACAAACACATCGCTCCACCGGCGATGAAAAACAGTTGGACAGGAATAGAAGGAGCTTCTCGAGGCTCAGGGAGCTTCTCATTTAACACACAGCTTATACCTCTGCCCTGCGCGCGCACACACACACACACACACACACTAATAGAGCGTGAGCTAATGTTATTACTTACTGAGCCGATCTAATTTTAAGCAGGGCTGACTCCTCGTTCACGATGACTTCACTTTCCTTTTCACACATGTGCATAAAATCCTTATGTTGGCCAACAACATGTGAAATCACAGCTTGCCAGTCACACTCTCTCAGCTCTGCCAAAGGCTTGTGTTTCTGTCCTTTAACAAAGAGGACTGGCAGTGTTGTGGTTACTGGTAATCGCCTCCTAAAGCTGGATAAAATAAATTCTCTGCGCTTCTCAGTTTAATTCTACATGACACAGATTAAGATCTTGGTTTCTTTAGAAGTTTGCTACTCACCATCTGTCCCCATATTTCCAGCCCAAGGTATTCTTAACAAGGTCTGAATGGTGATGGAGCTGATGTGTGTGTGTGTGTGTGTGTGTGTGTGTGTGTGTGTGTGTGTGTGTGTGTGTGTGTGTGTGTGTGTGTGTGTGCTGTTTGGGACTGGTTGCTAAGTGTTGTGATTACATTGCACTGCAGGGTGGTATACAGGTTCCCATTGGGCATGTTTGAACTGTGCGTGTTGACATGACTTTGTTGGGTTATGGTGAATCAGCTGACTGAGAGCGACGCATGGGGAAGCGTTGCTGCCTCAGTCATTTCAAAACACCTGCATCAGCACCAGGGCTGTGTGTGTTGATTTGGATATTCAAGGGGGGAAGTAATCTGGATTGTTCTGGTATCAAATGTGATGACAGCAGACTTTTTTGCAGATTTTTTGTTTTGTCAAGCCAACAAAACTGAACGACACGTCGAGTCGCTTAGATGAAAAACTGGTTTGTCATTTGTACGTTCAGCCTTTGCTGCAATTTGTGGGCTGATTGCGGAGCAGTATGTTGCCAAAGCTGCGAACTGCCTGCGTTGTGTCACGTTTTTGCTCAGACTGAAATAAAATGACATTCGTGTTGTGATGGCAACCGGCAGAGTTTGGGCCTCCTGTGGTGTAATGAGATTGGCTTATACTGTAAGAGTTAGTGCTTCTGCTTTTAATTATGAATCATGAATGACTCATGCGTGGCTCCTCCACAAGTTTACATTGTGTCAACAGGAGCTCTTACTGTAAACCACTCCTGAAATCAGCAGTGGAATAATTTAATTTCATGCCACTTTTACTTTCTGTGCTGCTACGTCTCAGAAGGAAAAAGTGAACTTTTATCTGGTAGCTTTACTTCAAGAAACCAGTCTGAGATGATGTGAGCTTTGTGACATGATGCATTATCTTACTGGAGACTGCCATCAGACGATGGGCACACTGTGATCATAAAGGCATCGGCTGATACAAAGCACGATGGATACATGCTGTCGTGTTGTTTACTCTAAGTTCTGAGCCTGTTATCCGAACATCGCAGCAGAAATCGAAACTCATCAGACTAAGCAATGTTTTTCCAGCCTTCTGTTGTCCACTTTTGGTGAGCCTATGTGAATTGTAGCCTGGTGTGGTCCCCTGATACTGTAGTGTCTACTATAGTCTTTTGATGTGGTGTGCATTCAGAGATGCACTTCTCCATATTTTGGTTGTAAAAAGTAGTTATTTGAGCTACTCTTGCCCAGAGAACTGCCGCTCACTGGATATTTTTCTCTTTCTGTGTAAACCTTAGAGATGGTTGTGTGGGAAAATCCCAGCATAGATCAACAGTTTCTGAAATATTCAAACAACCAGGCCACTTTCTTCCCTATTCTGATGCTCACTTTGAACTTCAGCAAGTCATCTTGACCGTGCCTACAGGCCTAAATGCATTGAGTTGCTCTCATGTGATTGGCTGATGAGATATTTGTGATAACAGGCATCAGTGTACCTAATAAAGTGGCTGATGAGTGTATGTCATCCACAATGATTGTGTACTGAAAACTGGATATTTTGACAGCTTTAATTCAAAGATGAGCTCCAATTCATCCAGCTGCAACTGTAATGAACATCAATGTAAGAATTATAATTATATATATATCATAATAATATAATGAGATACTTAATAATAGTATAACAATAACAGTGGTGATTTTTCTGCATTGAGTATTTTTACTTTTAATACTTTATTACATTTACATCACATTTTCATAATTACACATATTTTCAATTAGTAATATTGCTTTTACTTAAGAGGAGAATGTATGTCCTCCACCTCTACCTAAAACATGTGTGTTTCTAAATGATACTGGTCTTGGCTTTTGGAGAAGTTAAAAAGTTTACTCAATTCCTTCTCAGTCTGACCTCATGTAGTGATGTCATATTTCCCAAAGTTGGTACAAACTTGTGTTTTTAGCTCAGCTGTTTCGAAGAAAAAGTCGAGCTTTTGTCATAACCTCGGCGGTATCATCTGCAACTTTACCAGTGGCCATAACTTGAGGACGATGTGACCTAGGCTCTTCAAATTAAGACCACAGATGCATTACTGTTCAAGCTAGACCCATCAAACCTGGCACACTGACTTTACTATAACAGCACTTTGTGTAAATGGTAAACGTTATTGTTAGCCAGAAATTCACAGTGGCAGTGACTGTGACTCAACATGCCTAAATAATCATCACAGCACACAGGATGACAGTGATCCCAAATACTGTATTGTTTACAGCAGACATGATAGAAATTTGTCGGCGTAATAACGGCACAGCCATCTGTGCAGTGAGCCAGGTGTGCCCTGGATTTGCAGAGACTTTCTGATGCAGAAATTACTCTTGTGGGCTCCAAGGGGCAGCTGAGGACACACTGAAGCACAATGAGGCCATCGGCAGCAGCGCGCGTTTGAGAATATTTGCTGTATCAGCTTGTTATATAGGAGATTGTAGTGATGGCAGTGGTTACTAACCTTTTTTTGGATTGTGATACTGGAGTACTCTGTTCGGGAACTCTGTTATCCACTTTAACAGCCCATAATATTATTGTATGACTTTATACACTAGTAATCTTATTAATGATTATTAAAACAATAAAATAATTTAGGAAGCCAGACACAAATAAAACTTTTTTGAAATTCTGCTGGAATTTACCCTCATAATCATCTCCAGAGTTTACACAAAATGGTCTGAAAAAGAGAACGTATCCAGTTCTCTGGGTGAAAATGTGCTGCTGATGCCAGAAGTCAGAGGAGAATGTCCTGACTGCTTCAGGTTGATAGGAAGGCACTTACCTGAGGCTATGATCCGCAAGGCTATGATTTGGCATAAACAGCATGAAAGCATAGATCAATATTTTCTTGGCACACTTTGGGCTGCTTAGTAACAGTTGAGCAAACACAACAGCCTTTGTGAGTATTGTTGCTGACCACGTCTATCCCTTTATGACCACAGTGTACCCATCTTCTGATGGCTGCTTCCAGCAGGATAACGCACCGTGTCGCAAAACTCTCTCAAACTGGTTTCTTGAACATGACAATGAGTTCACTGTACCCAGATAACCTCCACAGTTACTGGATCATAATCCAATAGAGCTCCTTTGGGATGCGGTGGAACAGGATATTCACATCATGGACGATGAAGCTGACAAATCTGCAGCAAGTGCGCGATGCTGTCATGTCAATGTGGACCCTAATCTCTGAGGAATCTTTGCAGCACCTTGTTGAATCTATGCCACAAAGAATGAAGACAGTTCTAGTACTCACAGCTCAGTACTAGGAAGGAGTTCCTAATAAAGTGTCCAGTGAGTGTATTTGCTGAATGAGACTAACTCTGGGAGAATGCTGCTTCAGGGAGCAGTGTATGAAAACTTATAGAGAAGCACAAGGAAACCTAAGCTCCTGGAACTAAATAGATTCCTTTTGGTGTCATAGGAGGATTTGTATATCTAGATATTTTTTTCTGTCCTGATTAATGGTCTGGAGAAGAACAACTTAAGTACGGGACAATGAGGAACTTATGTATATAATTGTGTTATTTTGGCTGACTCTGACATTCTGACATGACCATCATTTCTGTTGTTTCATGGAAAAAAAAGGCTTAGCTGCTTTAACACCTCAGACCTTTAGTTTTTATGACTCAAACAGAATCCGTCTATGAAGAGCAAAATGTATATTTACTCATTTCTCAGGAGGGCTTATTAGTCAAACTCGTGAATTTTTCATCAAAGATAAGCACTTTCTTTGGCGCCATGTGCTAGCACTTGTTCAGGTGATCATGTAAATGTCAGAAATGTGCGCTGTTCCGAATGCTGAAAGACTAGTGTGAGATGAGTGTGTTTTCTCATGCAAACAGGTTCTGAACTGCCAGGTTTTGTCAGGAGCTCGCCAAATTTGGCACGTTCCTCCTAAAACAGCTTCTGACAGCAGTATTTTTGCATGTATAGCTGTGTAGGCGGGTTCTGCTGTAAGTCATATAGAGTTTTGTCTTTAATTGCAAATTGATTGGCCGCCCACAGAGTTCTCTCTGACAGGCAAACATCAGAAAAATAACACTAGAGTTAGACGTATTCTTCTATTTTTTTTTTTGTATATGACTCATGTCAGTAATTAATCGCTCAGGTCTGCGCTCCTTCGGACACAGAAAATTAGAGGGTGCATAGAACCAAAGGTCTCATTACCTGTGATTGCACCTGTAAAAGGAAAGCAGTCGTTTCACAATCAGCTCGTGCCGTGACTCATGTGTGAACCAGCCAATCACTTCACCCGTTTCTGATGCCAAAGAATGTTTGCCACGCGGGTAGTAATCGTCATGGTAGCAGGACCATTTTTCATGCCTTGTTTTAAGTCGGTGTGCGGATATTAAAATCCTGTTTCTCAATAACCTTCCTGTCCACATGTCAGTTTAAAAAAAGAAAAAAAACAAGAACACTGTTCTGTGCACTGACACAACACCCTGCGACTACTTAACCATTAAAGATTAGGCAATATGATGCAGTGTAATTAATTGTGTAACACTTTTGGCTCGTTTTTCTTTTAGAGTAAAGATAAATTTCTCTACAAGTCCTTTGTGTTTTTTTTTTTTCCTGTAGCTTGAACTGTAAATAATGCAAATAATCAGCAGGAGTCACTCTTGGTATCTTTTCTCATAGGAAGGAAAGAGACTATTTTCCTCGCACAGAGCAATTTTCAATCTTCTTCAGGCTAATTAAACCTTAAATATGAAGACATATTTTTAGTTCAGAAGCTGCCAGGGTACTATTTTGACTCTGTGGGTTTTATGTGGTTTCACTTAATAGCCCAGGCACACCCACAACTGATTTACACACACACACACACACACACACACACACACACACACACACACACACACACACACACACACACACACACACACACACACACACACACAAACTATAAAACCATTGTATTGCATCAGTGTTGTTTGGATTTGAAGACTATATTTTAAAGGCAAGCCTGCCTTATAAACTGGGAGGGATCTAACAGGGAGTCAGAAATTGCACTTTTGTGAAATGCAGTGTTTTGGAGCTTGGTCAAAAGTCAAAAAATAAAACTCACCCTCTGGTGCAATTATCTTGAAAATCATTTTCTTCTACATCCCTCATATTTTGAAGTCTAGTTTTCTACATCACTAGTTTTGCAAACATATAGCTAAATATGTGTCACATCTCTGCACATCAGCAATGAGTACTAATGACTGAAGTCATTACATTAGATCATGTGCTCAGCCATCGTACATCATTGCACTCAGCTGAAGGTAAAACCACAGTCCCTCCTGAGCCTCGCACTTGCAATCCCACTTTAATCTCCAGGCTTAACATTGCACAGTAAAACCCAACAACAGTCATTTCCTAATATGAGCCGGGCTTGTGTGAAGTCAAAACATTCTTCGAGGTTAGACAGCTACATTCAGCTTATGCAGACTGAGCTGCTTAAAGCGGGTTGCCATGCTACCACACCGCTGTCAGGGAAAAAAAAGCTTTGTCTCATAGGCGGCTTTCCAACTATAAAGGCAAAATAATAATAACACCAAGGCTGCAAATCCAACTGAGTCTCATATCCTGGCCAAGAATACTTTAAGAAGTCGAGACTTTTAATATTGTTTAGGCTGCGGAGTGGCGCGCATGCAGGTCAGCCACAGTCAAACAGCTGGAAGCTGTGCATTATTGGCAGAAAAATTAGGTCTTTCATATGCTCTGATTTTTATCACCTTGTGAAATAGGATATGAAATTTTGTGAAGTTTCTGTGATTAATAAAAAAAGATGTAGTTTTCAATTTCATTGACAGTAAGTACATTCAAATAAGTGAATGTTTACTTTAAAATCAGTATATTTCTACTTTTAAAATCATGCATTTCTGAATCAGACATATAACTGAGTGACACACATTAAAATGTTTCTCATTAATACATATTAATGCATTGCATATGAGCCCTCTGATGTATGTAATTTACTGTTACAGACACTACGGCCTGCAACGTGCACAAAACTCATCCCACAAGCCTGTAACATAGTTTATCTTCATGCCTGCAGCAATATCATATGCATGGGGTATACAGAAGTTATAAATAATGAAGTATGTTATTAAAGTGATGTTTATATTTGTTGTTGCCTCACACAAGTTACACACTGTTGCAGACACTCTACAATTTTTCAGATAAAGTCGGCAGCTTCATACAAACCATACTGACATGAAGAAGAATGATTATAATCAAGTGATCTTCATACTTCATAAATAACTTCATAAGTCATAGTTAAAGGTTTTGCGTTCCTGTGTTTTCCTTTTAAAACTTGTCCTTTTGAGGAATTTCTCCCTGCCATGTAAAATCATCCTTTTAACACGAATGAACCCATTTATACTTTTTAATGCAGTTTGGCATTGATTTGAAGTTTGCACAAACCCTCCATTTATACAAGGATCCGTTCTTCTTAAGCTCTTTCGGGAAGTTGCGGATGACTGTAATCTTCATGTGTCGATATCATCTCATAATCTTTTCATTTAAAGGTCAGACGGCGGCCTGAGCACGCTTGTTCTGGGTTCTCGAGCACAGATTTACAGCAGTGCTTGGGCGAATGGATGCACTTGTGACAATGAATTGAAACTTTGTGTGCGCAGGGCTCACTTCACACAGGCTACATTGTCAGTTGAGTATCTGCCACAACTGAGGCATTCATAGATCACAGGATGAAGATGAGGCTCCCTAAATGAAGATGCAGTGCAGACTGTAACACTTTAGGTCTTCAGAAGGGTCTACTTCTTAGTTTCGTGGGTCGGTGCTCAGTATCTTTAGAATATCTCTGGACGGGTCATGAACATTTCTCTACCATGCATCACATAAGGAAAGCAAAACAGATGAGCTGTTTTTCCCCCCTGCACCTGGCCTCTTTCATTGGCTGTGAGTGTAGCATTCTTCTGGGCCCTCCTGTACTCATCAACAGGCAAGGACAGGCTCAGTCCTCTCCTGTCTGACAGCAGCACGGCTGGGCAGGTGCTACAAAAACAGCAGACTGATTTATTCACTTTCAACTTGAGGTTGGAAATCCCTCAAAGTTTTCCCTAAAATATGCTGCCAAGAAATGTCTCTGTACAAGAAAAAAAGAGCCTCCAACAGACCTTTGATCAACCTTTGATCATAGGCAGCAAAAAAAGGGAAAAAAAAGTGAATACACGGTGTGATGATAGGCCCTGATGAAACATGAAATCAAAACTGTGAAGCTGTAGTAGGCATAAAACACGGCGGTCAGTTTCACCAGGTTGTGGCAAAACCTGTTTCACCGCTACTGCTGGGTTCTTGCATTGTTGTGGTGTTGTTGTTCGTATGTGGAATCAAGTGGAATGAAAATCAGCTGTATTTCAGAGCAGCCTGAAACATCCCATATAATAATAATAATTTAAAAAATTACCATATGGGATAATGAGGGAAAAGAAATTCAGAGCCATTAAAGCAATAGGGTGAAACAGTTGTCGCATTGATATCATAAGGGAATATTTGTTTGAATATTCAACAGGTGTTCGCAAGTATTGGTTTCTGCAGGTGTTGCTATTTTCTAAAGAACGGTTTAACATTTGTTTCTGAGGTAAGAGGCTGACTGCACGCTCGTCTGCTCTCGGCGGATGTGGTGAAGCAAACGCCCTGAAAAGAGCAAGATCAGTAGCGGTGAACTGCTCTGCCTCTGTGAGTCAATTACTCCATCCCTGCCCCCACTCAACCCTGTCCCAACAACACATGTATATATGTATGTGTGTGTGTGTGTGTGTGTGTGTGTGTGTGTGGGGGGGGGGGGGGGGGGGGGGGGGGGGGGGGGGGCACAAGGGGGCAGACGCGTCATCGCGCACGTTCACTACGCTTTCTGTGAGATCTGATCAGTTTGCGCAATCAGGGCGGAGATAGACCACGAATTCCTTTCAAAATAAGAGTCTAGCTTATAATAACAAAACATGGGTCTGAATCTTTATTGTTGAAGAAGTTAATCATGTGAAAAATTTATTTGTATCAACTTTATTATTAAATATATAATTTTTCCATCTGCTCCCCGGTGATTCAGTGGCATCCCAAAGCCACATATAAAACATAAGCTGCCTGATTTGGACAAGCAGAAGACTTTAAATAACATGGGGTCAACCATCCAAAGCAACAGACAGTGTGCAAGAGAAGACATGGAGAACAGAATGCAGGAAGGGTGGAGTGGATGCAGATGAGTGCCAGGGGTGATTTGTGACAGAAGGATTGCAGGAAAAGTGAAAGGGAAGGTTTACAAGATGGTAGTGAGACCTGCTATGATGTATGGTTTGGAAACGCTGGCACTGACAAAAAGACAGAAGGCTGAGCCGGAGGTGGCAGAGCTGAAGATGCTGAAGATTGGGAGTGACCAGAATGGACAAGTTTAGAAATGAGTGTATCAGAGGAACAGCTAAGGAGACAAAGTTGAGAGGCAAGGCTGAGATGGTTTGGACATGTGCAGAGAAGGGATAGTGGATATGCTGAACAAAGGATCATGAAAATGGAGCTGCCAGGTAGAAGAAAAATTGGAAGACCACAGAGAGGATTCATGGGTGTAGTGAAGGAGGACATACAGAGGGGTTGGTGTGCCATAGGAGATTGTTAGGGATAGGGTGAGCTGTAGGTAGTTGATCCACTGTGGCAACCCCAAGTGAGCTGCCAAAAGATAAACTTTAAATAAATGTATTCAGTGGAATCCCAAATCCAGATTTAAAACATAAACTGTTTGATATGCCTCATTTATAATAATAATAATAATAATAATAATAATAATTGCCCAAATTGCCTCAACTGCCACCTACACTTGTTTATGATCTAAATTTTGTGGTGACTTTGCAAAGCCCATGCACATAGTTTGCAAATTGATCAGCTTGTCAAAACTTTGCCTTTTTGCTCTGGTACCTCTTCACATGTATACTGACCACAGTGCTACTTTTTTTTTCTGTCTACCTCCCACCTTCCTGCTATTTTAACCTCATTCGGCAACCCTGTGGGAGCTCTCTCACATTTTCCACTAGAAAACCAGACTTGAAGGTGCTGGCTGTCAGCTTCACTGCTGCAGTGCTGAAAGTTATGGTCTGATTAAGCCAGCAGCGATCAGCAATTCTGTAAATTGGTAGTTTCTCCAACTTTATGTGGAAATGCTGCAGGGCAATTCCATCGAATATCTGACAGTTTTCTCTGAAATCTGAAAGTTTTTTAAGCCACTTGCTGTATTATTTCTTGTGTGGATTTATCCCATTTAAGGTTTCTTTGGGTGACAAAACATCTTGAGTCAGCCTCATTATCCAGCTCTATATTCCAACTAAAGTCCATATAATTTAAGTAGAGCATTTTCTTAAATTTATATTTAGTTTTCTACTGTAGTGCAGATATGTTGTTTGCCTAATGGTGCCTTAAAAATAAGACAAATAAGTCACTATGCTATCCAAATAAATTATGACGAGTAAAGACACGTCGTATTTTGAAAGGCATAACCGGAAGCTTTTTATTTTCACTCTGCGTGACTTGACGGCGACTCGCGCGCAGGAGGAAAGGCTCGTCTGGTCGGTCAAAGTCCGTCTCTTCAAACCACTCCCTAGAGTTGTGAACCGAAACGCTCTTGGTTTACTTTAGAAATCATTCCTTGGAGTAATTCTTAACTCGTCAGTCGAGGGTTAAAAGGTCAATAAAGGTATCGTTAATTGTATTCGGTGAAAATTAGGACTCTCGGAAACCTCCAGAAACTTTTTGGACTCGGACCCTAGAGGCACAAAAAACAGCATGGTGTTAAAATCAGAGGACGGCGTAGGTGAGTGAAATGCTGAAGGAGCGACATTTTATTTCGTCTAGAAGTAATTTAAATGGCACTATAGGACCGCTTTTAGTTAATATATGTGTATCTAAGATAATAAGTCGACGGTATGAAACTAGGAAGTCTCAGGTAACAATTCAGTGGACTCTTCGGCCTTGTTGACAATGTTTTTTTCTGCTATTTGTAGCATTACTGCTTGTGTTAGCGGTATTATATCATCCCCAAAAACACCCCATTAGTTTCTTTTTACGCATTCTTATATAGCAAAAAGAAAGGAAATATCAAGAATTGAATGTAAACTGTCATTTTTAGTCTGCTTTGGTGTATGGATATTGTGTTGACTATTCGTTTTCTATTGCTCTCAACACATTGCCACATATTTGTATATTAAATGAAAGAGCTGGCTGTCTACATGTTTAAGCACTTAAGTTGTAACACTTTGTTGGCTTGATGCAGATGCCTAACACTGCACATCGTCGGTGTCATTTTTCAGTGAATACTCAGCAACAGGTGTGAGAGCAGACAGTCCACTCCTGCAATAAGCTTTACATGAGTCACTCTTAATCATACCAGCCTCTGAATGGGCCACATTAGTTGAAATTATGGAATAGAAGCCCTTCTGTTACACATTACATATGTGGCTGTAATTCCTTTACATAAGTGTAATAATGTGCAGTTATAATGAGCAGGAGGGAGACAGAAAGCCTTTGTTGCTGAGCGTGATTCTTTCATCTTTTCTCTTTCACTTGGGTAGCCTGGCAGCATTAATCAGGACCCCTGCCTTGCATCACTATTAATCCTGTTAAGAGAGCAGTGACTGATCCTGTTATATGCTGCTGCTCCTTTATTGTTCTTGGGAACAATAAAGGAGCAGCAGCCCCCCCCCCCCCCCCCCCCCCCCCCCCCCCCAAATAGCCTTGGCACACAGCTGCATTGTTTTTAACAGGCAGAGAGATGAGAGAGAGCGATCCATTCGATTCCTCTTCAGTCCATTTGTCTCTGCCACTTAGCGGTGGGTGGTCTGGAAAGTTAAAGTAGTTGTCACTAATGGTTCCCTAATGAGTGGCACTGAGAGCTCTAATGGGCCCTCTGGTACATTGTTCCCTCCCTGGCACTAATGCCCTCGTGGTTTGATAATCCTAATCATCTCTCCATAATCATATTTCGGCTTTCTTTGTGCATCAGTTGCAGCCCTCCTTTCCATTCAGGCCATCGTTCATTCTGTGTAGTTGGTGTTAAAACGGAAAATCAGTTTAGACCAGAGCACAGTGGGGTGTTGTTGAAAGTCTCGTGTTTGGTAGCTCAGCAGCACTTGGGTAGCTGTGTTGCTGATGATGTTAGGGTGTTCTGAGAAACGAAAGAGGAAGAAAATTAAGGGTGGTTTTTAACTATGACTTCTCACATGGATATTGCAATAGCCTGACCTAAGACTGTGCTCAATTTCTCTTTTCCATTTTTTTTCTTCCTAATTTGTCAAGTAAAGTGAGAAAATTGGAAGTGTTTGCCTCAGAAAAGCCTGAGGAAAGATGTAGAGAAGTTGGGACCAAAAATGGTCCTCAGCACTATTGTTGTTTACCTACATTGTTATTATAGGCAACTACAGCGGGTTCTCCAGTGGGGTTGGGGTGGGTCTAAAGATGACACCACACACGTCATGAAATGGCAAGCTGTGACTGGTTGGCGAGGTCTGTCATGTCTCACGGCCAAGTTGTTGGCAAATCTTACCCAGTCTGATAAGCAAACCATAGTCACCAAGTTATGGTATTCATTTCACATAACAACATGAAAAAGAGGGAAGCAGCTACTAGCATTTAGGAAGGTTATTTTATTGTTTTAAACATTTAAATATTGATTACATCTGTATGTCAAGTTCAAAGCCACAAATAAGTGTAAATAAATCTAGATATAATACATCTACATCTACATAATCACAGCTAAATCTAAAGTCTAAACTTTTGGTAGCAGAACTGGCCAAGCTTTTCAGTTATGACAATTTGCATTTGTTGATTATAAGTTTGGCACATTTTAAAATATTCATTGATTACTCAAAAGGTTAATAAAGATGGTTGTTAGTGTAGTCCTAGTCTACATTTAGTGGCGTCTCTGTGGATGCTGCCTATCAGAATAACAGAGGTTGTAAGTACAGTGAAGTGAGGGCAGAGTGTCGATAAGAGTGTAGCAAGAGTTTGACAGCACTTCTTTCTCAGTTTCTCAGCAAGAAATGTGTCATCTTTTTTTCTTTATTCTTTCTCTAGGAATAGAAATTGCACCACAATCTCCCGTCTCTTACGTCTGCCTTTTTTGCGTCTTCCTCGCACAGCTTAGCAGTTTTTTTATCCCTCGCCTTGCTCAAAGTACTGATTCTTAGTGACTTTCAGGTTTGTCCGCAACAGGTAGAGACACGCCTGGAGTTTCTCTCTTCATACGGGAAGAAATTCTGATCACTCTTACTTGCAGGGTGAAAAAAATGTAAAATGGCTTCTGGGAGGAACGCCGCAACAGAAGCCTTTTAAAAAGGAGTGTGCTGATTTGCCAATCAAGCAACTGTGTAGCAGCTCAGGGTTTGGCTGTGATCAAGCTGTGCTTACTTAGTCTACTCCTGGTTTTTCTTCGCTGTCCTGAGTACAGTTTAACCATCGTTTTGAGCTGAAAGTTAGGAAGGAGAAAAGAATGCCTGTTTTATTGCCTTTCCCAACAGGATGGGAGGGTTTCGCCGCAGCTTGCGCTCCTCCACTGATCTGTGAGAACAGCTCACAAACAGGAAACTGAGGGTTTGATAATATGCTCAGCAGGAAGTGGCATCAAGTTGTGTGATGGTTACATTTTTTTCCAGTGCTGTACGGCAGATATAGCAAGGCTGAGACAAAAATAAAGGTGCTAAAAGATAAAGATTTGTGGCTCTTCCAGCTTTCCCACCATATGTTTTTTCTGAACGTGTGTATTTTACTGGAAAGGGAGGATGTTGACAGTAGGAAAACCCTGATAAGAATCAAGGCTAACAGCGTCAGAGGACAAAGGCATGTATTGTGGGAAGAAATAGCACTTCCGTTTTTGAGGCAAACCCCAGAGTAGCCTCCTCGGTGGCCTCTGAAAACAAATTAATGTCAATAAAACAGAACAGGGATTATGTGAAAAGCTCATCTTTTGTGTTCACAATGATAGATTATGTGTGTGTCTGCAGCTGCTGTGCTGCTGTTGGGCAGTCTGTATGTTTGCCTTACACTGAAGCTGTGTGTGTGTGTGTGTGTGTGTGTGTGTAGGCCTTGCTATACATTCTTCAGGCTCAGTTCCCACCCACTCACATCCTCGGGTCTCTACATTCCTGCACAGCAGCACTGACAAAGGCAGCAGACCCACAGTGAACTGTGTCTGGGCTGTCAGGGGAGTGACAGGGTCATTTCTGTTTGACCAGCCTTCCTTTGTGACTCCACTGACTTTATAATGTGCCTTTTGAAATGCTATAAAACATCTATTGTAAACACAGAAACTCTATAAATTTTAATTTGGCTTTTTTTTTTTTTTTAATGAATATGCTGTGTACTTTCACCTCTTCAGACCCCTGTAAAATAACTAAGTTAGACAACCTGAGAAAGAAAAATCTACTAACTAACATTAACAGTAACTTAATTGAAATAATTAGGCAGCTGTATTTGAAAGGGTTTCAAGCATAAACTGTATATAAAAGGTGGCCATGCTTCCGGCTCTGAAAAGTGAAGCCAGTGCTGCCTCTTAAAGTGGCATTCCTTCCAGTTAATTACAGGGGGAAAATCCACTAGTAGCCAAATAATGTCCAGATGGGTAGAAGTCCAAAGGAAGATGGTTCCTCAGATCACTTGTCTGTGACCTCATTAAACACTTTCCTGATGTTTTTATAGTCGGAGTCACTAGTTTTAAGTGTTAGGGCAGTTTTTAATAAATTTTTGTCCCCATTAGTGTTAAGGACAATAAAACAGGATTTGTGTTAGGGTGACCTACCTTTTGTTTTTATTTTTGTTTTGTTTTTTTTAAGTCACTGCTGTATTAGTGTGTGTCTGGACAGGACTTCAGTGACCAATAAGTGGCATCTAGAGCCAATCTAATATAGGATTTTTAAGAGTAATATTGGGTTTAAAAAGTCTGATATTCTGTATCTGGCCTGTATAATTTTCCTTTCAGACAAATTTCTCTAAATATTGCTGTGTGTAATTACTTAGTTACTCGTTTACGCTGTGCCTGACTCTGCTCACGTCAGCTGGTTGTTATTTATGGCATTCCAGAAATGTGTGTTGCTGACGGGGAAGTTGCAGAGTCCCCTCTGGTGGACATACACTTATAACATGTGGTTAAAGGGTGTTTCTCCCGTGTCTACGTCTAAAATTTTCATTGATTGTCAGAGACTGATCGATCGGCAAATAGCTACTATTGGGCACTAATATCTGCGTGCCAATAAATGTGTCAGGTTCTAGAGGCATTCATTTTTTTGTGTACAACCTGTGGTTATAAGCTATAAAGTTAGCAAGCCCCCTGACATAATAAATAGAAGCATTATATATATATAATACCCTGACATATAAACCTGCACTTTTCTAGATTTCCCATAAAATAATCAGTGGCATGTAGACAGTGTGTCTGATTTTTATGAAAGGGCTGTTTTTATTTTGTTTGTAGTTTTTCCCAAAATAATAATTATAATTATCCTGTCACTGACGGCACAAGCAGAAGAAAGGAATTTTTTTTTTGTTACTCACATTACTTTATCAAAATACTTTACATCTTTATTACAGTATGGCCTATTGGAGCATATTTTAGGAAACCAGACCCTTCGTCTCTCCAACATACATTATTGTAATCCTGAGGCCTGCTGGAAGTATATTTACTGTTGCCATTCCATTGTGAGATCTTCAGTAGATGGCTGTATTTCACATAAATATCCCGCCTAAGGTGGGATTATGTGAGAACTGGGTATAACTTGACTAACATGTGGATCCCATCCTGACAACTATCAGAAGAAGTAGAGGGCTGCAGAGTGCAGTTAGCACAGCAGAGGGCTCCAGGATGACTCATTCATCTTTATACAGACAGCAGACAAGCGCTGATGTCTGCTCTGTGCTGCAGACGCACCCAGGACAAGTGTACACTCATGCTGTTAAAACACACAGAATGAAGAGGAGGGCTGAGAACCATTCTCTTAAAACATCATTAGAGTCAAAATAAGGCTCATGCCGTAGCCTTAATAATAAACACACAGTCGTCTCCAGCACAGAGTCCGTTGTTAAAGTGGAGTTTGGAGTTGGTGATGTTGGCCGTGTGACTGATCAGGAGCGTGAAGAACTGGCCTGAATTGCTGACTCATAACACCAGCTCATAGTAGGACTTATAACGTCCTCGCTGTCTCTGTGGAAGATGACTGCACAGGAGGAATAAGTCACCATGTAGTTATTTGTTCATTTTAACTGTTATTTGTCTTTTTTTTTTTCCCCTGTTTAATCCTTGTGGTTCTGGGATGTATAATCAATCTTAATACAAATAAATAAGGCTGATTTCCATCCTAAAAATCACAAAAAAAAAAAAAGCAAGGGTAGAATACATGTCTACAGGTGTGTGTGCAACATATTTTTTGGGAGAAGAGGCAGCAGCTAAAGGAATGACCACTGGGTGGAGCCTCCGTGTTCATCGTGGAAATAGGAAAGCACATGTGGAGAGAAAGGGAGGGAGAGGAGGCAGTGAGTAGGGCTCCTTCCCAAATGGACTGTGTCAGTGTCTGTGTGCTGTGAGCTGGCTGGCAGCTGATATCTGTGCTGAGAAAACCCGGCAGTATCTCTCTCCCTGCCCGGAGGAGCAGGACTCTTCCTTCTGCCACTTGACGTGTGGATGTTTTGATTTGCCAGCAGTAAGCAGTAGGATCTTAAAGAAAGCAGGACTGCTGTGTTTATTCATCGAGGTGGAGTGAAAAAGTGGAGCTTTCCAGAAAGGCACCGAAGTAACTGTTTGGGGATTTTCTTGTTCAGGTTAGCACCAAATGTTGATAATGCTTCTGTGTTTTGTTGGTTAATTAATCTCAAGGCTGTTTTGTGTATATAGTATTTGGAACTTGCTGTCATGTAGGAATTTGGTCAGATTTCATCAACTCTGTGCTTAACGCAGCTGCACTTTGACAGTGTTGAGAATTAAATCAGTGAAGCTGAAAATAATGCATGCTTTATAAATCAAAAACAGCTGAGACAATTCATACAAGGTATTTGGGTTTTTTTTTGTCTATGCTGTAAATATCCTATCTGGCTTATTGTGTTGATATTAAAGGTAGTGAATGGAGCTGTACTGACTGACACTTGAGATGATTGTGTACTAGAGCAGCAGCCCAATAACTGTGTGACAGAGTGCTGCCAGCAGTGGTGAGTTTGTCTGTATTAAGTGGGGAGGACGTTAATATCTAGAGATAAAGCACTTGTGATGATGGATGTAGAAGTTGGATGGGGCCATTACATCTTCAGGATACAAATAAATATCAAGCTGGGAAAAGTAAAAGCAAGGGATGCCTCCTCATCATCATCATTCCATGTGTTTGGGCCTTGGTAAGGAATGAAGCTCATTGCAGACACAAAGGGAGAGCTGTGATCGTCCCACCACTCTTCCCACTGTTTCTGTGTTCTCCTGCCATTTGCTGTCCCACGCTTCCCTGGCTAAACACAGGGCTCCTTCTCCTGTTGTCTCTCCATTGCCAGTCCCCCCTCACATCTTCCTACCCACAGGCCAGCTCAGGTTGGATGGATTTTGGACTTTTTTTTATATCTATAACTGGTGGTCTTGTTCAGTCTAGTTTGTGGGGTTTGTTTCTTTGTGTGTTGTGTGCCATAGATCAGGAGGTCAGGGGTTAATTTTTTTTTTTTTTTTTGGGTGACCACATTAAAGACAGGAATAGCTTTGCTGCCTTTGCTCTGCTTTGTGTGTGGTTTCATATATATGAGAGTACCCCTGAGATCTGCTACAGTAATGATTTTCAGTCTGAGATATGTGGATGAGACGGTCACATTTTAAATCACTTTCTGTTTAAGCGGCCAGCAGCAAGAATCAGAAAGCTTAGTTATTTATTAGACTGAAAACCAGCACCATAATTGATTGTGTGTGTCATGTGCTGAATTCATTAAACCTTATCATGAAGTAGACTGCTTCTTGTTACTATTTGTGCACTTATTGGTATTGGCTAGGGGTTGATTGATTGGAGCCTACGTGGATCTTGAGGCCAGTAGCCAGATTTTAAGGGGAGGGGGGGGGGTTGTTCATGTAAATCTAAGGTCAAAAGCTGAACAGCAGCAGCAGAAGCCTGATGGAATGGGGGAGAGGAGCAGGTAGATGTGGGCTTGAGAAAACTGATGTTCTCATTTAAGATAAGATTGGCTGGAATGGGAAGGGAGTGCAAAGTCTAGATAGGAGTTGGTCAGGCCAGAAGGAGAAAACCTGCAGACACACAACAGATGAGGAACCTTGTGCAAAGAATGATTGCTGCTACCAGTGTCATTTATTTGCCTCCATCACTGTGTGCATTTCATCAAGATGAAATCAGTGAACAGGTGTGTGTGTGTGTGTGTGTGTGTGTGTGTGTGTGTGTGTGTGTGTGTGTGTGTGTGTGTGTGTGTGTGTGTGTGTGTGTGTGTGTGCGCGCGCGCGTGCCTTTGTATATTCCCTCACTCAGCCAATTGTGGTGAGTCTTCTGGTGTGAATGTATTCATTGGTGTCTCCATCTGCTCCTGCAAAATACCAAGACCATACACTTATCAGATGTACAGCAGTACTAAACTGTGTCATTTCACCGTAAAGATCACTCAGCATTAGTTGTTTGTTTGCTTTTTGTTTGTCTGTTTTTAGGTGCACCTATGTATGTATGTATGTATGTATGTATGTATGTATGTCTAGTACCTTTGTTGCTAGGAGGAGCCTAGGTAAGGAAATTACCTAGTTAATATTTTTTTCTTTTGGTGCTTGTGTGCTTGGAGGAGCTCCCTAAATTGGGTCACATCAGCAGGGAGGGGGAGGTGAAAGATCCTACAAGCACTTGGAATTCTAATTTCCGTATTTTCCAAGGAGAGTTCTTTAGTGATCTGGGTGGAAATGAGACGTCTGCTTCTTTTGCCAGGATGGCAATCAGGATGAGTATTAGTGGGTTCCACCGCTCTGGGAGAGCGATCTATAATTGGTATCTCTCCTGATGCCACCTCCCCGGTGCGCTCTGCTGACCCAGCCTTCACTAAAAACTGCTTCACCCATCTAGTAAGTCTGCACTCTTAGAATCAAAAGATAAGGACATACACAGACAAGGTATTATTCTTAGACCTGATGGGTTTAGGGTTCAGATGAAGCTTTGGGCAAACTTAAAAACTTCTTAAGTAGTTTATGTAAAGTACAAAATTTATTTGACAAAAAAAGCAGGATGTAACAGTTCAGGAGTAAGTGCCATGATTTTTCTCGATGAGCATATTGAGTGTTTCAAGTCATAAATTTGGGTTGAACTGCACCCAGGAGTAATGAGGGCCAGGCCACTGCAGGACAGAACTCAGATTATAATATGCCAGATTTAGCAGAAGGGCACTTGTGCCAGTACCATAATAAATCATTTGATGCCGTCTTCTTTTTCATTAAGGTATGTAAAGTATTTTCTTATGTTTAAAATAGTGCCTGTTTTTGTTGAATTAAGTTCAGTGCTTTGTCTTCTACTAATGGTTCAATGACCTCTGAGTACAGATGAACAGACTTAAGAGTGACCGTTTCATAATGACATACTAGAAATGATGCTATCTGAATAATCCAGTCCGACCATTTCCAGTCAGATGATGTCAGTGCTGAAAAAATGAAACAAAAATTAAGTTCCGGTGTGCTGACCATAAGTTAGTGCGTGAGTATTAAGCATGGGCGTGCATATGCGATTACATGTGACTTTTCTCTGGGCTCTGTGTGTGACAACACCCTGCAAACGCCTCCGTGTGCGTTTGCTTGTAATTCCCCTGGATGACTTATTTTTCGGGCACTGCAAATCCTTAAAGGAGTGAAGATGTGGGTGGTGTGTGTTTCACTTCGTGTCTGTGGTAATCACTTCATACAGGCTTGACTCAGTCCAATTGCTGTATGGGCCTTTTTGCGTGTGAGAGGATCAGAATTAGACATTTATGTTCGTGCTGTAAATATATAGAAGGAAATGCCTAATTTATCCATAACTTTTCATCAATACTGTTGTAATGTCATCATCAAAATATAGATGCTAGTCGGTTATCACAGAATTTCTTTTTATAAGATTTATTTTCACTCATTCTTTCTCTCACTGCCCTCTCTGCCATCTCTCTTTCTAACATCCCATTTCTGATGATAGCCACATTTTGTTGGCTGTGCCAGTTCAGAGATTTGCTGAATCATAGCCAAGCAGTGCTCCAAGCATTTTCTTAAGTTGAACTCCTGCTTCATCTGCTGGTTTATGGGAAATCACGCCTGCTCTGTGCCCACCTCTGGCATAAGCGTGGTTAGGACCTTTCGCTGTCTTGCTGTGGTTGTGATTATTTTGGGTGGAGTAAGGAAGGCATTGATGGTTTCACCCACTTAGCTTCTTAAGTAAGTGATCATAGTGAGTTCAGATGACATCCCTTGATGCAGGGTGCATTTCAATTGCAGGATCTGGGGTGCCATCATGCATCTGTCTTATGGATTTTGTGCAAACTATTTTTATGTGCTCTTGAAAAAGACAAGTATACAAACAATTTCCATCGTAAAATTATTACTTGCTATTTTTTTCTATTTCCTCCTTAGAGTCAAATTATAGTCCTTTATGCAGCTCATCGCTTCTGTCAGCCTGTCAGTTCTTCTAAGCCAGGAACACTGTGGTTGCTTCGTATTGGGACCTGCTGTCCTGCGCTGTGCAGCATGGCCTCCTTCAGGGTCTGACAGGCGCCCAACCTGATGTCATTTTCTAGAAAGAGAATTGGATTTCCTGCGTTGACTTAATCCACCCAGTTCTTTTTTTTTTTTTTTTTTTTTTTTTTAAAAAGACCGTTGAACACAAGTCCCTACTCTGGCTTTCATCAGTCTGACACTAACTCATCCAGTCGATCAGGAGATAGGGTGATTAAATGCATGGAGGGCCATATATTCTCAGACCTATCACCACTTTGTCTGTGTATTAGGTGGTGCCTTCTTGTGCATCTCACTTGAGATGCTTTTGAAGGAACTGTGAGCAAATTTAAGAAAATGCACATATTTTGCTTTCTGTCTTTCCTCAGTATAATCTTGTCATAGCTCATGCTTGTAAAAGAAAAATTTATGCAGATCCCACTGTGACTTTATATATATCAACACTCGGCATGGATGTGGCCGGTTTGTCTGGGATACTTTAGGCGTCGAGGTTTGATGCGTGAAAGGTCAGCCTCACGTGGACTCCCATTTTCCCCCAGCTGTCTGAAAACAAGACAGGAAGACAACATGGCATTGTTTTGGTGCTCCTCCACAAACTGCTATAGGCCAGCTCCTGTTTTTAACCTCCATTGTCTATTATCCCTGTGTTAAATATTAGCAGACATTCCAGGGAATGCCATGGTTATTTGCTTCAATGTGTTTTTATTTACACACTTCTGTTATTAAAATAAGGGTCCTCCATCATGCAGATTTTTTTCTGCTGGATATGTGTTTTAAGTTAGGTCTTATTTTGCTAATCGAGAATTTGTGTTTGTGTCTGTGTGTCTCTCTCCATGCATAAATGATGCACTTAAGATAAATTCTGGATGGCTGCCACTTTGATTGCTTGCTTCCCTTTTGAAACCTTCATTCCACAGTTACTGTTATAGCAGGTACACTGTGTATTAGCCAGTCTCATTTAGACATGAATTTTACCTCTGCAGTCATATTAGTGTCATAATGTATGAGACCAATATTAAATTCCTGTTTTTATTTGGGAGGTTAAAAAAAAACAAACAACTTTATAACCATTACCCTGTTAACTGCTGGGGGCTGACTGAGATCCAGAGAGTCACCCAACCTTTGACCCCTGTAACCTTTAAACTCTGCTGAGGAAATGAAGCGAGGAGGTTAAAGAGCAGGTCTGGTGCGGGGCCACTGGGGGAATCAGAGAAAGAGGCTCACGTGCCAAATATTGTATTTTTTTATCTTGTGATAATGCAAATCTTTAAATGCAGCTGTTTACTGAGCAACGCTTTGCAGTAGAGCAGACAAAGTTTTGGTGGCTTACACCTCAGAGGGCACACGCCTTTTTCTTAGGAAGTTTTAGTAATAAAAAAAAAAACATTGAAACAATTTGAATAGCAATGTCAGCATCAGTATATTATTTGTTTTATGTTGAAATATCATCAGGTGTGTTGTTTCCCACATTGAACCCACCTTACTAACAATGCAAATTCATGCATTGTTGGTGACATCATTAGTTTTCATTATTTTACATGGTATAACATACATTTCTTCAGCAAGTGAAGAATTATAAGCATTGAAACTTGTTTTTAGAAATAAACAGTGTTAAATTATATATATATATATATATATATATATATATACAAATACATACATACATACATAAGATGTAGCCAAGCCATTATTACCACATTTTAAGGTTATGCTTGGTCTTAAGACACCTGCTAATAAAGTAGTTCTGATGAAAGACTTCCCTGATTGTTTTATAAAGAAACATTTACTGTTTTGAAACGACAGCATTTAAGCATCATAGTTTCATGTTCTAAGCACATCAAGTCTTCGCTCACGTGGATGCACAAGCACATTGTCCATCAACCAGGACACACTCCCCATCCCTCGCTCCTCAGCACTAATTATAACTATCTGCAGTGTGAGTGACAGCAGGACTGGCAGCACTTTGAGACCTGTCACATTTGTGCTACTTATGCACTGATGCTCAGTGCTGATTGGCTGACCTGACATTTTTTATTTAGCCACACAATAGCTAGTGCTTGTAATGTAAAGGCATCTTTGAGTCATCACTAATACTTGAACAAAGAAAAACCTCCTCTATTTTCTTATGCTTATTTTTGTGTAACGCCTACAGCTGAAAAATGTCTTCACACCACTGGCTTTTGATTTGGAGATGTGCTTTAAAGACATTTATGTATAGAGGAGGGCAGGTATTATGCTCCCTATGCACACTGTCAGCTATGAACACCGCTGACAACTTGTTGTTCTTATTGTGGTCCTTGTATTGTAATATCTGTGGAGACACTTCTGTGGTATGCCACAGTCTGCATAGAGCCTTACATACACCCTTTGATCATGACTTTTATGTTACTTTGACCCTTGTGGACACTCACTAATCCTCACGCACAGTGATAGTATTACATTGGTGTAAACAACCCTTCATCTTCTCTCCCATTTTTCCCTAGTGCCGGACGACCTCACCCCAGAGGAACAGCAGGAGCTGGAGAATATCCGCCGGCGCAAGCAAGAACTGCTGGAGGATATTCAGGTAATCCTGGAGGAGGTTATAGGCATAAAATTGCATGTACAGATTTTAAAATATCAAAAAAAAGAACAAGCATGTAGCACTATGACATTCATCCGTGTGCAATATTAAAAAGTGGTACACTTAAACAAGACAAACTACGCCCCAATGATATTGGAGTAAATCTTTATGTATTAAAATATTTAAGTGGCAGTTTCATTAAATTGACAAGGCTTCATATTTTGTGGCTGCAGCTTCAATACTTTTTGAATAAACATCCACCTTAAATCCAGTTTTTTCTGCCTTGCTACAAACTCCCTGTTTCAAAAGAAACACACACACACACACACACACACACAATGGGAAAATGAGGCATTTCCTCTTAAGTAACTTTCTGCAAAAACCATTTCTGTTTATGGTTGCACTAGTTGTTCTTTGTAGGTTTACTGAGACCACAGACACATCTACAGTATTTGTGTTTATCTATTTTAGTGGTTTTATTTAGAGTGGTTTGGAGAATAACATGTAACAATAAGACAAGCAAATGACTTTACATTGGGATAAAACGTGATTTTGGTCTTGTGACTGCATGTGTGCAGGAAGCCAGTAGAATATCCCTCCTGATTTACAAGCAGAGCCAGGATTCAAATCAGCTTTGCTGAATTTCCATAAAGTGGTTTATTTGATTCCTGTCCATGGCCCATGATGATGTTTTTTGGCTTCTAACTTGAGCCTAGAGCACAGCTGATGATTCTAGTTTGCTGCTCAGGTCAGTCCTGTCACTCAATAAGCAACAATAATAAGCAAATTGCTCACAAGGGTGAAAGACTGTCATGCAATGGCATGAATTATGATGCCTTCCAGAGAAGTCCCAGTGGGTGAATCAGCTTCCGTTGGCTCCTGACGGACACTTGAGGCGTGATCCGTCACCCTGTCTTTTATGAGCCCAGGCCACTGTCACTGCCCCCCCCCCCCCCCCCCCCCCCCCCCCATGGCCACCAACTGCTGGCCGTGTGCTGTCCTCATCACCTTCTCGGTGGTCTGCGCACTGACCGCTCTCCTCCTCACTGTCTCCCACACCCTCCTCGGCTGGCCCTGCATGTCAAGGCCTCCACACCACACCCACTCTTTCTGTATGAGCACAGCTTTTGTTTGTGCAGACAAGCATCTGAGGAATGTGTTGTGATTGCATAGGGCCTTGGAAACACAGATGTTCTCTTTGTGGTTTCACACTTGGTATCTTGGAATTGTGTATAAGAAATAATGCATTGTCATGTGTGGTAAAGGAAGAGGCTTAATGATTACTGTTAGCAACTTTCTCTATATTTGACTTCTCTTATGCTACAGTCTGTTCTCCCACACTTTGATCCAGCTGATGTCATCCTCTCCATCCTCTGCCTTTACTGTGCCAGTCTGGCACCAGCAGGTCTGGCTTGATCAACTAAATCTGCCTCTGAGGCCATTAATCAGTAAAATACCACACAAATTTTAATCCCCTTCAGTGCTTGCTTACTTCATTTGTATTGAGGTTATCCTCTAATGTTCTCCACCCAGTGAAATTCAGATTGAGAGGATTGTTTGGCAAAGCAGACACATGCAAGCAGACTTTCTCTGATATGGGAGCTGTTATCACTTTTTAATTTAAGGAATATTCGCTGAGTTGGATGTGCAGCATTGTCTGTAGAGCCAGATAAGTGACTTTGCTCTCTTTGTTAAACTGTTTGCTCTGATGTGAGTATTTATGGAACAAAAGGCCACCTGGCTTATAGACAAACACAGATGATTCAGCCTCTCCCTCTGCACTGTTTAATAGAGCCCTCGTGTTTTTTTTTTGTTTTGTTTTTTTTAATACGAAGGCTTTGCATGTTGTTTGCATTGGACATCCCTTTCCATGGGAAATTGTTGGACTGATGGTTACCTTGTTCCCTGCTCTCAGCATTTTAAGATTAATATATATATATATATATATTTTTTTTTTTTTTTACTTTGCAGCGGCTGAAGGATGAGATAGCAGAAGTTACTAGTGAAATTGAGAACCTGGGTTCCACTGAGGAGAGGTAAGAGAACTGGAGCTGACTCCCTTCCCCTGCACACATGTTTCCTCTATGTTGTGTCTAAATTGCTTGCCTTCTATTAACTTAGCAAATGAAGCTGTCAATTATTCATGTTTGATGGCCAAGTCAGGCCTCCCGTCTCACCAAATTGGCTATGCTTTTAAGGCCGTTTAAATGTTTCAACAGGCACACCCTCATGATGGGAGGCTTCATTGAATAATGCAGTGGGTGTATGGGCAGAAGCAGACAATAGATGGTCTCAGGGGAGGGAGTGCTTGGGTTTGGTCTACTCTAGTGGATAGGGATTCCATCAGCTGCTGAAAATTTCTGAAACACTCTTTCACTGGTACCTAAAACCCCATTAGTGGTGCTTATGATCAGATTTTTCTGTTATCCATTGACCGAACATGGCACATGTTAGTGTGTGTGTGTGTTATTGCTGTTCAGATGAGTGCTGGACTTTGGCTGACAAAAGCCAAAGGAATGCTAGTGTGAGTAAATCAGTGGGAAGACGTGGTGATGGAAATGTAACCATGGTGACAGTGGACTCAGGGAATGCACTCTGACCCCTGAATTACTCAAAGGCAGAGAAATGACACATTCCCACATCCACACTAACCTTTAATGACTCTGCCTAATCAGCACTTGTCATCACTGTTGAGGTGGAAGACAGACAGTTTTTTTTTTTTTTTTTTTTTTAATTGTGACTTATAGTTTGAAGGAAAAAAAAAACAAAAAAAAAAAGCCAAATCTCTCAGATTGATTCTTCTCAAATTGATATGTTTACTTGTTTTTACAATATCGTGGCAGTAAATTTATATTTATTCATTTAAATGTTATATCTTTAAATAGGTAATTACTAATTTGACTTTTCATAGTTGAAATTACCGTTACTACTTCATATATAGTATAGCTGCAAAATACTTGGTTGATTGTTATTCATTGGTCCAGCCTCAAACAAGAATCTGTCATCATTTTCTAACATAGGTGATAGAGCCCAGCAGATATCAGATTTTTAAGACCTATACCGACATTTGGGGATTTAAAAATCCAATATATCAGTCTTTTTTTTTTTTTTGTTCTTTCAGACACATTAAACAGACAGATTTTCCCTGATATTTGTTATGTGTATTTATGAGTCTTCATTGAGATATTACAATGCAGTTTAAAACTAATCTTTAAACCTTATTGTCATGGATTACTTGTTGCTGCTCTGCCTGACTCTAATTGGATCAGCTGAGTGTTGTTTGTGGTGTTTTGCCAGCAGGGAAGTTGCAGAGTGCTCTTAGGTGGACAAGCTATGCAACATCAACTTTCATAACATGGTTGAAGGGTGTTTCTCTCGTCTCTTCTATATTTTTTAAATTTTTCTGTTATAAAGCTGTTATAAATGCTGATACCGCTACATCAGCAAATATCTAATTACTGCTATTGGTCAGGCAAGACCATTAATTGACTGATTTAAAAAAAAAAATAGTAACAAATAACTGATAATGAAGTAATTCATATTTATATACATCATTATCATTATGCCATCATATTATGATGTGTGGCAAAAGGTCCATGTCCGTGTCAGTGTTATTAACAGTGTACACGCTCTCTTAACAGGAAAAATATGCAGAGGAATAAACAGGTGGCCATGGGCCGTAAGAAATTTAACATGGACCCCAAAAAGGTAGGTATAAAATACTGTGGCTCAATTAGAAATATCATTTGTTCTTTTTGATCCCATAATCAGGATGTAACCTTGGGCTCATTCTCTTTCTCAGGGGATCCAGTTCCTGATTGAGAACGACTTACTGAAGAATACCAGTGATGACATTGCTCAGTTCCTCTACAAAGGAGAGGGCCTCAACAAAACAGCCATCGGAGATTACCTAGGAGAGAGGTCAGAGTGAAGATTTTGTTCACTCTCTCTAACAAGCTTCCACTCATTTGTGGACCACGTGGTTGATAAAAGCATCAAATCCGGAACACATAGTTTCCTTATTGCTGTATTTCCTCTTGGTCAGGCTCACGCCCATCCTTTCCCAAACATAGATTATTGGTTCCACATTTAGACCTTCCTCTCAAGACTATGATCGTTACTCTAAAGCCTCCATCTGTGTTTGATTATCTTACTCACTAGTAACTTGGTCAAGAGACTCACAACTCAGGAATTTATGTGTTTAAAAGCAATTAAAGATTTCACTTGAGAGAAAAGATCATCCATGCTGGAGTGAACACATAATACAGGAAATATCGATGGGCTTAATGTGTGGTATGCACTGTTCAGGGACTGTAGGGATCACAGTGTTACAGTCAGGGTGTGGTCTGTAAGGTCAGACCGTGGACTGGAGTGCATGATCTCTGTTTGAATGTCATCAAGCGCTCTGATTCTGTAAGGAGGGGCTGTAGCAGCATGCTAGACTTGAGACACGGTTGGTCATTTGTCCACTTGAGGTGGTGTTGAGTGGATATGACTCTGAGCTCCTTAAAGACCTCTCGTAATCCCAGAGGGCAGATCATTTACTCTGAAGGGCATAGTAGGTCAGGGATGATGTCATGCTTTAGTTTAGATAAGTAAGGAGGGGTGGGAAGTGTGTGTTCTGTCATCTGGGGTTTGTTGGGAGTATCCATTGTATCGTCACACCCATGTAATCCAAATCACAACCCTGAGGTGTCCTCGGACACAATCAGGTGATCTTCTGAAATGTGCACTTCCAGTGAGGCCAAACACAAACCAAAAAAATATATTTTCAGAGATTTGCCCAGAAGGTTAACAATTTTATCCCCCCCCCCAACATATGCCAAATTTGATACTACCATACTACCATTATATTATTTCCAGCATGTTATTTTATTTATTTATTTTTAAAAAACTTGCTTTGTCATTTGTTCCAGAAAACTGAATATTTTAATTTTTTTGTGCTTTGGTCTTGTTGAAAAGATGAAACCGTTAATCGATCATATGATATTTTGCATATGTTATTTCTTGGTTATGCAGAATATACCAGGACACTGACAGGATAATTTACCTTTATCTCCTTTAGAGATGATTTCAATATCAAAGTCCTCCAAGCCTTTGTGGAGCTTCATGAGTTCACAGACCTCAACCTGGTTCAGGCATTAAGGTAAGATATCCTCCTAACATCTGTTACACACATGGCTGACTCCTCATCCTGTAGCTTCCCTCTAATTTTATGTAAATCACCTGTAATTAAGTCAGCTTTCAAGAACAGCCTCATTTGCAGTTTGTAAGGATGCAGCTGTCAGTTTCAGTCTCTTGCCTGAACTGGGGGGAAAAAAAAAAAAAAAAAAGTGAGGCTGTTGCTGACTGCAGAGTTGTGTCCCTTGACAGACAGTTCCTGTGGAGCTTTCGGCTGCCAGGAGAAGCCCAGAAAATCGACCGCATGATGGAAACCTTTGCTCAGCGCTACTGCCATTGCAATCCTGGTGTTTTCCAGTCTACAGGTATGGCTGTCATGTCATCCAGCCCAGCTTTCAGTGCTGTAAATGTTAGAGCAGCGAAACAGAGCAAAATTAGTTCAGTTCATCTCTTCTCCTAATAAAATATCTAATACAGCTGTGAAGATTTAGAGCTTAAAGTTGTCTGCCAGCAGTGTTGGTAAATATAAATAATATAATAGAAATTTTCATGTTGCTGTTTATGTTGGATTGCAATCCAATGACATGTCAGTGGAAATAATGTCTAAGCTGGTTTATTTAGCAGACGCAAAGTCTGTTGTGGTGAACCATGTCAGGAAGAGTGTCTGGCTTTTGGGAAATAATGACACTAAAAGACAGCCGACTGTCTCCAATATGGATGCTGATGGATGTAAATAATGCACAGGACTGCCTAACAGGTTTTATAAAGTGCTGCCATGTCAGCCACGTGCTTGGTCTCAGTGTCTTTAAGCTTATGTGCGCCTACACACACACACACACATACATTAGAGAGCGCATGCAGAAAGACACTTGCATACTTAGCTGCCCACTCTCCTCCCTAACGAAGCTGCATCTGCCTTTTCCTCCCAGTTTGACGGCAGTAGTCTAAGTGCAGGCCTTTCAGCCCAGCTAATTTCCATTCATATTTAAACACAACATTAAACGCCCACACCATTTTTATGGTAAACGGCAACCTTTCACTGCGTTTCAAACCTCACCCCTTTCTCAAAGTGCAACGCCTGTTTTTTGGGGGGTTTTTTTGCAGACACTTGTTACATTCTGTCATTTGCCATCATCATGCTAAACACCAGCCTCCACAATCCAAATGTGAAGGACAAGCCGACTGTGGAACGGTTTATCTCCATGAACAGAGGCATAAATGATGGAGGGGACTTGCCTGAAGATCTGCTCAGGGTGGGTAGTCCTTCTCAAACGTTGTTTCCTGTAGTCACTCTTTTCTGCTTCATCTCACACATTTTTTTTTTGTATTCACTCTTTTTTAGAATTTGTATGAGAGCATCAAGAATGAGCCTTTCAAAATACCAGAAGACGACGGCAACGACCTCACACACACTTTCTTCAACCCAGACAGAGAGGGCTGGCTGCTAAAACTGGGTGAGTGTGTACACAGTTATGTGGGAACATAGCGGAGGGGAATTTCACCCTCACTACTGCTCCGTTACGTGACTTTGTTGTGTCATTGAAGCTGCATATATTGCTGATAAGCAGTGTCTCCCCTGAGGTCAGTAGCCTCTGAGTGTGTATGCGTGTGGGTGGTGTTAAAGGTTCCTGTGAGCACACGTGAATAGGTGTGTACACTCCCAGCTCGCTTTAATGTATTATAAATGTGGTCTTGAGATCAGACCAGCACATGTGGAGACCTTTGAATTATTCATACACTGACACGCACTCATGCACATAAATACTGAGTTTCAAAACTTGTAAATCATGTGGACACATATACATAAGCAACAATGTGAAGTTCAGACATATTCAGAGGGCTGTTTTCCTTTTCTGTGTAGCATTTTGTTCTCAGAAACCTGACTTTGATAGTTGAGATGCACAGATTATCCCACTGTGAAAGTATTTCTAGGGGCTCTTTACCCTGAGCCTTTGTTCATGTGTAAATCGCCCATGTATTTTGACATAAACAAAGGCATAACTATCATTAGGACTGCTTCACAGGATAACTAAACTTTCAGTGGGCACATTCGTATCAACCCTGGCTCCCACAATTCTTCGACATCTCTTTCCTCTGACGCCTCTCTCTCTGTTGTACAGATTCACAAAAATATACATAAATGTGTAGAATGAAGCTCTTTAGTCACTGTGAATCTTTACAACCAGCCGTAGCAAGGGAGTCAGAAATCATTTTTTTCTTGTTACTCCTTACTGACAGATTTGAGGAAAACAATCAGGGTGGAAGGTCAATTACTTACCTGATATAACATAATGGGACCACAGTGAAGGATCTGTTTCATGTAGTGCTTCACAGTAGCTTTCATGAGTCCACGTATAGTAGGACGCCCTCTTGTGGACTGACATGATATCAGCAGATGGAAAAGTTTGCTGATGATGAAAGCTGTGAAGCAGTGCATCAAAGCCTCACTGGAACCAGATTAAAAGGACTGTGGTGCTATATTTCTTTATCATTTAATTTGATTATTTTTGTTTTCTTTTCCTCTTCGTTTGTTTGTTTGTTTCCATGATTTTGGCTGTTGTCTTTCCTCAGGAGGTATGTACACCTGCTCTTCCCCAACGCTAGTCCATCTCTCAGCTCTCAGGTGCTTTCGGTGGCCTGCCATGCTTTCGTTCTCTTCCTCGTTTATTTTATTACATTCATACAGAGTTATTTTGTCTGTAGATTTTTATTTTTGGTCTCCTCATTGACTCATGTGAACTTCAGATGTTTGTTTGTCTGTTCAGTCTCTCATGGAGCTGGTGGTTTTGTCCACGCTCTTATATCTTTGTTGGGCAGTCGCTGGGTGCATTTGTCACTCCGTAGACTCGACTCCAGGAGCTGTTGCTTAGTGACCACGCTACTGAGCAATTTGACCCCGTTTTTTTTTTTGTTTGTTTGTTTGTTTGTTTGTTTCCTTCTACGCACTCTGGTGGTCACTATCTTTGATCTCACTTTTTTTGGAAGCTGCATTATACCTTTTTTCCATACAGTGAGCGCAACAAAGGACTTGGTTTTGAAAATTGGTCATGAACCAGTGTACCCATTAGCTCATTGCTGTTTGCTCTCTGATTGAATGGAAAGGGAATACTGCACCTTTTCATCAATGCAGCTTTCCTTATCTCCCTATATAATTCCTATACATGGATCTGAAGGTTAACACTGTGGCTCAGGTTGGTGTGGTGCTGGACTGGACTGGACCAAACTGTGGGAGGAAAGGATGGGCACAGGAGTGTGCTCAAAGAGTGCCAGACATTGTTTGAATGACTCATGCACTTTTTAATATAGTTACTGTATATTTAAAAAACAAGTGGTAACTAAATGTAACTTCTCGGTTTGTTGAGCATCATTAATTGCTAATTGATCAGAGTGAGCAAAATCATTTCCAAACAAATCAGTCCCCTCTTAACCTCCTCTCGTCCAGCCTCCCACAGTCCCGTCTTGCATGGGTGACTCCCTCTACTCAGTCCCACTCCGGCCTAGCACTGCCCACACGCCCCTCTGCAACAATCCGCTGGGATGTCCCGCCTCGTCCCAGAAATTCTTGCACAGGAGCTGGTGAGCTCTCTTTTTCTCAGAGTGACAGGAACTGACATGACCATCAGACCAATCGCAACTTTCAGCCAACCCAATCAACATCTAGGCCGTCAGCTGTGTGATTCTGCCATCGCGTCTGTGTTGTCGGTCTGCTTTTTTTTTCTGTTGCAACATGCTGATGAGTCAAGGTGTGGCAAGGAGCCCCAGATCTCCATCTCTGTCTGTCAGTTGAGGCTCGTCGACAGTTTCTGTAGATACTAAATGTAGACTAAAGTGTTGTGCCTGTCATGATGTCTATAATATGATGGGATATCATATACAGTATGTATACTGCTATATGATAATACAAGTGTGTTCTACATGTCTGTAGAAACATCTTTAAACCTTTGCTTATGGTAAATGGGTTCAAAATGCAGCTTTTTACTAACATTGGTGGTGGGAAAACCTAGTCTAGACAAGGCTTAGTAGGCATATGTCTGTCATGATTAGAAAGACCACTCCCCAATGACTGGATACTACTTATATTATGCAAAAATACTTGAATATCCCATTTGGGCTTAGTTAAGTCTGCAATGCCTGAGGAGAGGCTAAACATAACTTCAGGCACTGAGTTTCCTGCCCCCTCTCTTTGTTGGCATCCTATCCTCCCAGAGCGTGGCTGCCATCTGGTGCTGTGATCATGTTTCCCCTCACAGGAAGCAGGATGACAAAGGGGGTAAGAGTTCAGCAAGCGCAGAGAATGAGCACCCCCCCCCCCCCCCGATCTTAAAAAAAAAAAAAAAAAAAAGAAAAGAAAAGAAGAGAACTTAATCCACAGTCTCTCCTCACTTTCTACATTCAGCCCTCAGACAGTATGTGGATTTTACCTCTCTCCACATTTGTAACCATTATCTAGTAATGTAGATGTTGATGTAGTACATAGATTTGGATGCTCCCTATGGATCCTGGCTTTCTAACCCTGATAGAGAGCCAAGTGAGAATAGTTGCAGTTTTCAGGCACATCAAAACATGATCTAAAGGGACAAATGGCTTTCGACTCAGTCCTCAGACATCAACTCCAGGTAGCCTTTATATGTATTTATCACTTATAAAAGGTTTCATTTTCTTGTGGACAGTCTGTCAAAATGGGAAAATAGCAATAAGGCCCTTAAATCAACAAATAAAAGGAAGAAAATAGTTGCAGAGTCAACAAATGGTGTGGTGATGGGGAGCACACAGTGTGAAGGTGGATTAGGGTGAATAGTGGGGTGCTCTAAATAAAGGGAGTCCTCTGGAGCCATCATCTGTCTGTCTGCTCATACATCTGTCTGCCTGTCTGCTGCTCGACGCGGTGCTTTGGTGCTTGTTTCTCTTTCCATATCTTTCTCTTGCTGAGCCTCTCTGATGCTTGCTGTTTGCTCTGCAGGGGGACGAGTTAAAACTTGGAAGAGGAGGTGGTTCATCCTCACAGACAACTGTCTGTACTACTTTGAGTACACCACAGTGAGTACAGCTGTTTCGTTGTTAGAGCTCCCTCCCTTGCTGTTGCCTCTCCTTTGCACAGTGCTCTAATTTTATATTTGTGCAGGACAAAGAGCCAAGAGGAATCATCCCACTGGAGAACCTGAGTATCAAGGAGGTGGAGGATAAGAAGCCTGTAAGTACAGCTCCCTCTAGTGGTTTGTTGTTGAATTACCACAATCAGATAAAGACTGGAAATAGCATTTTTGATCAGCGATTATTTTTAAAATGTTATTTTAAAAGCATTTGTCATTTCTAATCGACTTCACTTCTGTAGAACTGCTTTGAGCTTTACATACCTGACAGCAAAGACCAGGTAATAAAAGCGTGCAAGACTGAGGCTGACGGACGTGTTGTGGAGGGAAACCACACCTTCTACCGGATTTCTGCCCCGACAGCTGAGGAGAAAGATGAATGGATAAAAAGCATCAAGTAAAATGTTTATTTTATTTTTATTTTTATTACGCTACTTCTTTTCTACACAGTATGGTACAGTGCATGATATTTGCATGTCACTGTAGTAGTGCATGGGTGTTTAAGTCTTTTCCCCACAAAGACCTCCCCTGCTTCCTAATGATGAGTTTTGACACCTCTATATATCAGTTAAGATGTGGTTTGACAACCATTAGAGTAGGTTCCGGTTTTAGGGTGGCCCTAATAAGCTGTGTAAGCAGAGATTACCCAGCTGCTGATGCACACCCATTCATTTTGTTTTCACTTTGTCAGTTTTAAGGTACCCAAAAATGTACAAAAAACTATTGATGCACTGTTTGCTTCTGATATCTACTTTAACTTGTTAAGTCTTCTTTTTCGGTTTTCACTGTTTTGGGCTTTCATGTCCTCACTCTGCCACAAGTACAGATCAGTGCATTGAGTCAGTTATGCTGAGTAGTTCCTCTAAATTAATTTAATGAACTCTAAATTAAACAGAAGAAAGTTTTTGCCTTCCAAATGTTATTTTCTTCATGTTCGTTTGAAAGCTGTTATCTCGCTCATTGAAAGACTTTTTGTCAAATAAAAATAGAAAATTTGACCTACTTATGCAGCTGAGCCTTGACTACAGTATTTTATGAGTGCATCAGTTTGCACATTTTATGCAGTTACGCTGACATTTTCTTTTGCTTCTGTGCCCACAGAGCTGCTATCAGCAGGGACCCCTTTTACGAGATGTTGGCTGCGAGGAAGAAGAAGGTGTCGTCCATGAAGAGGCATTAGAGGTGCTCGACTCTCCAGACATTGCACTTGACAGAACAGGAGGGTCGGGTGTGTGCTTGCCCTTCCTGGGCCATTGCAGAGGTCACGACTGAGGTCTGCCTCTGAACTCTCCAAGGGTTTTCTTTAGGATACACAACAGGTCTGACTTTTGGACTCTGCAGGCCAGAAAAACAGGAAGCATGCTGGGTTTTTAGATAAGAGTCAGGGCTTAACGCCTCCTCTAACCTCCTGTTTGAATGTCTTGCTCTTTCTCAGCTTTGTATGTGCTCTCTGTCTATGAGACCGGAAGGGAGTCTTACTGTGCAAATTAGCAGAGTCCCTTTTGAGGACGCTTTCAAACAACACAGTTCTCATATGCATTGCATACATACGCAACATCACAACAAGCATACACTCATGCAGTCCCCCCCCCCCCCCCCCCCCCCCCCCCCCCCCTTCTCCAGTCGCACACATTGTTTTAACTCAGCAGGTCTGACCGAGTGTGGCACCCCAACCAGAATATTCCTCACTGTCTGAAAGAAAAGCTGAGATCTTTTCTGATGTGCTTTAATATGTTTTGGTAATACGTGTGTATTTTTACAGCTTTTACTGTCAAGTCCTCTCGAGTCTTTTTTTTTTTTTTTGTGTGTGTAAAATAAAATGTTGCGACAGAAATTTCAAAGGGGCTGCTGTTGGCGGGAGGGTGGGTTATAATTTGCCAACTGTTAGTGATTGATTTTTTTTTTTTCCTTTTTTTTTTTTTCCTTTTTATAGAAAAAAGAAAACAAACTTTTTTTATAAAAAAGTTGCCACTCAGGAGATTGTTACAATGTTCAGACTTTTACACGTCGGGTTGACTTGGATCCTATTAGCAACATGACAGCCATGCAAAAGGAATGAAAGGCTCGACTCAGTCCCAGGCTGAACTGTTTTTGTAAATGTGAAACTGCACACAGGGCGTCTGCTTGTCTGGACAGGGCATCTGTATTGGATCTGACTTTCTGTGTTCATTTCCTGAAGGTCCAGGAGATGCATCCTGGGGATTAGAGCGTGTCTATCACCTTAGGCTTCTGTGGTCTGAGGGTCGGGGAAAAAAAAAAGAAGCAAAATCAGCCCCTTTTTTGTTTGCTCCCTCTAATTCTTTTTTTCATTCCTCTCCTTCTCTTATTTTGACTCTAAAACCACTTCATATTCCTGTATCATACAGAAGTCATTGAAATGTTAGAGAACCTACTTTACTGCTGCACAGTGCCTGGTGCTCTAGATGAAATGTGATGAGAAATGCTGCTGGTTAGCAAAAGTAATTCAGATATTTGTTTTTGTTGTTTTTTTCATTTTCCCATTCAAGCTTGGAGGTTTGTGTATCCTTGCCTGTCATTCTTCTAGAGGTTTATTGTTTTTACTGTTATAACACACATTTTCAGTCTTCAGCCCCAACCTCATTTATCACTGCACAACACTGCATGCTGCAGGTTATATTTAAGACACACTGTAGTTTATGACATCTTGGTTTGGACGCTTTAAAGAAGCACAAATAAATGTTTGGATCATAGAAACGGTCCAGTCCCAATCCCGGTCTCAGGATCCAGCGTTTGAGCTGAAACAAGAACGAGGGACGTACTGAGGGCAGAGCGGCTGATCAGCGATACACCAAAAAAAGCAAAAAATGTTTTTGAGGTACAATTTTACAAATATGGTCTGAATTGTACATCAGGCTGTTGTGTTGTCTGCTCCACAGTTGTCTCTCCTCTCATCTGTGCCTGCTGTCCCTAATCCCCCCCCCCACGCCTGTTCTGTTTCCTGGTCCCCCTCCTCTTCGCTCTTCTCAGCGCACTACTCCTAGAGGAATAAGCAAAAGTGCAAAACAATCCTAATTCTAGACAGTATTGGTTTATTTATCAAAGTTGTACATATTTAAATGTATAGTGGATATTGTGTTTCTAATTTTGTTTCTTTTTCATTTTGCCATTTTCCTTTGGCACTCTGTTATAATGATTGAGTTAAGGTTTCTATCAATGCCATTTAACCGAGCTGAAATAAAGACAAAATTGTCACAACGCTGACTGTTCTAGTTTCTTTTTTTTTTTAAATACAGTGGTGGTGCTCAGCCCACAGTTTTAAAATGTCTCCAGCAGGTGGCAGTATGTAATAAGGCTCGCCTGGCATTGTGCTGCAAAGAGAATCCACACTATTTTTGCACCACAAAAAATTTAGTGTGCAGTTTTATGTTGCTAATGAATTCATTTTCCCCAGATCGATCCCTAATTAAATTATGTGTTAAAAGTGGCCAATCGGCTGTAAATATCGCTGTCGATATTATTTCCACTTGAGGGCAGCCTTGAATTTGAATCATGCCGTGTCTTCTGAATGAGTGCAGAACTTCCAAAGTCTGCCCCACTCATTTGCCCTCTATAAACTCCCTCCTCCTTCTGTTACTGTTTGATCCCAGGCCTTATTTACCCTTATAACATTTCATATCATTTCACTGGCTTGTTTTCAAAGTATTTATGGCAGAAATGTCAGGGCAGCAGGGAAAGGTCGATATTCACAAGTGAATATGCATCATATTAAATGATGCCTGGAAAGGCAATCAATAGAAATGGCTTTCTCACTGGAGCAGGCATGCAGGATCCAGCAGGGTGTAACTGTTGGGATGCAGTGCAGGGGGAGAACATATGTGGTCGCGAAGGCTAACAAACAGCTGGAAATACATCTGTGGATTTGTGTTGATGCTGCTTTTCACTTAAAAAAAAAAAAAAATCAGAAAAGAAATGACTTCAGTCTCACACATGGAGAAAAATGACTGTGATTCTTATTATCAATCACTTTGTAAAACTGTAAATAACGGGAAGCAAAATAAATCACAAAACTGTTGCTTCTGTTTCCAGAAAATCCCTTTGTCATAAACAGTGCATATTTTTTAGTTGTTTTTTTTTTTTTGTTCTCACATGAGTTTTCTTTCCATCATCTTGAGCAGTCTGTGTTTAATTTCCAAACAAGACGCTTCAAAGTAGTTTAGGTAAACATTTCAGCAGCAAAAACAAGTTAAACAAATCAATCCCATCTAAATATTTGCAGCAAATGCTAAATTGTCCTAATGCATAGAGTACAATTTAATGCACTGCAGCCATAGAGTACATGATCTGATAAAGTTGAATCTAAATTGTTTCTTCTTGGGCTTTAAAACATTTTGAGAACCTACATTAATTAAAGTTGAGACGTGTTTATCTGAGCAGGAAGATTCCTCAAAACCAAAAGCCCTGTGATCAGTGAAAGATTAAAACTCTGTTTCTTTTAGTTTTAAACAAACAATGCCTGAAATCAAGGCTAAATAAAACTGTGCTTATTTTTGTGATATTTTCCTCTGGGCCATTGCCTGCAGTGTTTTGTGAAAACACGGATACAAATTATGCAACAATTTGTTCCAGATGTGCACTGAAAGACATGACAGTTTATAGACCAAGATTCCTGCATTGCATCTTTGCATTAAGTGTTACTGAAAATTCAAAGTGGATGGTAAATGCACCCTGATCATCTTTGCATAACTGCATTCAACTAATATTTTGCATCTGTGCTGTAAAACAACACAGATGCAAACTGATTTTTGAGAATTGCAGAGCTGGGGTGACGAGGTGATTGTGACGGATGGGAAATGAGAGGCACACTGCCACTGAAAAAAAAAGAAAAAAAAGAAAGAAAGCAACCTGAAAAACTGTGAACGTGTGGTCGTTGTGAAGCGGCAGCAGAAAAAGGGAAGTCTTTGTTTTTATTATCTGCGCTGTTCTCAGTTTCTCGTATTCCTCACTGCAGCTTGGCTGAGCAGAAACATGAAAAAACAGTGAACTTGGGCGTCTTTTTTTTTTTTTAAGTTTGTGGTTAGTGTACATGACAAGGGAAAGGTGATATTATCTTCATTAGGAGTGGAGGTTTTACTAATGCACAATAGGAGCAAAGTGCACACACTGTACTGAAAGAAGGTCCTTGGAACAACATGACCCATGAACATGTGCTGTCACTTCAGGCTTGCTTGGTGGATTCACTTCTCTGCGGTTACGCCGATGAAGGGGGGAAGGTCTGGGCCTACAGCAGCTCTTATAGGCCAGGCAGAAGGATCCTCCATCTCCACAAGTAAGTGGAGACATGTGAGACCAGTAAGGCTCCAATTAGGCCCAGACTGTTTCCCAGAAGCGCTGGAATCCTCCCCCTGCCTCTCGGCCCACCTCGGTGGGAGAAGGGTGCACCCCACGGTGTCCGGACCTGACCTCAGCTGGCATGAAAAGGGCCTTTTCTCCTCGTGGTTCATGCAGACAAAGAATGTTACACATAGAAAGGCATGCACATGCAAAACGCTGTCACGGCAAAGAGCAAGGCAACATAGCCTTATGGATGTTTTCACCCAAACTCTCTCACAGCTGCACTGCATTTGCTTTGGGTCTCAGGTTTGCATAACATTACCAAGTAAACTGAAGAAAGCTGTTGTTTTATAGCTGATGTATTAAGGCTAAAAGCTGTCAGTCATGTGAGCCGCCATTGCTTTTGTACAATAGGAAGAAGGTGATCTTAAATAACACAAAAATCATGCCTCTGCAAACACACACAGACACACATAAATTACACAGAGACAGGCTGGAGCCTTTTGCAGGTGGTAATTAAGCATGTTTTCAAATACTGGATCATGCAGCGTTCAAGGTGCATATACACTTTAGGTGCTGTGCTGACACATGCGTTGGTGGTTTACTGGAAGAGCAGATCCTGCTCAGATCACTTCAGCAATCTCCCTCTCTGGTAAGGGACAATGAATTCAACCTCAGGGCAGGATTTCTGAGAAAGGGAGTTAAAAAAGAAGCCACAACAAAGGCTCCCCTCCCCCCCTTCAACTGTCTCTCCTCTTATATCTCACTCTCTGCCTGACATGCACTCCTATAACCATGCAAACACCATATTTACTGTATAGTGAGTTGTACACGGGGTAGCTGCTGGGAGCAACGTTTAAAAGAGTGACAGTCAATGGCAGTAAAACTTAGCTTGCAAGGAGCAAAAAAACAATTTGCTTCATCTCATTTCAAAGTATTTTTTATCACAAGCACGCAACTGTGCAAGATAGAAAAGTTGCCTGCATGGAAAAAATTGTGGAAACTGACTAATCAACACTAGCTGAAGAAACCTTGTTTTTGGAGCTGCAAGCATTTGTGCCTAAAATCTTTAACGGCTTTTGTTTGGACTGAGATCCCCTCTCCTTCCCTAACAGCTGTTTCCCCAGACAGTTTCCCCCGGTTTTCCCTGTTCATTTTAAGGATGTCCTCTTTATTGCTGACATAGTGACCTAGTAATGAGAGATTCAAGGAAATAAGCAGGTATCACAAACAAGTTCCTGTCAACAAATTGACATTGTGACACATGGGTAGATTTATGAGCTGGCTATAAAGGTCATTAAAGGATGATTGTAGCTGTAAGGAAATATAGTATGCTGACTGCAGTTACCGGCATTGTCACATTACAACTGACAAATGGCACGGCCACTTTGACATTTCTTTATACTAGATTGTGATATTGTGGAGAAATGGTGATTGACGTTACACTCCTTCTGTTCACGTTATAATAGAAGCCTCTGACTTGTGTTTCGTGAATTCTTCCCTCTGTAGCTGGAGGCTCTAGGTATATTCATACAGAGAGTTGAAGTGAATGCAAAACCAGTAGAAAAAACAAAAGCTTTCACATATGCTACCAAGGTGAAACAGAGAGCAGAGGAGAGCAGCAAAGCAGAATGAGAGGCTCTCAACATAAAGTTTGGCTCAGTATGAGTTAACGTGGGCTAATGGCTGGATTATTACTATTCAGCCATCCATCCATTTTCTTACCTGCTTCTCCAATTTAGGGTTGTGAGTGTGTTTTCACACCTGGACACATTCACACCTACAACCAGTTTAGAATCACCAATTATCCTAACACGCATGTGCTTGGACTGTAATGTTGTGCAAGGAATCCGGAGTATGTCGCCTACCAATTGGAAGACCAGCGGATCGATCCCTGAAGCACCCTTGGGTGAAATAGCGAACCCAGAGTTGCCCCTGGTGCATCCACAGGAGTGCAAATGTTAGAAAGTGCTGGGAGATTGGGTGAATGCGACTTGCAGTAGAAAGCGCTTTGAGTGCTCAGCTGACTAAAAAGGTGCTGTGTAAGTACCAGTCCAACATGTACACTCTACACGCAGAGGCCCCGAGCCGACCAGTGGATCCAGACTTGCTGTGAGGCGACAGTGCTCAGCACTGTGCTGCTCATTATTATTGTGGCTCTTGTGTAACACACCTGTTAGTGTGAGACGCTGGTTCCATAATGCAAGTATTTGTTCCTAAATTTCAACAGTTCAAGAAACTGAATTCAACATATTTAATAGTAGACACATTTTAAGTACCACATTGTTGAGACTTACAGGAAAGATGAATCAACTTTTTTTTTTTTTTTTTTTTCTTGTTTACATTTTTTTCTTGGTAGTAAACTTGCGAACACACGGCAACGGCGTAACCGAGAAGAAAAAAAAAAGGACAGACGGTTGTTTGTTTCAGTGGGAAAACAGGAATTTTTGATTTTTCTGCACATTTGCTCAACTGTGGGTGGATCTCATTCTGGGAAACTGAGTATTTATGTGTGTATGTCTGTGCATGTGTTCAGAAAAGAAACACATTTTTTCCCCTGTGAGACTTGTGTTTTTATCTTATGTCCTAATGAAACGTCGTGTTGATTATCTCATGTTGATTGAAGCTTATTGTACAGTTTACAGGCGCACAACTTCGAAGAAATCTAGATTAGAATTTCTGAAAGCAGGATAAGCTGGAATAATTTCTGGAACTGGCAGATTGTTTGTTTACAAGCAAGCTGGTGTTTGGCACAGTCTGTACCTTCCTTCCAAGTTTTTTAGTTAAGAATAGGAAAATGAGGGGAAAGGAGGCCGTGGTTTGGAACAAGTCCAGAAGAATTTCCTGTCTACAGGGAGTGCCCGGCTAGAAGAGGACAAAAGGAAATGCCTTGCAAAAAGAGTATGAGAGAGGGGTTGCAAAGCTCTTTTCTGAACTCGAATCCAGGCCCAGTTAAGTCTTGTTCTTTTTGTAATTAATGTTTTTGTTAATGAGTCAACTTCTGCTGCATTTTAGGGTTGGAGATGGTGAAAAAAAAGTTCTCTTTGGTTCTTCGGTGTGAAATGTGTAATCACAAAACATCTGAAATATTTAGGAAAGGCCGTGCGGACTGGGTATCCCTCTGTTAGGCCTCTTGGAGACACGGAGTTGCTGTTTTCGGAGGCCACAAACCTCAAAGTGTAGGAGTTGCATTTCTGTGATGCAGGGCAGAGAGGGGGAAAAAAACAGGATTATTGAGAAAACAGAGCTGCAAAAGTAGAAGCGTGTCGGTGCTGGCTAATAATGCAGCTGCTGATTTATTAGTAGCAAGGAAACAAACACTAGCAGATGATGATGCAGGAAGATGAAAGAGCTCTCCTCTACCTCACTCTAGAAGAAAGTCAAACAGGAACACACCTGCACCAGGAACAATAGGCTCAATTCAATGCAGCAAATGGCTTGTAGTCAGTTTATAGTCCCCTGATATGACTTCATTGTGTCAGCAATGAAAAGACCTAGTCCAAGGTCACTGAAGGCTCCCGTCACACACATATGGAAATGTTTACAGACTCAGAGAATAGTTTGGATCAAAGCTTTCCTCTGTATATCCTGGGAAGTTTCCTCAGACATCTGTGACTGAGTTGGACCTTTTAGACTGTAGGGTATGGTACAAGTGAGTGTAAAATCCTAATTTGAGATGAGGTTGATGTACACTTTCAGAATATCTTCCGGGTTAATCCCCTCTGATCCACAGAAATTTCCCTGTCCCGTCCCTGATTCGTATCGCAAGCCACCATCAGCACTTTTATCTGAACTGTAACCGCAAAACCTGTGTGTGACTGTTCTGCATATACACACTAAATCTATCTGGAAATATCGGGCTTACTGGCAAAGCATGGGATCAAATTACTACTAGTGTGTTATAGAGGAAGTTTGTGTTACTGTGTTTGCATTTGTTGATGCATTTGAATAACCATTATATCATTCTAGCATCTGCATGTGACTAATGTCTGCATGCATGTGTATGTGTGTGTGTTCATGGTACAGACTCAGTGATCATACATGTTTTGGCAGCATGTCCCCTCAGTTGAGTGCATTTAAACAAGGTGTTCTCGGTTAACAGCATCCCTCAGCCAACCTGCTATTATAGCGCAGACAGATTTATTACCAGCTGCCCGAATGACATCAGCCAGCTATTTCTGGGATTTGTGGGAATCAAAGTCCATTTTGAAGATCCCGATTATGTCATTAGCTCCCTCTGTCCCCAAGCATTTGATACTGATAAAAGAATGGTGGCGGCAGAGGCAGATGAGCCTAGATAGGCGGACAGCATCTCATCAGTCATGTTATCTGCACTGATACAATCTGAATGTTTGAGTCAACCCATCATGATCTGGACACTGTGTGCATTCTTCTGACACCAGCTCATGTGCATGGTTGTATGCCCTCATATACAAGGTGCAGACTGAATCCTTGATGTAATGTTTTTTCAGGTTGCATATTACCTGCAACTTCAGTTTGTGCATCACTCAGACATTAAATTATCTAAATGAAATCAGTGGAAAACATGCTTTTTAGCTGAGAGCTGGATGATTAATACCACTCAATACCACTAACACAATGATGCATAAAGCCTTTAACAAAAACTGATATCTAAAAACACAAATTATTCATTTTTTTATGGTGTGGTTGTGTGCTGGATTATTAGGCCGCTAAAACTGCAATTGGTCTTGTTATACTTTGGTTTATAGATGGATTAAGCAAACAGAATATAATGGGTTCATTAGTAAACTTTAGAGGCACTGGTACACAGAGTTTGCTGCTTTTGGACAGAACCAGGAATTTCATTATGTAGCGGCATATTTTAGGGCCTGCTATTCAAACTAACACATGGCAAGAAAGTAAATAAGGATGTTTCCTCAAATGTAAAAGTTATTCTTTAAAAATAAATACACTTTGGATGTATTAGAATCTCCACTTTTAATTTTTTTAAGTAGCTTTGTCATCCCTGTATGTATTTGAAGTGAAAAATGAAATGTAATTCACTGTGGATCAGACGTGATCTAGATTAATTTGTACCAGTAGGAAATGCCACAGGGTCTAAGATTTATATGATTTGGAAAGAAAAAGCTCTGAATTTTCAGTGCAGGGCTCTCGGAAATCTTGCATCCCCAGCTGAAGCTCCAGGCTTACTGTAACATGGCTAAAAGGGCAAATGGCACATACTCTTTCACATCTTTCAGACGCAACTAATCAGCACAGCACTGGATATTCCTCCCTTTGTGTTGGGATAACAGCTAAGAAAACAGGTTCTGGAAAAAGGGTCATAAGGCCAACAGCAAAAATGTGCAAGTTTATCACAGCTACCCTGCTGCCAAATTAAGCACTTTTCTTTCCCCATTCCACTTCCTCATCTCAAGTAAGAGGAAAAGGAGAATTGGCATCAATCCATAAATGGACCGGTGTGGTAATGTAAATATTACAACACTGCTTGAAATAAACAACTTTGCTGTTCATTTGCTTGCAGTCATTAAACAAACAAACAAACAAACAAACAAAAAATGTATATATATATATATATATATATATATATCCACAAAGCATTCCTGGGAATTTAATAGGTTACAATTAACACTTTGTCCAGGGACAATAATCCATGCACTGGATGTGTGAATAAATATCAAAGAGGGGCTGTCTTAGGTAACAGGCTTACGCTTACCTAATATAGTAGTGACTCTCAGACATCGCAATGATGGTTTTAATGGTCTGAAGAGTAAATTAATAGCTCTCTGTTCTGCTTTTAGCTCTTCCCAGAAGACAGCTGTGATGTTCATAAATAGACATCATGTGATACTGACGTAGGAATGCTGCATGTGCCAGAATGTGACACCTGATTTCAGTGGCAACTTTCACAACTTTACAGATCATCAAGTGGGAAATTACCATTTGTAAGGAACCTTCAAGTTTAATCAGGTGTGCAGACAGAGCTAGGTTGTGTACTGGCACATTGTGCATATTAAAAAAAAAACTAAATATAACATAAGAAAAATTGTATTATGTACAGCCTGATTCTCTGTGAGCTTTGACTTTTTTAGAATCAGACTGTGCAGAATGCATCTTATGGGAAGATGTTTTTGTCATCCATCCATCCATTCTCTTCCATTTATCCTGTTCAGGGTCGCAGGGCGGCTGGAACCTATCCCAGCTGTCACAGAGTGAGAGGCAGGGTGCACCCTGTACTGGTCGCCAGCCTGTCACAGGGCTAACACAGAGAGACGGACAACTATTCACGCTCACATTCACAGCTATCGGCAAGTTAGAATCAACAGTTAACCTGACTCCAGTAACTGCATGTCTTTGGGGTGTGGGAGGAAACCGGAGTACCCAGAGGAAACCCACGCAAACACAGGGAGAACAGGCAAACTCCACACAGGAAGGCCCGGGCCAAGTTGGATTCAAACCCAGACCTTCTGGGCCAGCCCCGTTTTTCTCATTTTTATTTATTTATTTTTTACAAAATAATTTCTACTTCTCATATAATGTATCAGTTCCTACTAAGCAGAAAAAGTAACCATTAATAAGAAGCGACTCTTCCCCGTCAAAATACAGGAACACTTCTGCAATAGAAGAGTTGCGCAATCAGAATGATGCATGGCATTTGTTGTATTAATGAACAGAATGTATCCCTCAGAATTTCCCCGACAGGCCGTGAAGGACGACTCCACAATGGTTCCAGTCAAAACAAATTACAGGAATCTGTTTTTACTGACACCATAATATATCATGAATTTGAAGAAGAACTGCTTGTGTTGCCACTGGGTTTTGTAGCTGTGCTGGTCACACAGAACACTTTCACAGAAACACAAAGGCTGACATTGACAGCGACTCTGTGAGAAAGAAACTGAGAAAGATACCAGGAAATTCTCACTGAATGATCGGTAACAACACAGAAGTTGCCTTGCCCAATCAAAAAGGAAGTTTTACAGTAATCTAGCTTCAAATGGCAGTAAGAGGACAAATAGAAACAGGGAAATAAACAGGTAGAGACAAGAAGCGCTATTGTACATACTATTGTACTCATCATACAGACCAAGTGGATTTCAGAATGACATGCATGCATTTTAATCTTCCAGATTATCTTAGCTCATCAGTATCTGGTCTACAGGAACTTCCACAGTCTTTCCTTTCATCAAATATCATTTAAAAGTCTCTGTAAGTTAAAGTTTTGGGAAATAAAGATTTTATTCTGGCTCATCTGTGCACAATAGGGTGTTAAAACAAAAAGGACATTTACCAGTATTGTTGACTCAATTGGAATTCAGGATCTTGTGCATTCAGCTGTGCAAACAACAGCGGCACCTCTGTAACTGCTGATGCTACACATAATTCCCGAAATTGGCAAAAAGAATTGCAATGCCTTTAAAGATCTCTCTAAATGAAACTCTGGTAAACCAAGCAGCTCCAAAATATTTTGTTGAATAATAATTCTTTGCTTTCCAACGCCCTTTCCAGTTGAGAGGTCTGCTATTTTGTCCTCATCTCCAGCGGGTTTACGGGAACCATGAGGTAGGGCAAATGTCTGAGTCAGTATGGGAAAACCTAAACAGCTGTGCCCCCCCCCCAAAAAAAAAAAATCAGTGGTTTAGAACTACAAGCTAGCATCCACTGACAAATCATAAGAATGACTACACTGAAAACTCTGTGGTTAGTGTATTTCTCTGAGTATCAGTGGACAACACTCATACATTTGAACAAATATGATCAAATGGTTGTTTTTGGTGCACTACTTTCATTCACTAAAACTACTATAGGGCATGGCACTTGCACACACAAGCCAAATGTGCCATTGCCAAGCCTTACAGCCACAGATGTTTGGCCAGAGTCCCACAGCGTGCTACAGCAACAGAGAAGAAAGCTGTGTCAGCTACAGGTCACTTGGTTCACCTGCCACCTTGACCAATCGAAGTGTGCACTGCCTCAGTTTATTTTATTTTTTTATTTGTTGTTTTTGAAGCCTTGAGATGTTAGGATATCCACTCCTTCTATTCAACTCTATCTAAAGCTTAATTGAGCCATAAAATTACAGTACACACATTAAATAGACAAGTCAGCATCCTGTTATAGTGTGCATTGATGTTCCCATGGAGCTAAAACATAGCATGAGGGAGAGGTTCTTATTTCCAGCTCCAGTCAGCTTACTGGTTCATTTTCTTCCACTGACTCCTGATATAGACCCCAGGGAGCCTTTGAATACTAAATTAATGCCTCACGTTGATGACAACACAGTTTTTCTGGAAACAAGCATACTGTTACAGGGCTATCCTAGTGATTTCCTTCCCCACCATCCTGCTCTTCTTTATTAGACAACACCTGACTCACCTCTGTGGATACAGCTGGTCTTTGGCAAAGCCCATGAGGCACCATGGCGTCAGTCTATTACCCTCAAGCTCCTCCTTCTGTCCTGAAGTTTGGTTAAAAAAAATTATACATATAATGTTCTTTCTTTCTGGGGATTCCAGTTTGAGCTGAGAAATTTCAGATTCTTCTGGGATTTTATGGCTTTCCCTGTCAGATCTCAGCATTAATGAGTAAGCTGGTTACAGAAAGGCATAACCTGACATGACACCATAGCCTGGAGTTAATCTGCAGCAGAAGAGCCAGCTGAAGCTGGTGGTCATAGCTGAGTCAACAGGGAGGAAAATGAGTTGGATAGTGTGAGCACTCTATCAGTCACATGTTGCCAAAGAAAGTCATTTCCACAATTGAAAAACTGATTTCTAATGAGTTAAATTAAAAAAAAAAAGGTTTATAACACATATTTATAATGTCACTTACAATATATTTTAATTGTGTATTTTATTATCTGCTAACATCTGTTTTACTTGTATTCCCTCAAAAAAGGAAAAGAAAAAGGGCAAATAAACACTTGCAATGGTACTTTTGCTACCATTTACTTTGGGGGGGGGGGGGGGGGGGGGGGGGGGGGCTGAAAAACAACAGTACTATCTCTGTAAAGAAGCATTTTGTGATGGATTAGATTAATTAGTGTATCCGCCTCAGACCCTAACTGCATATGTAGTCAAGAAAACGGAAGGGTGGATTAATTGGTATTAATTTGTGTATTAAGCCTAACATAGGAGCTAAATTGCTTATTTGCAATGACATTTATGTGCAATACGTTATGTTTGGCGTCAAATTAAACCATATCGACTAGGCAGTTTTAGCTTCAGGAGACAATAAATACCCCACAAATGATCACAGTCTCATATTAAGGTTTGTGAGAGAGCGCTTACATATCTTAGAGTCATAAAATGTAGATAAAAGCAGATTCAAAGCCTGACGACGAGGAGTAAACGATAACCCGCCGCGGTTTGAAACCAGCTGTTGCCGGTTGGGAAATAAAATCAACTTTCCAAAAATCGCCCTCTATGGGGAGGGTTGATGATGAGCATTTAACTTGCTGTTGCTCTGAATTTCTCAGAAATCGATTACACAAACTGTCACAGCTGAATCATTACCTCACACTAATCACTGAAAGAGGAACTACAAAAAAAAGAAAAAAAAGAAAAGAACATATACCCAAATATAGCTTCATGGTCGTCATCAATCAGCATCAAGAATCGAAATCTAGAATTTAAGATAAAGTCTTGTAATAAATAAAAAAAAGAGGCACAAAGGGGCATAAGTATTGCTTGGAACTCCTTAACTTCATTTGGAGGAACAGCGAGTGAAGGGGGGGGGGGGGGGGGGGGGGGGGGTGGAGCGTCTCTCATAGCAGGAATCCTTTAAAAAAATAAACACACGTTTCCTGACAATCTGCCAGGAGAGCCGCTTTACTGGAAAGAGGAGGCGGAGTCTCCTCACCCTAAGAGCGCTGATCGCCACCCAGCGTATAAAGCTGACTGCTCTCCCAGAGAGGCGCACTCAGCCTGTTACGCACCGAGAAGACTCTTTGTTAAGCTGCCAAAAGAAAAAAAGAAAAAAGAACTTTGAAGTTTTCTCTTTTTTTAAAAAAACTTAAAGGAGGCAGGACAACTGTGAACATCGCTCTATCCTGTCAAGCATTTGGATTTAACTTAAAAGAGCGACTTTGGAGAAACATCACTGGTAAGGACCGGTCTTTTTTTTTTCCCCCTGACAAAATGCTTATTAGCCATTTATAACCAGACTGTGTGAGTGTATAATTCATGTCAAGTATGTTTAACTAACTGAGAAAAACTGTTTAGAGAAGCCGGTGGTGGCATGTAAATTGCGCAACGAATATTACGCTGTCTTTACTGGAACTGACCATAGTGCCTCAATCCAGAGGGCAGATTACGCACACACGCAAAGTTTCCCCGAAACGGCTGGAAGTTAGCTGAAGGCACATTAGTCAAACAGGGAGAGCAGAGTCAGGCTGGGGAGCCCCAAAGGTTTAAACATGTCACACAGTTCTGGAAAAAAATCGTTTCCAGTAGTGCTTCGGGAGTCTAAGCGGATTCCAGTTTAATTTGTAGTTAAACTTGAAATCAGAATTTTAATGTTTGTGTAATCACACTGAGCTTTAACGGAGACTACTTCTTTCTTTTCTTCAGGTGTTTCACTCGGGCAGACTGAGAGCTGAGCACTTCTTGCCTACTCAAACAACCCTCTGAACCTCACCTGTACGTCTCTTGTCTGCGCGGCACCCGGTGCTCCCCAGGCTGCCAAGAAAGCGGGCACAGCGCCATGGTAACTCACAGCAAGTTTGACTCCGTGATGAGCTGCAGCCCCTTGGACTCCAACATGCGGCTGTCTTACCATTACAAAACGTTCACCTGCAACAACCAGTATCAGATGGTCCTGTCCACACTTCAAAAGCTCCAGGAGAGTGGCTTCTACTGGAGCACCATCACTGGCAGGGATGCCAATACCATGCTGGCGAATGAGAAGGTTGGCACTTTTCTGATCCGTGACAGCTCTGACAACCAACACCTGTTCACCCTCAGTGTCAAGACAGCATCGGGCACCAAGAACCTTCGTATCGAATGTGACATGAACTCTTTTTACCTGCAAACTGACCCTAAAAACATTCAGTCTGTTCCCCACTTTGACTGTGTCCTCAAGCTGGTTAATTTCTACATGGGTCAAAATAAAGGGAACATCCACAGTGGGAATATCTACTACATTTACTCCAGTGGGCAGAAGATCCCTCTGGAGCTCATCAAACCTCTCTCCTACTGCTTGTCCACCTTGCAGCATCTGTGCAGGAAACAGTTAATGGACATTTGAGCATTTCTTCTAAAAGAGAACAACTTCCTCGTAATTTGAAGGACTTCCTTCAGGAGTATGACTCTCCTATCTAGTGGTGTTTAACTGAGCCTCATATAAAGAGTGTAATGAAAAACCTGGTTGGTTTCAGTGCAGCTATACAAAGTCGTGAGCTGCATTTGAGGAGTAATAATGCAAGAATCAAGCCCAGGACTGAGCTTGTGAAGAGGACCACAGTTGTACTGACATGATGCGTGTAGTTCTTACTAAAGACTTCTAGAAAGACACTGGATTGAGGACCAATCCACAAAGAGGGCCAAGAGAATGAGAGCACTGCTTTAACCTGGTGTTATGAAAGAGAGATAACACCGCTATCTCCCCTGCCTCACTGATGACGTAAAACTTAGTGAAAACTGAAGTGAGGCTCAGAGTCAGCTGTCTACAGTGCAATGACACATAGGTTCCCTCTGCTGCTGCTGCTAACCAGTGTACTGTGAGGCTGTGTAGCTCATACATCAGCCTTAGAAAATTATCCACCAATTACAGCTGGACTGACTTACTTTTTTTTTTCAATCAGGCTAGCTTTGTTGTTGGATGATAATCTTGGATGTGTTAGCATCCTGGGACCTCCGGCCAAGTGTTCGCTGGAAATTCACAGACAATGGAAAGTCAGAGTACAAATAAGTGGACACTGATTGGCTTCTGGGTGCATTTGTGCAACAGCTTGTTTGGGAAAAGTTTTTTTTTTTTATTTAAGTGTGAGATGTATCCAGAATGGAAAATGTAAAAATTATGTTTCATGTCAAATTTGCCAGAACAAGACCGAATTTTTGTTGGAAGACTAACAAGGCTGAATGAGATTTTACTTGAGAAAGGGATACTACTGCCGAGTAAAGCAAATAAAAAGACACCCTTTCATTGGCCCAAGTGGCGAGGAAATATGTAACAAGTGGTGTCTTAGTATTTGTGGCGCAGGCAGGATCATTACTGCATTCAAATGAATGTCAACATCATTTTCGTTAAAACCATGTTTTTCATATGAGCTAAAATGAAATGGTTAACCTTTTCTTTTCTTTTTTTTCTTTTTTTTTGTGCTGTCTTTCATAAAGATGTATTTTTGCCAGCCCAAACACTGGCTCGGGATGCTTGAAGATAATTGAGAAGTTTGACGAAGCAAGCGGACTGATACAACTTTGCACTTATTTATACGTGTACAAACTTTTCATTAATTTATAATAAAGAGTGATATTTTTTCTACAAAATGAAATCTCATTGTTTTATTCGCTTTGAAATGACTTCTAAACTGTTTTGGGGGTGGGGGTGGTTAGCGGCTGACACAAAGTTGACTTTATTTACACACATCTTTAAGTTAGGGTTAAATTACATGTAAATTAGTTGCCTTGCCACAGAGGTCAGGTCACAAGATTTCTGCTCACGATTTCCCCTTAGTGTTTACCAAGCACCACCTTTAACCCAGATGGGAAACCACAGTTCTATATCTGACAGCCCTTTTTTTTTTTGTTTTGATGTACTAAACACAAAGACATAAAAGGCTTTAAACACCCTCAAAGATTAGCTTCTCCAGAAGACACTGCATGCTTTGTTTTAGCTTCAAACAGAAAAGATGTTTCTGCGTGTTATTTCCCAAGAGTATTTCTTCCTCTAACTAAGTAGCCTTCTCACACAAAATACTCCAGAAGTGTATAACAATCTAGTCTTCTAGAGAACTACACGCTGCCTCCTTTTTTCTTGTGTGAGTCACTGGATTCTTTGTAGGTGTTAGTGTGACTTAGCATGCTTGCACATGCACAGACATAATGATGCTTATAGCGTGAATGTATCTGATGAGTGTTCATATTCTCCGTCTGATTCTCAGAAATGCTCCACACCCTGTGTACAAATATACACCAATGTAAAAATAAGTCAACATGCCTTCGCTGTTTCGAATGAAGTAAATCATGAATTAATGTGGAAAGCTGCCAAATCATCTGGAACATTAAGTTCTTCAGTTTTATCGTTACACATCTGACATTTTTTTTTTTCTGTTCTGAGACGGCAGTCTCACGTCAGCGAAACACACTAAAGGACACTGAAAACAAAACAGGAAAGATGTGAGATATGCTCCAAAACTCTACACAAGAGATTGGATCAAGTTTCTGATTTATGGGACAACACATCCTGAGCTCCAAGGCACATCCTTCCTTTGTAAAGTAAGGCTGTTCTGGCTGTCCAAGGATTTAAATGGCCCTAAACATGAGCATTAATGGTATATAACCAACAGTCACATCTGTTTTCTATTTTGGCATATTAACAGGGGTTTATGATCAGTTCTGTATTTTATTAACTCTATTTTTTTGTAATGTAGCATTTTAATCAGATCAGAAGGAAAAAAAAATACAAAGTCAGTAGGAACAACAATATTGAGGAAGTAACATGTAAATATATCCCCATCAGATGATTCTGATTTATCACTTATTGTTTCCCTCTGTCTGTGACTGGCGCCCTGCATCGGGGGGAATATTGCCTCTGGCAGCTGGGAAAGTCTCCAGCCCCACTACATAAATGCTTATGAAAAAAAAAAAAGAAATTGATCGTATTCCAACAGGCAATATTTCCACACATATAAGAAAATTGACAGGCCATCTTTACAGTGTACACACACACACACACACACACACACACACACACACACACACACACACACACACACACACACACACACACACACACATTTACTGCCAGCCGCTTAAATGATAAATAAACAGGAATGTGCAATAACCAGCAGCATAATTACAGCTCCTACTTTACTTGCTTCAACAGCACTTTGCTCTTTTCTTGCTGCCTCTGGGGCTGAGTGGAGACATGTCAGGGAGATGAAGGGCCACTGAGATGCTTTGAGCTCTGTAAAGGTATAGAGCTGCATGTTTTATTTACAATAATGTGATATCAAAGCAGAAATGTGTATGTCTTTGTTCATCCATTTTTTTTTTATATAAATGCAATTTAATATCTCAGAGAAAGGTGCAGGACTGGAAATGCTTTGTTTTCATCGTAAAACATAAACTATTCCAAGCTGGCTTTAATCCTTCAACTAATCAGGAATGACCAAAAGGAAGAATTGGAGATGCTATGATTGAATTATCTGGTTTTATTCATTTTAATGCATTGCTGGGAGTGTGGAATATGACCTTTGTTACGACCATGAAAGAATTCCCAAATAAACCTGAGTTCCAGTTTGATATCTCTCAGTGATTATCTGATAATTACAACACAGCAGTGTTGTAATTATCCACTATTAATGGGAAGTGGTTAATGTTTTAAAATGTATTTCTGTGTAAAAAGACTATAACAAATTTCAAGGCTTAGTGACAGCTGAAACCAGCCTGACCTTCTGCAGAGGTCTATTAAAAGCATGCTGGCTTGGCGTGTTGCTCAGCAGAAATTCTCTGGTAGTGTCTGGTCATGTGATTCTAGAGAACCAGCTCTGAAGAGTCAGGGCATTGCTTACACAGTCATAAATTTGTCATAGTAGCAACACCCCCAACCAACTGCTGTATGTCTGAGGCACCAAGCTGAAACCATTACCGCTCCCACATGAGCTTTTTTTTCTTTCTCAGGAAGTACCCGTATGTTGTCTGCAGACGTATTCAAACCTGTTATACGGTTGACACAAAACACAAAACAGATAGTGGGAGGATAGCATTTCTTTAAAAAAAAAGGCTTGTGCATTAAAGAACAGCTTAAGGCTAACAAATACATAATAACACAAGGTCATCAGTATTGCTTGAAATGGAGGCTGTTTTATGTCACTTAGGTAACTATATAAAATATAAAAATGTCAGGACACTATGTGCAGAAGTGTCATGTCGTTTGAATACGTTTGGCTGAACAGGAAATAGTTTTTATTTTTTGCTGTCTTTTGAATGTTGCCCTATTATGGTGTTTTACTTTGGTAAATGACTAGTTAATGAGAAAATTACTTCACTGAACTCAATGTCCCAGAGTTGATGCTGACTGACTTATCTCAGATCAGTGATGTGTACTGGATGATGAATATCAGCAGTTGTCTGGGAACACACTCCACATCATTTGGAGAAGGAATTCTGCATACTTTAGCTTAGAGTTATTGTTCAGCTGCAGTTCCACAGAAATGTAATCAATTCGACAGGTGATGTATTCACTGAAATTCCTTTCCACTTACAATGTATACACGTGATGCTCCAAACACGATCTACGCTAACTCCTTACTACACAGGGACTCCTTTGTCTGTTGAAGTTCACTGGCCATAGTAAAAGCATTTTTTTATCTCATGTTTCCGGATACCAACAGATTCTAGAAGTACAGTGGCTTGCAAAAGTATTCGTACCCCTTGAACTTTTCCATATTTTGTCACATTACAACCACAAACATAAATATATTTCACTGGAGTTTAATGTGAAAGACCAACACAAAGTGGTATACAATTGTGAAGTGGAAAGAAAATTATACATGATTCAAAACATTTTTTACAAATAAAAAACTAAAAAGTGCGGTGTGCAAAAGTATTCAGCCCCCTTTTCTGTGAGTGCAACCAATTGCATTCAGAAGTTGCCTGATGACTGCTAATGACTAAAAAGAGTCCACCTGTGTGTAATCTAATCTCAGTACAAATACAGCTGCTCTGTGACGGCCTCAGAGGTTGGTTAAGAGAATATTGGGGATGAAACAGCATCATGAAGTCCAAAGAACACAGCAGAGAGGTCAGGAATAAGGTTGTGGAGAAGTTTAAAGCAGGCTTAGGCTATAAAAAGATTTCCCAAGCTTTGAACATCTCACGGAGCACTGTTCAATCCATTATCCAGAAAGAGTATGGCACAACTGTAAACCTACCAAGACAAGGCCGTCCACCTAAACTCACAGGCCGAACAAGGAGAGCACTGATCAGAGATGCAGCCAAGAGGCCCATGGTGACTCTGGACCAAATGCAGAGATCCACAGCTCAGGTGGGGGAATCTGTCCACAGACCAACTATTAGTCGTGCACTGCACAAATGTGGTCTTTATGGAAGAGTGCCAAGAATAAAGCCATTGTTAAAAGAAAACCATAAAAAGTCCCATTTGCAGTTTGCCAGAAGCCATGTTGGGGACACAGCAAACATGTGGAACAAGGTGCTTTGGTCAGATGAGACCAAAATTGAACTTTTTGGCCAAAATGCAAAAGGCTATGTGTGGCGGAGAATTAACACTGCACATGCTCTGAACACACCATCCCCACTGTCAAATATGGTGGTGGCAGCATCATGCTCTGGGGCTGCTTCTCTTCAGCAGGGACAGGGAAGTTGGTCAGAGGTGATGGGAAGATGGATGGAGCCAAATACAGGCCAATCTTGGAAGAAAACCTGTTGGAGTCTGCAAAAGACTTGAGGCTGGGGCAGAGGTTCACCTTCCAGCAGGACAACGACCCTAAACATAAAGCCAGGGCTACAATGGAACAGTTTAAAACCAAACATATTCATGTGTTAGAACGGCCCAGTCAAAGTCCAGACCTAAACCCGATCGAGAATTTGTGGCAAGATCTGAAAACTGCTGTTCACAAACGCTCTCCATCTAATCTGACTGAGCTTGAGCTGTTTTGCAAAGAAGAATGGGCAAAAATTTCAGTCACTAGATGTGCAAAGCTGGTGGAGACATACCCTAAAAGACTTGCAGCTGTAATTGCAGCAAAAGGTGGTTTCACAAAGTATTGACTCAGGGGGGCTCAATACTTTTGCACACTGCACTTTTCAGTTTTTTATTTGTAAAAAATGTTTTGAATCATGTACAATTTTCTTTCCACTTCACAATTGTATATCACTTTGTGTTGGTCTTTCACATTAAATTCCAATGAAATATATTTGTTTGTGGTTGTAATGTGACAAAATATGGAAAAGATCAAGGTGTATGAATACTTTTGCAAGCCACCGTATCTGGATTTTCTGGAAAGTAAGCATGACTGTATAAAATTCCAAAAATGGTCACATTTTAAAAGTTAGATTTTCCCACTTACTTGGATATAGTTTTAATCTGATTTATCCACTTTTTCAGTATGATATAAATGGTCAAAATGATGGCACTCATAGGGTGGCTGCCTTGAAATTTGACCATGTATTAATGAGAAAGTACATTAAAAAAATGACCCAAAAAAGATGGTGAATGTCAGTGGTTAGATGGCCATGGAGTCCACTAAAATTAGTTTAGGGTTATACTCTGTGTAGCACAGGCCCAGCACATATTGATCGGGGCAGATATTTAACTTTTAATTCAATGCTGGAAATGCAATACAATCCATCCATGTCACCAAACCTCATAAACACCAAGTCTTTTTTAATTATTATTGACAGGTGCAACCAAATGAACATAACATCCAGACACACACTGATCAGGCATAACATTATCACCACTGACAGGTGAAGTGAACAGCACTGATTATCGTTCTGACACCTGTTAGTGGGTGGGATATATGAAGGAGCAAGCTGATGCTGATACTGGTAGAAAGGTGTAAGAAAAATGAAGTGCATCACAGTCTGTTGCATATGGGGCTTCATAGCTGCAGACCAGTCAGAGTGTTACCAGCCAGAAGCACCAACAATGGGCACGTGAGCATCAGAGCTGGAGGATGCATTATGGGAAGAAGGCAAGCCAGCAAAGGAAACCTTGGGTCCTTGTGTTACTTTGACATCTACATCCTACCTAAGCAATGCTGCAGACCATGCACACTTTACCTTACAATTTAAAGCACCTTGAGGCGACTGTTGTGACTTGGTGTGACTTGGTGCTATAGAAATAAAATTGAATTGAATTGGATTTCATGGAAATTGTATTCCCTGATGACTGTGGCCTGTTTCAGCAGGATAATGTGCACTGCCAAAAAGCAAAAATGGTTCAGCAGTGGTTTGGAGAACACAACAAGAAGTTTGAGGTGTGGAAGTGGGCTCCAAATTTCCCAGATCTCAATGCAATCGAGCATCTGTGGGATGTACTGGACAAACAAGTCCAGTCCACGGAGGCCTCACCTTGCAGCTGACTTAAAGGATCTGTTGCTTACATCTTACATTACAGATACCACAGCGCACCTTCAGGGCTCTAATGGAGTCCATGCTGTTTTGGCAGCAAAGGGGAAGGGGGGGCAACACAATATTAGGCAAGTGGTCATAATGCTTGATTGGTGTGAGTCAATCAAACCCACCCTATACCTTTTCATCTGGTCCTGAGAAGAAGTCCAATTAGGCAAAATAAGTGAAAACAGGTGTTTCCATCGCTGAGATGAGTGATGGTTTAAATATTTGGTGCCTTGCACAGCTGCTAAACTGATTAACTTAGTTAAACAGTCTTCAGTCTTTTCCTCCACACAGAGTTTGATTTGTCATGGAAGGAAAAACATGGCTGTCACCAATTAGATGCAACAAAGCAGTAGGATGCATACCTGGACCTTGAAACTGAATTGGCTAAATGGACTGAAGTCATTATTGATTTTATTAAGCATAATATGGTGTCTTATTATTCAGCCAACTAACTAGTGAAGTGACAATCCATCAAGCAGTGGTAGAGCTTAATGTTTTCCTGCAAAAATGATCTCATATGTTTTTACATATGCACACTGAACTCAAGATCAGCAAAGTGATGCTGAGATATGACCTGAGATAATTTAGGGGTTTCCATAAATTAAATATGAAAAAAAAAAAGGCTCATTCCCCAGTGAACTGCTGTATATTCTTTGAAGTATAGATTGTGCAACAAAAGGGAGTTTACAGAAGATAAACCACGGACTTCTATTCACACTTTTCAAAAAGTACATGATGTACATTTCCTGTGATAAAGTTATCTTATATTTGTGAGCACGGCAGACCTAAAAAAGGGTCAGATTTTGACAGTCTCATTGATGCAATATAGGAAATAATATTTTGCATTGACTGCTGAGTGCAGCTGGAAGCTGGATACTATAATCTCTGTTGTCATTTTGCCTTATTTGCTTTCCACGGCTTTAGCACGGATGTATACAGTGAGCTGACTGCTCAGCTGCAGCTCTTGAGGACATTGCAGAGAAAGCCAGTTTCCCGCTTGTCTCTCCACTCTCTCTCTGTTTACAATTCCACAACTTCTCGTTGCTATGGAGCTGCTGTCAATGATCTCCAGATGCCAGGTATCAGAACCAATCAGGGAGAAGCTATGAGTCATCGCAGCCCGCAAGTCCCTCCCTCTGAGTCTCTTCTCCAGGCATGCTTGTCCTTTTCTTCCGCCAAACCTTCAGATTTACTGTTAGCGCTCCACTCCCATGTGTTCTACTTCAGTGCCTTCCCATAATATTGTAAATATGCACTTGTATCCTCAGGTCTATTAGAACCTGAAGCTGCCGCTTCTGCAGCTTATTATCCCCGTTTCACTTTGATTCCAGGAAACAGTTTTCCAAGAAGGAATGGGAAAAAAAAAAATAGATGAGGCAGCACATGAGAGTATTCTTCACAATTAGGACTCGATTATACAGTAAGCCATTTATTGGCATTGACTGGGCCGTGCATGAGCATTCTCAGAGCAGTGCAGTCATTTCATTCTTCTCTCATATCCTGGATTTTATCAAGCAGTGCACAAGGAAGGGTATTGTAACACTAATAAAGATTTGGGTTATAACTTCATTAAGACATTATGGTCAATATTATGCAGAAGATGGTGGTGGTGTGTTCCTGATTTTCATAGCATCCATAGCCTCTTATTGCCTCCATATTATTACCTTTTGCAGAGGCAAAATTGATGACTAAGCAGTTACATTGATTTACTTCAGGTTTTACAGCTTTACACAACTGATTTTGTGATTTTACTTGAGGTCAAGCATCATGTTAGTTTAGGCAGATAGCTAAGTAAGTTAAGCTTGGGGGTCTCAGGGGTTTTGCTTTTGTTCTCCTCTCTGGAGGAGCAGGGAGTTCCCACCACAGCCACGCACCCAAATATAAACCACTACATAAGTTTCTTTCGATTGTAGTGGTCTTTGCCTGAAATGGAATTATAGAGAAATGCTTTGAGTCAGCAAAGTGTCACTCCAGCTATAGCTCCGATGGTGGTGTGAAAATCTGCCTACAGTTTTACTGGAAACCAGTCATACAAGTACAACAAGACACTTTGAAATTCTTACGTTTCTTTAGTAATTTAATTCAAGTCACAGAACTTGTCATTCTTTTTTTTTTTTTTGTAGTAAAAATGCCAATTTGAGTCACACAAGAGACAGAATTAAACCATGCCACTGTGTGCTTCCACACACCTACATGGTGAGCTATGAGTGGTGGGCAGGTACAGTAGTAGTACAGCAGTCACGCCAGTCAGCAGTCATGTTCAGCTACAGGTGAGAAAACTAATTAGAAAGAGAGTGTTTTGTGAATATTGAGAGGTTTTGCTTTCATTTAATAACGGTCATGGAGGATTACAGAAATGCTTCCAGTTCAGGTAAATCACTGATAACTTTTCCTTTCTTTTCTCCATTTCCAGGCACCACGTTGCAGTTGGTTGAAACTGTCAGGCAAACGCAAAATGTAAACAATGTCAGCTGAAGAGAAATCCCTTAACCATCCTCCCGCACTGCTGGGAAACACCCTCTGAGTCATTGCTACAAAAAGCTGCCTGCTCTATTGAAGCCGTAGGCTGGCCCTGAATGAAATGACATATTCTTGTCCATGGTTACCACACAACAATGATACTCAACTCAACACCAGATCTATTTTATTGCATTCAGTAGTCAAATGTGAAATGACAAATGCTTTGGCTACATCACAGACAAAGTTCCTCAGTCAAGTTTATGAGAGAATGGTGCTGACAGGTCAGCCAGCATGTGCTGTAAGCTGAATATCAGTACCATGCAAGATACTCCAATGCTCTGTTCAAGTACGAAGGGACACCTACACAGCAGTGCATCACAAACTGCAGTCAAATAACACCAAATGGAAAATGTGATGAGGTCATTTAAAAGTTTGTTGCTGTACACCGTTCTGGTCTTTCCTGGGAAACGCTTTAACAATAATTATTTGGTTCTCTGTTTTTTGTAGCATCATATGGGGTTTGTTGACACAGGTGGTTTGATATTTGTTCTATAAATAATTTACATATGATCTGACCATTGTCTTTCCATTATCCATTACTACATCACCATGTGCTTTACTGAAACAAGGGGTGCCTTTGTGGCGTCAGGAAACTTGTTCCGCACTCTGTGACATAACAGCAGAAGTTGTCATCACAACTGATTACAAATAATTCAGTGTTGTACTTTTGTACACTATGTGCACTTTGGAAACGTAAAAATAGCGCGCACTTGCTGCTCACGCTCATCTGGATTTAATAGCTCTGCTTCTTTAATGTTTAAAGAGAGAAGTGACGTCACGGTTTAGTTCTCATAATTGCGCTGGTAACAACATTGTGTGTGTTCCCAAAATATCACACTGACTGAAGTCATGTCACAGAAGTCAGCAGTTTTACACGCTAAATAGCGAAGAACATTCACTAACTACCTTCTTCTGGTGAAATTGTATAGTTTTTCAACTGCTGCCAAGCCCTTTTCCACATAAATACTCAGTACTTCCATTATTATTCCAGGGATTTCCTCTGATGTTTCTTGTGTAGTGAACACACCAACTTAAAAAATGCAAATATCTCTGAATGACACTAAACCCCGCACATGATACCCTGAGGGAGAATCTAACACACCTACAGTTGTCTGTCTGTGGTGTACCATATCAAACAGAAAATAACAGCTGGCAGACACACAACACACATGGGGCCTGGCTTGTTGTTTCTCAGTAATTTCCTGTGAGCTTGACTTTTTATAGAAGCGAGTAACAGATTTTTCTGCACACACCTACACCCTACCCACACACACACAAACACACACGCACACGCACGCACACACACACACACACACACACACACACATTCTGCTTTAATTACTTTCTTGTATGCGTTGCATGCTGTGTATTGTATATCTTTGTGCCCTTATCTATATTGCTCTGGTATGTAACTTTTATTTATATCTATTTAGATGAAACTTTCTGTATGTTTGTGTTCACTTGCTTGCCTAACCTTTCCTGAAATATAAAAAATTTCATGAACTTTTTAAACTTTCATAAATGACACTCTTGTGCTCCATTCATGTTCTTGTTACTCAGCCAGTGTTGGCAGGTCTGGTGGATTGACTGCATTATTGGGTTATTAAATCAACACGCTCATGTGTAAAAATACTTAACAGATGTTTACTTTAATGCAATTGCAAGCAATAAAGGCAACATTTATGATAAATATCTGACCTAATATGACCTCTGTTAGGGCACAACTACAAATAAAATTCCTTTTTTGTGATAGTACAGTATCACTCCAATAGAGCACTTCGCTCTCAGACTGCTGGCTTACTTGTGTTTCCTCGGATACTTAAGAGTAGAATGGGAGGCAGAGCCTTCAGCTTTCAGGCCCCTCTTCTGTGGAACCAGCTCCCAGCTTGGATTTGGGAGACAGACCCCCTCTCTATTTTTAAGATTAGGCTTAAAACTTTCCTTTTTGATCAAGCTTATAGTTAGGGCTGGATCAGGTGACCCTGAACCCTCCCTTAGTTATGCTGCTATAGGCCTAGGGTGCTGGGGGGTTCCTATGATGCACTGAGTGTTTCTTTTCATTCACCTTTTTTTTTTTTTTACTCTGTTTATACTCCACTCTGCATTTAATTATTAGTTATTAGTAATCTCTGGCTCTCTTCCACAGCATGTCTTTTGTCCTGTCTCTCTCCCCTCAGCCCCAACCGGATGCAGCAGATGGCCGCCCCTCCCTGAGCCTGGTTCTGCTGGAGGTTTCTTCCTGTTAAAAGGCAGTTTTTCCTTCCCACTTTTGCCAAATGCTTGCTCATAGGGGGTCGTTTTGACTGTTGGATTTTCTCTGTATTATTGTAGGCCTTACAATATAAACTGCCTTGAGGCGACTGTTGTGATTTGGTGCTATACAAAATGAATTGAACTGAACTGAATTTAATTGAATTGAATCAATCACAACCAAGATATGGGTGGAAAAAAAGATTTATCTTGAACAAATATTGCAAGCAGGGCTTCTCACCACTGTTGAAGTTTCCATCTTTGAACTTAATTTAAAAATTGAACAGATTCAGATCAGCCCCATTGAACAAATGGCTGATCTGTGCCACCCTGTACAACACACGAGGGGGAGTTTTGCTGTGTGTGTTTCGTAAATCAATATCTTGTGCTTGATGTATACTGCATCTTCTTGGACACACACTGAAGCTCTTTTCTTTCATGATGAATTTCTAGTCTTTTATTTTTTTTTGGTTGCACCACACTTCTTTGGGCAAGAAGGCCATTCAGTTTAGCCATTTTTTGACATCCGTATTTCCCCCCTTGTTAGCTGCCGATGGGCTTATATAGGAGCTGACTGATTATCAGTCTAATTTGTCACACTTAGATGTTTCAGATCATCCAACAAATTTTAAAGTATAAAACAGATAAAATGCAAGTAAATGCAAAATGCATTTACTTGCATTTACAGTTTTAAAAAATATATTTTATTTATTAAGGGCCCTGTAATTGTCTGCTAAACCTAATAACTGGTTGGGCCAGTTTGGCAGCAAGAACTGCAATCAACTGTTATGTTAACAGCAAAAAAAAAAAAAAAATCTATTTTGAAAGCAGAATTTATGTGTGGAAGTTCTAGATACTATTATGGTAAATGTGCGCACATAGACAAGATATTTTTTTTCATCAAAAACAGAACAAAACAGCAACACTTATGTTCAGTCAGGTGGAATCAGCAGGTTTTTCCTGTAACAGATGTTATCAGGCGACTAGTGATGACCCTGCATGACCCCCACAGAGTGCTGGGAAACAGTGCAGTCAATTACTGGACGAGCTAATTTTAAATACAGCAGCAAAGCTTCATTTTATAAATATATATCATCATCATCATAATCGTTATACGGTACTGTGAATCCATCACTGAGGTATGAGTGAAATTGATAGTACAAGATAGTACATTGTAATTGAAATTATTTAACTAATAAAATGCACATCACAAATTGTACATTCTGCAATGAAAGATGTGTTTTTTTCCATTTAGGCAAATGACCCATGCTGAAAACTCTTAAGCTAAGCCTCACTCTTGTGTTGCTTGGAAAGTTAAAACATCCATTTTTACTAAGACATCAGTTCAAAGTAGCAGATCCCAGTCAGATATGAGATCTGACACTGGCCAATGTATAATATATAATATTATAAATCCTATAAGAACAAAGGAGAAATTGAGCTTGAAAGTAATATACATGGAATAGGCTGGTGTTGATACTTTTTTCATCCTGGGCTGATTTAAGCAGGGTAACCTTGCTTTTTTTTAAACATTGGTGGGCAAAACCATAACTGGAGAACACCCACCTAATGATGTGAGGAAACCTTTCTGGAAAGCGTTAATTACTTCGCCCACTGATAGGTGGAGGGGGGCCTATGTTTTTGGTCGCGTTTGTCTCTTTCTGGAGTTGTTGGGGGTTGTACAAGGGAAAAACTGATTACATCTTGGTGGTGATTTGGCTCACAATCTGGATCCAGGAATGTTTAAAATGATTCTTTACCATTGTGAGATAGTGAAATTGTTCACATAACTGCAACATGAAGTTCTGTCATGTAGCAAAGTTTGTTCAAGTCAAGCCGACTTTATTTAGGTAGCACTTTAAAACAGCAAAAGCTGCTCGAAAGTGCTTAACATGAATAAAAATAATGAATAAAAACCAATTAGAAACATAAATTAATTGATAAACAAAATAAATAAAAGTCAACTCTCCGACTGTGGCCAATGAAAAGTGGTGGGTCCTGAAAGCGCCAATCTCAGGAGTTAGCGAACCAAAATGTTATGTCTATAACTTCTGTTCGCTGATGGAGATGAATGAAGTGCAATACATATCACACCCCTGTGTGTTACTAGCTGAAGAGACCTTTATACAGGCCTTTGACGTTTGTGAGGCCTCCAGCTGCACATATCTACCTCAGGCATCACAGTCATCCATCACGTTGTTAGCTGAAAAGCAATACTAGGTATTCATAGACCACACCATCTGATACAGACCTTAGCAACTGCCTGTGGTGTAGGTGTCTTGGTACATGAAAACAAACATGTCAGATTCAGTGTCAAAGTGTCAAACTGATGGCATTTCAAACCTGTGAGTTATGCAGACATTTAACAGTTTTGTCTAATACCCCCTCCCCCACAAATAGCATCTGTTCCAACCATTTTTTGTCTCAGAAGCGGGGGCTATTCACACTGGTTTTTGCTCAGCAGTGTGAATATTTTTTCCCTCACTGCTGCTGCCTCATCTACTACGTCAGTATTTACTACTGAAAGGAAATGGGGTGGTCTGAGCAGGAACTGTAACCACTTTGACTTACACCTGATGGCTGTAGCCGGAAGCTATCTGCTAGGTTTCACCTCAACAAATTTGAGGTGACACAGACAAGATCTCGCCACTTTTTCTTGTTTTTTGTTTGTTTATTTTTTTGTAAGAAAAATTCTTGTATTTTATTTGTATGTTACTTTGCACTAATTTGGTTTTGAGTGTTGCACCTATTTGAACCAGTAAAGGGAGGTACCAGTAATCCACCCGCCTGCCCATGCTCCACTGCCACTCACCTAACCGCTTTGGGTTTCTGCCTGCCTGCCATCGACCCCTCCAGAGCACCTGCACAAGAAACAAACAAGTGAGGCTAGAGAAACTGATCACAAATTTTGCAAAATCCTATTGAACGCCCCTTGGCCATCCCCCTTCTCTGGCAGTGCTTCAAGTTGCGCTCCAGCTGAAAGATCACGCTACTGAGCTGCCTACCTGCTCTCAGTTAACTCATACCTACTTTTCATCAAAAACTGATGTCGGCTTGTTGAGTCTGGTTCCTGAGTCATATTTGTGCACAAAACGTATTATTTACTGTATTAGCTGAAGCTTTATTGAATTTAATCAGCTTTTTCGTTTTCGGGACAGCTTGCACAGCTGTCTTGCTCTTGTTTTGCCTGCCAGCTGTCCACTGAGAACAACACCCAGAACAAAACATGGAAACAGAAAGGAAGTCATGTTCCATTAAAAGCAACAATGGTTGTCCTGTGTCACAGAGGACATTTGTTTTAAATAACTAGAACTGATTCATTCGCTGCTTTAGCCTGTGGTTAGCTTTTAAACAGTGTTGAAATGTATTCAGCACAAGAAAACACAAAAATTAAATGCAAAAACACAAAATAATAATAATTATAACTGGTTCAGTGTCAATGTATCCTGTTTGAATCTGAGTGTGGTGAATTTTCGGTCTGCTGTTTAGAGGGTGTGGGTTATAGTGCTTTTAGCCTCCTGTCTTTGCTTAACAGCAGGTCCTAACTTGTGTTTTTGTAAAAACTCTGTTGAACTCTGGAGTTCTCTGAAGGAGCAGTGAAACTACAAGTAAGAGCTTAGACAATCGCTTTTCTTCATTTTTTTTTTTTTTAGTCACAAAAATTCCTGTAGTGGGTCACTGTACTTTCTGAGACAGTATTACAAGTGACCTAAAGACACAACAAAGACATCTGTACATAAAACCCCTTGATTTCATAAAACAGAAAGGGGGAAAAAATAGAGTGGTGTTATATTTCTCATAATATCTTTGGAAGATCCAACAGCAGACAAGGGCGCGAGGGGGGCGGGGGGGTAGACAGAGCCCTGTTCACTTTACTTGCACAGTCATGGAGATGCACACTTAAGACCTTTGATGTCAAGGTAAACCACACTTTTCAGAGAATTCTCCAGAAAAAAGATTCTTACCAGTTCTGTGAAAAATGGCAATAGCAATAATAAACCCATACTGTAGGCTGTTTTAAGCTTGTCCACAGGCCTCACAAAGCCCACACACATACTTCAAAGGATGTCCCATTGTTTGCTGGCTCTCACAACACAAACTTGAATGTCACATTAATAATGGCAGCTATTAACAGTCTCACTGACCCGATAAGGAGTTAGAACGTTTTCGTTTTTGCATTTTTTGGTTATGGAAAAGTCTTTTGAGTTCTGTAGATACTTTTGGTGACTTTAATGCAGCATGTTGCATGCTGACAGGATGATTCAGTCTCCAATTAAGTTTTACAAGGAAATTTTTCATCTGGGTTCCTTTGAACATTAAAGCCTGACACACTTTTTGTGCACTACAGTGACATGGGTTAATTAAACCTTGTGCTATATCAACTACAACCAGTCAGTGGGATTTTGGGGCAGGGCAGTGCTGTAGGCAGAAAAAGAAAAGGAGTTCTTTTTCTTCTTTCTTTCTTTTTTTTTTCTAAATCATGCTCGCAAACCTCCGTTGGGCAAGAGTATGAATATGCACAAGATAACTTCTTCAACTTTAAGTACAGTGGAAAAACATCTTTTTAAACTCTGTTTCTGAAAAAACAAAAAAGAAGGGAAGGGTTACACGCAATTGGCAATGTAGAATTTAGTTTCTGTTGCAACATGCAATGGCTCGCTTTGATATAAACATAAACACTTGGAGCAGTCGTGCCAGGTGTCAGATTCAGGGTTTAGGGGAAATGGTTCAGGAAGTGTTTGCCTGTTATCAGGTATATGAGGTTTAGAAGAAATAACTGACCCATGTTTGCCTGTGAATAATTCAATATTATCACCAAACAGCTTAACGAAATCAGAATATCATCACCTGTACAGTTACAACTTCCTTTTACTATGTCTAGGTTTTTAAAAATGATCACTGTCATTTTTTTCACTTTGAAATTGCACAACGCTGTTGCAACAAAACAAGCATGACCAGTGGCTAGACTGAGACAGTTAGTTACAGTGAGGAGGTGATGTGGCCACTCACTCTTCCCATTTGCTTCCATTTTCTTAACACTCACAGATTGACAGGCTTTGAGGTGCAGCCTGTGAGGGTTTGGCTCTCATCCAGATCAGGTGCATGGGAGTTTCTGGCAGATGTTTAAACATGGGTTTGTAGGGGATATTTCAAATAAAATCATTAGGGAACAATTTATTATCTGACAGTTTCTTCAAATCTTCTCTCTAGGGCTGGATCCCAGAAGATATCAAATCAGGCTGTTGGTTTCTTAGGTTCCTCAAGAAAGTTAAAAAAAAAAAATGCTACACGAAACATGTTTTGGCGTTGTCAAGGTATCGAAACGAGATTGTGATAAAGGGCTGACTGATTCATGCCATATCCTTTTGAACCCCTATGAAGTCATGCAATCAAAACTACTGCTGTGTGCACAGGTGATCGTTTTAGTACTCAGGACTTAGGGTTGACATTGGGACTTATACTTTAAATGAAATTGTGCTGTTAAAATACATTCACACGGGAACAGTATCAGATAGAAAAAGAACAGTTACTACCAAAGTAGTCATCCTACAGGCTTCGCTGGTTTTTGGTGGGAGTGAACAGAGGGATGTGGCCAGGGGCACAGCTATATACTTTCTGAGGTGTATGTGGACACATTTTTAGTCCCCCCCCTCCTCCGGTGCCCCCGTAAACCCATGCGCGCGTGCGCACACACACACACATGCACACACACACACACACACACCGCACCCTGTGTTCATGTGTGCAGATCTCACTTATTCATGGACTTATAAAATACAAGACTTCTATGGCATAACTTACCGACTGTCTTTAAACCACTTTGAAAAGTTTTTTCATCCCAACAACATTTTTATCCTTCTCCCTCCGGAGAGCTTTCTTTTGTGCCTCTCCATCTTTAGCTTCCTGTCCTCAGATGATAGCACAATTCAAATAAAACAGTTGTGATCGAGCGCGTTCTCAAAAGTGAGCGCTGGAGTGCGTTTTGTGAGTGTGTGTTTTTTTTGTTTTTGTTTTTGTTTTTTTGTTTTTTTTTGGGGGGGGGGGGGGGGGGTGTGAAGGAATACAGGGGCGCCTAATCAGTGCCGTGCCTCTGTTACTGATCATATCATACGCACAGCTGTTAAATACAGAAAATGCAGAGAAATTATTTCTGTGCATCGCCCCTATGCATTGCATATAGTGCATACCCACATTTTGCTAGATGTGGCACCAAAGACTAGTCTGCCCTTGACCTAACACAGACCTTGTGGCCTTGTGGCTGAGATGGAATAGGATATTTGCAGCGTCACTGAGCTTTTCAAGCGAAGTTCATGAGTGAGCATGAACAGACTTTTGCAAAACTGTTTCAGAGCCACGTTGATCGTAAGCTCTTGGGAATTTACTCTCTTCTTAAAAGTAAAATGGGCCTCCCAGAAACAAGGTCTATTATTTATTACTGAAACCTGAGTTGCTCCATATTGTGTGTGTGACTACATCCTAATGGGTCCCACGTGTATTAACAAAGGAAAGAAGAAGTTTAGATATGAGTGAGCCTCCTGACTCCTCTTGCAAAACAGCAATATTCATAGTTAAACTGAAGTGACTCACACTTTTGGAAACAGCAGGGTCCTGCAAAGTACAAAATGTTGCTAAGTAACAAACTAAGAGGAGCTTCAGTGAAATGTTTCAAATATTTAAACTTTGCTAAATGCTCTTTCCACATCTGTGATGGTAAGTAACTTTAGAAAAAAAAAATGAGCTCATGGGAAAGAAGAGTACAAGAAACATCCAGGAAGGCTCATTTTTGCTGGGCTGACTCATGTGTTTAATATATGGAGATCTGAAGGAGGTGGAAACTTGGATTTACCCCTCCCGCTCTAGCTCACTTTGTGTGTTTTTTTTTCAGCCATCATTTACAGTGCATGGATCATCTGCAGTCATGCCATCCTAGTTAAATAATTACCGTTATTGTATTTTTGATCTCTGCTGATTGTTTCTGCTGGTTTGCAGCACAAGTAGGTCACAAGAATAAAAAACAAAGTCTGCTTTTGCTGTGTATTTACCACAAACCTTTCAGCAGCTTGGGAATCAGCCTAGAGTATGAAGTATACTTGGGACATACTTATCAGGGTTGTTAATGGATCTGTGACTATAAATGGCCTACTGATTTTCAGTGTGAGAAAAGTCTAAAGCAGAGCCCTGACATAGCTCATAAAAGCTTTGAGTGAACAAGGCTGATTATTAGTCTGTTCCTGCAGGTTGACTCACAAAGTACACACAGTGACTGATCACTCTTCCCATCATTTACACATACACACCCATAGACGCACATCCTGGCAGAAAAATGTTTAATCTCAAAAGGATGCTTCATGTTGGACTTTATATACAAATGCGACTTCGTGGTTCTGTGGCGATCACGGTCTCTTATCATTTCTAAGAAAGCCCGTTTAGCTACAAGAATGATCTATTTGGGAAATTCAACACCAGAAGGACAGGAAGTAATGTAATAAGTGTAACACTGGCCAAAAAAATGGGGAGGAAAACAAAAAATTGCTTCATACAGTAGCAGTAGCTATCCCGTCAGAAAGACGTGTTAACGTACAGCGCACAGTTTCAAAATACATCTAACCAGAAATACACTTGCTCAATTTACATACAAGGAAGTGCTAAAATAATGCGAGTGGCTGATTATACAGCTATTAACATTAAAATATATTTTGATGATGTTGAGAGCTCAAAAGTATATATATATATATATATATATATATATATATACAGTATATATATATGTATATATATATGTATATGTATATACTTTTGTGGCTGCGAGTTTTGCTTTGCATTTTTTAAACTTTTCCATGCCCTGCACCAACAGAGGAAGTGGATCCGTTTTCCAGTTGATGTGGTGACAGAATACTAAAATATTCCACAATGATCACCCACTGTCTGCGGGGCTGCAATACACTGGAAATGGACAAATTTTAATGATAAAGTTACAGTGTATCACTTCCACTCTGATGAAATTGAGTGATTTTGGCAATGTGAATGGTGTTTCTTATGAAGTAGTATGCAAGTGATGTGTTTCTGAGTGTTGTTCCAGAGAACTAGGAGTCTTTGAACAATGGTATCTATCTAATCATAATCTCCCACCTTTACACCATAGTTCACAAGGGTAAAACATTTGTTATCAAACTCTAACTTCTTGAAGTGAGAAACGAATAATTCACACACATATACATATATATATGTTTATGGTAATTCCAGAGAGGAAGATTCTGAGTAAGAAGCTATGAAAAGTGTCTTTGTTGCATGAATGGTCAGTCCTCATCAGAACAGTTTGTCTGATACACTTCATATGAATGATAAAATGATTAGAACAGATAGAAGAATGGGAGGAGAAAATGGAGGGAAAGGGAGGGGAGTTGCTCTCTTAGTAACAATTCAAGGAATTGATTGTGGCCTCTGAGAAGTATGACTCACCCTGTTGCGTATCAGGAAACCCTTCAGATGTTGGTCATAAGCCGTGTGCCTTAAGCAAATGTGACCACACATCATGCAAAGTGATCACACTCCTCTTAACCCTTCTCTCGTTCTCTTTTTTTAAAACTCGTTCACATTCTCAAAACTCACACCTGCTAAGTGCGTGGGCAAGGCAGCCCCCGCTTTTTGCCCCACGCAAACTGCTCTTTATCTCCCATCTGCAGTTATACTTTACTCTAAACCCTCAACCAGGTTATTGACATGTTTGTGATTGGAAGTGGCAACACAGAAACAGAAGCAAAACTTTGCGTGCCACATCAGATGACTTAACTTCCCCACTTCCCATAACAGGGGCACACACACTGCAGTCAGCTTGAATTACTGGCTGTGCATTAGTTACAAAAACAAAACAACAAAAAAAGACAACATTTGAATGATACATTTGTGATCTGTCTGGATGACCCCCACCAGAACATTTTACAGTTTTTACATCCTTTTTTTTTTTTTTTTTTTTTGGACAGTGAAGCAAATGTTATTCTTAACACATGTGGCTATTTCCAACAAAGCAACAGTGTTGAAATGCAGTAAAACCCTTGCGCCCATTCTCTCATGCTGCATGACATCAGGCCATGAGAATTCACAGCCCTCCCCCACTTTTTACTCTCAGAAGTGATAGGAAGTGATACTGCTGGGACCCCTGGGCTTCAGCTGCAGTGATGATAACAACCAAAGCCCACTCCCTGCCAGATGATTTGTTTCCTCTAAACTCTGTGCCTTTTATCACAAATGTGTGAGTGTCATGTTTAGTCAGATGAAGCTCGATGTGATATCCAGTCAGAGTGAATGATTCCATTGCTTGGTTTTCTGGGTGGGCAAATGTGAGAATATGAGTCCTGGTTCCTGTAAGATTTCACTTTGGTGGTGTTTAGAAGTTTGATGTGCACAGGAACTGAGGTTAAAAGAAGCCCCCTCAGATACAGTTTGACTAATTTTTTTCTTTTTTTATAAATACAGATTCTTTCCATGACTAACTAAATGACTAAATACAGAGCAGTGGATGTACTGAGAACACATTTATAACCTTTGTGCAACTACCATATTTTGCTTCATTTCTCATCATCTTATTAATTATCTTTCCTTGTGATTTCTAACCTGATCTTCTGTACTTCATGTTAATGATTCTGTCATGCATAAACAATGAAATGACATCAGTGCATGTGTTGTAAACCTTACAAGGAAAATGAAGTTTTTGCTTTGAACTGTCACGGGGTGACCTGCCTCTTGCCTTATGGCAGCTGGGACAGGCCCCAGTCCCCATGTGACCTTGAATTGCCTAATGGAAGAAAATGGATAGATGGTTGGATCTTTTTAGTTGCTGTTGCTCTTATTCAAAGAAAGACAGTGCTTGCTTCACTGGTGTTTCTCATGTATGCTTCTTCTTCATCCGGTGTGTGTGTGTGTGTGTGTGTGTGTGTGTGTGTGTGTGTGTGTGTGTGTGTGTGTGTGTGTGTGTGTGTGTGTGTGTGTACGCATGTGTGCCTGTGTGCACGTGTGTGTGCATGTGCATGTGTGTGGTAGAGGGAGGCACAGAACAGAGAAACGCCACAAAGGAGACGCCAAGAGAGATACAGCAAGATAAACTGCCTTGCACTGCAAATTGTGGGAAGTGAGAGTGAAACATTTGAGGCTTTGGACATCAAAGATGCAAACCTCATAGCTTTATGCTAATCTGACTCAGGTGAGTTTAGTCAAAGAAGCTCTCTCCCTGCTTCCTGGAAGAGACTGTTGCAAAAAAAATCTAAGAGTTTCTTTTTTTCTTTACACATCAGATAACCAGAAAGCACAAGCTTCCCATAAACTACAGGCTTGCAACATCACAAAAACACTTACCTCTCATGAAGGCATATATGTGTATGTATATATATATATATATATATATATATATATGTATATGTGTGTGTGTGTGTGTGTGTGTGTGCATTAGAGATAAGTTTCTTTTTGCTGGAAATAGGCAGGCTAATTAAATTGTAGGATTTGTTGGATTTGAACAGCCTAAAATTACTTTAGGGCACTGCTTTTCCTAACACAGCCTTCCTGGAAATCAAATGGATACCCTTATTTGGAAGCCAAATGACACGGGTGCCATTCAAATGTCCATTTATTACAGTAACTCTGATATGACGCAGGGAAATGCCTCATTACACTCTACTGCACATCACACGAACACACTTGCATTCTCTACTTCCTGCGATTAGTTTGTCCCATCACTCGCTTACCTTGGACTTTTAGCATCCTTTTCAAAAATCTGAAAATTGAAATTGAATTTTAAGTTTTGTCTCTGACTCAGAGTCATTCGTCACCCATGTTGGAATATCAATGATGCATCACGTAAGTGGGACAAGTAACTATAATATTATGCTACATAGCACACAAGGGTCAGTGAGTTCTCGTTTTTTTCTGTGTAAAAAAACATTCCAATTATACATTTTTAAACGCCACATCTGGAGAGCCATCCATGCACAACTGCAGAAGCACAGCAACATGACACACAGCACAAATTTATGCATCTTACAGAAGGCCAGCTTAAATTCATTGTGTTCGTGTGTACCTTTTTGTTTTTACCTCCAAATATTTTTGATCGAGGACAGAGCCACATTTCCCATTTTAGAGCAATAAATTATGGATAAATACCAGGAAATTCCCTCACAACATGGGATTAGACTCGTGCTGTGAGTCTCACATATGCAGAAAATCCACATGGCATTACTGCTGTGGCTGTGGCTCAGGTGGTAGAGCAGTTTAGAATTCTCTTTAAGGCCAGTGGCTCAGTCTCCAGCTCCTCCTGTCCATGTGTTGAAATATCCTTTGGCAAAATAATAAACCCTGAGTTGCTCCTGATCCATCTGAATGTGTGTGAATGTTTGAATGAGTTTTGTAGTAGAAAGTGCTTTGAGTAGAATGGCACTATATAAGTATTGATCCATATACCTTTTTTTTTTAGAAAATAATGAAACTTGCCAAATGACTTACCAAATTAGGGAACTAACAAACTGAGGAAAGCAGAATGATAAATATCATACGATGCTAAAACAGCTGAAGTGTCTCATGCCGTTTCCATATCATGACTGCGGAAAAGTTTCCATTAGCTCGGAGTATGAGATCACATGGAAATAATGCTGAATATACAAAAGCAGCTGCAGTGCATTACAAAGCTATCGTGAGGATTTTATCTTGTAATAAGTGATGTGTTAATGATTTGCCTTTAATTTATTACAAACACAAAGTTTGTCATTTTCTATCAGCATGCTTGGATTTAGATAAATATTTTTTTCCAGAATGATTCCATCTAATAAAAGGAAAGCTGGCCTGGCCCAGCTCAGGAGATAGCGAGCCTATAACTGTGACAGAAAAGCCCATGCATGCAAACATTACATGTGTGCAATAGCTTTCACTTTATTATCATAAATCTCATCTTCTGTGGAACAGTATAGTGGTCACTGCTGTTTACTTGCAATCCTCTGTTATCATGAGGAACCTCTTATTACTGAGAAGTCGTAGTTGTTATCAGTTCCTTTGAAGTTTATTTGCTTGAGCTCACAAAGTATTACTTCATGGTAAACGATAAGGTAGCAAACCAGGGTAGCTATGCATTTTCTGATAAGGAAGTGAATGAACACTATGCTGGTGTCCAAAAAAGAAAGACAAAGAAGGCCACTTCACTTATCGACAGTCAAGTGAAAGTTTCATAGTGTCACTCACAGCTCTATAAAAGGTATCCTTTTTTTTTTTTTTTTTTTTTTTTTTCATAAAAGCCTCGCTGAGATATGAGGTACATGGATCATCCTAATTCAGGAAACAGCTGTCACACGTGTACACCTACCAAAAGATCAACTGGCAAACTGTCATTTCAGTCTGTTAGGATAGCAATAAGAGGGATATGTAGTCAGTTTGCTGCACAGAAATTTTGAAAAAGAAAAGTAGGAATAGACGAGGCAAATAGAGAGTGTGAGGAACAAGTAGACAAACCGTGGCTATGAGAGAAAACAGACAAAGAAGGCAAAGCGCATGAAAAGATAATTCTTAGTCAAACCCTCTAAGGCTTTTTTTTTTCTAATACAGGATATCATTCCATTCTTTACAGGAAAGAATGGACACACTGTTGCTATAGCAACTAGGTGACATGGCACACAGCTTATGCGCTGAGCAAATAGGCCCAGAGTGGTCAGGCAGTCTGACTGGGTATAGAGACCACAGCTCCCTCAACATGACCAAAGCAGATCACCAATTATGCCTGCCAGTTCTCTACTTGGTTGGTTGAAAGTGTCTTTCACTCAGAGAATACTATTGAGCAATTCAAGAATTTCCAGCGAAATAAGCACATGCGCAATTATGCATACAAAAAAAAATATTCTCCTCTTGCTCTGCAGGCAGTCTTTGTCAAATGAGCTTGGGTCTTCTACCAGAGGCCTGAGAGCTTGAGGATCCTGTGCAGTAACTCAGCTGTTCCTAGGACTGTACTCTTCAGCACAGAGATCTTAGGAGTGATTCCTGAAATCTGCTGGAGCCCCTCGTCCAGTTTGGGGAGGTCACTGCTGCAAGTGAAGAGTTCAGATGCAAAAGCCGTTAAACACAACCTCCATCAAAAATGAGATAATGATATTTACGGCTATATTTCCACACGTACCATACACCAATCAAATCATTTCACGTCATAACCCGCTAAATACCATCTCTGCCTAGCCTGAATTATCTGTGTGTTGTCAAAAGCTTCTAAATGCCACTTCCCATTGTCTGCAAAAGCCTCTACATCCCTAGACCCAATCAGAATGCAAGATCAAGTGTTTTCTGCACTGCGCTGCACTGAGGAGCTGGCTTTGTTGGCGGTGATTGTAAACACAGCAGAAGGTGAGTCTAGCGTTATGTTGTGTGTAGAAAAAATGTTCAGCAATCAAACTTGACAATTTAAAGGAAATAGAAGTCGTAACAAAATTTCCATTGGTGAACCTGCAGAAGCATCGTTACTGGCTGCTAAGTGTACTCGCCAGCCAGAGTGGAGCCAGAGGGGCTCCCGTCTTCTTTGCTTCAGAGGGTCTCTCGCACGATCCACTTGTGGGGTAACTGGGTCACCCTTTTCTTCCTCACGCCTTTCTGCAGCTCTGATAGCTAGCTAACTGTGCTGCCTTGATCTTAGCTTCAAGTCTTGTTTTCCAACAAGGGTACTGCTCCTTGTGGCTGTTCATCATATCGCCAAGCATCTCAAGGATCACTACTGCCGTGGTATAGATCAGCTGGTTGGTTTCAATGTTGGTTGAAGTAGGGATTGTCCATAGTGCTGCATTCACATCCTCTAGTAGACTTTATGAGGGTATTTCATATAGTCTTGGTAATTGGCCATAGGGGGTCACCATCAAGTGCAGGATTTACTAAGGAGATCCTCTGTCACCACTGCTGTTCTGCATAGGCCTGACCCCCCTCAACCAGATCATCAACAAGACTGGCTATGGATACCGACTACAACAACCATCAGCCACCTCCTGTACATGGATGACATCAAGCTGTACGCCAGGAGTGAACGAGAAATCGATTCACTGAGCCACACCACTAGGGTCTACAGCAATGACATTGGAATGTCTGATTGGAGAAGTGTAGTCGGATTGGAACAAAGAGAGGGAAGGTAGTCAGATCTGAGGGGTTTGCACTACCAGAAGGCAACATTGCAGACATTGAAGACAGCTACCTTGGAATCCCACAAGCAAATGGGAACCATGAAGAAGCCGTTAGGAACACCAAGTAGCTGCAGAGAATAAGGCAAGTTCTGAAGAGTCAGCTGAATGGGAAGAACAAGATCCGGGCTAAATCTACACCCTGCCAGCTGTCAGATACTCTGCTGGGATAATAAGCTGCCCAAAATTAGGAGATAGAAGGCACGGATGTCAAGACAAGAAAGCTTCTTACCATGTATGGAGGATTTCACCCCAAATCCAGCACCCTGAGAATGTACACTAAGCAGAAGGAAGGTGGCTGAGGACTAGTGAGCATCAGAACCACTATCCTAGATGAAACAAAAAAGATCCACAAATACATCAGGAAGATGGACACAAATTATCAAATGCTTAGTGAGTACCTCAGGCAGCAGAAACCTGAAAAAAGAAGAGGAGCAAGAACAGGAACAATCATGCAAGGACAGCATGGAAGGCATGGCATATACCACTGACAGACTGAAGAAGTGGCTGACGTAGAAAAATCCTACCAATGGCTGGACAAAGCTGGACTGACAGACAGCACAGAGGCACTAATCATGGCTCTGAGCACAAGATTGATAGAGGCTGGGGTGTACCACACAGTGCAAGACCCCATGTGCAGGTTGTGCAGAGATGCCACTGAGACTATCCAACACATAACATTAGGGTGCAAGATGTTAGCAGGCAGGGCATACATAGAACACCATAACCAAGTGGCTGGCACAGTATACAGGAACATCTGTGCCTAGTATGACCTGGAAGCCCCAAGGTCAAAATGGGATACGCCCCCAAGGGTGGTTGAGAATGACAGAGTCAATATCCTGTGGGACTTCCAGATACAGAAGGACAAACTTGTGATGGCTAACCAACTGGACACAGTAGTGGTGGACAAACAAAGGAAGAAAGCCGTAGTGATAGACATTGCAATACCAAGTGATGGCAACATCAAGAAGAAAAAACACTAGAAGCTTAATAAATACCAAGGGCTCAGAGAAGAGCTGGAAAGGATGTGGAAGGTGAAGGTAACAGTGGTCCCTGTGGTAACTGGAACACTCGGAGCAGTGACCCCAAACTGGGAGAATGGCTCCAACAGATTCCAGGAATGACATCCAAGATGTCTGACCAGAAGAGTGCAGTCCTGAGAACTGCTAAGATACTGCACAGGACCCTTAAGCTCTCAGGCCTCTAGTAGAGGACCCAAGCTTGGAGGACAAGACCGCTCGCAGGGCAAGCTGGGATTTTCTTTTTTTTATATGGGTAAGTGTGTTCAAACTTTTGCCTGGCACTGTATATAAATAAAAGGGAAGAACAGTGTTTGCACAGGGTGGTGAAAATAAGTTAGTCAATAAGTCAGCTGTTTGTGAGATTATTAAAGCTTTATTTTTCACACTAAAAAGACCAATATTGCAACAGACTGCAAATTTATTTTTACTTGTTTGAGACGTCAGCTTCCTCTTAGTGCAAAATAAGATATTCTAATAACTTTTTTTTTTCCCGACACAAGCTGTCGCCTCTATTGACTTCAGTGCAGAATGAATAGAAATGTAGTTGCAGAAACTGGCTTGAGGTTATTCACCATGGTGGACAGATACCATGGTGAATGAAGGAATTTTATGTATTTATTCCTGCTGAACTTATGATGTTTGCCTGAAAACACCCACCTTTAAGGCTTTTAAAAGGAAACTGTATTTTCCACTGCATTTTAATGCAACAGTAAAATAAAAATAACAAAACTTAATAAGACACTGTCCTAACAGGAAAAAGGTGGGTGCAGCCAGTGCATCAAGAAAAATCAAACAAAAAATAACTGATGTGTTGTTATAAAAACAATAATAAAACTTTACTAAACTATGCATACTATTATTTAGCATGAGTTTAAAAAATGCTTTGAATTACTATGAGGGAATGATGTTGATGGAAAGCACTGCAGTTGCACTGTAACTGGCCCAGACTCTATTTGTTCTGCCTGGAGTCCACTCTGAGAAATCCAAGCTCCTCTGGTCTGAGGTAATGCCATCGAGTGTGCAGCTATGAGGCTGCACAAGTGGATCAGATAACAGCAGGATGTCCAAAGAGAGAGACAGTTACATTTTTAATCAACTCACTGGAGGATGTTAAACACTTTGTGTTTCATTAAATTATATATATAGGCATTAAAACTGCTCCTATCAAAAGAAATCTTAATTTAAAAAAACAAAAAAAACAAAACAAAACTATAGTTTTGAATGTTCTGACAAAAAAGACTTCAAGTGCTTTCATTGTGTTGTGTGTATTTTGTTGGGGTCTGCTGTGGGAGCAAAATATGAACTGGTTTCACCTACAGACTGAAAATACTGATCAGGAAGGCTGGCAAAGTGACTGTCTGAAAAATACGTGTTAAGCTGTGGTTGAAAGGAAGTCACTGTTATTCATCATAGATAATCCTGACAACCCTTTGCAGCTTATTTAACTTATATACTGTTGTTACGCATTTGTTGTATTTAATGTTTTCTTTTATATCCTTTTTTTAACTCTTTATTTAACTTTTGCAAGAAAAGAAAACCAATCTGGATAGCTCATCTTATCTTTATCTCTTTATCCTTTCAAGAAATGGTAGTAGTCCAGAAAAAGAGTCAGACACACACACACACACACACGCACGCACGCACGCACGCACGCACACACACTTACTTTATAGTTATTTTGCATACTAATAAGTACTTTTCACTATGTAGAAAGTGCAAAATGAACATTTTTTTAACCACAATCTAAGGTTAAAAACAGATGCAAAAACCCAATGGCAAACCCCCCCAAAGAGTGCAAAATTCCTAAGTGAAGGATATTAGTTATACACATAATGAATGTCATTGTCATTAACTTAAACAGTGGACTATGACTGTGGTCAATCGGGCTGATGTAGCAGAACAAAACAATGCCCTCTTCTGAAAACTTCCTCAGAAACTGCTTTGTTCAGGAACCGATACGGACAGTTTATCAGCCACATTTCTGCTTAATTCAAAATCAACAAGCTTCCACAGCTGTGGCTGTACTTTACGTATTTCATTTTGGATTTCTGCTTTATAAGGGCATCTAACATGGAATTTCGTCAGTGACACAATATAAAACATTAGCTGAATTACTTCCTCTTTCCTAGTAACTAGACAAGAACAGGTCTGGTGTTTCACAGCAGTATCAGCCCATGACAGGTTCCCACCATGTCAGAATGAATTTAACAGAAAGTCATATATGATTGATCATTAACTTTTAACAAATTTCTCTGGGATCTCACACTTTGTAACAAGTGTTACAGAAATGTCTGCAACCTCCACCTGGTGAACTTTTCCATTAAAGACTGCTTGATAGTCTGCTCCACACTCCAAAAAAACCCCCAACTGCCTCTTGTTGTAACTTGCAATTGCTCCATAGACAAAGAAATTGCACAATTCAGGTCAGATTTTCATAATGAGGGAGTTTGGGAAAAAAAGAAAGAAATACTGGGAAGATATGTGGAAAGAACTAATAGAATAAAAATCTATTGCATTAACACCTTTGTGCACTTGATCAAGCCCAAAGTCTAGGTTCTGGTGTTAAATTTAAAGCTGGCAGAGACAGGAAAGGAAAGGAGGAGAGCGTAATGGCTCCACAGATGTGTGGGGTGTGTGGAAGGCCAGAGGACTGGCAGCACAACACCAATGAGCGCATGTTGGTCCGTCCCATTTTGGCTTGATTTTTGTTTCATCTTTGAAGACAGTGCAGCGAGCCTGCGACAGAGCTATGCTGGCTCTTCTTTTGAATTACAGTTGGGCAGTCCTTTCAAATGAACAAGCAGATTAAAGGGCAAATAGTTACCCTCCGACAGTCCTACATGTTTTTGCATTTTCTACTGAAATGAATGCCCATCTCAGCTAAGCCATAATGAACTCTGCAGACACAGAAGTGGACAGATGTTATGGTTGAGTAGACAGAAATAAATTCTTGGAAACACTGCACCATTGTTTGTTTATTTACCATAAAGTATGTGACTCAGAGCAGTTTGCAGAGGGAGATGCTGTTCACCCTGCACACAGCAAAGAGACCATAATGCAGGCCTTTGTTCTGCCACAACATGAAGAGATCAAAAATGGGTCATAATGGCATTCCAAAAACTAAACAAAGGATTATTTTTTCCTCTTATGAGACATAGAAATTAACATCTTCCAAATGAAAACCCCCAGTATGCTTTTGTTCTCCAGAAGCTTGTGCACAAATAGACTGGGATAAACCCCAGCCTTTAAGACACATATTAACTGTCTCCAAAAAAAGAAGGAAAAGAAAATTACTTTAGGGTCATTTGAGTGCAAGTCAGTAAACATCTGTTGCACTTTTTATTTCCATTACACGTAAGCGCAGTTATTATATCAGTCTAGTCCAGTGACTTTTTTCTGAATGTGCATGCAAAATGCAAGGAAGTTGTCCATGCAAAGATGATAAGAAGTGTTTGCATAGGTTTCAGTGGAGGAAGCTTGTTCCAAAGTGCTGCCATTCGACTGGGCACAAAAGTTTTACTGTAATAGAGCAGAATAGCAGGAAACACTGCCAGGGCACACACCCTGCAGGGCCTTACTGGAAGCATGGTGCTATTTGAATAACGTGACAAACGTGTCACTGTATACCAGCCAGGAGCAATTGTGTCATTGGTATGCAGGCAACAGCAAACAATACCTTGTAATAGATTCCCTCACAACTTTGTACAGCCTGTACTAGGACATAGTAGTACACCATGGAAACTTTGACTTAATGCTTTCAGTATGAAGACAGCGCCATTAGGTGTGAGTTTGCCAAGCACGAGGGAGCTTTTTGATAATAACTGACAACATTATGAACGTCATCTACAGCATCAGAAAAGGGCAAAAACACACATTTAGTTTTTGTTTCTTCCCTGGCAGGCGGCTGCAACATTTTAAACAAAAATAATAACATAATTGAAATAAAGCAAAAAGAAAAGTAGAAAGAAAAATAAATAAATAAAGCCTGCATTGCACCTGAATGTGTAACAGTATAATGAAGAGCTGTATGACAGGAGAAGCAAATAACCCTTATTTTTAAGTCTGTGGGGTTTTTTTGTCTGTAGTGTCTGTACGCTGTAACGTGCACAGAAAATGGGGAAATGCTGACACCTAGTGTACTATGGGATACCCTCCCGTTAGATCAGCATGACTATTGTTTATCCATCTGGATGATTAACAACTCACCTACAGGCTCAGTGCACGCATAATGAGCTTGTGATAAAGCTTGAACAAACTCCTGCACATCACATTGAAGTGACAGGAGCACATCTATTAATGTTTTTTCTCTCTTCTTTTTTTTTTTTGCTTGTTTGTTTATGAGCAATCGCTCTGTTTTAAGACATTAATTTTCTATAAATACTATTAATAGTAATACAATAACCTCTTCATATTTAAGCCTTACTAATTGTTAGTTTGTTGGTCAAATATTGTGGTACTGAGTGGCAACTGTGAACTACTGGATAGCTCATGAAATTGAATAGACATTCATGGTCCCTAGAGGGTGAATCCTGAGGTATTTAGTGGACTGCAAAGAGTATGTATTGATTTTTTAAAGCAAAACATTTGACACTGAACATTATGCTTAAAACTTCCCTTTTTGATAAAGCTTGGGGCTGGATCAGGTATCCTTCAATCCATTTCTAATTAATACTGCTATAGACTCAGGGTGCTGGTGCGCTCCCATGGTGCACTTAGCATTTCTTCCCCACACCCGCTTTGGTTATACGCCACTACTGCATGTCATTAAACTGCATCTTCTCTCTCCCATAGTGTGTCTTTTGTCCTTGTTTCCCTATGCACTCTTTTTTCTCTTCTCTCCCCCTCACTCCTTAAATGGTCATGGCCGATGGTGGCCCCTCCCTGAGCCTGGCTCTGCTGGAGGTTTCTTCCTGTTTAAAGGGAGTTCTTCCCTCCCACTGTTGCCAGGTGCTTGCTCATAGGGGAACACCTGAGTGCTGTTTTTCTTCTAATATTGTAGGGTCCTAACCTTACTATATAAAGTGCCAGAAGGTAAATAAGAAAGCTCAGATCCTTTAATGTATGCAGCAAGATGTTGGAGACCTTCTACCAGTGTGTGGTAGCAAGGGCCATCTATTTTGCTGCATCAGTGCCAGAGATGCCAGCAGGATCAACAAATTGATTCACAAGGCTGGAAACATCGTTGGTCAGAATTTGGAGTCGTTTGAGTCAGTGAGGGATCCCATCTCACCCACTCCACACTACTGAGGGAGAAGAGCTCCTTCTACCTCAGACTGATTCAGCCCTGCTGCCATAAAGAACGCGCCAGGAAATCATTCCTACTATTCTCTATAAAACTGTATAATAACTCTTCTCTCTGTGACAGGTCAACATAACTGCCAGGACATAAGATCCCACACACATAATTTTGTATTATATCTTTTTGCGATGGTCTTTCAGAGTCCTAGTGTACATATTATTTATTAATGCAATTTGTACTACTCTCTTGCACAATGTCAGTCATACTATTACTTTTCTTTACCTACATTTTAATATTTTGCTTATTTGTTTTCATCACTGTTGTATATGTATAGTTTTGCATTCTGAGCCTGTATTTCTACTCTCACTATTTATTGTAGATTGTACTATTTTTCTTGCTGCTGTAACATAATAATTTCCCTTGTGAGATCAATAAAGTATCTATATAAATCATTGGTTTTTCAGATCAGCAATTTCAGTTAAATATATCATATAGCAGACAAACACAGTGATATTTGAGAAGTGAAATAAAGTTTATAGGATTTACAGAAAGTGTGTAATAAATATTTAAACAAAATTAGGCAGGTACATTAGTTTGGGCACACTTGTTGTTTTATTGATTTGAGTACCTTTAGCACTAATTATTGGAACACAAAAATTTGTTTTGAAAGCTTATTGACCCTTGACCTACATACACAGGTGAATCCAATTATGAGAAAGGGTTAAGGTGGCCAGTTGCAAGTGTTTCCCCTCTTTGCATCTTCTCTGAAGAGTGGCAACATGGGAGCCTCAAAACAACTCTCAAATGAGCTGAAGACAAAGATTGTTCAACATCACGGTTTAGGGAAAAGATCCAAAAAGCTCTCTCAGAGATTTCAGCTGTCAGTTTCCACTGTGAGGAACATAGTGAGGAAATGGAAGACCACAGTCACAGTTCTAGTTAAGGCCTGAAGTGGCAGGCCAAGAAAAATCTGAGATAGGTAGAGGCGAAGGATGGTGAGAACAGTCATAGTCAACCCACAGAGTAGCTCCAAAGACCTACAACATCATCTTGCTGCAGATGGTGTCACTGTGCATCATTCAACTATTCAGCGCACTTTGCACAAGGAGAGGCTGTATGGGAGAGTGATGCAGAAGAAGCCTTTTCTGCACACACGCCACAAACAGAGTCGCTTGAGGTCTGCTAAAGCACATTTCGACAAGCCAGCTTCATTCTGGAATAAGGTGCTGTGGACTGATGAAACTAAAATTGAGTTATTTGGACGTAGCAAGAGGCGGTATGCAGAACACAGCATTCCAAGACAAACACTTGGTACCCACAGTAAAATTTAGTGGTGGTTCCATCATGCTGTGTGGCCAGTGCAGGTAGCAGGTACTGGGAATCTTGTTAAAGTTGAGGGTCGCATGGATTCCAGTCATGGAATCTATCTATCTATCTATCTATCTATCTATCTATCTATCTATCTATCTATCTATCTATCTATCTATCTATCTATCTATCTATCTATGCTCTCTGAATTGAAACCTTTTTCACATCATTGTTTTGGTTTTTGCAAAGTGGAGAATTTAGCACTAAACAGCCATCTGATGGACATGATGTGTAAACAGTTTACTGTTTACAATATGCTGTTTTGCATAGGCATACTGGTTATACTATAATATTACAGTATATAATATATGTATTCTTGTTCTTGTTATAGTTTTTGTTACTTTCCTCACAGTGTATCCAGGCAGAATAGCTGTTGTGCTAGCAGAAATAAAGCAGCAGTTAAAAAAAAAAGAAAAACACTTATGTGGTGACTGCAGGTGATTCTTGTGCCCAAATGATTAAAAATATGAATTAGTTGAGTTAATTAATAACTATTCACTAGTTATGAAGATAAATGTTTTCTACTGGGTTTAGGTGAGAAATTTCACAAAGAAAAGATTTTGTCATGAATCAATAGAACTACTAGACTTGTATTTGTGATAAAAATCTTTATGGCTTTTTCAATCTGGCCAAAAGGCATAATTTTCTGTTCAAATTTGCTTTTATCTCTAACCTTTTGGTTGCCTTGCACACCCTTCGTTGTCACACAGTGGGATGTAATTACAGCATCTGCTGGAGTGATTGCTGCTTATTCCAGTATGTGCGTGTGTGTGTGTGTGTGTTTGCGCGTTTATTTTATTTATTCATTTATTTACTTGCACAGGCCCAAGCTTTGTACATTTATATAATCTATGACAAAAAATGTGGCCAAGAATCAGGTGGTGTCTTGAATCAAATTAAAGACCATGTGTCTCATAGTTTATTGGGTTACCATGTCTCTGGAAGGCATGACGCCATTACAGCTGCTGTAGCCATTGTCCATGATTTTCTAGTCAGTCACGAGCATGCTGCCTGTCTCTTGCTGACAATTTACTTTTTGCCCACTTTGCAATATATTTTGGCTTCATTTAACCTTATTAGCCTCCACTGGACTGTGTTTTCTGGCAGTGTAAAATGGCAGCTCCACTGAAGGGAGCTGCACTGTGGCGATAAGAATACGTTTGGCTTTGACAGGAACAATGTGTCTTTGTCCGCTGAAATAAATACTGTACATTGGGGAATGGTGGGGAGATGGTGGCAAAGATGGAGGAAAAATAAAGTCGTTTGTGCCGTATTCTCCTTGAACTCTTTAAACACTGTTTTTCTCAGGTAGAGGCGTGTGGCGCTGAGCAGCGTTTTTCCATCTAACAACTCATCGCCATCATTATATGTCAGAAATCATACTTTTCAAGTCTGCGTCAGAGAACTGCCAGTCATGTTGCATGGGATTCAAGTTTCTGATTGCTGATGATTATGGGATGTATGCCTGATCCTTTCAAAGCTGTCAAACCATCTTTTATAAGGCACTTGATGACTTTTCAAAGCATTTAAACAAAACAAGGCCTCTTAATCAATTCTATGCACTTGCAGTCACTGAGCCGACCATGAAATCCTCCGTATGCCAAAGTTTTCTACAGTCAAATGTGAGGCCATCTGTCTGACAGCTAAAGCTTGGCCCAAATTGATTCATGCAGCAGGGCAGTGATCCCAAGCACAGCAGCAACTCTACAACAGAATGGCTGACAAAGAAAGTGTTGCAGTGGCCCAGCCAAAGTCAAGACCTCAACCCGACTGAAATGACAGAGTGTGGCTTTAAGAGAGCTGTGCATAAACAAATGCCCACAAGCCTGAATGAACTGAAGCAATGTTGTAAAGAAGAGTGGGCCAAATTCCTCCACAGTGATGTGAGAGACTTATAAAATCTAAAAGTGGTTCTACAAGCTGCTGAGTCACCGAGTGTACTTAATTTTTCACAGCTGTAAGTGTCCCATGCTGCATGCAGTTAATACACAGAGATATAACATATTTGTTTGATTTTACTTTAGATAGTAATTTCATTTTTAATATTATTTGATATTAAATGGAATGGCATTAAATGGATGTTACATAAAAATAGATTGATCCTCACACCACGCGGCTCACCTACATTTTATTTCGAGTGCATTAAAGTGATATACCACTGCACCTTGTTGAGCATTAAAAAGAAGACATACTGTATATAAAGGTATTCACTATGATCCACCAAGCAGTTTAAATGTGATGACGAAACAATGAAACAAGGACACAGTTTTAAGGCCTGGCTGATATTATGTAATTTTTATTGCTTGAGATTTTAGGGCATAAAATTGAAAAAAGTCCCGTTCTTTAAAAATATTGCTTGCATCAATTTAAGTCAGCCCAGCTTGTCAGTGGTAGTAATTTACTTTTTTTTTTACCTTCTTTGTGTCACTGTATTTTTATTTTAATAAGTTCCTTCATTCTAATCCCTCAAGTTTCATCGCTTACCTGCTGTAGAAGACATTTTCTTTTTTTTTTGAGGGGGGGCAAATGAAAATGAGATCCATTTTTTTTTTTCTGGTTTCCAGAATGAACCCATTACTATTAGAGCTCACTGAACAAGGGACAGGTCTAATTAACTTTCTGAGTGGCTCCCTGGTAAGAGAAAACATTCCTCCGGGGATTTAGTCCCTCCTCGCTTTATGAGACCACTCAATCCTGAAACATCAGCTGCATCAGTAGCAGTGCTGGAATGAAGCAATGTGATGTGGTGAAGGTGTCCAAGCAGGATAGAGATTTAAAATTGCGGCCACAGCTGATGGAGAAGAAAGATGAGGTGAATCAAAATGCGAAGATGGAAGTGTTGGAGAATCAATCAGGCAGACCCTTTACTGACCTGCAAACAGAATGCATGAAAATATGAAAAAATGGGCAGAATCTCCAGTGTGAGTGATTTCAAGCTTGCTTCCCATTAGAGTGTACACTCACCACCATATTATTAGACACACCTGTGCAACTCAATGCATTTAGGCATGTAGACATGGTGACAACAACCTGTTGAAGTTCAAACTGAGCATCAGAATGAAGCGGAAAGGTGATTTAAGTGATGACAAAGGTGGCGTGGTTGTTGGGCCAGATGGGCTGGTCTGAGTATTTCAGAAACTGGTCATCTGCTGGGATTTTCCCACACAAACACTTTGAGGGTTTATGGAGAATGGGCTGCATGAGAAAAAATGAGCATCTGTTCTCTACAGCAGCAGGAAAATACAATTTCTAAAAGCAGGAAATACAATTTGCATGCAAATTGAACAATAGAGATTAGAAAAACTTTGCCTGGTCTAATGAGTCTCAATTTCTGCTGCAACATTTGGGTGGTTGATGGTGACAGGGACTAGAAAGAGAGAGCAGATTTCTCCCATATTGGCTCCTCTTCATTGGCTCCCTGTTAAATCTACAATAGAATTTAAAATCATTCTCCTCATCTACAAGGTCTTGAATAATCAGGCCCCATCTTATCTCAAAGACCTCATAGTCCCATATCACCCAAATAGAGCACTTTGCTCTCAGACTGCTGGCTTACTTGTGGTTCCTAAGATACTTAAGAGTAAAATGGGAGGCAGAGCCTTCAGCTTTCTGCCACTCGTCTGTAGAAATAACTCCCAGTTTGGATTTACGAGACAGACACCCTCTCTATATTTAAGATTAGGATTAAAACATTTCTTTATGATCATACTTAGGGCTGGATCAGGTGACCCTGAACCATCTGTTAGTTATGCTGCTATAGGCCTAGGCAGCTGGGGGGGGTTCCCGTAATGCACTGTTTCTTTTCATTCACCTTATTTACTCTGTTTATACTTCACTCTGTATTTAATCATTAGTTATTATTAATCTCTGGCTCAGCATGTCTTTTGTCCTGTCTCCCTCCCCTCAGCCCCAACCGGTCGTGGCAGATGACCGCCCCTCCCTGAGCCTGGTTCTTCCGGAGGTTTCTTCCTGTTAAAAGGGAGTTTTTCCTTTCTACTGTTGCCAATTGCTTGCTCATAGGGGGTCGTTTTGACTGCTGTGTTTTCTCTGTATTATTGTAGGGTCTTTACCTACAATACAAAGTGCCTTGAGGCTGTTTGTTTTGATTTGGCGCTATACAAATAAAATTGAATTGAATTGAATTTTATTAATAGTGTGGTGGTTTTCTTGACACACTTTAGGCCCCTTAGTACCAACTCAGTATCATTTAAATGCCACAGCCTATTTAGACTATTATTACTGACCATGTCCATCCCTTTATAACCACAGTGTACTCATCTTCAGATGGCTGCTTCCAGCAGGATAAGACTCCATGTCACAAAGGTCAGCTCATCTCAAACTGGTTTCTTGCACATGACAGTGAGTTCACTGTACTCAAATGGCCCCCACAGTCATCACATCTCAGTCCACCTTCAGGATGTGTTGAGACAGGAGAGTCACATCATGGTGTGTGATGCTATCATGTCAATATGGACCAAAAACTCTGAGGAATGCTTCCAGCACCTTGTTGAATCTATGAAGAAGAATTAAAGCAGTTCTAAAGTTTAAAGGGGATCCAAGCTGGAACTAGCAAAGTGGCCAGTGGGTGTACTATATATCTGAGAGTAACACTGCAGATTTGAAGGTTGGGCAGTGCCTTCCACTTTTCTCTTCAGGGGCTTGTTATTTTCATTTAAAATGCACCAAACAGCTGCCACATTTCAGTGCCTCTGTTGGGGGCCTTCCACTTAAAAGCTTGACACTGTATATCAAAGAGAGGCCTTTGTTTGGGCACATACAACATTTTTCTTTTTTGTAATTACAGGGGACCCCTGAATGTGATCGATTGTAGCAGCTCAATATCTTGAGTTCATGTGAAATGAAAAATAAATAAATAAACAAATAAAATACTGTTGTGGCTGTGTAACGAGCCTCCTTTTCGCCACAGTAACAGGTTTTTTGTGTGTTATCTTATTATTTTTTTTCTTAGTTGAATGTTTTGACACTTAACAACAGCTGGAGGACCATTTACTACATTCACTAGTAAAAACACTCCTCCGCATTTGAAAATGTGACAAATATGGCTCGATACATTTTAAATCCTCCACTGCTGGTTAATTGGATCTTTTCAATGTGGAGTTCTTGAATTCGCTTGGTTTCAAGGGCACTCGAGCAGTGTGACACTATGACTCTCTAAAAGGACAAAACTTTTCTCAGCGCTGTGCAAATCTGTGTTATATCCAGTAAGACTAATGCTGTCCTTGATGCAGTGACGTATTACTTTTCGCTAACATTGGAGTGGATGGAAGATTCATTATGATGATAGACTACAGAAAGAAAGCACTGACTAGAGGCACAACACACTAGTTTCACACTGTGCAGAAAATCAATGGATGAAACAGTTTAATTTATGTTCTACAGTTACTGTGCCTTTTCTATAACACGCTCTTTTACATTTCCTTCAATTACTGTTTTCTTGGCATGTTACTGTGATGGTCAGGTTACATTATTTCTGAATTATAATGTTAAATGTCAGAAATATGCAATATTTTATGGAAACCCTGCAGTTTCCAGCAAGTGTAAAACAAAACAGAAAACAAAATAAAGTGTCTCAGTGTGGTGTTGGGCTGCCACCTGCTCCCAGAGCTGCTTCAGGATTGCGTTGTCTAACACATTACTCCAAAAATCTTCCTAAGGTTGAGCTTTGGTGGCTGTTTGTGAGAGTTGTAGCACATGATTCTCATCATTTTAATACTCACCAAATCATTCAGTGATCCCTCATGCCCTATGGACAGAGTATTGTTAGACAAACCACTCTCATCTGTATAAAAAAGCCTCATCACGGGATAAAACTGATTATTTAGAACAATTTTGCACTGACAGGCAGTGACCCTTACTTCTACTTGGACATGTGTACTGAAACCATCCCAGGAAAATGTCTCCTGCATAAATAAGCCACTGTATCCCCTCAGTGCTGGAACCAAGGGTTCAGCTTTTTCCTGTAATTTGTCAAAAGTCTGAAGCTACATCATATTAGCCAGAGGCTTTTGACAAACTGTATGTGAGCAGTCATAAACAAAAGCACAAACCTGATTAAACTTGGGAACATGGGCAGTACAAAACTTCAAGACTAATGACAAATATTTTGACAAAGTCATATCAAATCAGATTCATACAGGGTCTTTATGTACAGAATCAATTTACTGGTTGATAATATGTTTGAAAGTTTTAGAAAACAGCTTCCCAAGAACAGATTTTGATTAAGGAAAGCAGCTCTCTGCTGGAAAAATAATTCTTAAAACTCAGTGCCTAGAGGTTGTCTGAGACAAAATTATTGCACTCTGTCTAGGACAAGGCCGCAAACCGAAGAGTAATGGCTTCACACCAGCTTTGGCGTTCTTCTGCCAGAGCGGATTGAATTATTATGTTCCATAAAAGTTTAATGGAATTTCAGCAGGTCTAATATATAAAAAGGGTTTGCAAGACTGAGCCACTGTGCTTTGGTCCCACTTTTATAGCACTGTGCTCTCTGTATCATCTGAGACTGGGCCAGTAGGCGCTAAACAAACAGCTGAGTGGACACAATGGTTCATGGTTTGGGTTTTGATTGACCAGCCAATGCACATGAAATCTTGTCGCAAATCACATTTAGTCAAACGTAAGCACACCTTTTAATGCTCTGGCAGCTATCTCTGACATGAGCACCCTTAGCAAAGACTTCTGCCCTCCTTCACCCATTAGAGTGCTGAGCTGTATAATTTAGAGGTGTGTTTAACGCAGGTCTGTATCCTGGGGTTGGAAAATTCCACTTAAAAAACTATTAGCCAAAATTGCATCACACATTATGGCCATCATTTTTTTTTTTCCCCTTGTGTCACAGTTTATGAAAGCAACCAGTGGACGAGCCTTATTATCAGGTAACCTGTAGTTATGTGGAAGGTAGACAGCTAAAAGCTGAGACTGCTGTATAATGAATACCCTTTAGATTTTTATTTGTTATTTTATTCATTCCATATTTTATTTTGAACATATTATCTATTACAAAAAAAAAGAAGAAAAAAAAAGATGTTCTTTAATCTGCATGGTTTGGATTGCTTTGCTACATATCATTGCTGGGAATGTGTCAATAAGATATTTTCCATATTATTTCTGCCTTTTCCAGCAATTATCAAAACAAATGGTAGTATAACGCTAAATATCCTAAATCTCTGTTATATAATTATAATCAATTTCATAGGTTTGACTGTGCAAAGATGCTTTGCATATGAATGAATGCATTTTTTATGGACAACAGTGTTGCAGCATAGTGTTCAAGCATCTCTGAATTCCTCTGAGGCCATCTCCATATCCACTAGTTTTTTCCAGACTCTTCCTTTTCTGTCTGGGGGCTTCATTTATATTCACAGACTTCACCAAAGGAAAGTAGATACACACATTCTAGTGACTGCAAGACTCTAAATCTTTTTTTTTTTTTTTTTTTTAACCAGGAAGAGAAATGCTGGAGAGTTTCGGTGGTTTTTGTGAGGGTGTCCTGGGCAAAGATGGGCAGCATTAATCCAGCGTGTTTTTCTTCTCTTTGCTAATATATATAAAACCATCCATGCTCTTCTGCTTACCCAATTCAAGGTAGCAGGGGGTGTAGTACAGGGTGGTGGGGGGTGGGGGTGCTGGAGCCTATCCCAGCTGGTTTTTGTTTTTTATATATATATATATATATATATATATATATAGAAGACACACCAAAGGGAAAGTCAACATTTCAAGGCACAGCTACAGTCATACTTTTGCAAAACAGCCCTTATGCCATCTGACATGTTGACAATACTTTTTTTTTTTTATTGCATTGTATTTTTTCCCCCCTTTGCAATAAACCATTGCCTTATCAGACACGTTCACCTTTCACAAAGTCCTGCAAACCATCTGGTTAAGACTAAACCTCTTCCGAAGCAGGCCATGGTTCTTTCAGAAGGGCAGTTTGGTTTCCAAGATCTTCTTCAGCTTGCTCGGCACATCAATTTCTCCTGACAGACGACATATCCAGGCTGAGGGCTGTTGATGTCCCTGCTTCAGGTGAAGGAAGCCTCTACTGTGTTATATAGTCTACAGACAGTTTCCTTTTCTTACTCGTGTTTAGTTGTAGTTTGCTCCACGCAAGAAAGCGATCACATTTTTCCTCTCATGATAACAACGCTGCTTTAATACTGCTTAAAATGATCGAATTGTTAAAAATCACAGGACATTTGTGAAATTTTATTCAAATCCGAGATAATATTGTCTTTTGTGTTTCAAGTTACAGACTGATGTTTCACACCTTTTCTGCCACAGCTGTTCAATTACAAAAACACAATCAAGGTCTGTTATGACTGTTAAAAGGAGGACACTATAAATCTTACAGCAAGTTATAATGCTGTATTTTTCAGTGTTCACTTTATTCAAATTACACAGAGAAGTCCTTCGAGTACAGACAGACAGAATATTACAATATTGACTTGCTGAGGACAGTAAAGCAGGCGGCGACACATGCACATATTATTTACTGCTGAAAACAACTTGCAGTAGCCTCAAGAGTGCACTTATCTTCAACCCTGTTCCCAGGATTAATCTAAGTACTGGCGGGTTAGCTACAGAAGTATGTAAGACAGACACACAAACTAACATTTAGATGCTGCTTTAGTCAAACACTCAGCAGCAAACGACTTAACGTCTACATCAACCAATTTCTTTTCAAAAGCTGTGAAAATTTGCAAATTTCCCCTGACATTTGGAGGAGCAGTGTAGCAGCGGTTCTATTATGAAGTATTAGAAACTATACCACTTATTACTGTCGGATACTATCTAGTCTCCTGGGTCGCGTTATGTCCTGGTAGTTTCCTTTTGCAGAATCAGCAATGTTTCCACTAGAATGAAGTGCTTGAAATCACCGATGCAGACATATTTAAATGTGAGTTCTCTTCCAATCCCAAGTCTTATGGAGCATGCATCAAACAAATTAACCCATAAAATGTAACTGGCTCCTTTGCTTACAGCTTTCACTCAACAGTTACAGAGGCTGGATTAGGACGCCAAGGCTGAAACATGTAAACACATTCATGAAAGTGTTAATTTCTACAGTAATTACTCTGTGAATGGTAAACTTAATTTTCATGTCTGGGTCTGTGATTTACTGTACAACAGCATTGTCTACCAGGACAATGGACAGAAAATGTTACCAAGAGGATGAAATGCAGCAGCAGGCCTCACAGATAACAATGAAGAAGCAGCCATTCAGCAGCCTCTCTACATCTATGGTTACAGTTTTATAAAGCCAGCTTGCAGTATGTTTCATTGTCTTGGCCCTTGGCCTGTGTGACCAACTGCTTTGCTCAAACAAATAAATAAAACAAATCAATAAAAATGTAAGCTTTTTAGTTTCACTCAGAAACCAGAATGTGCCATTCTATAACATGGCGATGGCTACACCCGAGTCATAATGTCCCTTCATTTGAGTTATTCTGGCAGCCAGCATGAGCAGCAGGCCTGTGGCCACCTCCAGGCTGTAGGAGAGCCAGGCTACGGCTAACGACCAGCCGAACGACACGTCCACATAGACGAGATTCTCCGGGGACACAGTCCGCTGGAACTCCTCCATGGCCTGATTGGAGTATTTGATGTAGATGCTAACCCCAGACAAGGTGAAAAGACCTGATGGTGCACAGATAAACAGCTCACCAACTGAAAGGCCTTATTAGACATTAACACATTCCCTTTAACCTGTAACAGAGAAATGGGTCCATCAGTGGGAAAGGAAATCGCAATGCACTTGAGCACTACAATCACCTTTATGCATCACACTTAATCAGCTGTTACAGTTAACCCATTACAGTAATGACACATTGATGAGCAAATAATACTTTCCCACTGCATACTTTCCTCAGTGGACGGTTTAAGATAATAAAGACATAAATGGGTTAAGGTATAACAATTAGTCCAATTTAAAGCACTGACTGATTTAAATCAGTCTCAGGAAATGTGCCCATAAAGGCGCCTCCAAATTTAATCTGCTGCAGAGCGTGCCGCTTCTAATATGTTTTGATTTCTTGTGTTCCCAAACAGACAGATGAAATGTCTCACATAACAATTGCCGCAGAGATGAACCAACATGAATAACATCATTAAATGTCAACCTCAAAACACCTCAAAATATTGAGCCATTAAATAAGCAATTGAGACTGACCTTTAGTCAAGCTCAGTGGAAGGCAAAACCAGTCTTAGGAGTCTTTAGCTGCAATTAAATCTCATTAAATACTTATGATTTAAAACAAGGCTAAAAAAAAAAACTACACAGCCATATTCATGTACAGTATAGCACATCATGTGTGCACCATTTTATGTGAGCTTCACGCTGTTACAGCACTGATGTCACACTAGGAATCTGCTAAACATCTGTTGAGCTCATTGACAGAGCAATACCAATTAAAATACCACAACTTCAATGGATTGAATGTAAGTTTTTTTCTTTTTTAAAACAGCCTTGAGCTGCACAGCTAAAGCAGGGGATTATTATGTGCTGCCTAAGACCGAAATGTCAGCTTTGTTATATCTCATATTTACAGAAGATTGTCCAAACTCCAAAGAGATGAATTCATCAGCGCTGCAGTATGTGGCGCGAGTCGGATAACAGAGACTTTTATCAAAATATCAAACTTAAAATACGTTGCTGCTGCTAATGCACTGAATAAGGGAAAAGAGCACAACAAAACACAGACGTCCATTATACCTCCGTTTTTTTTTTCTTCTCCTTTTATATGAGGAGTGGTTTTGAAAGTGCTTGCAGGTCTTTTTGGAGCTCACATGTGGACAGATCATTCAGTAGAAAGCATTAAATTATCTCTGTTCTGTGTGACACTGGAGGTTGGGCATGCCGACAGAGATGGCACACCACAAAACAATTTCTTCTACATTCATCGCAGATTTATGCATTTACGCACAATTTCAACCAAATTGCGATTCAAACTCATTCCACTTGAGTTCAGACCTAATCAAATGCATTCTTTGATGGATATTTATGGCAGCTGCTCAACAGCTGAACCCCTCACAAGAGGAAAAAGAAAGAAAAAGAAAAAAAAATCTGTGTTACAGTATTGATGACGAAAGCAGGCCCTTCCACTGAAGGAAAACAGCAGATCATTTGTGCGTGATTATGACACATTTACACTTACATTTTTAGGACAGTGTTTCTGATTCGACTCTCAATCAGAACGGCTTTCTGTGTAATAGAATTTATCGCAAGCAATTTCTGCAAAAAGGACAGATGGAAAATGACATCAGAAAGTGCCCAGTGATAATTCCGAGGGGAAGTCTGACTGCATCTTTCACTCAATGACAAGCTCTTCTGTAAATTTGTGCCACTTCAATGTGATCAACAATCAGCCTCCAAGCTGCAATCAATTACGTCAGTATCCATGCTGAGAATATTTGGCGGTATGGTTTCTGAAATCATGTTCACGCTCATTGGGAACCAGCTTGTAAGTCTGATTAATTTGATGCAAATGTGACGGGGAATCACTACAGCCAATTTCTCACATTTGCTTTTGTTTTTTTTTTGTTGTTTTTTTTTTTTTTAAATGGACACTGTTAGGAGAATCATGTCGGTACACTGTCCAAAGTTCTAATTTATGCTTTTACTACTGGGATTTGTAGAGATGTGCTGTCTGGACAGAGCAGACAGGAGACAGGACTCACTAGTGATCGGTCCACCAAACAATTTTCCGTGTTATTCTCACATGGTTACAATTTGACATCCCTGACTTTTTGACTGTGGGGCTGGCAGGTTAAAGAGTGTTTAGTCTCTGATCCAACTGTGCTGGACACACAACCAATCACTTCACCATGGTAGAGCATGGGGAAAATGTGCTTTAACACGTGGCGCTTCACGTGGTACCATCATACCACCTTTTAGACTGCGATTATATCTGCATCTGAATGGAAACCATCGCGCCATTTATTGTGCATTCACAAAATCTAAGGAGCAGACTGAAAGAAGAGACAGAAGTGCTGCTCACAGCAGTCTGAAACTGCTCTGCTCCTTGGATCCTTATTTTCACCATTAAATCCTCATCTTCAGCACTCTAATAACAGTCTGAGCGAAAAGATCATTACCTTACTCAACTCAATTAAGCTGAATGGGATTTTTAATGTCCACACAAGGATATTTAATATGTTGCTGCAAATTTGTCTTCTTCAAGATAAAATATTTACATAACTATAATCACTGATTTCTCATTGGCCATCAGCCAGCTCAAATGCACTGTTTATGTCTACAAAGGCTGAAACTAGGCGCTACTAGAGAACGGGATCAGATGTGCCACGATGTGTCGCCCACGCACGTTTTCACATTTGCTGTACGTCCTGCACGCAGACATAAACAAGCAAGAGCAAACATCGCGGCTCCGGACTCAGAAGAAGGAAACAACGGCAATTCTTTTGGACTCACTGCAGAGGAGGAAGTAGGATGCCGATGCAGCCAGCAACTTTGGACTGGAGGCCAACGAACTGACAAGTCCAAAGATCCAGCCGAACACCAGGAGGACGAGGCTGAGGGGCAACATAATGACCACCACTTTGTGCAAGCCTGCAAACACACACATTTGAAAATACATCTTTATCAACAATTTTCAAATTGATTCTTACCCTCCAGCGTGCCACTGATTTTTGCTCCCATTGTCAGTATGGAAATCAACTAGCAGAGACTTATTTGAGCGCTTCTGCCACGTTTTATTTGTCAAAGTTGCAAGCAGGAACTGTTCCTGAAAACCCTAACAAAACTCTTATCTCATCTAGGATTTAATAAAAGTAACTTATTTTAAAAAATAAACTGGCCTAATATGCACTATCCTTTTGCCAAATGCCCTCCCAGGGTCATGTTTATACCCAGGATGGGATTTTCTGCCTAGCACAGCTTGCAAAGGCAAATGTTTTGAGCTGCCAATCTAGATCCTTACTGCCAAAAACATACTCCTGTGTGGTATTACTGTTTTAAAACACATCAGCTGATCCTCAAACCCACTCACCGAGAAGGTGCCTTTCTGCCTCTGTCAGGCTGGACATATTTGCTGTGAAAGAGGGGATGACTGAACTCCTGTTTGCTCCTGAAAATGTCAAATGGAAAAGGTTACACATGACAGGACCTGTGGCAGAGCCCTGAGACTTTGCAAAATTGCTCTCAGATGTGGAATAATATGGTTTTAAGTGTTAGAATAGTAGAAAATGCTATAAAAGAAATAACATTAGAAAGTGTTTTTCTTTCTTTCTTTTTGCTAGGAAATCTCCAGGTGAACACTGCTTGATTTGTTTCATGTTGGATCATTATTTGGCATTTATTGTGTGAACTGTGGGCGCCACCTGCAACAAACTGAACACATCCGGGAACTCAAGCTGGAAGCACATTATATTGCAGCTGTGCTATAACCATTCTTCACCATCTCTCCTCCGTCCCCTGTGTGCTCTCCTGCAGGTGTCTGCAGGGGCTGGTACATTTGTATGGGGTAAAAGTTGTTACTGTTAAAAGCTGTTTACTACCAAAAAACTGCATTTTGCAATCAAAGAATATTTATGCTTTAATTTTCACTGCGTGAAAGTTGAATTTGCAATTTCACTGGATTCAGGGTAATATTGCAAGAATTTAAGTGAGTAATTAGTAATTTAGAATATCTCCATGTTTCTCATTTCCAGTCTAAAGGCTGGGATATCAGTTTCTCTGTGCATTAAGTTCCCCTAACAGTGGAGTGTTGAGGATTGAATCAGGGACTGCTGTGGACGGCTGGTGATCCATTAACAAAAAAGGCACTGTTAGAGCTCTGCAGTACCGTCACTTACACTAGAGTCACATTAAGGCATTTTATTGATACACCAATCTGGAATCAGGCCTGGTATTTCACAAATCAAAATAAATCTTTATAATCTTTTGTGGAGATTTCTCAAAAATCACCCCAGTGAGAGGCAGGGCAAAAGTTTTGTGAATATGATGGCTGATTTTTTGAACAGCTAACACAGCACTGGGTGTGAAGACTTATAGGCTACCCCCCGAACAACAGCTCATTAAAGATGAAGTTAAAGTGACATACCTTCAATAATTCTCCACAGCCCAGAATGGGAACTCAGGTCCTCTGATCCTGTGTAGTTGGGCTTATTCACGTCGATTATGTACCAGTAATCAGTCCCAATCGCTACAGCGAGGAGGCAAAAACTGAGCAAACCTGTAAACCCAGCCGACAGAACCACCGGTCCGTACTTCATTATGCAGTCCATATAGAGCGCAGTTTCCGTCAGTGTGAAGGTTTCGTTCTTTCTGTCTTTCTCTCCCCCTCTAAAATGTTATCTTTAACGATAGTCCAAGATTTGCGATGCGTAAAAGCTCTCCAGCTGGATCATTTTCCGCAAAGTGCCGGCTCCCCATCCTAGAATATAGTTCTAGAGAAAAATTATTTAATCAATAAAAGAAATCATCCTTTCCGGCTCAACAATATGACACAAAAATACAAAGCATTAAAAATTACACGAGAGATGCTTTTTGTCAGTGTCATCGTGTAACACAGTGCAGGTAGGGGGTTCCAGGCGTGTAGGTGCAGGCTTTAAGCGCTCCACGAGCAATTTAAGTGGTCAAGTTATGGGACTACAATGATGTACTTCCGGCGATAACCTTCAAAATAAAACTCCAACCGGGGAACGTTGAAAAGGTAAAATTTTTGCACTTAAATTGTTTTTCAGATGCAAAATGTATCGTTGTAGACGCGATTCTTTCAGCGTAACTCGTATTTTCAGTAGAAATTATGGTTGTTATTTTGGCCCATTTAGATAGTTGTGATAAATAACAACAGTAATTATATATATATATATATATATATATATATATATATATATATATATATATAAAATTAAATAGATGAACACTAAGTTTGAACACTCTACCTTCATAGACAGTACCGGAAGGGTCCTGAAGGCCTGGGAGGGGCAGCTTAATAGATGTCTGAAAATCAGCACTTCAGTTTAGGTAGGAAAAAGGAAAAAGGTCTCCAAGGTACGTAATTAAGCTGTTTTTTTTTTTTGGTTTTTTTCCTTTTCAGTGACACATAGAAAAAGTATCACCCTCTTTAAAACTTCACGAAATTATACAAATTAAGCACAACTGTAAAATAAAATACATAAACACGAGCAATCACGACTTCCAAGTTGAATTTATTGCGGTAAAATGGTTTGGACAACACATTTCACCCCCATTCTTCCTTGTAAAACTGCCCCGGATCTGTCATCTTGCACTGGGGACAATGAATAAAAGGCAATTTTCTAGTCCTGCCACTACTCTTAATTGGAATGAGGTTTGGACTCTGACTTGGCCACTGCAGGATGTTTTGAGGCAATTCCTGTGTAGCTTTATTGCTTTATGTTGGGTTGTCTGGCTGGGAAATTCTCTTGTTGGCTGCACGTTTTCCTCATTTTCTGCATTCACCAGAAAACAAAACAAAATTATAGCTCCTGCTATAGCTTTTCGTGCTCATTGCACAGCCACGGCTGCATAGTCATGTCATGCAAATAATGCATAAACTTTTTAACGATCTAGTTCAGTGTAATTCCACACTTCAGAGTAACAGTCGTTCATGTTGAATAAGTGATCCAAGCAAAGGGATTAAAAAAAAATAATCTGCCCTCCAATTATAACACTGATATGTGAGGTCTGCTCTTATGGCTTTAGGAGAGGCTGTAGAAGGCATCTTGTTAAAGCCACTTTTATAACAAAAAAGTAGCCTGTATATGGAGTCCAAGGTTTTAAGTAGATAGAAATCAATCAGAGTGTAGCAGGCAAGTGTAGCAGTACTCACATGGCATGTTTTTTCTTAATTTTGTCCAAAATGTTTAGTTTATACATTTACACCCAGGCAGTAAAGGGAAAGCTGGATTTGTGCAGGCTGGGGAATAAATCTTAATCAGTGCAATTTTTAAAGACACTGAACCTTGTCCAGCCTCTTTGTAGGTGAACTTGTTTTCAGTTCTGTCTCCCTGAATGCACTGACTCCGACATGTAGGGAAATCAGAAAGGTACATCCCAATAAAAACACCATGCAGTGACATGGAATTAATTCTACTCCTGCGTTTAGCCCAGAGCACGTAGATAAATGCCTGCGTGAGCCACAAATAAAAATCACTATCGTCTGTATTAAAAACTAATACATCAAGGGTCTTAGGCAGCTGAGCTCTCTGCGACATGCCGATTCTATCTTTAAAAGATTTCCCACTCATCGTGATTATTGAGTGGGTGGTTTTTTAATTAGAGCAATATTGTCAGTTCTGTTATAGGATGGATGTTGGTTGAATAACACTTCTAATGAGCTAATTAATCTAAGATAAAAAGTTTAATGCCATCTAATTGAGATTCCAACTGAATTTCAGGTTTGGGTTTAACAAATGTCATAAAAACATGATAGACTGCAGCCAATTTCACGCATTGATTTTTTTCATTTTTCTATTGTGTTCATTTTCTGCACCAATCATTTACACAATTTCAGTGTCTTTACTGAATGAAGAAAAAAAAAAATTGTCTGTGTTTGTAGCCTGGCATGACTCCAGAACTGATCAATGACTCAACTTTGATCCCCAGCATCTGTTAGAACTTCAAGTCCAGGCACACTGCACACACTGTTCAAGCAGGGCAGCTCTGCACACGCTGTGTCCTGCGTTGGCGATGTGGCGTTAAACAGCTTTACAAACATATTTCCAAGCAAACAGACTTTGCGTGCACCTGTAAACTTGAGATAACTTGTTGGTGCTTTTCGTGAGAATAATGCAAATGCCATTCTGGGTGAAAAGCAGGGATGAAATGTCAAGATGTGTCAGAGTTTCTGAGGCTCAGTTTAATTATGCATGCATGTCATTTTCATTTGAAGTGGTCTTGAGCAGTGGTTGACACAGTCACATACAGGTTGGCCTCTTATTCTGATTTGTCAGTTATTTGCTCAAAACCTCTGCAAGACTTTATTATGAAAAGCTGTTGTTAAAATTTTAATTAAAAAAAGAATGGCTTTTTTTTGTCTATCTTGTGTAATACAACTTCGCCTCTGAATGACTGAATCATTTTCAGTCAGTAGACCAAAAATTGCTGTATCTGTCTCTTAAGCCCAGAGTGCAAAGTAAGAGCAGTTCATGTTTTCTCTGTTGTATCAGTCATCTCAAATATTTATATCTTTTTCCTGACTGATCCTTAAAAAACAAAAGGAAGCAGCCTATGCAGTATGTGCCAAATAACTTGTCCAGTGTGCAGGTGAATTTGTTAATATGCGTAGAACAACTATGTTTCATATTTGTCATGCAGGAATTGTTCTTAGTTTGCTTGCATGCTTTACTGCATAAGCTTTGATGCAACCCAACATAACAGATGTCCAAGTCTAATCAGATGACTTTGGGCTGCTGTCATGAATATTTAAAGCTTACTATAGCAAATCTTTCTTTATAGATTCAAGAAAAGGGGAGAGCAAAAAGTCACTGCACCTTGTTTTTGATGACAGAAGCATCTCTTTCTCCCGTCCAGTTTCTTCTCTCTTCACGAGAAACCAATATGCCCTTCTGCCTCTTTCAGTGCCTCTGCCTTAGACTTTCTGTTTGCATCTCTTGTTGTTCTCAGAACTGACACTGCCAGGTTTCTCTGTGTTTACCACTCTCAATTTAAGGTTGTTGTCACTCTTGTCCTTCTCACTTTCTCAGTTCGAGTTGTTTTCAGCATCTGGTATCTCAGTAATTCAGTAATTTGACACTCAGCCTTTTCTGTTTAGGGCTAAATAGCATTGATTCTCTTTTATTTTTTTCACAATTGTCCAACAGTTGACATTTTTCTTTGTCTTCTTGGTCTGTGTTGGGACCGTCCATCATTTATCTGATCTCTGTCAGCGTTTCGACGTAAGTTCACAGGGCTTCTCTTCACCGTTTCCTCTTTGAAGATTTTCATTCATTGGAGTTGGGCTAACTGGCTTAAGATCTTTCTAGAATGTCATTGTTTTATGGCTTCAAATTGGGAGTGAAATCGGTCCATTTCAGTGAAGGATAAACTGTGTTGTGCTGCATTGCGGATTATGAAGCCACCAGGTCTTGACGAGAAATTGTTATAAATCTACGCTGTGGGCGATAATGTTTTAGGAAGTAAAATGCCAAAGTGCTGGAGCACTTTTAAGGTTAATATTCTGTATTGAATTTGTGACCTTTATATTTAAACCCTCAACACTGCTTGTTTTTTTGACTCTTTACCCCTCTCTTTCCAAGTTGAAATCCAATTCAAAGACATAAAAAGGCATTCAGCTGCAAGGTGCATCTACCGTAAAGCCACTGCGTATTTGCATGTGTGCTCTACTGGAAAGCTGCTGCCAATCCAGGGAGTTGGCTGAACTTCTTTTAAACTTGATTTGCATAAAGGCTTAGTGAGTCTTGGCCATCTGTTTAAAGCTAGCCCTTTGATTTCTTTCTAAGGTGTGTATTTTTGAGATGCCCTCTAGCAGATCTAACAAATAAGCCAAGTGCCCCAGCACAAACCCAGCACAGATAATCTTACTGCAGTGCTATTTTTTTTTTTTTTTTTTGACCACCATTTAAGTTTATTAGCTATAAAACAAAACTGTTCTTAAAGCATTTCATTTAGTTTCAGTATTCTTTAGGATTTTGCTTGCAAATGCTTTCAGAGATCTCTGGCATGGCAGATGGTGTACGGTTAATGTGCTTTGTAGAGATGGGGCGTTCTGTGTTTTGTGTGTGTCTCTGTACAATTTTCTCTCAAGAGCGAACTGAAATTCTCAGAAAAGAAATATTCTGCTGTGGACCATAAATATTTGAAATCACAAAGAAATAGCGGAAGGATGGGAGCTAGTAACCTGAAAACAGGTCTACTGTGTAAACACACCTTTTTCTTGAGAATGCTCTGCACACACCAGCTGAACCCACTCTAAAGTTTCTTAAAATGGCAAATGTATGCCACAGCAGTCAGAGTGCTGGTTTATTTACAGGTGTTTGTGCTTGTTGCAGCAGGATATGGTTATTTTCACTGATTAATGCAGCTTAGAATGAACTAAATGAGGTACACACTGCCACCCAGTGTAGTGAATGGGAAAATCCTCTTTGTGACACCACAGTGATCAAATAGTTGCTAGGAGTGTGCATTTTTACCGTTTTGGTTTATGTAATTTTGTGACTTATTACAGCAGGATCAAGGAGATATTGCACCTAGATTAAATATAGCAATTAGTAAGCTTAATAACACTGCTTCTCCTGGTATTTTAACATCTAAACTGTAAGGCTTTTAATTCGAAAATAGTGTTTACTGAAATATTATTTAGCCCTAGCAACATCACCATCAGGCAGCTGGTATCACTGCAACATCTGGGCTCCCAGATGTAACAAAATGTTGACTGTGCCAGCAGGACAGATATCCCTCTGCTTCATGAAGGCTGATCTGAAATCACTGATGGCAAACGTTAAACTGAATTCATTATAGTTTTTAATTGCAGCTTCTATAAGGAACTCCAAATCCTTTGGTGGAGTTCCCTATACAGTAACTTAGTCATAAAAGTCAGATGGCACAATGTTGGCTTCTGATACACTATAATGATAAGGCAGATTTTTAGGGTTAGGACTCTCTGGCAGCAGGAGCTATACTTCATCCAGTGACCTTACAATTATTGACCACCTCCCAAAAATTTTGCACATTTCTCAAAGCCTGACCCACCATTGTAAGCTCAAAGCAAACAAAGATATTGTCAAGTTTTTATTTTCAACATTTTTCAAAAATCGTCATAAAACAAAGATAGTAAAATAGATACATTCTAAAATATGTCCAAAGGCTCTCTATAGAGCTGATACAGGCTGTACAGGTAAACAAGCATTTTTAGAACTAAAACAAATCCAAATTGCACACAACACAAAACCACTAGTTTAAACATTATGCTGAAACTATAGTCGGTTTTATTACCTTCTGGGAAATAGCCAACAAAAATCTACAGACTTAATTGTTTACATTTTTAGGCTGTCCTCTGTACTGCCCAACAACATCTGTTCTAATTAAGTCTGGGCAGCTTGTGCCCTTAGTGATTTGTTGTAATCATTTCACTGAGTCGAGAGATTTTAGTGAAAATATGAGAAGTTTCCAAAAAAAAAAAAAAGTAAGATTTTATGGCTAAGGGTCAACTTCAAGCCAATTATTACAATTTCACAAGCAGTACTGGGTAGGTATGGTTAGAGGAAGATTCTGCTGTTTTGTGAAATTTACTGACTTGCTCTTATATCCAGATTTAATTGAGAAGATAAGTTGGTTTCATTGGGATGGTGCTGGCCTTTCTATGCACAGAGACCAGAAGCAAAGGTGGAACAACATGTCACCAAGAACTTTAAAGACTTCTGAAGGAGTTTGCAGGAGCTGGGTCTGCAAACTCGGCAAGCAAAGTGCATATGCACCTTCACTCAAGATGATTAAATATTCAGATGGAAAACAAACGTCCTGGAAAGCAAACTTTACAGTGTTCTTCAAAAACATCTGTTGCCAAAATCCATTATATCTTCTTATGTGACTACCCATCTCTCAACATGAAAACAGAACATAACGGGATGTGGAGTGCAGTTTGGATTAAGGCCCCTAGGCAGATCACCAGAGAAGCACTTTCTGAGTTTACATCAGGTACAACAGAAGGATCCATCCAGTACTTTAAATCTGCTCCCACTTAGGTTTCTTACTAGTCCCCGCTGTGGATAAATCATATTTCTGCAGACATTCCTTACTCCTAAAGATGTCTGATCTCTGCATTTCTTTGTGTTGCACATACTGTATATATCTCAGTGTTTGTGGTGAGGCTGGTTTAAGTATTGTTTGTATTTACATTTGCAGCATCGCAAAACAGTGTTTTTTCATGCCCACTTAATTGACATCATATCATTGTTTTCAATAGAATCTGTAAATGTTCCATTAAGACAAATGAAAGCAGTACTGGCACAAACCGTGGTGCATTGCCTTTCCTTAACATGACTCAATGAACAGACTATTCCTTTTGAATGCATTAAAGTACTGAAATCATTTAAAAGCTCTAAACAAGTGTTGAGAGTTTGTACACGTCAGACTTGGATACACATAGCTGTCTAGCATCACAGCTATATAAACCTAACCAAATGTGTTCTTGTACATTTTTAAGTAAGCCTTTGGATCCAGAGGGTTCAGCCACATTGATCTGCCATTATCTGTTTTTGCAGATACATAACCTGTTTAACCTATAAAATTTAGCAGAAGACAGAAGGGTTTTTTTTTTTGGTTTTTTTTTTGCCATCCATTAACAAGCTCTCTGGGTAGGCTAAGCAGAAAATCTGTCAAAGTAACAGCAGTAGAAACTGTGCTAGATGGCAGTACCCCCGCCTGTCAGGAACATTCTGTTTTTTTGACCGATCAGTATGTCTGCCCTCAAAAACATATGGTTGTATATTGAACAAAGTCTGACTGAAAGAATTGTGATAGCCACATTTGCAAAATTACACAAAATGACGCATTGTTCACACAATATGTGTCATTTGATGTTGGCATTTTTATCATTTGAAAGACAAAACATAAAAAAATCTTCCTAAACTAGTCACTTCCTCCCAATTTAAAAAAAAAAAAAAAAAATCAAGCAAGAAACAAACAGCAAAAAATAGGCAGGAAAATATTTTCCAGTTTGTTGACTTCATATGACCTGGTAAAAGCAGATCCTGCCCCTGCATCTTAGGCCCGCATTGAAAACCCACATTGATGGAGTCAGTACTCCCAGAGAGAAGATGCATCAACAGATTTACCATCACACATAAGTGTGCCTCCCTGGTCTCCACGAAGGTACTTGCCGTTGGAGCCCTTGATTGCGACACGTCCATGTTCCAGGAACTCCAGGAAAAAGTCCTCTGACTTTTCTCCATCTGAGCACACTAGGCCACTGCCAGAGACATACCAGAACTTTCCATTCACACCTGCAGACGAATGCCAATTGATTAAAAAGAAAATAGTAATTAGGTATTATATTCAAACAAAAAGCAGTTGAATTGATTAATATTTAGTTGGTTGTGCACACACACACTGACTTTTTATGTTGTAGGCGCCGTCATTGAAGATCAGTGTGAAGATGTCGTAGACGGATCGATTCGCATCCAGAGTGTTGGCATTCTTGTGGTGACACACGAAGCCATTCTCTCCACGAAGGATCAGCATAGGGCGGTTGATGAGTTTCATCAGGAGCAACTCATCATCACCTGAAACGAAGGATAAATACGTGATGGGAATTTCAGACACACAACTGACTCTTTAGTGGCTTGCTCATAGGCACATACCCACTGTATCGCTGACTGCTGAGAGCTGCCCATTCTTCTTTGTACACACGTACTTTCCGTTGCTTGCTTTGAGTGCTACCCTTTGTCCTCTCCATTCAATATCAAACATTGTGTTGACCTCACTGGATAAAAGATACAGACAGGCAGATGGAGAGGTTGAGATGAGACAGAACTACAAAGATTTCTGCATTGATTACCCATAAAATGCATTCTGAACACCACAAGAAGTCCTAAAATGACATGTTGGAGCATTTCCAGGACTGGAACCAAAGCTTCTATGGACCCATTTAAGTTTTCACTTTAATTTACTTAATCTTCTTTTGCAATATGGTTAGATTTAGGCACAAAAACCACTTGCTCATCAATTTGGATTAATAATACCAATAATAATAACAGCAACTGCACAAACAACCAAAGCATTGTGAGGATAGTTATTAGTTATTATTATTAATCTCCGGCTCTCTTCCACAGCATGTCTTTTGTCCTGTCTCTCTCCCCTCAGCCCTAACCAGTCATAGTGGATGACCACCCCTCCCTGAGCCTGGTTCTGCTGGAGGTTTCTTCCTGTTAAAAGGGAGGTTTTCCTTCCCACGGTCGCCAAGTGCTTGCTCATAGGGGGTTGTTTTGACTGTTGGGGTTTTTCTCTTGAATTATTGTATGGTTTTTACTTTACAATATAATGTGCCTTGAGGCGACTATTTGTTGTGATTCGGCGCTATATAAATGAAATTGAATTGAATTTAATCTGTGTCTCCATCTAAGTTGCAATTATGCACAACCTAATCTGATTAAATGAATAACTCATCGGGAGTAGCAAAGTTTTGTTGTTTGCAATGATTAAACACACAAAGTGCAGGCTTGAAAAAGTGAGCAAATTCTTGAATTTAGTGACCTGTGGAACCAACTTTAGCTGGGACTTGCACAATAATAGCATATTTTGGGCAATTCCTACTTACAAAACTGCTTCAGTTCATCAGTATTTCAGGGAGGGGTTGATGGAACAGCTCTTTTCGGGCCTTGTCACCATTTCTCAGTTGGGGTTGGGTATTTTGTTATTGCATCACTCCACCCTCTTATCTTCAGATCATGGACTTGCTATCCTGACATTATCTTATAAAATTCTTTGACAGTTTTGAATTCATTGATTACATAGTACTGAGGCAGGAAAGCAGCCCCAAACCACGATACTTCCTCCACCATGCTTCACAGTTCTGTTATTTGTGTTCAGTGCCTTTTATCCTCTAAATTGTTGTGAATTTTTGACAAAACCTTTTGCCTCCTTTGCTCACAGAAGATTGTCTCACAAGTGAACCTACTGGTGGTTTTTGGGGCTGATTAATGGATTTTTTTTTTTCACTCTTTCCAGAATTCACACTGTCCTTTGTGTCAACTTTGGCAGAGTAGTGACAGAGTAATGAGTGTGCTGAACTTCCTCCATTTGTGGACAGTTTTTCATACTGTAGACTGATAAAGACATACTGTAGGTCTTCATAAATGGTTTTGTGGTATTTTATAGCTTTCTGTATTTCTGTAATGCTTCTTTTGAGGTGCTGTGAAAGTCAATGTGATTAGGCCATGCTTCACACCGGACGACTTGAGAAGAGCAGACTTTGTCAGTATCTAGACTTCACACGTCCTAATTTTTAGAGAGCAATATTACAAGTCACATGTCCAATCTCAAGTTTGTTAGACTAGCACATTAAACATGAAGCTACAGTGCCTCACTGTGGCCTCTTAAGGTACATAATGGTATATTTAGATGAGACTAGATCAATGCTGTCTTCAGTTGGCATCTGTGCAGCACACAATGTATAGACATATCTGACATAACATGGAAACTGTTTATTCTTTTTTCACATCAGTACAAAGCTTACACATTGTTCCTGTAAGGCTATAAGAGCTACTTACACCTCTTTGGCAGTGGATTGGATCTCTCCATGAGTCACTAATGTCCAGTAGGATCCGCCATTGGTCCTGAACATAGACTTTTTGCTTTCTTTATCTATCTCCATCTGAAAGGTCTCCATGTCTGTCTCCACGTCTTGATTGGCTGAAATACTCACTCCTGGTAATAAAAGGAGGATAAGTGTGTCTTGGTTGAATGGATGTTTTTATGGCATTTATTGTTTACAAAAATTAATGGTTGAATGCCCTTTGCCTCTTTTTGAATGACAGTTAATCAAGCTTAAGCATTGCAGAAGAGACTGTCTTGTGCAAATTGGTAATCCAGCATTAATTATTCAATTTAAGTATTATTTTAGTTGCTACAATAGTTTTGCAGTAGCAACAAAAATGTTTCTATTGCTGTGGCTTCGAGACTCCTGCTGGTCAGTCTCTAATTTAACTTTGCCAACAAAGGTATCTGCAAGAGCAGGACAAGTGCTATAATTTGTACTAAGATGAATATAATATTTATATTTATGCAATTCTAAGCATTACTTAGTTGGATTTATAACATTCACATGAAGTCTGAAGTATGAATCATTTGTGCCTGGTTGTCTTAGGGATGGAAAAATCAAGAAATCTTCTCTTTATTCGCTTTAGGTTGGCTTTGAGTAGTGGATTATACTGTAGCATTTTTTAGGTTTGCATGCTTTGGCTTTTCTTCCCTAACATGAAAGCATGTCATCAATCTAGGAATTTATTGTACCTTTTAACTTTATTGGGTTTGACTAAGAAATAGGTTTACTGGCATTGTAGCTATTTGATCAACAACCAGCATTTCTTAAACAAATTGCCTGTGCTCAGCTCACGTGATTGGTTTTCTCCTGTTCTCTAACAGCAAGTGCCTCACTTGCAGCCAGTCTAGTGCTACATTCCCTAATCCACATGTCCCATAAACTACGGTGGTAACACAGACACGTATAACTGAACTGTGTCTGCTGTAGTTCAAATTAGATGCCACAGAAATATCCTTTAACCTTTCTCTTAATCCCGTTACAACCCTAATCCCCCACAGTCACCCCTCCACCCTTCCTGTTCATTCGCTTGCTGTAATTCCCTGAGTGGTGAAATGCAAATCTGCACGGCAGGGTCCACTAAGCAGCTTTCAGTGCCTTGTTCCTTAAAGAAATGTGGAGCTGCCACAGGGCAAAACAGTACTGGGGAAAATAAGTCTTTACCTTCTGTTATGAGGATGAAGTGTCAAGTTGCTGGAATATTGCCCTCATAGTGATCTTTTTAATGCAGAATATTATTCTTGCATCAGCATATTAATCTCTGCAGCTCAACATTAGGCTGAGAATCTCCTATTTACTTTAGCACTGTAGAGCTAAGTTAACAATAGCAAACTCGTCCTACAGTAATAGCTGTTAGAATTATTGCTTTAATTGACTCCTAAAGCTTGAGATAACTTGGGCAAAACAAAATCTGTCCCTATCACACCTGCATAATATTATTGAGCAGAGCAGATAACATCGCGCAAGCTGAAAGGAGATCATATACCTGATCTGTCTGCTAAGGCACGACTGTAGCTGCTAACACCTCACTTGCACAGTAGTTAACTATAGTGCCACAAAATTTGGAGAACTTTTCTCAATGTATGAAAGTAGAGAACGAATAGCTGTAAGGCCTAAAGTCCATTGATGTTAATTGACACCACTGGGACATGGATCTCTGCTGCAGTCATTTGCACACCACTTAATCTTCAATGGACAAACAGTGGAAATGACAAAGCCCATTACTGCAACTGCCTCCACAGTTGCTGTCAACCATTCCAACATTCAGGCAAAAGTGGCAGAGCTTTATTTCCTTAGCTAGTTTTTTTTTTTTTTTGGGGGGGGGGGGTGTTATCATAATATAGTTTAATATATGCTTTAAGATGTATTGAAAAAACAAAACAGAGACAGACGCACTGTTCCACTTAGACGATATGCCATGACCTCTATTGTGCTGTGCTGAACCCGTTTACTTAAGCTGACCTCTGTTAACTCCAATACCTACACCTAGAAAACAATCTATGTAGCAATCATGGTCCAGTTTTTGAATAACTTTGCTGCAAAGATACAGAAGATATCACTAAATCAAAGAGACCACTCATTAGAAATCAAATGTACTTGAAAAACTATTATCGCATAAAGTCGTCAATAGACAAAAGACAATGGAACTTATTCTCCCCTTTAGTGGGCACTCATTCTAGCTGTTTATGTCCTATTTGGTGTCTGATTTTTACAGTGAATAGGTTCACATTTACCTAAAGATTTAATGTCTTTGCAAATGCTTAAATCCAATTGTTGACCTTCTCAGACTGTCGCACATTAAAGTTATCGCCTTGAACCTAATACTCAGTTGAGAACATCATACTATAGGTGTAGCCTCTTGTTCAGCATTCAGTGAAGCAGAGCTGTAATTACATGAAGAACATACTTTTTTTCTTAACACTGCATTATACCCACATTACCTTGTTTGACTGAGACATATCTTTTATTGGCAGCTTGAAAAACTACTTGGGGATGACTCTCCTCCAGATCAAATAGCTCATCTTTTCCAGGCTTGGAGCATCGGCCTGACCGCAGTGTTCCCGTGGGTCCCACTGGGGCCAGGTATTTCCCATCACAGTCCTTAAAGGCCAGCTTGCCAGATTTCAGCTCCAGAGTGAAGCTAGTTGTGTTGGTATTCTCCTTCACAAGTTTGCCGTCATTGCTGAGGAAACGGCTGTCACAGGTCTTCAGGCTGTACTTGCCATCAAGGTATACCAAGGTGACCAGGGAGTCCACTCCCCAGGGAATGTTGCTGTCCACTGATATCTCTCCATCTGAAGCAGATAGATGAGCATAGCGCTTACGTGCCACGCTAAGAAGGCTGGCTTGTGGATGTAAAGCCAGATGGACGGCCCACAGCTCTTGTTCCCCAATGACTTGGGCAAAGCAGGATAGATAGTCTGCCGAACCTCCAAAGTAACGCAGGTAAGGTTCTGATTGCAGTGCCCAGCGTCCGTCAGCCTGGGGCACAATAAGGAAACGGCATTCAGGATCAGGCTTCTCTGCCCCACATATGATCTTACCACCTTTGTCAGAGGCCAGATAGCGTCCCAGGTGACTGCGGAGGAACACTACTTGCCCATCTTGCTCATCCTGCTCTAAGGTCCAAATCTGTTTCTTCTTCATGCTAGTACCTGAGGCATTCACCTTGAATCCAAAAGCCTCAGCTGTCAGGTAGCGATTCTCATAGTTGATGAGGCCAAATTGCAGCTTCAGAGCTTTGTTAATTCCGTTTGTGGTCATGTTCAAACAGGCCACACGTTAAGATTGCGTGTAGAGAAGTTTAGGACAGACAATGTAAAGGGAAATAGGCATGAGACTGAATGGCAAAAAGTAAAATGCTGGATTTCTCTCCTTTTGTCTCTCAAGCTGTGAATTAGCTCCACTTATCTCCGTTGATGGATAGTTTAGTGTCCTTCCTTCTCTTGTCACTTTCTCTGTTTCCCCACAGGACTTGCACAGGCACTTGCTCTTGGTTCCCTAATGAGTTAGGATTAAAATCAGCAGGACACAGCACCTCAATCCAACAAGCTGCTGACGTCACAAACCAGCGCACCAACCACAAACCACCCCTCCTCCCTGTTCTCCAGTACACCGTCTGCGCAGCTTCATTGTCTGTCTCTTCTGTATCTCCTGTTCTGCCATTTCCTCCTTTTTTTCCTTCATGTCTTCCTTCCCTGTAACTCACACTGACACACTCATTTGTCAACCAGACGCCTATTGGTTCTCACCTTTCCCTATTTAGGTCTATATACTAGTAGCCACACTATCCAAGCCCAGGATTATCCTGGCGTTGATCTGCTGGCGAACCACAGTCTAATTGGAAAATGTCCAAAGAGTAAAGGTGCTTTTGGCTGCTCCCCACTGCTTTCCCTTCTCCTTTTGATTCCCCTTTACAAATATATATATATATATTTTTTTTAAATCAACGATTACATTTAAAAAGTGCAGTACTATCTACGAGGAGCATTCTCTTTGTGAAGCATCCCTTTTCCAATGCATTGATCCAGCATTTATGTACACTGCACAATTCCAACTCTCAAAGTACTTTAATAAAAAGTAATGTTGTAAATGTTATGCTTATGAAAACAGGTCTGCAGGGACTTTCTGGAAACATTTGTTTGCTTTGAAACAGATATTTGAATTTCTAAGGTCTTTATGTCACACCCAAGATTTGAATAGGACACATTTGCATTTCTTCACTCTCACATTGGTTGACGTTCGTCTTCTTTCTGCTTCTTATTTCTGAACCTTGCACACCCTCCTCTGTTGTTCCGTCAGTCAATTAATAAGAAGAGGACACAACTCCATACACTAGCATGCACTGTGACCTTTGTCACAGTATGTGCTTATATCTACATTTGTAAGAGCATTACCACCCTCTTTCACAGGTTCCTAGGACTGCTTTGCAAAGCAAAAATTTGAGGGTTTTATTTCTGCTCAGTAACGTTTTAGGGCAGTTGCTCTGATCTATTATTAAGAGTGATTAGCATAGTGATCCCAGACCACCTTAGCGACTCTAATGTTAATCTATGGACCAAGGTTGGTAATAGCCCAAACCTAGACAGAAACTGTACTTAGAGAACAAACAAAAATGCTTAATGTGGTTCTAGTAATAAATGTACCAATTTTAATTATTGGAGCTAAATTCTCAGTAATTAAATCAGTGTCACACAGGGTTAGAGTAATTGAATCACTGAGAAGATGAGTGGTAGAAATTATCCTGAGTGCAACACTATAAAAACATTCCAGGAAGCAGAGTATATAAAAAATGAGTATATATTATCCATATTTAAAGCATTTTAAAGCATTTTCCCTCTCTGTCACACTCACCTTTTTACTCTGCCTCCAGTGTAGCTGTTTTGGGGAGAAAAAAAAACCTCATAGAATCTATGAAGAGTTGTCTTCAATACTTGTAGGTTTACAGTCATTTGAAAAAGAGCATTTGCACAGGAATCTATGCATTACTGTCAAAATTAAGTAAACCTTTACTGCTTCCATAGGAATTAGTATCAGGCAGGTGCTGCTAATCAAAGATACTTGATTAATATCCTCAGCAAGTGTGAGCACCTCTATAGAGGCAGAGGTTTTGGCAGTTTGTTGATCTGGAGCATTCAGTGTGTGTTAACGCAATAGCACAATCTTCCCAGGGCTGGATGCCCCAGCAAATTCACCTCAAACCGTGTAATGCTCAGACCTTACAGGCCTCAGTTACCATGTTAAATATTAAAGTTCATGAGAGTATAATTAGAAAATAGACTGAACAACTACGGGTAATTTGTTAGGGCCACCAAGAGAAAGATTCTTCGCTCTAAATAGAGCATGGCAGCACAGATTAGATTTGCAAAACTTCACCTGAACAAACTACAAGACTTCTGGAACAATGTCCTTTGGATGGACAAGAAAAGTGGAGCTGTATATCATGGAGATGTTTGGGCATATCAGCACGAACACCTCGTGCCAAGCGCAGTGGTGGAGGGGGTGATGATTTAGGTTTGTTTTACAACCACAGGACCTGGGCACCTTACAGTCACTGAGTTGACAATGAACTCCTCTGTATACCAAAGTATTCTAGAGTCAAATGTGAGGCCATCTGTATGACAGCAGTGAATTGACAACAAAATGACTGAAAAAGGAAGGAATCAAGGTGTTGTAATAGTCAAGTCAAAGTCCAACCTGACTGAAATGCTGTGGTGGGACCTTAAGAGAGCTGTAAACAAATAAACGAATGGCTGCAAACCTCAATGAACTGAAGCAATATTGTAAAGAAGTGTGGGCCAGAATTCCCCCCATAATGATGTGAAAGACTGGAAACTGCAACTGCTGCATAAACTGTACTAAAAAAAAAAAAAAAAAAAAGAGTCAGCCAGCCTTTTGTTACCATCATGAAGACTCGAGCTGAGGATTTTTGCAGTTGCCATCTCAGTTCTTCGGGGTAGATCATATGATTCCCAAGGATGACACAGGAAAAGCCATTTGTTGAATGCACGACCTGGAGGCATACCACTGTTTTACAGCGCCTCCTATTGGCGGGAGCAGAGCACCCGCAAAAACAGCCTAACTTTCTTAATGCGTGGTGTGACTCAGTAATCAGTTATTACTGAGTGTTGCCACTGACACTGTTTCTGTGGCAACACACCTTTACTGAAACTAAAGCTATTTTTAAGTATTTTTATTATTTGAATTTATTAGAAAAATCTTACCTTAAAAAAATGTGTGTCAGGCACCAGATTAGCTCAGATGCATTATGATCTTCCTCCACTCTTTCGCTCTACTTTCCTGTCTACTCTTCACTGTCGCTCTATCTAATAAAAAGGCCCAAAAATACAAAATATAAAAGCTCTTAGATCATCAGGTCAAAGGTTACTGTTGGTCCCTCGCACTCGTTTCAAAACTCGTGGGGATCGGGCTTTTGGGGCTGTGGCACCAAGGTTGTGGAATTCTCTTCCACTGTACAGACTCCATTGACTCTTTTAAAAAGCAGCTGAAGACATTTTTATACAGACAAGCTTTTAATTAACATGTTATATTGTATTCTATTGTTTTATATTGTTATACTTTTATTTTTGTCTTCTGTTGCGAAGCACTTTGCGATTTTTATCTGTGATAAGTGCTATATAAATAAATTTTACTTACTTACTAAAATACAAAAAAAAAGAAATAAACTCTCAGTTGTCTGTATTCAGAATGTCATTCTTCAAACTTGATGAAACATTGATTGCTCTGCTGTGGCTTGCCTTGAATTGTGCAGTCACACATTCGCACTCAGTCCATCCCATTATTCACACACATAAGCCATCCATCCATCCATTTTCTTCCGCTTATCCGGGGCCGGGTCGCGGGGGCAGAAGCCTAAGCAGAGAAGCCCAAGCTTCCCTCTCCCCAGCCACCTCCTCCAGCCCATCCGGAGGGACCCCAAGGCGTTCCCAGGCCAGCCGAGATACACAATCTCTCCAGCGTGTCCTGGGTCTACCACGGGGCCTCCTCCCGGTGGGACATGCACGGAACACCTCACCCAGGAGGCGGCCAGGAGGCATCCTAATCAGATGCCCGAGCCACCTCAACTGGCTCCTTTCGATGTGGAGGAGCAGCGGCTCTACTCCGAGCCCCTCCCGGATGGCCGCACTCCTCACCTTATCTCTAAGGGAGAGGCCAGCCACCCTTCGAAGGAAACTCATTTCTGCCGCTTGTATTCGCGATCTTATTCTTTCGGTCACTACCCAAAGCTCGTGACCATAGGTGAGGGTAGGAACGTAGATCGACCGGTAAATCGAGAGCTTCGCTTTTACGCTAAGCTCCCTCTTCACCACGACGGACCGGTGCAGCGTCCGCATCACTGCAGAAGCAGCCCCGATCCGCCTGTCGATCTCCCGTTCCCTTCTCCCATCACTCGTGAACAAGACCCCGAGATACTTAAACTCCTCCACTTGAGGCAAGAACTCGTTCCTGAGCCGGAGATGGCACTCCACCCTTTTCCGGCTGAGGACCATGGCCTCAGACTTAGAGGTGCTGATTCTCATGCCAGCCGCTTCACACTCGGCTGCGAACCGTTCCACTGCGAGCTGGAGGCCCCCCCCCCTGATGAAGCCAACAGAACCGCATCATCTGCAAAAAGCAGAGATGAGACTCTGAGGCCACCAAGGAAGAAGCCTTCCGCCACCTGGCTACGCCTAGAAATTCTGTCCATAAAAATTATGAACAGAATCGGTGACGAAGGGCAGCCCTGACGGAGTCCAACACCCACAGGAAACAAATCCGACTTATTACCGGCTATACTGACCAAGCTCTCACTGTGGTTGTACAAGGACTGAATGGCCCGCAACAATGGGCCAGACACCCCATACTCCCGCAGAACCTCCCAAAGAACACCCCGAGGAACACGGTCGAATGCCTTCTCCAAGTCCACAAAGCACATATAGACTGGTTGGGCAAACTCCCACGCACACTCGAATATCCTTGAGAGGATAAAGAGCTGGTCCAGCGTTCCACGACCAGGACGAAAACCGCATTGTTCCTCCTGAATCCGAGGTTCGACTAACGGACGCACCCTCCTTTCCAGCACCCTGGCATAGACCTTACCGGGGAGGCTGAGGAGTGTGATCCCCCGAAAGTTGGAGCACACCCTCCGGTCTCCCTTCTTAAAGATGGGGACCACCACCCCGGTCTGCCAATCCAATGGCACTGCCCCAGATCTCCACGCGATGTTGCAGAGGCGTGTCAACCAAGACAGCCCTACAACATCCAGAGCCTTCAGGAACTCAGGGCGAATCTCGTCCACCCCAGGGGCTCTGCCACCAAGGAGTTGTTTAACTACCTCAGTGACCTCACCCCCAGTGATGGTCAAGTCATCCCCCTCATCCCCAGACTCTGCTTCCACTACAGAAGGCGTGTCAGTGGGATTCAGAAGGTCCTCGAAGTATTCCTTCCACCGTCCGACTATAGCCTCAGTTGAAGTCAGCAGCACCCCCCCCCGCACTATAAACAGTGTGAGTGAAGCACTGCTTTCCCCTCCTGAGTCGCCTGACGTTTTGCCAGAATCGCTTCGATGCCGTCCGAAAGTCTTTTTCCATAGCCTCACCGAACTCCTCCCACACCCGAGTTTTTGCTTTGGCCACTACCCGAGCTGCATTCCGCTTGGCCTGTCAATACCTGTCAGCTGCCTCCGGAGTCCCACAGGCTAACCAAGCCCGATAGGACTCTTTCTTCAGCTTGATGGCTCCCTTCACCTCCGGTGACCACCATCTGGTTCGGGGGTTACCATCACGACAGGCACCAACCACCTTGCAGCCACAGCTCTGAGCAGCCGCCTCAACAATGGAGGTGCGGAACATGGTCCATTCGGACTCGATGTCCTCAGCCTCCCTCGGAATGCTGTCGAAGTTCTGCCGGAGGTGGGAGTTGAAGATCTCCCGGACTGGGGCTTCTGCCAGGCGTTCCCAGCGCACCCTCACAATACGTTTAGGTGTGCCAGGTCTGTCCAGCATCTTCCCCCGCCACCTGATCCAACTCACCACCAGGTGGTGATCAGTTGACAGCTCAGCTCCTCTCTTCACCCGAGTGTCCAGAACATACGGCCGCAGATCTGATGATACGATTACAAAATCGATCATCGACCTGCGACCTAGGGTGTCCTGGTGCCATGTGCACTTATGGACATCCTTGTGTTCGAACACGGTGTTTGTTATGGACAAACTGTGGTTTGCACAGAAGTCCAATAACAAAACACCATTCGGGTTCAGATCGGGCAGGCCGTTCCTCCCAATCACGCCCCTCCAGGTCTCACTGTCATTGCCCACGTGAGCGTTGAAGTCTCCCAGCAAGACTATGGAGTCACCAGATGGAGCACTCTCCAGCACCCCACCCAGCAACTCCAAAAAGGGTGGGTACCCTGAACTGTCATTCGGCGCATAAGCGCAAACAACAGTCAGGACCCGTTCCCCAGCCCGAAGGCGCAGGGAAACTACCCTCTCGTCCACCGGTGAAAACTCCGACGTACAGGCAGCAAGCCGGGGGGATACAAGAATACCCACCCCAGCTCGCCGCCTCTCACCGAGGGCAACTCCAGACTGGAACAGAGTCCAGCCCTTCTCCAGGAGACTGGTTCCAGAGCCCAGGCCATGCGTTGAGGTGAGCCCAACTATGTCTAGCTGGTATCTCTCAACCTCACGCACTAGCTCAGGCTCCTTCCCCACCAGAGAGGTGACATTCCATGTCCCAACAGCCAGTTTTGATAGCCGGGGATTGGTCCGCCAGGGCCTCCGCCCTCGGCCACCGCCCGACACACATTGCACCCGACCCCTACGACACCTCCTGCGGGTGGTGGGCCTGCAGGAGGGCGGGCCCATGTAACCTCTTCGGGCTGCGCCCGGCCAAGCACCACGGGCTAATGCCTGGCCACCAGACGCTCTCCCTCGAGCTCCCTCCCCAGGCCTGGCTCCAGGGTGGGGCCCCGGTAACCCTATCCCGGGCAGGGTAAACTGTTCCCTTGTTTTTTCACTCATAAGGGTCTTCTGAACCGCTCTTTGTCTGGACCCTCACCCAGGACCAGTTTGCCATGGGAGACCCTGCCAGGGGGACAAGCCCCCAGACAACATAGCTCCTGGGATCACTGGGACACACAAACCCCTCCACCACGATAAGGTGGCGATTCACGGAGGAGACACACATAAGCCAATCAGGCATAACATTATGACCACCTGCCTAATATTGTTTTGGTTCCCCTTTTGCTGCCAAAACAGCCCTGGACTCCACTAGACCCCTGAAGGTGTGCCGTGGTACAAGATGTTGGCAACAGATCCTCTAAGTCCTGTTGGTTGTGAGGTGGAGCCTCCATGGATCACTGTTCCCCAGGTAAGTAGCACACACACCCGGCCAGCCACACGATGTAAAAGAAAACGTGATACAGTCAGACCAGGCCACCTTCTTACATTACAGTTCTGATGCTCACGCGCCCTTTGTTGGTGCTTTTGGGGGTGACGGGGTCAGCATGGGCACCTTGACTTTCAGCCCAATATGCAACAAACTGCGATGCACTGTATATTCTGACACCTTCCTATCAGAACCAGCATTAATTAGTTCAGCAATTTGAGCTACAGTAGCTCGTCTTTTGGAACGAACTACACTGGCCAGCCTTTGCTCCCCACTTGCATCATAGAGGCTTGGCTGTCCATGACCCTGTTGCTGGTTCACTTGCCCATTTTTGCTGCTTCTAACTTAGAAGACAAATTTTTTACTTGCTCCCTAATATATCCCACCCACTATCAGGTGCCATAATGAAAAGATAAATCGATGCTATTCACTTCACCAGTCAGTGGTCATAATGTTATGCTGATTGGTATACAGATTACAAAGCTGTCTACAATTAAATAATAGCCTACCTGACAATTGTATCAAATGCAATAGCAGACTTTATTTATTTATTTTTAAAAGGACCATACACAAACTTTGGAAAACCTCACTTACACATTACCTCACTTGAGTAAATGTTAAATGAACATTTTTTTTATTCTTTCTGTATTCTGGATTTCATTGTAGTTCTGTATCTCTAGTGTATCATTATTATTATTTCAATGATGAACAATTATAATGATAACTCTATATTTAAAATTTGCAGGCGAGGACAAGAACTGAAAATGATCAAAGCTTACAAAATCTTTGTGCGACGCACCAGTTTGTTAATATTAATCTGCAGTGCCCCTATCATTTAAATGTCAATAAATACAAAAAAAAAAACTCAGTCTGGCCACTAGGAAAACGTCTGTTATCACTCACTCTTTGAAAAACTCTTTTTGAAAATGAAAAAATGCAGCTTTCCGGCACCTTTGCGGTTTTGACACTGAAAAATTGTTTGAGAAATATGCTTTAAAAACAGGTTTAATATTCCTGCATTTGGACTACACTGGTTCTGTTGATTGATACCCAGTAGATGGCAGTGTTGGCTAGAGATTGTTTATTTTTTTTCACCTAGTTCAAAATTTGGATTCTTGTGCTCACTTGCTTATACTGTGAAATAGAATTGAGTCGCTTGGCTGGTTGAACACAAAGCAAAAGCTGAATTAATCTGTGGCAAAGTGCCTCAAATTGATTTTAGGTATAAGAAGTGATGAACTGAGGTTTTTAAGCTGTCTGCTCCTGTTTCCGCGCACGCACAAAAATACAGAAAAGCAGCATGTGATGAAGCAATATGGTCAGTGATGTGCCATGAGTCTCTGATGATACGAATAATGTTTAACTAATGAGGATAGTCTGTCTCATGTCCTTCAGTTGCCCCCCATCCCCTGGCAAGGCTTGGCTGCCTGATTTTCAAGGAAACTTATGAGCAATAACTGTACATCATTTAAATTGGAACAGTGCGGTGGACATGCCAAATAACAGACATAAATGCCTTTTTTGGCTGTCTTTGCTTTCTTACCATGTACCATATCACTTGGTAGAATTTGGGGTTAAACGCTAGTGAGGAAGAAATATTAATCAAACAAGAGGATGAATGAAAGCGGCTGGTTAGTGCAAACACCTACAAATGTATACACGCACACACATACATATATGCACTCACACGCATCAAATGAGGAGCTGAGGTCTGCCCCTGGGGCATGAACATGGATTAATGTGGCCAGCATGATTATTTAATTTATAACTGTCCTGGACCTTTTCAGATAAGACCATTTTTCAGGTTGCCATCCATTAGCACCTTAAGACTGCATCTATTAGCCTGCCAAGCACTCAGAGCTCCATTTAAAGGGCCAGAACCCCTCCGTGTTTAGCCTGCACTGTAAAGCACTTTGAGTCAAGGTTTCCTTGTGGCAAATTTAGCCAGGTTATATCCCAAAGTACTTAAGTGCAAATGTTTAAAATTATCATAAAAAATATACTTTGTGAAAATTACTTTTAAATCATGATGAGAAGGATGCATTCACCAGTTCATCTGAGTTAGTTGCTAACAGAGTGCATGCTTTTTCATTATTTATTTTTTTAAGAATATCTATCAGTTATCCACTATAACTTCCTTATATTGTTGTCAGTTCATAAAATCATAACTGTATAACTTGTAGCCCTACTTTTTATATCCTATTCACAAGCGTTCAAAAATGTCCTTTCTTTGTTCTCTCGTGCTGTCTCTGGACTCTTCTCCGGCCCTCTCTAAAACCAGCAAAGAAAAACGGTCCACGAGACATGCCGTAAAAGTAAAATGTAAAATGGCTGCCTTGGCTGGGATTCTTCTTTCTCAGCAGCTTGGCACTCACTGACCCCATTAATCCATTCATTCATCTACAGGAAGATCCTCCCAAAGGCCGTTACGGCTCACCCTACTGTGTTTGCCCAGCCCAAACCAGCCCTGATGTTGTCTTCTCACTCACAATCCTGCCCACTGTTAATAGGTTCTGATTGTAGATCAATGCAATTGGAACTGACTTTAAATTAAATACGAGCAGCCATATAAATGAGACTTGGTGAATTTTTAGTCTTTTACAAGTTCCACATTTGTTTAGAAAACTGTCATTTTCTTTCAGAGTGACACCCCCTTCCCCGTCCCCGTGGGCATTACACACACAACACATGCACCCCAGTTTTTACACCTTTACAGCAAATCTCAAAGTAGTAGCCTAAAGACAGACAAATGGCCTAGCTGCAAGAGAAGGTGATAAAACGTAACTTGAGCTTACTTTCCTGTCAGTGCGTTACATTATTGACAAAGATGGCTCATCTCTCAGCCAGGACAGCCTGTGAATAGGTAAACAATAAAAGAAGTTTTTCATTAATTAAACTATTGGACTTTATTCAGCTGTGTGCAGACTTGGCTCTTGCTGTGACGCAGGCTGGGTGTGCTTTAAGGGACAGGAGTGCGCTCATGTTAATGTTATCCTTGGCTCACTGGCTTTGACATCAGGTCTAATGTGAGGCCACAGCTGCTGCCATTCTGACAATTCAATGTGTCTTTTATAGAAAGTGAATGATTGTGTGAATTAGAAAGGCAGGTATGCGTGTCTGTCTGTAAAAACGTGTGTGTGTGTGTGTGTGTGTGTGTGAGAGCCAAAGTCTAGGTGGATGTGAGCTTGCATGCATAGTGAGTACTGCTCATTTTGCTTGTGTGTGTTTTTTGTTTATGCCTGCATATGCATGCTCATGCATACGCTGTAATTTATGTGCAAACACATATGTTTCAGCGTCCCCACATGCTGGTCTGTTCTCTCAAAGGTTTATAAACAAGCTCTGCCTTTCACAAGACCCAGGCATACATTGTACTTAGCATTTTTCCTCTCACTTTTTACTGCATTCTCGCATGCATAGACTGTAAACTAGAGGGATTTATACACGAGTGAGTACCTTGAGTTGGCGATAAAATCCATGCATTATACCCTTCCTGTGCTGATTCAAAAGCTTTCATTAGTCCTAAGTCAAGAGGGTCAGAGAAGCCTGTTTCTTTAGCTTCCCAGCAAATCTGTTAGTGGGATTGTTAGGGAGTAAGAAAGGAAATATCTTCACTGGCATGTAAAGGAAAACATCATTTTCATCTTGTGTCTGAGCTCAGGATTAAAAGAAATGCTGCAATGCCTAGTCACGGTGATGTGAGGTGAGCACTGGCCCCAGTAGCCAGCGAAACTGGCTAAAAGACAGCAGTTTAGGTCAGCAGTGGGAATAGATGTGACAACGTAGGAGGAGAGAGGGTGATAAAGAAAGGAGAGAGAGCCCTTATTATGTAGCGTGAACTCAGCCAAGCTGTATATCCAACGTCTGTCTCCATAAGCCCTGAGCACTTGCTATGTGTTCATCTACACAGAGTGATGCCATTTGTCCTAGCAGACACACACACGCACACAAACACACACATTCCCCCTCAAACAGACTTCCGTAGCTTGTCTGACAAATTGAGCACATTTGTTCACTGGAGAAATTTTCATTGAGCAACTGGGTCTTCTCTGTGTCTCCTGTTGTTTCTCATTCAGAGGTTTCCTCCCCTCTTTCTCAGTCTGTGGGTAGATTGTTTACAGCAGGAAGTGCCTGGCATCCTCTCACTTGGCATTGGGAGAGAGTGACTTGGCTGCTGCTGGTAACCCAACATCATTCACAGCCCCAAAGCCTGCTTCAGTGTAATTCATGTGCTTTTGGGAGACATCCTTACCGGAATAGAAAGCATTTTTGTTGATTATTCCGTCTGTTTTTGATTACATCCTGGCTTGCCTCTGACAGCTAGTGGACAATTTAACTATCATTCCTAGATGGGTTAATGGCTGAAGGCTTATGTTGTGGTTCAAAACAGTAGGTTGGCACAGATTTTCACTTATTATAGCGATGCTGTTTAGACATGTTTGTGTTTGAACATGCTAGTTTGTGTGACAGTGCACGTGTATCTAACTAAGCCAGTAACACACAATCACATAAATTAAGAAATAATACTAAGAAAACATTCCATTTCATGACATGAGACCGGTAATACAGGAGGATTTGTAAGTAAGTTCAGAGTTAACCCTGGGTTTTCTATACTATGCTGAACATACAGATTCATAGATGCCATAAAAGAAGGCTTGAATTTTTCCTGTTGGCTGCAAACCATTTTACAACTATTTTATTGTTCTATAAGCACTAATATCTGATCCTAAAACAAAATCCCTTTGTACTTGTGGACTTGATATGAATTTTGCATACAGACTAAGCTTGCATGTGAATTCTGTTTTTGCATTTATTCTTTACTCTCTCTCAGACCGTTAAACACCACTTTACTAATACAGTAGCTCTTTTCCAGTCTTACTGACCAAAAACATTTAAAGTGCACACACATTCATGCTGGCTTTTTATACTAAACTATTGTACAATGCTTTTCCTCTCTCACCACTAATTTACCAGCAGCTTTCATTCTCTATCATATTTTTCTAATATTATAGTTTTAAAAAAATCAAATGCTCTGCTGCCTGTAGACTTATTCATCTTTGTGATTGGTCATTGCTGCAAATGCCATGTAGGGGAAACCCTCAGTTAATGTAGTGAGTTGATAGCCAGCTTTGTGTGACTGCTTAACCTGATTGCACATGTTAGGATAAGCGGATCCAGATAATGAAAAGATACGCTGGGTATGCTGAGCTCACTTTGGAGTACAGGGCCCTGGTCTCAGATTCTCCCTCTCAGGCTTCAAAGCATGATGTAAAGTATGAGTATTTTCATGAGTATTTTGGGGACATATTTTGAGAACAGTGTGGCATCTTTGCCACACATTGCCCTGCATGTCCCTTCCCATTTTTTTTTATTTTATTTTCTCAAGAAACAGTTTCTTCTCTGAAGCCAGAAGCAGATTTTTTTTTCAGTATAATAGCAACTGATATGCAACAATTTTGCCTCCTTGCAACCTCTGATCTGATGCAAAATTAAGAGAGCTCTATTTCTGCAAACCAAATGCTACAAGAAAGTGACATTCAGTGCCATATGTTCACAGTTTTTTTTTTGTATTTTAACAAATATTTGATGAAATGTCACAAAATTATTTGGCAATACCCATAAAGCTAAGAAAATAACTTTGTGGGTATATTTTTATCGTATCACTGGTGTAGTCTTTTATATTTAAGTTCACAAAAACTTAGTTTTGCACGTGTGATGTCAGTGCTTCAAAATGTGGTGTGTGGAAAGTTAAGTCTCCCCAGTGACGCAGTCATGAGTCTTTCTTGCCAACACCGTTGCTATTCGCTCAAATTCTTGCAGCCTCCTCTAGCTGCAGTCACTGGAACTTTCAGCGCTATTTATGATTCATTTAGTCTCTAGTTTTATGGCAGGTGAATCTAAAACTAGTGCTTTATGTGTTCTTTCCCTTTTAGCCAGGATTTATACTTTTCTGGGTTTGCTAATAAGGGAAGAAGTTCCCTTCTGTAAAACCACACGTTGACAAGTTTTATAATCCCAGCAACTCCATCAATTCCAATATGGTGACACAATTTCTCTCTAGCAGATCGTGTCACATCTGTTCCAGCATTTTTATTCATCACACAATAATCAGGGTAATGTTTAGAACCGGGCCATTCCCCATTTGGTTTCATTAGAATTTGTAGCTCGTGGAGAAACTTTTAGATAAACATACATTGTTTGGATTCTATATGAGCAGGTCTGGGATCTGTGGGCTGGAGGAAAAAAAAAACAAAAAAACAAGCGGGAAGTTGGCATCCTAACTTAAAGATTATGATTGCGATTAAAAACAATACCTGCTCATGATATTTGCATTTACCACAAAGTATCACAGGTTTAAGTTCATTCTCACAGAGCTGAAAACATTACTTAAGGCTCTTAGCTATAAGTCACCAGATGTTTAATCTATCTCATGACTGTTTGACAAGCCCAGTCCCTGTTGTTTATCCAGCTGCGATATTAAACACTATAAAAGAGAGGATATTGGTGTCTTAGAGGTGTAAACAGAATTTGTGCCGTTTGACCCCAGAGATGGATGTTGCATGCTCTGAATAGTGCGAGCTTCTGCGTAAGTCCTTCAACTGCTCTCTGCTGGGGCTGTGTGGGCTGAGTAAGCTTGCATTTCCATGAGCATGGACCACCTGTAAGCAAGCCCCACAACTGCATGTGGATGTCTTTTTTTTTTTTTGTGTGTGTGTGCGCTTCTGTGTTCATAGACCACGGATCATGCCTAGACTGGTAGCACAAGTCAAACCCATGTGTTTTAAGTTTTCAACAGCAGTAAGCTACTAAGAGTACGAGGTTAGCAGTCTCTTATTAGGGAGCTTTTAGACAGTGTAATTATATTCCAAAGGCCTTTTCTGCTAGTGTATTCTTATGTCAGCGCATGAGTGTACATGCATCTTTCCCAGGGGGGGCTACCTGATCCAGCTACATTATCCACTGCACATCAAAGGGTTAAGAGCTGTCTGCCTCTATAGTCATTAAGCCCTCTCTTAGCCACAGTAAATCAACGCTGTGCCGGCAACAGCTGCGCTGATCACCTATTAAAACTTCCATAATGTGCGGTGTGTACAGAGTGGGGCCTGTAAGCTGACACTGGCCAACAGACCCAAGATAAAGGCCATATTGAACCTCTGATCTTGTTCATATCGTAATGGCAGACGGCGTAAAGCTGGGTGGGGATGACAAAAAAAGCTTTGCTATTAAAGCTGCAGTTGGCAGAAAAATAAAAGGCACAGTTTGAAGAGAGATTGACAGACCTCCACCTGGATTCAGATCCCACTTTTCCAAGATACAATGGTCTGCTAACTGCTTCTTACTTCCTAGGTGGATTTTTTTCTTTTTTTTTTTGTTTGCTCATTATCCAATACACCTGATATGCTCTTAGAGGATCATGTGATTGGCTGAAGTCTCCCAACAGGGGCTAGATTCTCTAAGGCCTGAAAACAGAGCCCAGAGGAGGTGCAGGAGTCTAGTTCCCTCTCAACTAAATTGAAATATGCTGAAAGGTTTTTGTGGAGTTTTTGTCCACTGCTTTAAGACTGCCTCAGAGCTTTTAACTATGTAGAAGAAATTGATATGTTGCATACTATAGATGGATTTATATCTTAAGGCACCAGACTGTAAGATGTTAAGTCTTTAGCCTGCTTTGTCTTTAAACCCTATATTCAAAGCTATAGATTTCCCAGGCTAGAGAAAATGCTGAGTTTTTTGTTGTTGTTGTTTTTGTTTTGTTTTGTTTTGTTTTGTTTTGCCATTTTATATCCTTGAGTTCATTAAAAACAGTAATACGAGAGTACAAGTACTCTGTTACAAGTAAAAGTCCTGCATTGAAAATGTTAATTAAAAATATGCAAATCTTAGAGGAAGTTACATTTTGAAATTCACTCTGAACTGAATAATCTTTCCTACTGTAGAATGATGGACTTCAAATTGTTTGGAAATGGCCTCATAGCCTTTCCCAGATTGCTGGGCAGCAAGAATTACTTCTTTTATATTATTGTTCTGTCTTTGCTTCTTGGCATTGTGTTAACACACACCTGAATGCTGCGGACTCGCAAACTGCCAAAATGCCTGCTTTTATAGAAGTGCTCACACTTGCTGATGATAAAGTGCATGTGATTAGCAGCAGCTGTCTGCAACTTCCCCTCTTAATACCTGGGGGAGCAGTAAGGGTGTATTTAGTTTTTCACAAACTGCTTCTGAGTTTTTGGTTGAATTTTTGTTAAATAATTAAGTTATGACACACTGTAATATGTCATGTTTTGTAGTTCATCTGAGATTGTACAGATCTCATTTTAAGACTTGCTGAGGACCAGATTTTTTTTTATTATGTCCTGATTGGGTGTAGGAAAGAGGGTGTACTTTTTTTATCATGACCGTATATTTAAGTTGGACATGTATATATGAATATAACCTTTGGGCTAATAATAAAGTACTTTGTACCTAAATACTTCAGACTAATGTAAATAAGTTAATATTTGCCAGTGAGATATAGTGGTGGAGAAGTAGAAACTGGCATAGAGAATAAGTAAGTATCTCCTACTACTGTACTACTTTAGTCAATGTACGTTGTTACATTTCACCACTGTTCATATGATCAGAGCTGTTGTGCAGAACTCAGTAAACTGTCCACATCCATCGATCCATAGATTAGGGGAGGGGGGATTCAAATAAATTCATCTCAACATTAAAGCAAATGTACAGCAGCTCTCTGCAGTCATCAAAATCAGTTCCATGTGCAGCAGAGGTCAGGCTTTAAGACAGACTGGCTTTGTTTTTTTCTTTTCACCAATTTTAATGAGGAAATTGTGTGGAAATCAATAGTGAGAGTAGCTTACTGAACTACTGTCAGTCTGTACAGAAGCACACACTCAGGAGGGCTGTCTCCATGGAGACACAAACAGGGCATGAGACTACCCTCAGGTGAATACTCTGTGTGGCTCCGCCAGCTGAATTGGTCCATTTAGGTTTCATTTTCTTTCTTGTCCACATCTTTCTCTTTCTCTTTTTCTTTCACTTTCTCTCCTACCGTTCAGCCGTGGACCCTGAGCCCGACTTCTCTGTCGTCTTCTTTCATTCACCCACTTTCTGTGCCTCTCCCACTGACAGGTAGCACTGCTAAAATTCAAGAAAAAAATATAAGTTGAAATTGGTTCTCTATACATAACAACTACCTCAGGCCATTCAGGTGATAGATGCTGATTTGCCCCTGCCAGGGTTGGAGAGATGTTTGTCAGCTGATCTCATAGTGTGGCCCATGCACGCTGTGCTCTTCTCTCTCCTCTTCCTGACAGAATTTCTTTTTGCCTTTTTTTTGTTCTTACCTCACTTTGACACTTTTTTTTCCCCCCTGATTTTCTTCCTCACTCACACATGCATAATGATTGTTTTTGCTCTTTATTAAACAGGCCATATATGGATATGTCTCTGTTTCCTCCATCACAAGGTACATTTAGTGCTTTGAGTTTGTTTCGAATTTAGCTCACCAACCCCACTGGATTTGTTTGAAGAAAATGAGAGATGTCTCCAAAATGTCTGATCAAAGCCTGGCTTAGTTGCCCAGGGGCTCCAACTCATGTTGATAAGATGTCCAAGTGCCAGTCATGGAGCTTATGAGTGCGTAGTATCTAAGCAGATTGTATATTTTTAAAGTGCTAGATATAAATGAGGAGGAGAGAAGAGCAGAGCCATCCAGTGAAGGACATGGATGTGTTTAAGGGCTCTGGCAACCAGCACTGGAGGCCTGGCAGCTGGGCAGAATTCTTTTATATCCTGCTATGACAGGCATTTTTATACATACACACGGGCATGCTCTCTTTCTCTCTAAGTCTTTCACTTTAATATGCTCACTCGCCACTTGTGCTATTATACACACTGATATCCCTTTTCATCGTAGTTGAGACTATAATAGAGCTAGACTAGGTGGAAGAAAGAGGGTGTGTGTGTGTGTGTGTGTGTGTGTGTGTGTGTGTGTGCGTGTGCAGTGTGTGTGCAGCAGCTTAAACTGCTGCACCCATGTGTCATCATCACCCTGAGAAGTGTGTGGTGAATTTGGAGGAGGATAACAGTTGTTTTGGCCACCTGCATCCCAGTTATAGGGGAGACTTTTCTCTCTCAGTCTTGCTTTCTTTCCAGTTTCTTCTGCATTTTTCCCCCAGTGCTGTACTGGCAGGCTTGTCACCACCTCTCTGCACAAATATGCATGTTGATGTCAAGTTGTTGCACCATATAAATTCCGCAAACAAAAATGGGACAGTACGGATGCAGGAAGGTGGAGGTATATGGGATCTAACAATACACCGCCTGCACCATTAAGTCAGGGAGGGAGTAAGAACTAAGACCCTTTGATGTACAGGTGTTTCTATATAACTTACTTTATTCTTGATGATAATCATTTGATATTTACAGAGATGCCGTGCATGCTGGGCTAAATAAGACACATGAAATCATAAAAGTGCATAAACACAACATGACAGGAGGCGAGATGAACACATCCACTGACTGTAGTTCACGTGTTGGCACTCGCACACATGTGAAGGAACATATTTTATAGACCAGGCATGCTCATATTCCACTGGCCCTGGGCAGTTGCTATTGTATTGTGATGAATGGAGTGTCTCCTGTCCCTGTAGCCACGGGGCACTGCAGTAGTCCACTGGGAGCCTGTGGGTGCTTGGTGGCCTTTCTTCTAGGTTTCCTGTCTCCTGATTCAGCACCAGCTGTGCACATCAGCAGGAAAAAGAACATGCGAAGGGTAAAAGTAATTCACTTGAGATTCATAGTATAATGTCCCTAAGGCAGTCAGATATACAATGGTCTTCCGTTAACCTGACAGCAAGCTGGGTAAAGAAGGAAGGATTATTGTGCACTATGGGAGTCACTATAGATGATGTCATGTAGGAGCAGTATACTGTACATAGAGCACCTGAAGAAAATGTGTCAAAATTATGAAAATACAGTTTGTGTTGTATATGTTGTATATTTATTGTATATGTATATGCTATAAAGACCCCTGTTTCACTTTGGAGATGGCTGGGCCAGTTTATTGTATATCATCTGGATATGATTTCTTGTTTGAACCACCACAAAACTGCATCCATACGGAGACACTTAATCAAGAGCTGAACTTGGCAAATTTGTCTTGCGGTTTGAAGACAATCTCTGACAGTTGCCCTGCCTGACTCTATGCCCAGAAGCCATTCTGGCATTGAAGGAGACTGAGCTTTATGGCAACAATGGCAGGCGTGCCAGCGGAGCCAGGCAGTCATCATGGTAGCGACCAGGGTGGGCCATCAAAGAGAGCTGTGTGGCAGCACTGTGCGGTTGGAGCGCCTGCTCTCTCCATAATGGAACAGCTGTTTTGAGCGTGGTGAGCCAGGGCGCTGGAGCACAGAGTAAATAGAGGAGAAGAGCAAAGTAAACAGAGAAGGGATGGTGGGAGCTGCTTCTCTGCTACCGTGAAAGGGGGTAAACACCCAAGAGAACTAGATGGAGGGGTTGTCATCACAGGAATGCACAAACACCACTACACAAGAAGGTGTGGAAAAAGGAGGGTGTATCATGAAAAAAGCAGACTATAATGCTCTATTAGGCCTCAGTTCCAATGCAGTTTCTGACCTGTATATTTTCATTTTGATGGGAAGCAAAAAAATCACAAGTGTTAAGACAAGAATCACAAACTTATCAGTCGGATAATTAGGTACAGCTTGCTAGTACCTGGTTGGACCCCATATTTGCCTTCAGAACAGTTCTTTGTAGCATAGATTCAACAATACAAGGTGCTGGAAACATTCCTCAGAGATTATGGTCTATAGTGACACGATGGATTCAGTACAGAAAACTCATTTGAGTTGTGCAACATGGCACGTTATCCTGCTAGAAGCAGCTATCAAAACATGGATATGATGTCATGAATAGATGGACATGGTCAGCAGCAATACCTAGGTAGGCTGTGACATTTAAACAATGCTCAGTTGGTTCTCAGGGTGCCAAAGTGTGCTAATAAAATATATCCCATCTTTTTGCTACCTGACTGAACCTTTGATACAAAGCAGGCAAGATCCATGTTTTCATTTTGCTTATGCCAAATTCTGACCCTACCATGTGAATGTCGCAGGAGAAATTAAACCAGACCAGGCGACACTTTCTCCAATCTTCTGTCGTCCAGTTTTGGTTAACATATGCAAAGTGTAGCCTCAGTTTCCTCAGTGGCATCTGGTGTGGTTATCTGCTGCTGTAGCCCATCTGCTTCAAGGTTTGATGTGCTGTACATTCAGAGTTGCTCGTCTGCATACCTTGGTTGTAACGTGTGGTTATTTGAGTTACTGTTGCCTTCCTATCAACTTGAAGTAATCTGGTCATTCTCCCCAATCTCTGACATCAACGAAGCATTTTCACCCAAAGAACTGCCGCTCACTGGATATTTTCTCTTTTTTGGACTATTCTCTGTGAATGCTGTAGATGGTTGTGTGGGAAAATCCCAGCAGGTCAGCACTTTCTAAAATACTCAGACCAGCCCGTCTGGCACCAGCAATCATGCCATGTTCCAAGTCACTTAAATCACATTTCTTCCACATTCTGATGCTCAGTTTGAACTTCAGCAGGTCATCTCGACCATGTCCACATGCCTAAATGAACTGAGTTGCTGCCATGTGATTGGGTGATTAGATATTTACATGAACAAGCAGTTGAATATGTGTACCCAATGAAGTGGCTATCTTGGAGATTGCTCCCAGCTTTCCATATTTGAAATCTAAATACTAACATGTTGGTTGCATTTTGACTTTTCCTGTAATTTGATTTGATTTAGGATGCAATTCATTAATTACGCTAGTAGCTCATTAATCACTTAAGGTGGTCAAAGGTCTTCCTTTGTTATTTATGAGATATAGAGCTTTTCCAGCTGTCCTGTATTTGCAAGTAGGATAGTACAAGAAGGCGCCTGGCCCCTTTTTTATGACAGGCTATAATTTTTCCTGCTATTGTTAGGTCAGCAGAGTACTGCGGACAGTGAGAGAACAACTGCGGCTGTTGGCACAGTATCGTTTCATAATGTGACAAAAGGGACACTCCATCCTTACATGATAGCTGATTCAAGTGTTGAGGTTGACTTGGGAGCGACAAATGAACTCTGCTGTAGTTCCTCAGACTGTGCAGAGGGTGCTGGTGCAGGCTCAGCTGAATGCAGAACTGCTGTCATTTTCTTTTTGTTTGTTTGTTTGTTTGTTTGTTTCATAGCTAGGTCATATGCAAAAAAAATTGAGTCAGAAAAATATCTGGTATATTGGATTCAGAGACCTGTTTAAAAACTGCAACTGCTGATGGCACGCTGAGTAACTGCACTGCACTCACAGTTGTGAACACATGACAGTGTTTCACACATATAGTTAAATAAATGCTCTTTTTAACCCTTGACAGCCATTGTATATTCACAGGAATCCTTCGTTCCTGAGCTTTTCTCCTTGTTCACTCAGTTATGAACACACAAACGTGAGCTGCATCACACAACCGAAGAAAAGAAAGGGAAGAGAGAAATGATTCTGAGATAAAAGACGCAGCCCAAATCATGAACGAAAAGAGGGGGAGACCCTGGGAATGAGTCATGCAGTTATTTTGTCTCTACCATGTAAACATGTTGGTAATATTACAGCAGAGTTTGTACACAACATATTTAGTGAGGAGCAACAGTAATCCCATGTAATACTGTGAAAAGCTCTTTTAGCATAGCTGATACAGAATCTTTACAAGCCACTAATAATGAGCAACAGAGAAATGGATTAGGGGTGGCAAGGCTGGAACTGAGCCACAGTAGGCAACACACAACACAGTTAGTGACTTTACTGCGTGTTGGCAGAAAGACAGGTGACAAAATAAAGGCAAAATCTGAACTGTTGACCCCTCTATGAGGGGCCACTAGAGACACTGGATGTCCTCCAGGAGATCTAGTGCCATTTTGCATGGTTGCATGACCTGGATTGGGTCCACTTGTCCCTTTAGAAGAAAGCAGATCAATACAAAGGTGTTCTGTGTGATCACCTTTATCCTGTGAAGAATATTTCTATCCTCATGGGAGGAGTCTCTTCAAGAATGACATATTCCCCATCTTTTGGACAGAAGAAGTCACTGAATGGTTTGATGGGTTGGGAAATTATGTGAATGGTTTGCTTTGGCCTTCAAAGTCATCACATCTCAACCTAGTTGAACAGCTATCGGGCAGTCTGGACTGACACGTTAGACAGCTCTCTACACCACAATCATCAAGCCACAGCTTTAGAGGGAATGGTGTTCTTCCCTCCTTTAGTTATTAGGAGAGTTTTTGAATCAATGCCAAGGTGCTTTGAAGGTGTTGTGATAACACACAGTGATGTAGTCCCTTATTTTGACACTCTATACTGTTTTTTTTTTCCCCTTCAGTTTGTCATTCATATATATATATATATATATATATATATATATATATATATATATATATATATATATATATATATATATATATATATATATATATATATATATATATATATATATATGCCAGTGTATTAGTCTAGCATATCCCTGTGAAGATGTGTAGGTATTTGCAAACAGTGTTCAGATCACCTCTGATATTTTAACTTTATCTGTTAACATATTAACATTTTCAGCTTTTCAGATGGACTTGAACACAGGTTCTCTTACTAAACCAAATTATGGGGTTAGTTTACGATCAGATACTGAGACTCAGACTAGCCTTTCATTTTATTAAGCATTTACATTTTTATATATCCAGCACCCTGCAACATATTTTTCTTGTATGCATGAGTCATTAAATATCAAAGATGTTTTATGTTTCTCAGGCTGAGGCTGTACTTTTGCTTCTCACCATTGAGGAATGGGATTTATGTAAATTCTCCACACAGTATGGTTGAGGTTTTTCTGCCATGGCTGTAACTGCTCCGTAACTGATTTGTTCAAAAGGAATAATCAGAGTATTGTTTAAAACAAAGCGCAAAAAAAGGAGTAAGTTCTTGAGTGATCTTTTTGCCCTACTGTCTTCTCCCAGCACCTCGTTAAGACCCAAGACCTCACCTCGACACCCCCCCACCCCCCATATGCACACAAAACCGGGCTGTCTGTCCCCTGTTCAACCCCGTCACAGTCAGAGGCCAGACAGGGTCAAGCAGAGGGCGAGACATTTATGAGGTGTAGATATTTGTGCAGGAAAGCATTCCTCCTGTTGACATTGAGCAACACAGTCTGGATGCTGACCAAGCTGAACCAGACAGGCACTGAAATGTAAGGCAGGCAGACCAGTCTGTGAGAGGTAACAGATCTCACACTGGACACAGTCGGGGTTGCAGCAGAAGAGTTGAGGCAATCTTGGAGGAATGTGGCCCAATGCACCAAAGTGTTTTAGCGATATTTATCTTCCTCATAGATACAACATGTTTAGTTGGCTTAATTCAGAGAGTATAATTTGTCAAAAGTATTTTAATTAAAGCCTCAAATTATCCTATTAGATCTCTAATGAGTCTTATGTGTACTGAGGAGTAATGAAGCAAAACTATCTCAAAACATAATAATGACCTTAACACTCCCACACACCCACTCTTAACCCTCAGCTTGAGTGGTGAAGAGAGTCCCTTTCACCCCCCGTAGCCTTTCCTGCTGCTGATGCAGGAAAGGCTACGGCTTGGACACGGGGCAGTGGCCATAGTCAACACAAAAGGTTGTGGTGGTAAATAGAACTGTTTGTGTTCAGTGGGCCACTGTTGGAGATGACTGATGCACCCATTAGCCCCTGCCTGGGCATTAGGGGGCGGGGCGGTGGCGCTCAGGCTCCACGCAGGACAAAAAAGACCCCTGGGCTTGCAGAGAAAGGTCACTGACCCATATTGTGTCTCCTTCAGGCCTCGTCAGTGGTTATTTCCCCGTTTCAGGTTACAGAAATTGGCTTTGTCAAACCCAATAAGCATGTATGCAAATGGACAGATGCTGCAGGTTATGGATGGTGTGGGTGGACAAAGGAATGTACCTGCTGCTTCAGGCGCTGAATGAACATGGGTCTATATTGCTGCTGGCATTTCATGCTCTATTTAAAATTCATGATACTAGACTGTGTTTTTAGATCAAAATCTGAGGGGTGGGGGTGGGGGGGTTTAAACTTATTTTATATGATGTATCATGCTTTGTATTCCACTAGAGAGCACCCTTCTTTACTTCTGTCCTTCGTTTGATATACCCTATATGGAAAATGTTTTCAGAAATCTGTTTATTTTTTATTAAAACAGGGAAAGATGAATAAAATCTTACATTTGTTATTTATTTTTATGTGTATCATCTATAAAACTAGATCCTATACCACAGCATTATATATAAAAATTGCAGCACTTACACAGAATTTACACATACACACATTTTGATATCATTAGCATTCTGGATACTAATGAACTTTCTGGGGGGAGGGTGGACAAAATTATAGTTTTAGTCATTTTTGGGGGTGATCATATGTCCGTCTGCCACCCCCCACCACACACACTGTCAAAGAACCGATTCATTTTTAAAAGAAAATAGACAAATATACTCTATCTTAAATCACAGAAATTCAAATACACATCTATCTCTGAATCAGTCAACATCATATTTACAGAGCTCGGCAGCTAAACCCACTAGGCTTTATTTGATGCTGTGACAGATCTGTCTCTATTTACTAAGGAACACAAAGCTCACATAAACTTAGTTCAGCCAGAGACACTTACATCAAAGGATTTATTGGAACAAATAAAAGAATTTGGCAGAAAAGGGGGCTTTGTGCTTGATGGTGCTTTGCAAATGAATCCAAGTAGCCTCAGTATTCTAAGGGGAGCACATTAAACCTCCCTAAGGGGTACAAAGAACAGAGCCAAGCAGAGACATGTAAATGGTGTATGTGATATACATAACATGCAACATGACAAGAGCTGCCTTCACCATGTAGAAGTGGTGGCGGCTGGGGAATTTCTAGTTAGAAGATACATAAGTACAAATAAGTCATGTGAGTTAGGTAAAAACTAAACGGTGTAACCAGCAGCAGAAAGGGCAGGGCAAGCACGAGCTTGTGTTAAAAATTACACACTGACTTTGTGAATCTATTTTGGTGATCTTTAATTCAAATCCTACTCAGATCAGAGCACACAGTGCTTTGCCTGCACTAGTTACTTCATTTGCCTTAAAACAAATTTTTTGCCTTCCTATTCCTTCTAATGAAATGTACCTTAGATATTTGGGGGATGCTGAACATCTGTACTTGTTGGTTTGGTAAAATATAGTTTGGTTTCAATATTGTGCCCATTTGATACGTTTGTAAAATAATGTAATGTTGTATGTAAGACAAATTAATTAATGTGTCTTATCTAGGACAGCTCTACAGTGCTTAATGAGTTTATTAGACCTCAATCCAGTGTAAGGTTTCTGCCACAACTGCCCTAAATTAACAGTGTTGGTAATTACCAAAATTACTTTTTATGTTTCTGTAATGGTTAAAACACCAGCATGCAAAATCTGTAATCAAAATTATATTTTGAATTTTGAATTATTTTCTGATAAATATGCCAAATTACAGTTATTTACTTGCATTCCTGAACAGAAAAAACTACTTTTAGTGGTTAAATGTTATGCTTGATTATTTTCTTGCTGCTCAGAGAAGTCCAGTGTGGCGGCTCAAATTTGGCCTAAAAATGTGAATTCAGTTTGCCTAATAAAAAGCAATATAATTTTTTAGTTTTAAACAAGTGTTTGACAGATTTCTAAAATATTTTTTTTGTTATATGACAGGTGGTGTAATAAGTAGCCTTCAAATCCAACACGGTAATAGTACGCACATACTAAAAGTGAAGTTTTACCACTTTTTTTTTTTTTTTTAATTTCTGTTTAAAGAATGGAAAGTAATAATATTTACTTTTGGCAAAATCAAGTCAAAACTAATATGTATTAAAAAGTACTGGGTTAAACGTACACTATATGGAGAAAAGTTGCTGCTCGGTTGAGTGCAAAATATCTGGGAGGGAAGAAATTTCGCAAACTCACTTGTTGCAACAGTAGCATCCTATTATGTTTGAATTCAGTTTTGAATTCGATCTTTCACAAAAAGCAGGCTGCATGTTTACTTTTTCTTTTTTTTTTTTTTTTTTTTTTTTTTTAAACACCTGAATTCAAAGATTAAGAGGTGCCCCCCCATACTTCTAGTCCATATAGTGTGTGGTGACAGGAAATGGCAGGCACATTAAAATGAATGGGACAAAGCCAAAATAACAGAATTAATTCACAGAGGTTTTTGGATGAGAAGAATCCAGTGTTGCTTTATTTTTATTTGTTTTTTCACTAGATGGCCTCTATAAGACCAGTTTTATTTAAGAAATGCAAATGCGACATCACACCAAGAAAAACAATGTCACATTCTCATAAAGCGCTCTTGGCATGAACAGCAACATTGACAATAAATAAAACGTTGGCAAACAAAATAAAACTTTGTGAGCAAAAAATACTCAGGATTGCATATCAAACAAGACAAAAATAGAGAAAATGTACTTGGCACAAATTAAATAAACTTAAGTAATTTCCAGATCGAGTAAACCTGCTCTATGTCCATTGCTTTGTGAATCTGATTGTCCTTCACAGTTAGCATCGAGTATGTATGTGTGCTGTACAAAATAGACACAGATGGCTAATGAAACTAAAAATGGACTTATTTCAACAAATTGTCAGTACTCATCTTCTTTGCTTAGCAGTACCTTGACCTTCATAGTGCCACCTCCAGGTGGTATTTTAGTACATATTTATGTACTAATCAAAACTGCAGGTACATGTGCAAGAAACCATTGTCACAATGCAAAGCCAGTAAATTTGCACATAGTGGAGGACAATTATTCTATAAGTTACCAGTGATTTTTGTGTTCAGTACAGGTGCTTAAAATTTTAAATAAAAGAAATTAAGATATTAAAGACACTTTGGTATTTTGTAGGCCATATTATGCTAAACTATGCACTGATGAGTGCATTGCACATTTAACACATTTTCATTAATAGATCCAGTATTGTTTTACATTTATTTGTGTGGACACGATTATATTGTCAGGACACTCATCACACACAAATATTGTGCCATAACGCTACACTCATATTACTGATCTTAAATCACTTTCGACCCGTGGCTGCAGTCCAGTCGGATCTGCTGTGTGATGATGACCGTCTGAGAGGTAAATAAATAAAAAGGTGTTTTTTTTTTTGTTTGTTTGTTTTTGTTTTTTTAAATAGCCAAACAAAAATGTGAAATAACAGACAATTACGCAAAAAGCCACTTGACCTAATTTTTTTTTTTTTTTTTTTAACAGAATGACACCTTTCTCTTAGAAAGTGAGTCTTGTCCTGTTGTGGGCTAAATCCTTCTTTGTCTGTGCTCTGTTTCAGTCTCTCTCAGCAGGGTATATGCAGTGCAACACTAACATCTTCAATCTCGACTTCCCTAAGTAAAAAAACAAAACAAACAAAAAAAAAACACAAACAACAACAAAAAAAAAAAAACCCACAATGTAATGTTTTCTAGACCCATATAAAAATAAATCAATTGCAAACATGGAAAGGTACATTTCATATATACATAATAAACTCCTATATAAAATAGCTTTTATGTACATATAGACAACAGACAACAATACAATAATTGAACTGTACAATGTACACCTGAACAGTTAAGACAGGTGAGAGGTACTGAAGTGTATGGCTTCATTAGGAACAATTCAAAATATTTACAGACATCAACTTTACATCCTTTTACATGTTTTCAACTTCCCTGGAATGAAGAGGCTCAGGGCGAGCCCCATGCCTCACTTTTGTTTCCATTCACTCAGGTAAGGCTACCTTTAAAGACTTGGTCCACAATGACTCTTGAGCCTAAAGTTACTTTGTACAGTCAACTGCAATCTTAGCTCTCCTTTTGATAGGAGCTGGAAGCATGAGTTTTTAAAAGCAGTTGTGAAGCTGTCAAAGGATCTTTTTAAAAGAGATCAGTTAGATGGTTGAAACGCCACTTACTGAATTTTGTTATGTCCAGAAAGTCACAGACTTTCTGCTATTCTTAATGACTGGATCAACCAGCTATGCTCATGCCCTCAATTCTCAAATGTTAGACACCAACAGACTCCAGTGTGTGATCTCAATCAGTCCTGCTTTGTTGCTGGCATCTTCTCCATGGGTCCTTGAAGCAAACCCAAGTAGCATTTGCCATTCTGCAAGACTGAATGGTCGCATAGGTGAAGTCATGACCTTATATTCTTCCTCTGAAGAAATTCTTCAGTAATGTGTCCCCACGGAGGATCAGCATATGATGGAAACACCTTCAGCAGTGACCAACTGACCTGTGGTTGGGTCGTACGTCCCAGCCAGGTAGTACAGATCTGGGGAGGTACTGTTCGGCTTCTGATTGTGAGTCAGACACTCATACTCCTCCCTGCTCACCACCTGGCACTTGTGAGAGATTGTCTGGACATCATTCTCATCCTCATGACACGACTGATAAAGGGCATGCTGGATAGGAATAAAAGAGGGTTAGTTCCAGAAAATGCATAAAGCAAAAAAAAGTGAATAATAATTTGAAAAGTCACAAATGTAGCTACAAATACAGTGATGTGAAAAGAAAAAAAATCCCCCTCCTTACTGATTTCTTGTTTGTTTTTTTTTGTTTTTTTTGCAAATTTCTGGCATTTAAATGTTTCAGATCAAACCAGTTTTATTACACAAAGATAACCTGAGCAAATACAAAATACATTTTTTTAAATGATGATTTTATCTAATAGGTCACAAAAGAATACATTACAACATCCAAAGAACTGCAGGCTTCACTTGCTTCAAGGTCAGTATTAATGATTCAGCAATTAAAAAAGAGATTGGGTAACAATGGCGTCCATGGGAGAGTTCCATGGCAAAAACCACTGCTAACCAATAAGAATACAAAGGATCGTCTCACATTTGCCAAAAACATCTTGATAATCCCTAAGACTCTTGGGAAAATATTCTGTGGACTGATGAGACAAAAGCTCAACTTTTTGGATGGTTTGCATCCCGTTACTTAAAATTCCCATAATTGATGGAACCATTAATTCTGCTCTCTACCAGAAAATCCTGAAGGAGAATCTCCGGCAATCAGTTCATGCCCTGAAGATCAAGCTTACTTGGGTTATGCAGCAGGACAATGATCTGAAACACACCAGCAATTCCACCACTGCTCAAAAGACAAAACAAAAACAAAACTAATTTAAAGTTGTGGAGTAGCCTAGTCAAAGAGTCAAAGTCCAGACTTAAATCTAGTTGAGACGGTTTGGCCCTAATCAGACCATTCATACTCAAAAACCAGGCAATTACTATTTCATGTAGGGCAGATAAGTGAAAAAAGCTGTCCAAACCTAAGTGAAATCATCATTTAAAAACTGCATTTTATATTTACTTATCTTTGTCCAATATTAACATTTGTTTGATGATTGGAAACACAAGTGAGAGAAATATACAAAAAGCTCCAACTAGGAAGGGGGTCTTGTATACCGGATATCATCACAACTTACCTTGCCGTCTCGATGCCTTTTGCCTAGCTTTGTCTCTTCAGGGTGGTAGAACCATTTGACTTTGACTACCATTCTAGAAGTCCACGATTCCCAGAAGTTCTCAATTTGACCCACATATGGGAGGTTCGGGCGTCCAGCTGAGAGGAACACAGCACAGTCTCCCACTTTCACTGTTTCTCTGCCTCGCACAATGGCCTTATAGAAAAGCTTCCTGGCTTTGCCCTTAAGTCCTCGCCTCTGTGAAAAACCAGACACTTTGACCAACCCCTTTTGATAATAACGATTGTTGACCTCAAGTGACAAGTACTGTAATCTAATTGAGCTAATATTGCAAGAGAAAAGTTAAACTAACTGTCAGACTATTCTCACCTGTGTAGGGTTTCCTGACCACCTCCACATTTGTCTTCCTGCAAGGAATGCAGACATCTTGGGCCTTGGAATAAATGTTGTCTCATCTGGAAGCATCCTAGGTTTCTTCACAAAATCCTTAGTTGGTTTAGAGATGGAGCCTGCACATTCTTTCCTCTTCAAGGACTTGCTGTTGGAGACCTGGTTAGAGGGGGCACCTTTGGCATTGGAAACAGCCATAGCTTTGGCCACAAAGGCGTGCTGGCGAGGCCTTGAAGATGTCGAGGGTTCTGATGGTTGTAGGAGCCCCCGGTGGGAGGATAGACAACTCTGCAGCATCAGTGTTGAACTATCCTCATCCTCTGAGCTGTAGGAGGAATCATTTTCAGATGAACACAAGCTGGAACTTGAAAGAGAGCCTGAAGAGGAGGAGCTTGAAGAACCAGAGGAAGAGGAGGAGACAGAAAGACGGGAAAGGAAGCGACCAGCTGTCCTTAGTCCTCCTGAGGCTGCAGCCAGTGCAGCCCTCCTCCTCTCTTCCTCTTCTTCTTCCTCTTCATCATCCAGATCAGAGTAGGAGCTGTGACATTCTCTGTGAGAGCTGAAGCCCAAGTCACCATATTCCCCCAAACGCAGAGAAGGGGAGGGCTTTCTTTGAGGTGTGGTCCCTTTCAAGAGAAGTTCTACCCTGGAGGCTCCCTTTTTGTTGTCTTTAACCAGCAGGACTGGATGAGAATATGCTTCTGTCCTGGGCAGACCACTCACACTGGAAGATCCCCCTCGCAACAGCAGAGCCTTGCTGTTCTTTGTCTTGGGGGACGTCACTCCTTCATGATCTAACTTAATGAGGAACTCTTGTCCAGACTTTTTGCCCCTTGGCATAACCAGTTCATCTTGCTTGCGCTTTTCACCATACAGCCCACTTCTGGAACCCAAAGATAAACCTGAACCTGGACCCGTAGACTGGGTACAGAATGAGGAGTAACCATTTGCAATGCTTCTAAAGGAATCCACCTCAAAGGAGCTGCTGCTGAAAAGGCCTTTGGTTGGGATGGAAGCCTGTGGCTGGGTGTGAGTCAAAGAGAACAGGTCATCCTCCTTTCCTTTCAAGGTCCTCTTGGGTGCCCCGTTGAACTGAAATAGATTATCCGACGTTCTCTTTCTGGTGTTAGCCAATGAGCTCCAACCCAAGAAAGGTGAAGGACTTTTATTCGCATTCTCAATTTGCTGTTGCTTTTGTTTTTTCCCAGAGCCCTTTGGCCTCCCTAGAATGAAAGAAAAATATATCACATGTTCTAACAATACATCACAAAGGACAGCACACGGGTGTCATATTTGTATATATTGTATATTAGATATACCTTTCATATAGAAGAAATACCTTTCAATAAAATGTCTAAAATGACACCAAAAATAACTAAATACAAACACAAGAATACATTGTTGAAATGATTGCAGTTCTAAGCATGAACCAAAGGTGAACAATACACATTTCACAAACTATTTTTTTCAAGGTTGCTGTATTGCATTGCATTGCAGACTGTGTATTGAATTCTTGTCAAGAACTCTTAAAATTCTAGTTTAAATCAAGAGTGTTTTGCCATGAGAAAATAAGACACATCTTTACCTTTAACATTCGAACCGCCAAAAGGGTAATTTTGACTCCTTTGGCATTTAAAACCAGGCATCTCAACAAAACCCTATTATTTCTTATTTCATGACTTTCCCTAAAATGGATTTAATCATCACATAGTGAATTCTGGGGTGTGTGAGGAAAAAAGGGAAAAAACAAAACAAAAAGACCTTTTATACCTAGAACCATCATTCTGACCTCTATAGAAATCAGTGTGTGCTCAACAATCACAGCATGCCTGGTTATCAGCAGGTATTGTTTGCAGACATTTTGATATGAAGGCTGCTATATCATGACCTACAGCTAGCTAGAGGAAACTGATAGATAAATATGTGAAGCAGACCAAGAATCTCGGCTGTGCGCTAACATTGCCAAGCAGTGACGCAGTCAAGAACAACCAACGTGTACCAACAAAATGGAGTTCATTGAATCGCTTCTGACCTGCAAATAAACAGTGCACTGTTTTACCCCAAATCCTCATCCAGGGTTTGAAATGTTGGCCATTCTAGTCTTAAATGTTTAGCTTAAGCTTCGGAGTTTAAATACTTTGTTAAAACAAGCACGTAGACAAGGCATTGTTGTTTATTTTAACATAACTTTACTTAACTTTATTTTAACATAACATTTGAGGTAACCATGGTTTCAGGGGTTAATGCTCACCTGGTCTTCTCTTAATAACAGTCAGACTTTGCGTGGTGGTTACAGTGTTGATAGTGCTCAGTCTGTCTGAAGGTCTCTCACTGATAGGGGCCTGCTCCAGACTGGAAGTTCTCTTCGCTGTTGAGCCACTGGGAACCAACAGTGCAGGAGATGACTCCCCGCCTAAAGGCCAAAAAGCAGAAAATTATCAGCATTTAGTTAACAGTTAACATACCGCACACCCTAACACGCAAGGTCAAATTCTATGTTACTCAGAGAGGAGGAACCCACAGTGAATTTGGTATCCAGGAGGCAGGAGGCGGATGTTGGGGAGTGAAATCTTGCCTCGATCTCCATCATCAAACTCTACCATCACTCCGCCTTGCTTTCCCTCATCAGATGAACCACCTGCAAGTGGCAAAAATTCACTTTGTCAGCTGTAATAAAAAGGGCCTGTATATGTATACAGTTTAGTATGTAACTGATGTCTCACCTCTGCGGACATAGCCTGGGTATAAGCAGCGGGAGCGTTCACTCCAGTAAGCGCACACTCTGGTTCCTTCATTGAGCACAGCCTCCGACTCTGGACGTATATCCAGGACCTGGAGTCAGACCAAAACATAATTAAGATTCATTACAGGTTCCACACAATGCACACACAGACATGCTTGCATACACACACTAGCACACACATACAAACAGTGTGAGAGCAATGGAGCATTGTGCTTGGGCAGCCACTGTGCCACGTTTCCAAGCGGCACTTATCTCATGCCAATGTGCCAGTCAGGGCTGAAAAGAACGGAAGCCATGATGCAGTAAATCCTGACTTGCTGAGTAATACTAAAGAGGGCCTGAATAGAGGGCTTGTGATTGCAGGTTGCCAGATCCTCCCTCCAACAATGCAGGCAGCCCCAGCATCCGCCACTCACTGGGGACTCTTTCAGGTTGCTTTCATTTACTGTTGCCATGGCAAGGGACCCTTTGACTGATGAGGTGTGGATGTAAGTGTGTGCATGTGTGTGTGTGTATGTGTCTGTCAGGGGTTTTGGGGGGGTATCAGGGTATTGCTGTCAGAGTCAAATGAATGGCTTTTGGACAAATCTAAAGACACTAAAGTGGAAGTATGGCATAATTAGAACCAGCTGCTGTGTGATGAGTGTTTAGATAAGAGCAGTGTTGCCAGAACGACTTGGTATAGAACTGCCAGGAAAGTTAGAAAATGGCACCATGAGAAGGCTTTGTGGAGGAAGGAAAATAAAAGAAGAAACTGATCTGCTCACAGATAGGTTTGTGGATTTATTAGCTCGCCTGCTTCGAAGAAAAAGTTGAGACGTTGTCATAACCTTGACGTCAGCTGCGCCTGTTCCACAAAAACTTTAACGTTGGCTATAACTCGAGAAAGATGTGACCTAGCATGTTCAAATTCACACCATAGATGCATCTACTAAAAATCTTTAGCAAATCTCAGCAGCCTTGACCTAAGGGACAGAGGTCAAGTTTTTCAGAAATCTTGTGAAGGCGATAACACGAGAAGGATGTGACCTAGCATGTTCAAATTCACACCATAGATGCAGCTACTTTGAATTTTGGCCACCTCGGGTAAAGGTCAGATGTCAAGTTCCACAAAAACTTTAACATTGATCATAACTCCAGAATTCCAGGATGTTCAAATTCACACCGTTAATGCAGCTCTTAAAAATCAAGCCTTGGCAACCTTGACCTAAGGGTAAAAGTCGGAGGTCAAGTTTTTTGAAAATCTTGTGAACGCGATAACTCAAACAATCTCAGCAACGATCTTCACATTTACACCATGGATGCTTATTATTCAAGCTAGACCCATCAAACTTTACACACCTGTTCACTGATTTTACTATAAGAGGACTTTGACACCCACCCCCCAAATCCCATTATGAAACCAAAACAGCAAAGTGTTGGCACCCGCTCAGCAGTGCTCTTGTTTTTATTTAATTTATTTATTCTAAGTAACTAGGTCATGATTTCTGGAACAAGATATTGCTGCTGTGTTTTTCTTTTTTCTCTTTTTTTTTTTTTGTTAATTCATTTATTCATTGATTTTTTTGTTTGTTTGTTTGTTTGTTTATTGAGCACCATGAGGCCAAATGCATTCTGGTTCCATTATATCAAAGAGAAGGTAGACATCTTTACAACAAGTAACTCCAAAACTGGCCATCTCACACCTACACAATCTAAATAGGCAGAAAGGTATTTCAACTTTAAGCTTGTGTTTCCAGAGTGGAGAAAAAAGTCATCTTAATATAGTAGTAAGTAAATTTTATTTATATAGCACACTTCAAACCAAAGTGCTTTCAGTTAAATAAATTTTAAAAAAATGGTTCCTCGAAAAAAAAAAATACAAAAACATAAAATACACAAAATATAATAAACAAAATCTCTGTCTGTGTGTGTGTTTGTTTCTTTGTCCTCAAACTCTTCCTACACAATCAGAGTTAAAGCAGCCCAACTTGGCACACAAGTATATCTTAGGCCGCTGAAGACTCTTATCTATCCCAGATATTATGATGCATCACGTTGCCTAGCAACCACCTAGCAGCAGGTGCAAATGACATAAGACCTTATGAAAGCATCTTATTTTAATTTCACAACTGTAACATCTCATTTCTATACACAAAAGCTGAATTAAACATTAGATACAGTAACACCATAATGTTGCCTAGCAACCACCTAACCAATGGGCTAAAATGACCCCCCCCCATTTCAGTCACCTACAACTCGTTTATAAAAGCAATGCATCATTTTTAATTTCACAGACAACTGCACGAACAGGTCAGGCAGTACTGGAGCATGGGCATGTACTAGTTTTTGGGATGTAAGGTCACATTTTCATCTAAAGTCGGGAGTTTTAAGGTGAAAATGTACACATGCCGCATGTGCCCATAACCATTGGGTAATTTAGTTGCATTTAGTTTTAAAAAATTAATAAAAAAAAAAAAAATCACCACTTTGTCCTTTATAACTTTTTGTGAACTATGAGAACAAACCCATTTAAGATGAAGTCACTGCAAAGTTAGTGACTTCTTAACAGCTTCTGCTTAGAAAGACAGCAAAAGAGAACGATCCAAAGCACAATCGTGCCAGTTAAACTCTGCTTAGGGCTCCTCATCTTTGGAATATCTATTTTGTGCAAACATAATGTCCTGTGCCCTGTTTGGCAATAATGAAAACTGTTGTAGAAGATGTGGGTATGACAGCTCTGCTTTGGGTGACCCAGTTGTTATTAGTGCATAGAGACCAGCATGAACAAATTTGCCCCACTGCAGTAAACAGTATGATGCTATTGTGAATACAGACCTGGTAAAGAACCACCAAAGGTATAGGAGCAGTTAAACTAAATAGCAATATTATAATAGCTTTATAACTCCACTTTTGCATCACAACAGGTTTTCATACATATACAGTGTCATTAATTTGAGCCTTTAAACAGCTCTTATTTTGGCAGCAAAGGGGATGTAATGTACGCATCATGTCCCATTTAATCTCCAAATCATGAATGCTTCCTGGTTTTGGTGGGATTATCCAACCCACACAAAGAGCTTAGTTTAACAGACATTCACAGATACTCACACACATAAACCTAAAGATCCCGCCCATCTGTTCATATTCACTTAAGTTTAATGCTCTGAATGACCCTGAGAGAAAATAGGGGAAGTTGAAAGACAGAAAGCGAAATGACTAAAAGAGCCAAAGAAAGGCTTGAAGGCAAAGGAAAATAGTACAAAGAAAGAATATATTGTTGTGGCCAAAGATGAGACGTGGCTCTCTTTTAACAAAGAGTGCAACAAGGTGAACTTACAGCTTCCTGTAGCAGTTGCTCCAATGAATAGATTCTCGGGCGGTTTCCTCTTTCACCATCAACAACAACACTAAAGCTAGGGAAAGCACAGCAGAGAGAAAAAAGATGAAGCTATTTTCAGACGCTTGTATTATGCTTGCCTGGCTCCCATGTCATATGTTACTCCCACTCTGCTGTTGTTATAGCATCTCTTTGCTGCCTGCACCAGAGGAATGGTATTGATACTCAAAGCTTGGTATGGAATAATGCTGAGTTTGTTATCCAAGCAAGAAGAGACATGATGGGAGGTAAAAATTACAGATGATAACTTGTGTTCCAGTCATGCAAAATCCCTCTTTTTACTATCAGCTGACAGCTATAAACCTTGTTTGCAAGATATATTTAAAAGGATGTATTAGCCTACTCGATTTTCCACCGCCTTTAGCCGAAACTCAGCTTCTGCATAGAAATGCTGCTTAACACAAGGTTTACTTCATTTTACCACTGACCAAAAGGTCAGGCAAAGGTGTGAGCATGTAAACACGCATTTCACATTAATAAAAATCCTTGGGTTAGATTAAGGCCAACATAAAAAAAACAAAAAACAAACAAAGGACAGTGGATTTAAAACAAAAAACAAAAAAAAAACAGTGACTATTCACTTACATGTCTGGGAGCTCCAGAGTGTGGACCCTGGCAGCGTATAAAAGCTCATCCTCCTTGGAAATCAGCACCTTCAGGCCATCCGTTAACAGTTCTTTGGTCAGGACACAGTTAGGAACTGCATAAAAAAAGAGCAAACAATGTATCTTGGTTGAATTTATTGATTTTATTTTTACCTTCACTAATGCAAACTGCTGCTTAAACACTATTATACAAATATTATCTCAGACCTTCAAGGTTTTTGTGTGAATGGCTGCTGTGCTCCTCTTCTTCTGAGAAGCTGCTGCCATCCATCTGAAAGCCCTCATCAGCAGCAAAGCTCTCCAACAGACGACTCACTGCTCGTCCCTTTGGCTGTACAGAATATATCAGAAGGGATCAAAGGAAGCATAAATGACTGCGAAGGCGGATAAATAATATATGTGGAAATAGAAAGTGTGATAAGACATTGTTTAGCATGCTTCTCAAACTAGCAGTTAATCACAGGGGACTTCATAAAACCTGTACCATTACCTATCTGTAGTCATTTTACTACTTTTTTCACTCTCTCACAGTACAGAAGTGTGAGCCCCTCCACCCACACACACACACATCATCTTGGCCACAGAGATTACTCAGCAGGAGGCTGAGATATGTAAAACACACTGAATACTTATAATATAATAGTTCTACAGAAACTGTCCTTATAGTGACAAGTGTTGGAAAGCAAGAAATCACCAGAATTGTTAGCAAAATGTATGAAAGCTTCTGGCTGGATTCGGTTTGCACGTGGCTCTCAAACCAGGGCTTGGAATTGACCATTACTAGTACCTGTTGGTCTTTGCTCCTTTGTCCCCTGCTTCCCTCCTCACTCTGCAGAGACGAGGCCCCGATTGGCCAGCAACTTCTCCTCTGTTAAAGTGAACATGAGAATGGTAAGATGAATGTCAAGTTGTTGCCACAGGAAGGACAGATGAAGATATAGCGGACGCAAAGTTTGGACATAAATGATCACAAAATTGTGACTGGAGACTATTAATTATAAATTTGAAGAAACATACTGGACTTCAGTTTTGTTGTGTCATATTTTAAGTATAGGTGGTTCCATAAATTGGTTCATTGGAATGTCTATTTGAAATATTTACCTTATTGATTGCTCCTCTCAACATGGTGCTCTTGCGGGTTGCCCGCTTTAGCCTCTCACTGGTGGTGGGGAAGGTAGCTAGCCCCATGCTCCTCCTGTAGCGGTTGCCTCTGGTCCCAAGACTGCCCCACCGAGGTTCCTTAGACCTGGGCCCACATGTCTTTCTAGCTACTTCGGTCTGTCGATCTTGGTGGTCTTGGTGATTTTTAACTGCTGTAACCATGCCCAACCTACAGTTGGGTTTCTTCCTGACTTTGACTTCCCCCTCTGCACCAGACAGACTGTGTGATCCTGTTTGGTTCAATTACAGAAACAGATTTAGACTAAGCTAGAAAGAGGAAAAAAGGAGGACACGTGTAAAACAGATGCTAACTTATTGTTAACTTATCAATTATTTTCAAAGGACAGTCTTAGTAATTATTGTATGGTCTGTACCTTACAATATAAAGTGCCTTGAGGCAACTGTTTGTTGTAATTTGGCGCTGTAAAAATAAAACTGAATTGAATTGAAAGTCTTACCATAAAGCTCCTGTCTCTGTTTTTTGTTCCGGGCTTTCTGGTTTGCCTCCAGTTTTACAACAGATGATGGACTAGGACCAATCATGGAGGAGCTCAGTGTGATATCTCTAAAGGGTTGGGCTCTGTAATCTTGAATTTCATCAGTATCACAACTGCCTTCCTCTTCTTCATCTTCTAGTGGAAGGAAACAATACAGCATATACTCAGCAGGGGCATTTTTTTTTTTTAAACTCGCATAGCTTATCAAATCCATCTCCCCAAGTCATTACCAACCAGTAAAGTTCTTAAACTCACCCCCAATCAATCCACGGGCACTTCATTAGTATTAAAGTAAATAGTTTAACAGTTCATAGGAAAGATATATGAACTGCTTTGCCTCAGTGGTATTTCCTGGTGTGAACCCACATGTTAGTGCGAGTGTGTATGCTAGAGAGGGAGAGTATGAGGGAGTTTTTTGTGTTTGCTGCTGCCTTTTTGTTTTTTCGCAGTGGCTCTTTGACCCAGTCTGCTGGTCTCCAGGGGTGTGAAAATCTCTCACAGCCAGGTGTCCACAGCTGTGTCTCTCTCTGTCCAGCCCAGACCAGCCAACAGAACTGATCGCTGAGGTGTTGAATATCGATGTACACCTCAGCCAAGACATTCATCGCGATCTGTCTTCACTCACCTCTGATTGGTTTTGAAGTTATTTAGAAATTAGCAAAAGGCAGTATAGCATGTCAAGGTTTAGATTTTATTATTCACGTTATATGTATGTATTTATTTGTAGAATTGTAGGTCCATTCAGCTACCAAGAAACTCCTGTCACATTTTCATAGCTACCCATTTAGATATCTGCAGCTCACTTTGTTACTTTACTTTGCAAAAGTGAGAACCTGTGTGAATACCTATCAGTGTGTATCCAGGTTCAGTATTCACTGCCTCACCTTGATCAGAGGAGTCACTCTCTGCAGGTGAGCTCTCTTCCTCCTCCATTGCTTCGTGTCTTTGGCCACGGTGAACCTTTGTCCTGGGCTGGCTCAGCGTGGTCAATCCCCTTTTCCGTCCACAGCGCACCAGTCCAGTCCAGCTCTCTTGGTGGACACTGTCCCCACTGGCTGCTAAGAAAGTTTTACAAAATAAATCACTGGTTAACTCTAAGGTTAATTGTTGAAGGTGGAGACCCTTTCATTGTAATGATTGCCACTATCTACCTGTATCACTTTGTCCCCCAGAATCTCGCCTGGAGTCTGCTTTGCTTGTGCCCTGGCTTCTGTGTCCGTGCTTAAGGTTGGAGTTGCAGAGTGAAATTTCTTTGTCCCTCGAGCCTGTCCCTGAGAGAGTCTTTTTAACCTGGGCCTTTTGTTTGAGCTGAGCCACATCTCCAGACAGCTTGGAGTTGAGCACGCTGTGTAGACTGCTTTTTCTGCAGCCCTGTGCTTTCACCTGCTGCAACAGAGAGAGATGTCAGAGCTGGTGAACGCTAGTTACACTCCTGGTTACAGCAGCAACAAAAGCATCATAATGTCAGAGGAAACGAGCCTTTATTTTTATCAAGTATAGAGAAGAAAAAGCAATGGGAGAAGCCCTAATAATAAAAAGAGTCATTAATATGGAGAGCAGAGGATTTAACTCCTGAGGGTTGCACCTAATAATATATAATGTACAACAAGGAACATATCAAATGCAAGGAAACAAAGAGGGGCCTCTTTCATTTCTAGCTGTATGCAGGAAAGAAGGGAGGAGGATGAAGGGACCCTGACCTGTGTGCTGCTGAGTCGCTCAAAGCCTCGACTGGACAGCCTCTTCTTCCTTCGCTGGTTGTCTCCACCCCCTCCAAGGTCCTCAGGCAAGCACCCCCCCATCGACCTGCGAGTCAAAAAAAAAAAAAAAAAAAAAAGGAAGAAGCATTCATTAGAAATGAGTGGTGGTGATTTGAAAGAAAAAGAGGGGGTATATCATCACAGTGGGAAAACATAGTTGAGTCACTTCTCTGTGGGATCTGGTAACGTTTCCTTTTCTGTCTGATGAGTAGAATGACAAAAAAGGACAAAAAGAGCCCAGTGTCTGAGACACTCACTTAAAGATTAAAGTCTAAAAGTCTAACAAGAAACCTGGGATTGTTTGAGGGCAGTTTGGTATTAGAAGCATTAATACTTCAACTAGGGAGAATGTTTGTCCCGTGAAGGACTGCATAGCTTTGAAGAATACCGTGAATGGTTGGAAAGCACTGGAATTTGTGTGCAGCCATATTGTATTCAGTGAATTTCATAGCTCTCTAGTCGCATTTTCATATCACTGTGGCACACTCTTTTCCCTACGCTGAGCAGCATCACAGGCCAACCACTCCAAATGCCCTTGAATTTCCCTCTGGAAGACTGCCCATAGACCACACCGACATGAGCCAGACCATGCTCAAACAAAAGATTAACTTCCTCTCTCCTAGGATGCATACAGCCTAGCAAACCATTCCATTTACAAAGTAAGCAACGATTAAATCTGAAGTAGATAAATAAAGTACTGCATATTTGTTCTGTTTCCGTATTGTTGCACGAACAGTCCTGAAACCAAACAACCACCACCACATTGAAATCAAATGCACGTGCGCTTTTTTTGTTTAGGTGTCATCAGCGGCATGTGAATTCAGAGAGTGTATGTAGGTGCTGATTGTGTGTAAATCTCATAATCAGGGTCTTTCAGCATGCACCTGCAACACATGAGAAGAATGAAAGCGATTGTCAGGCAGTGGGACTGTCTGCCCACTGACTGACAGGAGAGTGACAGAGGTGCCAGTGAAGTGTGAGTTGTCCCCGTGAGGCAGATCCCGCTACAGCTTGCCTCCCGCTGCTGACAAACACGATGTGACAAAGTCCCTCCCATCTGTGGGGGGGGCTGGTGGGGCTGAGTGTACAGTGACTAATTAAACAGAATTGATTAGTGGGGTTTACTGACAAGCAGCAGTTCTCTCTAGCATACCCTCCTTAAATCAAAGCAGCACCACAAAGGACCCCAATGCTCTACCCACAGGAATAACATAAGAAGGCACCAAAACAAACAATGTCTGCTTAAATGCTCATAAGCACACTGCTGCATCCATCTCTAAATAAATAGATGCATAAAATTTGCAAGTTGGAAGGTTTGACTGGGAGGTTTGAATGTATCTCTCACTCAAACACTGCCACAAGATACCAAAAAGGCTGGGTTACTACCCACTGACCCACTGACCCCCATCAGGACAAAAGCATCAGCGTCTTGTAGTGGCATGACTGGCAGGTGCAGGACATCCTTTCATAGAACCCTGCCATGTAACGCTACATGGGGCTAAACAGTCCTCGGCCTGCTTGCTTGTTTCTCATTCAGAAGCATCACGTCATTCTCTTGTGCACTGCACACACTCGTATCACAAACAAAAGGGTGTACACCCTGGGAGCCTTTAAGAAAAATAAGTGTCTCAGCTGTGGTTCAAGTTCAAATACAACAAAGAGACAGACTTCAGTTTACTCTACTGTGAGACTGTAACCCCATATCGGCTCCCACCTTCCCTCCACCGCACTTCACTTTAGGGCCCAGGCCTTATATTTGGGTGCCACTGTCACTCAGCATTAGTGTCCGATCAGCACAGGCCTGGTGAGGGGGCAGGGGAACAGGGGTGAAAGGAGAGCGGTGGTGACATTGCAAAGGGGCAGCTGGGAACACTGTGGACAGTTGTCCAGAAACCAAAGTGGGGAAAGAAGGAAGAAGATTGACAGAAAGGGAATGCTGCTAGGTAACATTTAGTGCCTGAAGACTTTCCAAGCCCAGATGACAAGGATAACTGAAGCCTGACAGCAAACTTTGATTCCCTCAAAGCTTTGCACCCCACCACAATTTCCGAACAGGAGTGGTATCAGTGTTTTCACAAAAGCTGACACTGACTACACCTCCTTTAGTTTAATTTTCCTGTTCATCTCCATGAACTTTTCCTTTTTCCTTTTTTCATTTTCACCTACATGAGCATTGTCTGAAAACTCAAAATGTCAGCTTAACTTTTATGGCTCGGAGTCTCTGTCACACACCCACACACACGCACTTCAGCCCCGTAAATTTAAGGTGAATCTTTATTCATATATATATATTAAGTGTGAATGAATATTCTGTACTAGCAGACTAAAACACAGCTGACACAGACTACCCTGTTATGCAATTAACACCAGTGTTGATTAGATTAGAAGAGGTTCAAGTTGACTTCCTAGAATAGTTCAGCGGTTCTCCCATTTCCTGCTTATGCCAATGAGAGGCAGTGCCTGTATGGCAGTGATACAGAGGGGCTTATCATGCTCCAGAGACCATGCATGACTGGACTACAGCCAGCTAGTGGAGATGGGCTAACTGATACTCACTTGACTTTTCTTTGGCCCTCAGATGAGGACACTGGACCTGTGGTGAGGGTGGGTTTCCGCTTCCTCGGCCGCCCCGGTCCTCGCCGTGCTGGGCTGCGAGGTGTTTCTTCCTTCCTGCTGGCACACGCAGATGTAAACAACACACATGCAGGCAGCCCAACTTTAAGATACTACACATATCTAAACTTGGAAGGTTGTAAAGCACTGAAAGGAATCCACTTTGAAACTAGAAGTGAATGAAATGTGTTTATGTTTTTACTACTTTGGAAGTGATTGAGTGGAAATCAGAGGAGGTAAAGGAGGACAGCGTCATACTCACTGATGATCATGCTTCCTCTGGAGTTTGGCAAGCTCCTTTTGCTTCTCTTTATAGCGCCGTTGTAGCTCAGCCAACTTCACACGCATTGCAAGCTCAGGACCATCCATTGTTTCCATGCTGACTTTGGCTGGGCACACCTGAAGAACGCACAAAATTAGTGCTCTGTTTTTGTTTTGTTTTGTTTTGTTTTTAACATTAAAAGCAACCAAGAAACATTTCAAGTACAACTTCATTAGGTACTCCATATTTATTTGAATGAAAAATCATTCCAACTCTGGGAACTTTTTATTTTGGAACATCAAGAAGGGCACACTTTTATAGTCTTACTGGTTCATTGCGAGGTGTCCAGGTGCATTTCCTACGTAAATTGAGGATCCTGCGGGCTGGGAATTGTCGCTCTGAACTCACACTGCTGCTTTCCTCTGAGCCCAGCTCCAGTGCACGGGCTGTGGCCAGGGTAGCAAGGCTTTGGAGGTCAAACATGAGTAATTCCTCCTCTGTTTAAAGAAGGGGGGAAAAAAAAGGTTCATATTGCATCTATACATTTTTAATTCAGAAACATCACAGCAGATGAAGCTTGTTTGCTTAACATTTATGAACGGAAACTCATGTCAAAGGGAGAAAGATTTTTTTTTTTTTTCTCCTGCAGAAATTTGAACAGATTAGGACAGTATGAAAAATCAGCAGCATATCTTTTCAGAGGTCATATTATTTTGGACTCGCCATATGCTGATATCTCACCGACCATCTGGACTGAGCTTTTCCTATGTAGCCTATCTGCTTATGACACCAACTAGTCTATCTGCCATTAATGGACTGAGCTACAAGCTGAATAGCAGAGATTGTAGCCTAGTTACTAAGAGAAACATGACATTTTATTTATGCGGTAACACCGTCTTACATCTTAACATGAATAAATGAAAAATATACCGAATCTTCTTACTTGTTTTAGTTTTGTATTTGTAAAAAAACTGTTGTTGTGACTCTAAACCGACATGTGCTACTTCCCTGAGCTGTCAACAGTATCAAATATCGAAGACATCACTGAATCTGGAATCAGATGAGTCCCTTTTTATAGAACCCTCTTTGGGGAGCAGTTAAATGCATTAGGATGCTGTGGTAAACACAAAACATCCTTTTGCATGAATTAAAAAAAAAATGCATGGTGCTTTGAAAAACAAGGAAGCTTTTAAAGCCACTTTAAAACAATGGGGTCTAATTAGCCAGGCAATGCTCCAGGGTGCTGAAAACAATGACTGCTTTTGTGATTACACACCAACTTTCAGTATAAAGTGTTATGTTAGTGAGAGAATGAAACCAACTGGTGTGTCTCCTTTAAGTTTAAGCGTGCGTATTTGCAGTTGTGTGTGTTTGGGTGTGTGCACGTTTGTGCACATGAGTGGATCAAACAGCTGCAGGATGGAGAGACAGAGACAGTTCCCTAAGGAAAGCTGGAAGGAGTGAGAGAGGAAGGTGTACACCCTTCGCTAGTAGTTCAGCCCTGTCCTCGTGCTTCTTCTCCCTCTCCTGAGGCCCTGCATCATTAAAACAGCCTTTTAGGAAATAGAAGTGGCTTTAACATGCCAAAGAAGAGCAACGGCAAGCAAGCATGTAGACAGCCTCTCTGGGGATGTGTTAGAATTCACAAGACGCTCATGAGACCAGCGGGAAGAGAGGACTATCTGGGAGGGAGCACAGAGTGACGGAGGCTAGGCCTAAGGGGGGAGTGGGAGTTTGTCTCGGTGGACATAGAGGAAAAGGAGAGTAAACTATGAAAGAAGTGCATTCTGCTGATATAAGTGTTGCTGTGTGCATGTGAATATGTGTGAGTCATGGCGGATCCTTTGTCTCTCACCCTGGCTTTTTCCACAAGTGCGCTTTTGCTGCTGCAGCTCCAGATCTGCTAGTTCACTCAGAAGCTCGATACCCTGGTATGGGTTGCACTGTGATGGGGCAACTGATGGCATGCTAAATGAGAACAAGGGAAATGGGGGTACATCTGTGCAGAAAGCAGCAGCAATCAGCAGCTCCAGACTCCAGTAACAGGGCACAAGAGGTTTGTGGGGCACAGAAAAAGATGCCTCACTTGGGCTGGGGGCAGAAGCTGAGGCAGGGGAAAGACACACAGAATCCACTGAGGCGTTATTAGGGGTCATCTTGCTCTCGTGCTGTTGCTCTCTGTCCTCTGCACCTTCATTAGGTGGGGACTGTGACTCAGGAGAAGTGGGATCAAGCTCGATGATGGCGGGCAGCTCTGGCTCTTGCTCTCCAGGCATGCTGACCTTCTGAGCATACTCCACATGAATCTCCCCACCCGTCACCTCATCATCCTCCTCTTCTTCCAAGGTAATGACAGTGTCTTGCCTATCAGGTTCTTCTGTTGAAATGGAGACTGGGCAAGAAGGAGCCTCACACACAGTACTCTCAACTGGTGGACAAACTAGCACCTCTTCTGTAGTTTGTCCCTGCTCCCCTGCTTGCTCCTCCTCTGTGTGGACATAGTTAGCTTCTGTCACTGCCGTTATTTCCACCTCATCCCTCTGTTCCAAAACTCCATCAACCTCTCTTTTCTCCTCTTCATGTTCCATTTCTTTGAGTGGGAGTGGCTCTGGGAGGGGTCTGACGACCACTTGACAATCTAAGTCCTCCCCTAGGGTGGCCAGAGACTGGGGAGCATGCTCAGCAGGCTCCACTTGGACTGCTTCCAGGTCAGCTGGCTCAGCCAGCTGAACATCCTGAGGGGACGGTCCACTCCTGTAGTCCATGGCAATAGTAGGGTATGTGTATCCAGGAGGCAAGTCTAGAGATGAAAAGAATATTTATCAATTTAATATTTATCAATTTGCTATTTCTTCCAAACCATTCTGATAAACCTTCCTCTCAGAAAAATATCACATATTTGATACCTTGACTGAAAGCATTATTTTTGTAATGGGAACCATCAATTTAAAGGTGTTATGCATTACCCATCATACCCATGATAAACTAAACTCCCTTGCTACCTGGGTTCTATGGGGTGAAAAAACTGGGAATGGAAATGAAGTTGCACTCTCCCTTGATTTTCCAGCCCTAGGAAGTTACCACACGTAACTGTCTGTGTGTGTGTGTGTGTGTTATTTAAAGTGGGCAAGACCTTTAGTTTATCAGAGAAACTGACACAATTCCTCTGGCGTGCAGGAGCCGTTAGCCAGACATTAATAATGATGAAGAGAGTGTCGGGCGTGTGGGGGTGGAGGAGATGTAAAGGCCGCTACTGAGGTGTTTCTCAATCATTACCAAGGTAACAGTTCTGGAAAGTCCCAGCACAGCCGGCAGCCATTTTCTTCAGTGTTTATTCAATCAGGGCCTTGCCAAAAGAGCTACCCACACATATTACCACAACACCAGCAGAAAAAAATGGGGTCACTGAACAATGGCAACTCCAATTACCAATCAGTTTGATGTAGAAGATTTGACTATATGTTAGAATTGTTTTCTGTTCTTTTTCAGGTTTATTTTACGTGATATCTGTAACTACTTGGTTAGTGTGAGTATGTTATTTGACAGGCGCTAATCTGATGAATATTGCTCATACTAAAACCACTGCACACATTGCATTAAAGGCAGTTGGAAAACTTTGAGGAACATTTTTGTATTTTTCTAGACACTCATTTGCACTTACCAGGCTCCAGAGACTCTGGGTAGTCATGTGGGGGCTGTCCCTCTCCTGTCTTGTCCTGGGATTCAGTACCCTTTAGCATCTGAGGTGGGGCAGGACTAATGGCAGGTGAATGAGGTACTGCTGCAACAGGGCTAGGAGCGGGGCAGGGTGTTGAAGGAGTGCTTTTGGGATGCTGCCGCAGTGAAGGGGACTGACAACAAGGGGACAGGTGAGCGGTGCAGGTCCCAGGGGGTGAGGTGTTCCTCTGTGGTGGGTTGTAAGAGTAGGCTTTGGCAGGTTTAGATGTTCTTGGTTCTGAAATGAGTTCCTCCAGTTCAACTGAGGGTTCATCTGCTCTCTTCTGTATCTGTGGTATTAATACAAAATGATTTTCGTATCTAAATTTAGTGAACAAGTGATTTTCTACATTAACCACATGGTTCTTGCAATCTAGTTGACAGCAAAAGCTACTTGTTCACCTATATTCAGCAATACCCCCCCCCATAAGAAAGTCAGCATATCTCTCAAAGAATATTATGCAAATTAAAAATAGGCTGAAAAGTCATGTGAAATTTTAAGCTGATCCACGACTCACTTACTCTTCTCAAGTCTTATTTGGATTTTTGTGTGTGTGTACATTTGCATATTTTGACTTTATAATCACCTGTGTATTGTGAACGGTTTGATGCTGCATGTTCATGCTATGTGCAGCTCTGTGCTGCTGTTGTTGCTGCTGCTGCTGCTGCTGCTGAGGTTGGGACTGCAGTTGTGATGGTTGTGACTGGTGACTCTGGTGCTGATGCTGAAGCTGTTGATGCTGCTGGAGAGCGTACAGCTCCTGTTGCCGTAGAAACTGGGATCGGGAGTACACAGCAGGATGTTGCATGTGGGAGGGTGGGCCCCGGGCGCCGTACACAGGGGGCCACAGCCCTGGCTGCTCCATCACATCTAATGAGAGAAAAAAAAAAGGAGGAGGAATGTGATGGAGGTGGGGGGTGGGGGGGGTGGGTTGGGGGGCTACCTTAGAACAAAAACACATGCGTACACGAACACACACATTCTTCACCACTTTTCTTTGGGTTCATAGACATCAACGCTAGGCACAACGCACTAGAATACATTAGCAAACAGAGAACAGTTGTGCTCTCCATATTTATCATTATGTACCTCCCACACAACTGTTTCAAAACAGTGAAACCATTATGGATCATTTTGCAAAAATCATTGTATTCACATTTTATAGCAACAACATGTATCCTTTAAAAAAGAAATAGATTTTGACTTCACAGAACAACATCTCCCCAGGCAGAAGCAATCCCACACTCTCCCCCGCTCTGAACAGAAAGCTGTCTCTTAAGAACTGCTCTGAGAATTTTGGAATGCTGAAGGGAAAAAAAAAAAAAGTTATGACAATGATGAAATGTGAACAGAATATAATGGTCGTAGGTTGATTAGAGGTCAAAATGCGGTGCTGGAAATGCATGTTTTTCTCGTCAGAGCATTTGTTGTGGCCTTTATGCCAAAAAGTCCCGCCTTCCCGGCCAAACCACAGTAGGGGTTCTGCAAAGGACCCAGCAGTAAGCCTGGTTCCCATGTGTGTGGGTGTACAACCTGTCTCATTATGTGGATTTAAGGACATGCACAACCTGATATGGGTGATGTACTATGACAGAGGTGCCTCTTGGAAAGTAGTAAGACCACACTGTATAGAACTACATAATGAGCATCTTTATAATATCTGTATTAGTAGTGTATTATACACTCGACATTAACAATTTTAATTATCTAAATTAATTTGATCTTTCACCTCCTTTTGCAAGACACACTAAGAATTTTGCCACATAAAATCAGATATGAAAATATTTCCTGTGGGAAAGTTTCTGTGGATGCACTTCCCTTCTCAGCTGAAACTCCTGTGGCGCACAGAAGGAAACATACCGTCAAAGACTGGGAGCCAATTAAATTTCACAGCCTGTTCACTGAACACGCATCGACAATGACTTTGGTGCAGTGATTTTTCACCTCGTTCACTTCCTCTTCCTCTGCTGAGGTATTGTACGGGTGACATGGCTTTGTGTGAGCATCCTGACCTACTGAGAGTGCCATTGCTCCTGGGCCAAGCAGTTGGCATGCAGCAGCCTTCACATGATTGCAAACTTATCTTAGCCCAAGACAATATGAACACTGAAATAACTTAAGGTCTGAGAGAACAAGTGCTAAATTTAGTGCATCTCTAATTTATGGGAATTTGTATGGGTGGTGCTGTTTGTGTTGTTTTATTAGGATTCCCATTAGCATCGGCTGTAGCCCTTAGCTACTCTTTCTGGGATCCTCATTCATTGATTCATCCATTCATTCATACATACACACACAGTGAACATTTACAAAAACATAAGCATAAAACAGATACTGTACCAGTATAGTTTTGTGTGTGTGTGTGTGTGTGTGTGTGTGTGTGTGTGTGTGTGTGTGTGTGTGTGTGTGTGTGTGTGTGTGTGCTTGGCAGATGCATTAGGTTATCGAATTAGGCTTTTTAAAATGTCTTGGCTTCATGGAGAAAAAGGCAAGATAATGGCATACCCAGGTGATGGGTCGCAGGATGGGTGGGGGGCTCAGAGGGCAGGACCACCAGCTGGGCAGAGGGATCTTGAGGCAGAGGCAGGACTGGCTGCAGAGGGCCTGGCATGGCTGCAGAGAAACCTGGGGGCAGATTCTGGTGTAGGGTTGTATGACCTATACCTGCTTTATAAAGAAATACTGATTAGATTGCACAATTCCAAATAAGAAAAAAAAAAAAACTTCAAATATACTATGTCAGCTGATCTAATCTAATTCTGAAACGCTTAGTTTTGGTCTTAATTTTTTTTTTTTTTCAATAAAAGGAGAAAGTTCATTAACCAAAATACCTTAGGTAAAATATTAGCATCTTAATTCCCTAAACAGAGTATTAGTAGATTCTTACCATAAGAATGTCCTGTCATCCAGAGGGATGGACTTCCAGTTCTTGGCATCCAATGATGGTGAGTAGAATGTGCAGCAGGATCTCCTAACTGGCCAGACTGGAGGGACGTCCCGCCTGGGACCATGAGATGAGAGGTAAGGTCTCCGTGACAGCTGCTGGAAGGGTGGATCCTTGCAAATTCCACCCTCTCTTTGTTATCCCTGGCATCGGAATGGTACAATCATAAAGAAATGCAAATAAGAATGTTTCTGACCAGAAAGATTTGAATTTGTTAAGTGCTGAGCACTACCTTTAAAAACACTTACCTGATATATGCATCCCTCTCTCTGTCCAAGCAAGTGAGACCTATTTGTTCCTCACTCAGTCTCTTCCTCTCTTCCTCGGTGCTGGGATCTGACAGATACATGGAGCGGGGCTGCCCTGTGAGGCAAACATCAACTTTCACCATTACGGTTCATTTTTGCAAACAAAATCCCAAGTCTCTCAGCACTTGTTGAAACCGTGCCACGAGTTGCAAATGAAGACATTTCAAGTATTAAATAATTTCATATTGACAGAATTCTTGCAAAAAGAATGAATTGCAAACAAGTATTAACATATTAATGTCTTATTTAGGAAAAAAGTCTTGGACTCAGCAGAAATTAAGTCTCTACATTAAGGGCGAATTATAAAATGTGCTTAATGATTAAAGACCACAATTATTAGTAATTTCTTAAACGCCTGTGTGATGACATAATATTGCTTTAATTATATTTATAATTACACATTCAGATATTTATTAAATAAAACTGAAACATGATGTAGGCCATTTTTTTGACTAATGTTGCGTATTCAAAGTTTTTTTTTAAAAAATTGTGCATTTATTTATGTTCACATGCTGTTGTGCTTGGTCCAAACCAGGTTCAGAGACAAGCTTAAAAATGCTGGTGTAATAAAACTTTAATTCACTAATGTCTGGTCAAGGGTGACAAGAAAGCTAAATAATAGAGAACCAAGTTAAAATTGGACGGGCATTGTTTGGGACAACTGCAGAGGAAATTTATATTTAAACCCAGTATTAAATGCTATTCACAGAATTAACTATGCCCATATTATGCTGTAAAGGATCATGGAGACTAGAGTGTCTCCCAGCTGTTAGTAAGTGTGAGAATTATACTATTCAGAACTTTTTAACTGCATTCACCAAACTGTATCACCACAATATGGCAAATCACAGAAAGAAATATAAGACGTTTGTTCTTTGCATCTCATGAGGCAGTGACCTGGACCACTTACCTTTCACAGACGGATGTACCCTGCCCTGTCGGCTGTTGGGATGATTTTCAGCTGAACGACATGGTGGTTCCCTCTGTCTGGCCACCGCCACAGCTATTCCCACTGGCGGCTGCCGCACCTCACTTTCCCCATGACCTGTATCCCCCATGTCCCGGCTCCGCCCATTATAATCAGGGCGCTCACTGTCATTGGCTGTCCCCTTTCTGGAAGGCAGAGTTTGTTTGTTGCCCTGCAAGGCACAGCTCCCCCCAGATGGACCTGATTTGAGATTTCCTAACCCCCCAAATGGATTCTTTTGAGAGACAAGCAGTGGCTGTTGCTGGTTGCTGTACTTTAGTAAGCTTTTCATGGCACTGCTCTCTCCCTGAGTTGGACCCTGGGGATCAGGTTGCTGCTGTGGCTGTTGCTGTTGCTGGCTGAGGGGAGGTGCAGTAGGGGGCTGTGGAGGAGGAAGGCTTATTCCCGGCTGTTGCTGTTGCTGCTGTTGAGAGTGTTGCCCACCAGTGCTCCCTAACTCCATATATGACTTCCTCTGGTCCTCCTCAGGTTGTGACATGTGATGGGGAGGCCTCATGTTCCAGGGTGGCACTGGAGGCTGCTGGTGGTGGTGCTGCCCATTGCTGTTGCTATAACCATAAGGAGACATGTCCAGCTTTCTTTTAAGCTCCTGACTATTCCCCTGGTTCAACTCAGAGGGGGCATCTGGGCCAGGTCGACCATGCTGCTGGTGGCGAATCCTGGCTACCTTTTGGCCATCTCTCTGTAAGGAGCAGCTACCTCCAGGACCATGGGCTGCTCCAGTTCCACTGTGCTGCCCCATGTTTTTACTTCCAAGCGGGGAAGAGTTGGGCGGGGGTCCTGGATGGGAACAGTCTCTGTAAGGAGAAGTGTTTACAGAATGAGGAACCGAGTGCCCTGCCTTTGGCCCCTGGGGCAGCGAGGATCTGAACACATCCATTTCCACACCACTGTTGATACACTCAGCACTCCGTGATCGCACAACTTGGTGCTGCTGTTGAGAATGTGGTGGCTGTTGTTGTTGTTGGGGAGGAAGCTGTGAGGGCTGAAGGTGTTGATGGTGGGATTGCATCCAGTCTGGAGCCTTCTCTGTCTTTCTGTATGGGTGCTGCTGTTGCTGCTGTGGCTGTTTTCTGTGCCAATTGTTGTGGTGCCCACTTCCACCATTTTTTTCTATTGTCTTGTCCTTGGCATTGCTGCCTCCTCCTCCACTACCCACACCCTGGCAGTCAGGGTTATTAAGCTGGAATGGCCCATTAGATTTATCACCCATGTCTGCCACAGATGGCACAAATGTAGGCCCGATGACTTTAGGTTCTCGCCCCACATTGACTGGCCCCCTCTCGTGTGAGGCAGGGTTGGCTAAAGGAGCAGGTGGTGGTGGGCAGAAAAAGTCTGGATGGTGGTGTGTGTGGTGGGAATGATGTGCGTGGCTGGGGTGGAGCTGAAGACAGTGGAAGCCCCCTGGGTGAGGATGAGTATGGGGGTGAGCATGAGGATGTGAATGGGCTCCTCCAGTAGCAGAACCCATGTGTAAGGGTGGGGGTACGGAGTAGGGCAGAGTGTGGTGAAGTGGTGCCTGACCCCTTTCCAAACAGTCTGAAGGTTGTTCACTGATCCTCATTTCCCCACTTACCCCCTCTTTGGTGCAGCGGCTACTGCCACTAGTCGCCAGATGTCTGTTCTGGCTGCTCCCTGCACCGCCCATAGCCCGAAGGGTTGTGTCCTCCCCACCACAGCTGGACATTGAGACCTTAGCCCCTGCTCCAGTTACTGTATCTCCATTTTGCATCTTGCCATTGTGCAAGCAAGCACTGAGGGGCTTGCTCATACTTTGAGGGTGCTCTTTGCTGTACATCGTGAGTGATGCCTTATGCCTCTCCAGCGCCCGGCTATTTACCTCCTCCAGGGGCAGTGGGTGCTGAGGATAGTGTGGGTGCTGCTGATGGGTGTGAGAATGGTGGTGGTGTGTTGGCTGGGGTGGCTGGTGGCTGTGGTGCTGTTGTTGTTGCTGTCTTTCCTTAGCCTCTTGCTTCCCACTGGATCTCTCCTTGTCCTTGACATTTACCACTACTCTTTCCACAGTACCCTCTTTAAGACCCTTATGCATCCCTGTGCCTACCCCTGGATCTCTGTCTCTGCTGCAGGACCCCTGAGTGTGTCCTGAACCTGCCCGGGACATTGGTGGCAGACTGTGATTGGCTGAGATGAGAGGTGGCTGGGATGGGAGACCCCGAAGGTAGAAGTTCTCTATAAGACAAAAAGACCAATAAAGACAAATAAATTATGCACATACACATACAAGAGTTAGTTAGCATGCTCTTGGTATTGTATGGAATCTAATACCAGACTATACTGCTTACAGCTGATTTACACGTATTTCTGTGTGATTTATTTTCAATAGTCTCACGTCCCACCTTTTTGTGTGTCATAGAAACGGTGCTGCCCATAGAGAACTCCACTGTTGGCATGGTGATCCAAGTGGCTCATAGGAAGGAACGTGTGGGCCAGACTCCCTGAGAATCGAGGATACCCTGGACCTGCTAAGATAGCAGAGAGTGAGAGAGTTGATAAGAAAGGACAACAATCACAGAGATGCAGTTATCCAGTGTAATCCTTCAGGTCCAATGCAGCTGGTGGTGTTCATACGCAAATAAGTACTGGCTGTGCCTCACATGTTTGCCTTTCCTGCTGGAGTTTAGAATGAAAACAATAATAGACAAGCCTGGGGATTTCTGTAATATATGAAATTTGTCTTTGAAACATATGGTGCTTTCTTTAACTCACTCTTAGAACTGGCAGCGGCACCTTTAACCATCTGAATGGGGTGATAAGGATGGATTTGAAGCTTCTGTTTTCAATGAACAGAGAGCTGGGCGGCTAACCTTTACTGACCTACATCAGAGGTAAGAGGTCATTGGGATGTTGGGCCTGTAAGCCAGTACACCTGGGCTTATTACATCAAGCCCATCTGGAGGACATTTACACCACAACCAAACAAAAAACTCATTTTGCAATGGGACACTGGAAAGCACAAAGGACTTTGAGTGTAGAGGAGAGAAAAGATGGATGGAGATGAAAGCCCATCGCAATATCATGGCAAAAAAAAAAAAAAGCATCACTATGACAACCCACTTTCACTGCATTTGAGTTAACTATAGCATCTAAACACATCAATGTGAATTAAATTAGCCCATCTATGCTACCGTGTAATTAATTATTTCACCCAACGAACAGAATAAGAGTTAATGATAAAACTGAGGTGCTGTAAGACGCAAAAAAATGATCATTTTGGTGAAGATATTCCTTAATGACAGCAGCATTATAGCACATCGTGTAATTTAATACTTAAAAAAGCACAATTAAACCCAAGTCATCATTCTACATACAAGTTACAGAAATAACTAAGGAAAATAAAACAACCATATATTCACATCACCATGAGTGAACCACTGAGGAAAAGAAGGAAAGAAGGGGAAGGAAAATAAAATAATAAATAAATAATAATAATTTTTAAAAAAAATTTAAAAAAAACAGAGACAAAAGACAGAGAGATGGTTATTTTATGTTTTTTCCCCAATTCACATGACAGGCAGGTCTATGACCTCATGGTCATAAAGCAAAGTTTAGGTGATTAACATCTCTTTCTCCCAGCTATTGCACCTGTCTCCCCCTGTAGCCTCACTTTCCTACACAACTCATAGATGGCATGAAAAGGTTATGGGGAAAAAGAGAGGAAAACATTTAGGAAAGCATGTGACCTGATCCCAGAAAGCACAGATGCACATTATTTGTGTGTGTGCGTGCGTGTGCGTGCGTGCATGGATTTTACAGCAGCTCTGAGTGTTGAATGTCTCACTTTCTGCTGGTTGGAACAATGGGGCCGGTTCTGTGAGCCAGCTCTGGCAAGGGAGGAGTGTTGTGGTGGGCTTAATGACCTTTGCTCAGTGCGGCCTCTGCATCCTCCCATCTTAATTAATGAAATGCGCAGAGGGGGCAAACAGCCCTGCAATAACACAGGAGGTGCTTGTTTCTGAGGAGGGCAAAGGGGTGATAATTACATACCCTCACTTTTCCTTTTTTCGGTCTTCCACCTATGTTTCTACCTCGGGTCTCCCCCCCCCCCCCCCCTTTTTGTCTCTGTCTCCTCCTTTGCTGTCATGATTAATAAGCACGCACAATTATGCCAATTCATTTACAGCTGAAGGGGGGTGGGGCGGGGGGGTGGAAGCTTTGTTTAAGCAAGTCATTTTTTTCCTCTGATTTTGCGAGAGAGAAAAGCAGAGAGCTGTTTGCCAGTCTTTATCCAAGCTGGGAGAGGGTTTTTTTTTTTTTTTTCTGCGGCAGCATGTTGTTTGTGAGCGTGACGATTGATGGCGTAATCCCTTTTCACAGTGTGGTCTGGCTGTGCCCGATAATGCCAGCCTGCTCAGTTTCAGCATGCTCTCCATTGGGGCGGCAAGAGGGGGACTGCTGGGCACGGCAGAGCTCATTCAGCCATTAATCTGGCCAGGACAAGGGAAGCTGCTACTTCTGCTGCTGCTGCTGCAGGCGACGTGAGCAGGGTCTTAGTGCAGTCTGCTGACTGCACAGCAACCTCGCTCTCCTTCGCTCCCTCCACACGCTCACACATAAACAAGCCAGCATCAGCAAGTGAATGACAGAGGGGAGTTCACAGCGCATGCCCTTCTTTCCACCGGCAGAGCAGGGGTGAGAGGCAGAACAAACAGAGCTGCATCCCAAGGAGGGATTTCCAGAAGTTCTGAAGGTATTTCTCACAACATGGTGGGTTGAGAGAAGCAGGCCAACAGGGAGGACAAAGAAGGGGGTTAGATATAGAACAGTACCTGGAGGCAGAGGAGAATTATTCCTGCTGGTTTTGACGCAGTTTCTCTCTAGCACAATACTAGTCCTCTTATACCTTATTTGGAGACATCCAGTTACTGATAAGGGTTTCTCCACTTTTGATAAAAGACAAAATAACATAAATGAGAATTCTATTTTCTCCAGGGAGACAAGTGTAACATATCAGATAGAAAGATAGAAGGACAGAGAGAGAGCATGGCACAGGCAGACCAAGAGGAGAGGAGGAGCAGCCTGAGCTGCCTGTCAGGTCTGCTAATTGAGAAAAAGTGACAGAACCATCAAGACACAGAAAGGGAGGAGAAGAGGAGAGGAGACGAGAGATGTTTGGCGGAGGAGGGGCAGTGCTGTGGTGGATCTCTTCAGGTTTGACTAATTGAAAGGAAGGGATGCAGGCTGGCACAAGAGAGAGAGAATGAAAGAAGCAGGAGTATGGAAGAGGAGAAGTGGGGGGGGGGGTGCGGCTTAAATCCTACAAAAGGAAAAGCAAGCAACTGCTCACAGAAGGAAAGATGGACAACTGATGATAGGCTTGGAAAGGCGTATCAAACAGAAGTGGATTAGACAGGTGTGTGCGGGCAATTTTGTGTGTGTGTGTGTGTGTGTGTGTGTGTGTGTGTGTGCGTGTGCATACATGTGTTTATATGTGTGGACAAAGATATTGCGATTATTTTTGGCATAACTTAAGAAGTCATTTGGACTGTGACCAGCTGGCCTCAGGACTATGAGGAGTTTTTTTTATTTTTGTTTTGTCTCTCCCCCCCCCCCCCTTATTTGGTCAATTTTCTTTCTTTTTCGTCCCTGCACTCAGTCGATTCAAAGGGGTTTATTCAAACAGTTCAGAACATGAAAATACAACTTTCAAAAGCACAGCGGGCCTAATTTATTTTAACAGGTGTTGTGAAAATATTTTACATTTATTAAAGCATCCACTACACTGCATCTGCCCTTGTTATTGTTGTGTTTTGTTTTATCCTGTCTTCTTGCATCCATAGTCATATACTAAGACTCTGTCTCTATGACAGTGAGCTCACAGCTCAGCTCAGCAGAGGAAAAACAGACAATTCCTTGTGGTGCATACAATGGCTGCTGCTGAGAATCTGAAACAAAAACTTCCTTTAATCTGGGTTAAATCCTGACGTCATGAAAGCCACTAATGGTTTAGGTCCTGTTTGCTGTGACCTTACGGAAATATCCCAGAATTTGTTAGACTGGCTGTACGTGTTCCCTTTTCCCCAAACCATAAATCTTTAAACAAAAGTCAACACAAGATTTTTGTGTAAACCCCCTTTGCCAAAGTTATCCTTATCAGCAATGTCATTTATAGGAGAAATGTCACAAGTTTAGTGTGTACGCACGATTTTGCTGCCCCTTTCTAACTGACTGAGAGCGTGTCCACACTATTGTCCGTGCCAAGGCAGATTAATTTAGCAAACTTGAGAAACTGAGCACTGAAAGTTCATTCCCTGTGATGACTCTTAGTTCTCTGTTAGTAGCCAGAGTAGGGGTATTTCCATGGACATTTTTAGGGTTAGAAGCAAAGCACAAGCATAAAATGGCAATTTGATCATAAAAGGATCCCCATTAGCATTTATGACAGTCCACATTATCAGTTAAAAAAAAAAAAAAGGAATTAATTCTTAATTGATTTACCGAATAAAGGTAATAAAAATAAATGTGATTAGCCTCCTTCATATACCCACAGTCCACTGTTTATCCCCACTAAGTGACTAGTTAGCAAGCAAAAGGAGATAATTGCTATCGCCTGCTTGATACATGATAGATTTCAGCTCTTTAATCTGTAGAAAATGTGTCAGAGGAATAGCAGAAACAAAGACATTCTGCACGATGACAGGTATATGCCAGAAACATGCGAATCATAAAATCATTTTCAAATACAAATTTGAACGGCTGTGCTTAGATTTGCATGCGAGCAGCCACTTTAAAAACACAGAAGAAGAAAAAGGGGGGGGGGAAAGAAACCACACAGCACATCTTTGAGGTTACAAGCGAGACACTAATGCACCGACACAAGCACAAGTCAATGCCTGCTCTGATGCTGGTGGGGTTCTGCTGACACCCGGAGAGAGAAGGCGAGAGTCTGGGTAATTGTGCCGCTCATTTTGATGACTTGCTTTTTATGCAAAACAGGAAAAAGACAATATGCAATTATCTTGAGGAGGGAACAGCTGAATGTGGTTGATGAACAGTCTGGATTCAATCATGCTCTTAGTGCGTTATATGCAATTAAACTGCAATAGAGATAATGGCCTCCATTGCCAACTGAGTAATAATCCTAGTCATAATCACCTCCATTACTTTTATTAGGCCTGGCATTATCTTCATCACTCTTAATATTATTTTACTTTTCCACAAGAAGAAAGTGTTTGACAATGAAACCTAGAAAGTACAAGATAAAAGAAACACTGATGCTTACAAAATGAGTTTGGAGGGAATATATTTTGGACTGGGTTGACACTGGAGCTAATATCTCACTGGGATCTATTCTTTCTTTCTCCCTGCTTATTTGAAGAACTCTAGAGTTTAATCTACTGTAGCAGCTGTCCACTGATTCAGCGGCTGGTGCCCAGGGCATCAGAGCAAGGTTGGAGCGGGGCAGAGGAAGTTGCTTGGAGACATCATATGGCTTAACAATCTTTATAAGCAAGCGGCATCTCAGCTGAAATCCACGTAATCAGCCCTGGACACATATCACGCAAGTGGGGTGCCACTGATGAGTGACCACAAATTAAAAAAAAAAAAAACATTCCCACTAGGCTTCCCCCACAGTCAAGCAGCTTGGCTATTTTTAGAAAATGATACCCAGGGGGGCTGAAATAGCAAGAGTCCATCCACTTCCAAGATTGTGATTCACTAGGTAATAGGTGGCCATCACATTGTGTAATTAGCAAAAGATTGTGAAGATGTAAATCTGAAGGTGATGGAAGTGAAGACACAGAAAAGCAGACCTTACGTTAATATATTAATAAGATGACTGGTCTTATGTTTATCTGTCATCCTGGGTGTAATTAATTCCTGAAATACCCAACCATATTAATCCCACTGTTTTATCCTTATCTGACTTCCTGGCTGTATCTATGCAGAAACATGCGGCATTGAAGGTTGTGTGTGTGTGTGTGTGTGGATTTTTGCATGTGCCTTCACAGCACACGTGTCGATTATCGGTTTGGTAATTCTGACTTTTGGGTGGGAACCACCATATTAAAGCTATGATGGAGACACCAGCTGAAAGCTCTGCAGTCACTGCAACTTTTTACTGGCACACATTCGCATGTGCTGTTTCAGAGGGCCCTGAGTGACATTCCTGCTGACATGAATCAAATACCGCAAGATTCTGCGGCTGAACTTTTAACCCTATGTCCGTAACCAGAAAACCATGGCACTGTGCTCTATCCCAAACATGCTGGGCATGGGCCTATTTTAGTGCACAAATAAAAGGGTTGGAGCCTAGACGATTACAAGCCATACTTTGGTGGAAACCTAGCACGATACAAAAATATACAATATCAGAGTAACAATACACCCTGCAAAGCTGCCTCCAATCCTGCCAAGACATAAATATCACCTCATCCAGACTGTGCGGTCAGATGAGGGGCTGTGGCTGTGGGCGTGTGTTTGTGTACATGTGTGAGTTGAAGTACCTTCATGCGAATGGGGAAACCAGATTTGCGAGGCGCTTGAGTGGGGTCCGCCTCGGAAAGAGGGTGAAGAGGGCGAGGAGGGCGGCCGGGAGGGATGAGACGGGTGGGAAGGGGGGGAACCCAGACTACTGGCCAGAAAGGTCCCCATGAAGGAGGCGGAGGAATTGCCCATCAATCCACTGCCTGCGTTCCCACAGAAACAAAGGTAAGGAGAGAAAAATGGTTAGAATTAGGAGTGCATGTACACTGGGACAATGAGTGTGTCCAAAAAAATTCTCAATGTAGATTTAAAAAAAGTGTGAGACCCACTTTTTTTTTTTTAAGGTGGAATCATTAAGCCAGGCAAATATGATCACTGCTCTCAGGAGAGGTTGAATGAGTGAGAGAGTGTGTGTGTGTGCGTGTGAGCGAGAAAGTGTGAGACTCTCCTCCCCCTCACTGTCAGCAGAGTCCTCTTCCCTCGTTTTCTCTCCCCTCACACCACCTCTCCCCATGGACAGACAGAGGTCTCATCTCACAGCTGAGTACACACTTTCTCAGGCTCTCTCCCTCTCGCTCTCACACACTTTTGCTCCTGCTCCCCAGTGTCCCTTTCTCAATTTCTCTCCCTCCCTCCATTATCTTGTGCTCTCCATCTCTCACTTTCATGCCCTCAATCTCTTTTATTGCTTTGCTCCATTTCACCTCCTCTCTGTCTCGTTTTCTTTCAGTCTTGCTTTTTCTCTGCATGACGCTGACAATCTTGTGCTCTTCTTTCTTCTCTGGTTCCATTTCGGTGTTTCACTCCTTTTCCTTCCTTCTGCTTTGTTACAAAAGCCGTCTTCACTCCTCTCTTCCCCTCCTCTGTCCCATTTTGATGTGCAGAAATACACCATGCCTCTTCCAAATCCTCATTGTCTCTTCCTTCCCTCCCTCCTTCCCTGTTTCTTTCTAACACATAGCATTGCTTTGCTTTGTTCTTTACCATAATAATGGCACCAGCAGAGCAATCTGTCCCTGGCTGGCTGAACTGTGTGTTTAACAAGACTATGATGAGTAATTGACCATTTGTAGCAACGCCCGTATGACTGGGGGCTGATTGTCTATTATGCATTGCTGGGCAAGCTGGAGAAAACACACTGATTAACCACTGCTTAAATTGCATTCCCATTACGCGCCCGCCAGTGCACTTGAGTGAGGGGCCTGGGTGCCCAGCTCTTTGCACATTCATTTCCCCCAAGTCACACCACCGTGAAGTCTCATGCATATGTATGAAGTTGCCTGTATGAAAGCACGCATGCAGATACTTGCTCAGACACACATTAGTGTATCGTATATCGCGCGCACCAAAACACGAGGAGAGCGACACAGTTGAAATTCATTATCAGCCTCTTATGACAAGCTGATCTCACAAGGAATGCTGAGTGATTTGATTTTCTTGAAGCATGAATCAGTCCAAACATGCATTGATCCTTTTTTTTTTTTTTCTTTCTGGGAGTGTGAGAACAATTGTGTGGGAGCCTTAATCAGCCAGCCAGTGAGTGAGCACATCCTCTGGGCAAACAGCAGGGATAAACCCATCAGTCTGCTTCCCGCTCTTGCACCGAATAGCCTATAGCTCATAGGCCAGAGCACAGGAGCACGCAGAGGCGCGCACACACATACACATGGGTATGAACACGCATTTTCACATACATACAGAAACACCTCCATTACACTTGGTACCACAACCCCAGACAGGTGGAAATCCCCCACAATCCCCAACCTTACAGAGTTCTACTTCGAAAAAAACAACCTTAAAACCAATCCTCAGTGTGTGTTTGTGTTCGCGCGTGCGTGCGTGCGCAGCGACACATCGGAGACTCTCGGAGGCCTCTGAAATTTGATCACAGAAGGAAATAAAGAAGGCAAAGTGTGTTGTGGTTCATTTCTGTTGTTGCTGTTGATTTTATGGATTATCAGGTTATCTTAGTCTAAGCCTGCAAAATTAAGGCTGGAGATGCAGTTCTAGGAACAAAACATCCTTACAGAAAACAATGGGAGAACATCCACTATGATTAGGGAAAAAAACATAACACATACTGAATCACATGGTCGCAAAAGGCTGCTATAGAAGCAATGCACATGCTGATGGGAGGTATTGTGAAGTAGCCTGGTCACATACTACACTATCCATTATTTTCTCCTTTTTCTCTGCATCAGTCCCCATTCCCCTCTGTCCCCTCCGCTGCCACCTCCTATCACTCTGTCCCTGTGGAGTGCAGGGTGGGTGGATTATGGCCAGCATGCTCACCAGGCACATATCCAACCTTCATCATCCAGACACGTCGGGCTCCTGTATGTCACCGCCCTCCATACTGCACACGCATTGCCCCCCCCCCACCCCCCTTCTTCTGCCTGTCGCCCCCAGGAACCCCAGCTTTCCTCAGTGCCTCCGGCTCACATAAATCTGCTAATCCTCCTGCATTATTAACAGCCTTGCCTCAGAGAGAGAGGGAGAAAGGGTGAGAGAGACAGAGTGACAGGGAGAGGCTGCAAAGCCCCTCTTAACACACTGAGGAGAGGGCCTCTGCCAGAAAGACAAGGAAAGGAGAAGGACAATACATAAAAAGGGGATGTGTAGATGTTGGGCAAGGAGATCTTTGAAGTTGAAGCCTGTGTTCAGGGAGAAAAGGACTGAATGAAAACCTCAGAAGGGTCTTGGATCAAATCAAACCTCAAGCCCCTCCCACAACACAACCATATCAGACCTTTCAGTGGTCCAGTTTGGCCATGGCATTTTGATTTGGTAAAGGACAGAGCACCGCTCTAATGTGAACTGTAGTAGGTGAGAGTTGGTGGTTGGCTGACTCCTCAACCTGTCAGTCACACTAAATGACCTCTCTCTCAATGTTATGTCTGCCTCCTACTGAAAAGTATGCTGTGCACGATGCCACACATTTTTTTTTTTTTTTTTTTTGCAGTTTTCTCAAGTGTTTTCATACCACTGTTTAGAAAATATGAGCTCTACTCACACGGTGTTAATACAGTGCCCTCCCTGAACCTATTTAAATCCTAATGAATCAGAGGTGGAGGTGAGAAAGCACACAGGTTATAAAAGTGGGCTGGTCTACCTTGGTTTTGGGGCAGTTTTACTTTGGAAGCCAACCAAAGCAGTGCAAAACAAGTGGAATAAAAGTCTGAGGCATGACGGCGCCACTGCTGGACTTACTATTACAGTTTTAGTGGTGTAATAAATAGTGACATAGCCGTTGCTACACCACCTCCTTGTAAAAGTTATGTTTTTGAGCCCCTGGATTTTGTTTTTTTTTTCCTAAACTGTGTTTATTTATTTCTCCAGTTCTTAAGTGGTGCCAGCAGTGCAGTTGTTTGGGCTCTTAAGAAAATCGGGTCATGTGCATCCTAATCGGCACCGATCCCTGACAGAGATGGAGATTAATCCTATTAGGGAATTAAAGGAGAAGGGGACACTGGGATAAGGGGAAACCCACCTCCCTTCCTGACATCTAAACATCCCATCCCAGCACTCTCACTCACATGGTTATCTTCACATATATTCAAATGTGCTAACACAGAAACAAACACAAATACCGCAGCACCTCCGGAGGTGGAGGTGTTGTTAGCTAGTGCTACTGTTTTGCTCCGGCGTTGGTGTGTAGGGTAAAGGAGACCAGTTTGTGCACAACAACAAAAATACACATGCATGCACACACAGTAAATGTGGGCCCAGGAACAGGCCCCTGAGGGCGGCACGGAGTGAGCAGCAGGCAGGGAGGCGTAGCAGGGAGAACGAAGGCCCAGTTGTCATGGGAACGAAAGAAACAGCGCTCGAGGCAAGGAGGCTGAGTACAAGCCATTACAACAGCAGTGAGCAGATGCAGTTGGTCAGCATGCTGCTCAGCAAGAACAGCCAGTCTACCTTGAAGCCCCAGCTAAGCCACAGTTACAATCAAGTTTCAATCAAGTTGAGGGGAGGCAGGTGCCATCATCTTTAACTCATCATCTTTGCCCATCATCACATAACTCAGGGTAATAATAAAAAAATGTAAATGGGATTAATCTACATGTGGTGATGATGATGATGATGATGATGATACTTTATTGATCCCACATTGGGGAAATTACAGTTAACAGAACACCCATCCAAGAAGACAAACAGAACAAACATGGACCAAAAAGTGATATTGATATGATTTTTTTTTTTTTTGGGGGGGGGGGGGGGGGGGGGGGTCTAAGAGAACAAGCACCCACCCATCAACACATTGTTCTTTTAAATGCTGGGAATGAGATCAAAATCCTCCTGATGAGGCACACACCCATCCACACGTACTTGTGTTTATGAGCGTGTGAGGGCGCACATACGGAGCTACAAGTATGCCTCCAAGAAGAAGTACAATTATTTCACCTCGTATCACATTTCTCAGTCTGCTCTTGAAAAATGAGCCAAGGTAGTCTTAAGCTCTCCGTTTTATTTGCAGCTCGCAGCCTGAAGGGACGGACGGACGTGCCGTCCAGACAAAGACACCAGACGCACAATGAGAGGGGAGAGTGATGGTGACAAGAGCAGAAGAGAGACAGAAAGAAAATTGCAGGTGTGACTGTATCAACCTGCTCTCCACACCTCAGTGATGGCCAAGTGCGATAGAGAGGAGGCTAGAAGAAGAAGAAGAAATGCCAGGGAATAAAAACACACAGACACACAACACCAGTTTCTAAAAGCGCATATCACAGAGTCAGTAAGCAATTTAAGTTGCTCAGTGAGTGGTCAGTGCCATGTGGCAGCCAGGTTCCTCAACACACCCCAAATAATCATAGCTCACAGACTGCCTCTCTCTCTCTCTCTCTCTCTCTCCTCTCTCTCTCTCTCTCTCTCTCTCCGTCATGTCCTCTGACAAAAAATACACACTCCCCTCCTTGTCTTAAATGAATGAAATCAACATCAGGTTGTGATTTAAAAGAAAATAAATATATTTTCTTCTTCCAAGAGCTGCTTGTTACTGGCACCGTTTAACAGAGCAAGACGAGACACCAGAACATGTATTGGTAAGCTACGTTTTTTATTTAAGACATTAAGAATTTCTGTGTTTAGCTGTAAAGTTTTAGCAGTTTGGCTCTTTAGTACTTGTTGAGGAAAGAACCCACAATGAAAGTTGGTAAAAGCAATGAAGAAATAGACATCTGAATAGTTACTTACCAAACAAAAACATACTGAGCAGGATGCTCGTTGGTAAGAGAGTTTCACTCCCACTTCAGTGTCTTTCTCATCAGACTTTCCTACCAATGTAGTTCCATGTTCTGCCCAGGAATTCAGACGCCCAAGAAGAAGCCAACCAGACTTTCCACACACACACACACACACACACACACACACTCTCACTCAAACACAGAACTTAGTTTTTGACCCTCCAATAAGACAGATTGGATTGGGCAACTGTACACACCAGCAGCCCCAGACAGACTGCACTGCTACCCTGGAGGGCCGCTGACTAACCCAGCACCTACTTCCTCACAATAAAACACAGAAGGAATTTCAAATGGCTACTAAAGTGGGGGGATTTCCTTCAAACAGTCAAAGTCATCTTGAAAACATTAGCACAACTGGTAGCCAAATTCTTCCTCACTTCGGAAACAACTGTAGCAAGTTTTTCTTTCCCGTCTTCTTCTTAACTTGCCCCCTGCTTTACAAACTTCCACCCCCTGACTTTTTCTTTTTAAGTTGGTGTGCGACTGGATGGTGGGGCTGGGGGAGTGGGTTACTACAGCAGGAGGCTGGTCTGATCAGTGGTATATTGAAGGGAGAGAAAGAGAGAGAGTGCGCAGGCAGGCAGTCCAGTCCTGGACCTGGGCCCAGTGCAGGGGTGGGGGAAAGTGCCAGCAGCGCACGCCTCCAACACTCTCCACACTGCGTGCCTGTGGAGTGAGTGTAGTGGATGTGGTCAGTGTGGGGGTGGGAGAAGGAGAAGCAGTTAGAAGAATGGATGGTGGAAGAGAGTGAGAACCTCTTTACTACAGGCAACATCCAGAGGAGGGGAAAGGGGTGAGAGTTTAGAGTTGATAAGAGTGCGAGGAACTGTGAGAAACTTTCAAACTGAAATCAGTGGAGAGTGTGTGGGAGTGTGTGTGTTGCTGAACATATGTGAGTCTGTGTTTGTGCACGCGATTGTACATCCGTATGGTGGTCGTCTCGCTCAAGTTGACAGCCTGTGTTTTCAGAGTGGCTTCGTGGTCAGCCACTCTCTCACTATTGAAGTGATGACAGCGTAAAAGGGATTCTGGAAATTCTTTGCATGAGTACAATGCAAATAAAATTGGCTTGGGGAGGTCAGCCGAAGCACCCCGGACACTTCACCCAGCTGTTTATACAGTATACAAGTTGACATGATATGGATAAGAGGTTTTAATCCGAAACAAATTAGACCAACTGGCTCGTTCAAGTTTGGCAGGGAGCCTGAAAATAACAATGGATCCACACATGCCATGCTATAGAGAAAACAGGAGCAAATGTGCACACATGCCACCAGTGTTGATCTTTATCTATTTGAGTCCTCATCCTTTTTCACTGTTCGTACAGCAGGTTGCAAAACCAAATCCAAATCCACATGCGTGCAGGTGGCGGCTTCCACACAGAGTACTGCATCTCAGTTTTACCACAATTAATCATTCATAAAGCTCTTTTTCCCTTTTTTTCTTTTTTAAATGAAAAAGGAGCTCCCCCTCCAGTCCCATAGCTGCTGCGCCAACAATGGTGTGAGGGGAAGGAGGGGGCCAACAAAAAGCGATAGCAATGTCTGATAAGAGTTCCTGCTGAAGATGTGTGTTATGGGCAAAGTAAATAAAGAGGACAGACTGGAAATTTCATGGCTATTTTCTGGGGAGCAGGCCAGGAAGCATCATTTAAGAAACAATCAGATCTCTGACTGCCAAAGTGAGATTGAGCTAAGCAGTGAAAATTGTGGGTGAAAGCTACAGAGAAGGAAAAGACTGGGGTAAGAGTAGCACGATGAAGGGTAAAGTGCAGCGCTAACATTTAATGCTACTCACTGTTTAATGCTGTTAAAATATTAACGGCCTAAGGCAAAGGTTTGGGCTCATCGCTTGGACCCTGCTGTGGTCCATGTGAAAGTGCAGTTGTTTGCTGAGTCACTGGCTTCATCTGTGGAGAACAAGCAGACATTCCTGGCCTGGGATACGGAAGGTGGGAGGACAGATTCAAAACAGCAACAGCACCAGGCCAGGACAAATGAGCTCAAGGCCCATTACCTTCCTTTTATACTCACCCACACATGCACACTCGCTTTACCTATTCCCACAACACAGATTTAATAGAACATAACAAGAAAACCACAACACAAAAATAACTACATTTTGCTTTTGCTCATTTCTGTCCTTTCTCTGAGAACTTAAGTGTTTGTGATGTAACAGGAAGTGCGTGTTACTCAAGCAGTTTTCTCATTACGAAGTGTTTTCTCTCCAAGCACACAATTATTTCCATCAGCATTTTAGTTTATTAAACTGCCCTCCGTGTTTTATTAAAACCTGTTCCCTTTTTCCTCTTTGTTAAATGGATATAAAGCAAGCAGTTCTTATGGAATGGGCATAAAAGGCATCGCATTTTGTTGAGAGCTCACAGGGTCAGAAGTACTTTGCTCCTTGTGGCTTATACAGGACAGCTACATCCTCCTCGGGGGGGGTACCATTTGTTATGTGTCCAAACCAAACTGGTGAGTGTGCTTGTTAACTGACCCATTGTTACACGAGGGTCGTTTGTTGCATCCCAGCTCTTTATTCCCGAGGCATGAAATTGCAATTACCATAGTTCTCACAGTGCTCATCCATCTCATTCTCTCATCCACGTATTCACGCTAACATCCGCATTTTTATTTTGGCTTCTCTCGTTCTCTTCCCTTCTCTAGTCATTTCCGTCTTCCTCTTTTTATGATATATACACACACACACAGCAGCAGCAGCAGCAGCAGCAGCAGCGCACCCAAACACAAAAAGAGCCGCCCACAGCTGCGTCAGGCCATCTCTCTAACAATCCAATCTGTTTTCTTTCCCATGATGTTTCCCATTGGCACAGGGAGGAGAAAATCAGATTTACTCCCCCACAGGGCCCATGCAGTTGCACTGATATGGAAAATGATTTCAGTGCTGCTTGAGCCCATAAACATTATTTTGGTCTCCCCTGTTAATGACACATTTCTTCCCAGCATTGTGGATCTCACAGAGGAAGAGATGAGTTTAAGGGGGTGAAGAAGGGAGGAGGAGGAGGAAGAGAGGAAGAGGGGAGGAATCCTCCAGGGCCTAGCATACAACAAGGGAGTCCTTCACCCCTAAAACTGCATTCTGACATCCAAGACTTCTTTCACCATCGTCTTCTCACACTCACTCACACACACACACACACACACACACACACACACACACACACACACACACACACACACACACACACACACACACACACACACACACACACACACACAGCTAATCACCCAACGAATCATTCAGGAGCTTGAATTGTATGGGCCATTAAATACCACCACTTCCCCAAACCCCAAAAACAAACAAAAATATTTCTCTGTTAGAAAACTAGCAGAGTCAAAGAATGCTTTCTCACCTCTCTCTATATCTAGCTGTCAGCCTGATTCCAAACACGGTTGGCTCCAGGGCTCAAAGCAGCCCTACTACAATTGTGTCATACAGCCCACATATCTTTTATTGGTGGTAGCAGCCAATATAGCAACCCTCTGCTCCTTTTTTTAATGCAGGGATAAAATTTATACTTTTAGCAGTGTGTTACAAACACTTTCTGCCCGGGGCATATTGTCAACGAGAGGAGCACGCTGTAGCCTCGAGTCCTAAATGCAAGTCATTTAATATGATGGTGTTAAAAAGAGACTCCAACAGGCCAATAGTGAGGCACTAAACCTCCCATTTGGCATCCATTAAGGCCCATCTGCAGGAACAAATGTAAGTGGGATGAACAGGAAACAGCCACGTTAGCTATGACTAGAAACTATCCTTCATTTGTGAATATTCTCTCACAGGTCTCTAAAAACTCCAGATCCAAAAATGGGATTTTTCATGGTCCTCCTGTTCCACTGGAAAGATCAGATGGAATGCTCTGGATCTGGTTTGTTTTACAGCTGATGACTGATCCTTCTAAATCCATTGGTTTTATGTTCTGGCCATGGAGATGGATGGGTGACTAACGGCAGCTTGCGTGCCATGTTTCAGCCGACGCAGGCAAAGCTCAGCCAGCCAGGTCACGGACACAGACATGCCTCGTAGTGGGGAAAAAGACAGATTAAAACAAGGATTCAGCACTATTCTCTCTAATTAGTACCCTGTTAACTTTTGAACTTAATTGGTTAATTGAGATGTGGTTAGACTGGGCAGGTTTCCCCTCCCTTGGGGTGACCATACGGCTCCAGTATTTCAGCCTGGTACTGCCTGGCACAGGAGGTGGCTGTGTCTCTCTCACTCTCTCTCGTTCTCTTTTTGAGCATCCCACCGCTCCACTGACGAGGAGTAATGATGCCGCACAGGAGGCAGTAAAACTGTGTTTTGCGAGTGTGTTTTAGCAGAGATTGTACCCATGCACTGCACATATGCTCGTGCCACATCAAAGCAGCGCTTTGACTACCCAGTCCTGGGTGGTCTAATCCTCTCTTCTCTCAACCAGCAGTGCTAGGTAGATAGGCTTTAGAAAAGTGTAGTGTGGATGTGGGTGGATGTTACCTCACCACAGGCGAGGGTTCTGTCAAATTCAGAAGTTAGTTTGCTTTGGAGGAGACATGGGCATCATGCTGAGGGAGAATAAAAGTGTGCTGAAATGCATACACAGATAAACGCACACACACATAGGCGTCGCGTTGCTCGAGTCTCCCCATCTCCTTTGGTTGATGTATAATGATAACCACAACACCACATAAATCTGCAAGCAGCTCAATTCATTGGGGCAAATTTTGCCTGCTGTCTTCCCTTTTTCACTTTCATCCCCTCTTTTCCCTTTGCTCCTTCGAGCCCCATCACTCATTCCCCTTCTCAGTTTTCCTTTTCCGTCCTCACACCCTCTCCATCATCCCACCATCGCGCTCCCTCCATCCCCCTGCTACTCAGCTCCATATTTCTGTCCTCCCTCATCACCTCAGTCTCTTCCCTCAGTTGGCGTCAGCCACATGCTTCAAAATGGAAACACTTTCTCTTCATTTTCTAGTTTTTTTTTTTCTTTTTTAAATCGCTTTTCCTCCCACTCCCTTGTCCCATTTGCGCTCCGTTTCTCTGCTCTTGTTCGTCCATTAGTTTTCACGAGGTCTGCGAGCGTAATGAACATCTTGTTTTATGGAGTCACAGGTTAGCCCCTCCCTATATCAGAGCCACCCATAAATCAACATCCCAGCATTCAAATGGCAATGAAGACTTGTCAGAATGTCCTGTCCTCCCTTGTCCTCCCATCCTCTCTCCCTCCCTTTGTCTGTCTGTCTGTCTGTAGCCTGGAACCTCATTTAGGTCATGCAGAGCAGTCCTGGACATTAGGGGCCTGGTTGGAGACGCTGCATTGCTGCTGTCCTCCGAGTTCTCTTGGATTGTCCTGTAATATGATAAAGCCTGATGTCTGTGAGAGAAACAGAAGGCAGCTCCCTGCTCTGGCTTCTCTCTTTCTGATGTAGCCTGTCAGAGGAACAGAGCAGAACAGTGTAGATAACAGAGCCGGGAACTGCTGCACCAGCCAGCCCAAGGTCTTTCTGCAGCCCTGAATGTAATTTGCAGTTGGTTCACAAGGGGAACAAAGGAGAAATGTTTAATTCTTGTAACGTTTGGCTAAGACAAATGCAAGCAGTTTTGTTCTGATAACCTACAGACAGGGGAAGCGAGGCACCTGGGTAGCCAAGGCCAAACATTATACAGCATCACCTTGTAAAGAGCACACTGTATAATCGCATGTGCATCTCGTTGACTTCTTTTGTTAGCAAACGTCTCAGCCATAATGACAAGACCCTTCTTAGCTCACAGAGATAACCACCTTCTCTTCCATTTTAGCCATCTGCACTTTCAAATGTACATGAGTTTAGCCAAATCACACAGTCAAACTGGGCTTTAAAGCTGAGTTATATCTCCCGATAACTCCCAACACCAGTCATCTATGGAATGCTGCTGCCGGTGTCTGCTCAGCATCTGCAGCAACAAAGGCAGAGATGAGTAAAATTAGGAGCATTTCCTGTAATCTGTACAGAAGAGTGTTGGTCATCATCACACGAACATGAGCAGATGAAGTGTAACATAGAACAGGGAAGCAATTTTTAAAAAAAAAAAAAGCCTCTCCTATCCCCTGATTTGTCATGCCCTTAGCCTCGTCTCCTCTCAAGCTGGTTAGGTTGATGGGCTTTAACGGCTCAGCATGGAAAAGGCAAAATACAAGGTCAAACCACGGCGGAGGAAGGGGGATTTTTTTTATTCCCCCCCCCTTAGAGCAACTACTCATTGCAGTCTGTGCGGATGGCCGCGCGGCTACCATCACAGTCTTCCATCACCTTTGCAGTGATCACACTTAGTCCACTGGACAGGAGAGGCAGTATGGGCGATCATCTGTTATCCTCCCCTGGCTCTGTATTTTTCTGTGGGTCATATACAAAAAAAAAAAAAAATTGCAGCGAGGAGGGGAACAGACCTTGTGGGCTTACAACAGGCTTGCAGCCTCGAAGCCAACAGATGTGTTGCAGCTGCTTGTTTGGTTTGCCTTAGCACATCTTTCCAATCACACACACTCACTGACAAGTCACACAAAAATACCACTAAATACTGAAAAGTTAGAAGGCCACAAGGAAAAAAAAGAAAAAAACAAGTTTTCCCAACTGGCCATGCCTTATAGTTCTATACTGGCACAGTTTTAGGTTTCAAATAAAAACTCGATATCCCTGAGTAACTGTTACACTTTGAACAGTACACCTATTCTTCTTTTTAATTTATGCTTAACTTTGGTGGTCATAAAACATACCTGCACCTATGCTGGTTCAGAGAGACAAAATTTATGTGTAAGATCTGTCCAGTGCATTGATTTGGTGAACATATAAAACAAAGAAAGCAAATCATAGCTGTGGGGTTGAATGAAGGCAACACAAGGGAAAAGTAATGCAGGGAAACCTCAGCTGGGAGTCTGAATACTCACAGGAGAGCAACAGCTTTCAGCAGGTTATCACAACGCCAGCGTGAGCCAAGCTCAGTCTAGATCTGGCAGAGGCCATAATGGAGAGGGGGGGGGGGGGGGGGGGGGGGGGGGGGGGCGACAAGGAAGCAGACTAAAGAAGAGTTATTAGGGTGCTGTGAGGCAATGAGGGGAAGAAGGTCTCCTGAAATGTTTTGACACAGAGAGATTGCAAATGTGACACAGGTACTTAAACACAGAGTTTGAAAATCAAAACATGGACATCTTTCTTTCGGTTTCCTCCCTCCCCTGCTTCTTTTATTTCCTTCTGCATTTTTTTTTTTTTTTTTTGGACATAACTGTTAGGCGCAACTTAAACTGCTCATTCACTGATGCTTAATGGCAAAGTGTGTTTTATGACTGTCAGACTCGCCTTGATTCTTTACCAAGTTGACCAATAACAGAGTCCACACCCTAAACACCCCAATATTTTAATGGGTTAACATCACAACCAGACAGTCTTAACAAACTGAATAACCTGTGCTGGGACCACAACTTTGTGCATTGTTTTGTGTTGTATTGCCGCAGCAGCATCTTTGACTTGTAGTACCACATACACCGCATTCCCTCACAGCTACTGTGTGAGTATGGATTTGTGTTTTGGAGAGTGTGGTTTCTAGCCCGTACTGTATTTGATCTGGCACAGCTTTCTATTGTGGCGATGGGCTTTGCTCTCAGATAAGAGAGCAGTTATGTCAACACTGGGTGCTGTGAAGGAGCCGCCTGGTCGTGTTGACATTCTACAACATTGCTTATTTACTCTGACCACAGAGTTCAGCCATAATCTAGCTTCTAATAGGCTAATAACCAGAAAACTCCTGGGTGGAGCCCCCTATTGGCACTGCCTGGTACTGACTGTCTGCCCAGCAGGTGAGGAAAGAAGAGTAGAATGGGGGTAACAAATGGCTTTGAAAAACCCTGAGTTTAAAGCAGGCTGCTAGCAGATTGTGAAAAAAAAGCTTGACAAATGCTTCTCACAACACACACAGCCCGTTATACACTCAGGCAGCATGAGTCTGCATATTGAGCTGTGCTGAGCAGTCCTATCAGTAAAGAGCCAGTGGAGCAATCCATGCATAATTAGAGTAGGGGGAGGGGGTTAATTGACTTCGTTGAGAAAGATCCTGATTTCTATCAGCCAGTCCCATAATCATGTGAGTCAGGGCTCTCATTAACCCCCCCCTCCCTCATTTATCTCTCTTCTGTTCTTCCCTTCTAACCCATTGCCCCCCCCCCCCCCTCCTTTGAAAAAAAAAAAAAAAAAAAAAAGGTGAAACCCCATCCTCTCCTGCTGTGTCCTCACCAGGCCAGGAAAGGGTGAGGTAGATTTATAGCTAGCACCTGAGTGAGTAAGGTGCACATAAACACATGATAAATGTACATTCACATGCACACAAACACTAAAAGCTCCAGACTGCAGTTGACCTGACTGTGACCTCAGTGTGGTAATGTGCTCGCCAGCAGATATTAGCAGCAAACCTGGTTACACGCAGCCCTGTGGCCAGCAGCGTTCCCCACACAGCGTTGCACAAAAGACGCAAACACATTTTTTTTTCCTCTTTTTATTATTGTCAACAAAGATGCTCAAACCACAGTGCAGCAGGAACAGCACCATAACAAGTGTTTTGAATTATTTACAAGCAGAAAGTATACACTGCATAATGACATGCGTGCTTACCACAAACACAATACATTACACTGGCATGTCAACACCTATGAATATTTACTCAAAGCATATCCGCTAAGACAAGGCTTTTATTCAACACGGTTTTAACCTATCGCAAAAGGAACACAGCTTCCTTCTGGCTGCTGTCCTTTTCGCTTCCCTTTCTCCCTTATTCTCTCTTTCTATGCTTTGTGGAAACAGTGAAAGATTTGGAGAAAAACTGAATTCCACTGAGAGTGTGAGAAAAAAGCATGACAAGGAGAAAAGAGATGAAAAGTGACAAATGAGAGATTTCCTTCACAAGCCCATAAATCACAAGATGTGGGCAGGGGCAGTATAAGGTCTCCTTTTAAAAAAAAAAAAAAAAAAGCCAAACTTTTTTTCCCCTAGCTCTAACCACCATTCTCCCTTTACATGTTCACAAATACAAACCTACGCAAACATGTGTGCACAATCAAAAAAACACGCACTTTCTCCCTTCTTCTCCGCACAGTCTCCTGGATGGTGTGTGCTGGAATGGGATTGCTCCCCACCAATCTGGTTGTGGCACAGCAGCCTGGCTGATTGGCACAGGACCATGCCTCGTAAAAATCACTTACAGTTAGGTGCGGAGCAGGCTTCAAAGCAAAAGGAGTCCAAGCAAGCCTGCTGTAATAAATCCTGCTTGTTCTCAAATAAAAACACACAGAGTGCAGGTCGGTTTGGTGCAGCTGCTGCTATAGGTAAGAGGCATGGACAAATGTGGGAAATATGCTCTTCAACAAACTTGCTTCATGCATACAGCGCAGTGCTACGCACTTGGTGAGAATTTGGAAGAGAGGGGCAGAGGCACCCTGGGATTAGGTATCTGCTGAATTGGTGGGGAGAAAAGTGAGTAAGCAATGGGAGCAACTGTCAGCAGCCTTTTAGATTCAATGCTTGTGAGAGTTAATGCGGGCCACTGCTGGATGCGAGGCTGAAAAGCACTGCCGTTAGACAAAACATACGTGCGCTGTTTAAGGCAAGGTGACGATACGGCTGGGCTGGAGAGCTGGGAAGGCTCAGTCAGTGCTTGAGAAACTTGAGCCTTGCCCAGGATGGTCCCAGAGACTGATGGAGATCCAAAAGGACTTAGGATCTGCTTTCATTCTGAGTGTTCGCCATCTGCCTGGCTAGAAAGAGAACCCATGGAGCTGGAGAAAAGTGACAACTGACAGATGAGACAGTGAGCGCAAAAAAAGTGTGTGTATGTGTGTTGTGCATGTGTACGAGTGCAGACAGCATGTCAGTATTGATCCTCAAAGCATCTCCACTTTCTGAAATAAGATCTGTCAAATGGGGATACACACATTTAGTCTCTCGCTCTCTCTCTCTCTCTCTCTCTCACACACACACACACACACACACACACACACACACACACACACACACACACACACACACACACACTAGAGTTAATACACTGTGGACCTCACAGCTTAAAGAAAATTTGGTCTCTAAAATAACAGACATCTGCAGAACCCTCACATGTTCCACTCTTCTCAACCATCCTCTGCTTCCCACACAGCTGCGCACTTTACCACTATGTGCGTGGTATTGATCCATCCAGTTTCCATGTGTACAGATGATTCTAGTCTTGCAGTACTCTGTGACCAATGATGACCAATTCTCTCCTCATACTTTATTACTTAGTCAACAGGTTACTGATCTTGTACATGAGCAAAATAACTCAAACATACGTCACATTTTGTTTCCTAACAACCACACACAAATAAACATATCCACAACACATTTATGATTGGTAGCCAGCAGTGAACTATTGTAGTTGGGGTCCACTGCTGACTACCAAAAGCCCTGCTGTATGAAAATGCCTCCCGTAGGCCTCTCATGTGATCCCATGAGTAATCCTTGAAACACCCCAGTCTATACATGAGCCATGACTAAACCAGTAAGTAATCAGCATAGATACATACAAGAAAATTCCTATGACTGTGTTGAATGTTTTCTCTGACCTCCAGATCCCTGGAGAAAACACAATGGTGTCTGTATTTCTTCTGCCTAGATAAAAGACAGATAACTCAGGCTTAAGGGTCTGATGAAGAAACAGCAGGTATATTCCCATAACTGTCAGCCCATATGCAAGAAATATGATGTGATTTTAAACACTTCACTGCTGAGCAAAAAAAAAAAACAAAGCTTTTGCAGGAGGTAGAGTAAAAATACACACATGCAATATACGCACACACACACACAAAATCCTAATTATAATTCAAATTATGAGGTGAAAAATAAGCACAGCTTCTTAAAAGCCCTACCTGATTACTTTAGCAACAGACTTACAATGTATAAATCCATCTGTCTGCTATTATTCAGACATACCCGCTAATCAGCAATGTAATTGAAGCAGGTGGATTTATCAACCAACAGCCCCATAAAGAAGTGGAGAAGAGAGAGATGGATGGAATATAAAATGCCCAGGGATGAGGTAGAATTAGGCACCTGCATCAGCCCCCCGTCCACCCCCACATGCTGCCCTCTCAGCTGCCTGCCACTCTGTTTCCTCTCTCACTCCTTTCATACAATCTCTACACCACACGGCTCCTTTGATTGCTGTTTCCCATGGGCATACGCACACACACACAAATACAACACAGGCATACACAAAACACACTTCTTCTGTACTGTTCAGAGACAGTTGTGCCAGCTGAGTTTTGATTTGGAAAGAAAAGTTGACTCTACTACAAATAATGACAGGCATTCAAGAAACAAGTAGAGCTCAGTTATCAAACGGAAAACACACACACACGCACGGACACACACACACACACACACACACACACACACATACACACGTATGCAAAAACTCGCAAAAACATGCAAAAAGCACAAAAAACACTCCTTAAAAGCAAGTTTAATCACAGATACACACAGGCAGCCACCCACACATACCAAACACACTTACACAAGTGTGTTCACACACCCTCCCATTATGCTGTATAACCAAAAGGCATCGAGCCATTTCAGCAGCTTTCTGAGAGCCAGCCAAGTAAGAGGTCTGTCAGTGCATTAGCCAGCATGTAATCATAGCCCAACCTCACTGCAATTAGAACTGGTTCTAATTCTTCACTGGAAACGCTGCCTTCTCCCACCACTAATAGTTTACTTTACTGCAACAGCTGACAGACCCAACCTTGCCTCCCTGCTACAGCTTCCTCCACACACACACATCCACAGCTGTAGCTTGTCTGTCAGTACGGCAGATCAAAGTGGATCCTGGGAACAGTCCACCACCATGTCCCACTTGTGCCACATCAATCCCATGAGCCCTAAGAGGCTGTGCCACAGTTCACCTGTGCGGTGGAGCTCTGTGAGTAAAGGCCTCTACTTTCCCTCTCTGCCTTAAAAAATGAAAATAAAAAAATCCCCTTACCAAAAATGAATGAGAAATGACAGTGAAACTGTGAAACAACTGGAAGAATAAAAACATAAGTGTTCCTAAAGGGTGTCTATAGAATAGGCAAGCATGTAAGGCGTGGGTGGCAAGACAGTGCTGGGGAAACTTAGCTAATGAAGACTGAGGAAGAGGGAGCACTCCCTATACTGATGGTATTGCCATTAGCCTGTGAGCGGATGCACTTGGGTGTCACTTCAAAGCATTCCCCACTATTAATCAGAGGCTATCCAGCCCTCCAGCAATGGCCCTGCTAGCTGTGCCGCTAACTACCCCCTTCAACATAAGCACAATGGAGCTATCATCACGGCCGTTATGCTACGCCTCGGCCAGACAGCGCACCTTTATCTCGGCATATATGTTACACACTCACAGCCAATTAATTTACCTGCCACGTCTGAGAATAAAGGAAAAGGAGTGGGGGGTGGCAGTGAGGTGTACGCAAGCAAGCATTTCCATTATGTAGTAGTTTATGTATTAGGGTGGGGGGATGGGGAGAACCTGTCTCAGGTTGCATCCCACAGGCTGTGCATTCGGCGTCTTTTTTTTTTTCGCCTTCTTTTTTTTGCAATGAAAGCACCTGCAAGAGGCTGCGACCTGCCCACCTCCCCTCAAAAAAAAAGCACAACCCTGGCCTGATCTGGCTCTCACCTGGCATCCCCAGGCGGGAAGCCCAGTGTCACCCTTGCAGCTTCTCCCCACCCCCTCCAGGCCCCCCTGGCAAACAGCAGCCACTCTGCTGGATATCAGCCACCAAGCTTGAGGATTAGCTACAGCACTGGCCCTTTCATTTAATACTAGATACATTTTATACAACGTTAATCCCCAGCATCAACTCTTACTTCCTTTTGTTTTGACTGTTTTGATGGACAGCACTTTCTGCTGGGTCAAAGTGAAAGCCCACAGGGCATGGGTGAAGAATTTATTCTCGTTTTGCTGGGGTGATTGCCAAGACTAATGGACAAAAAAAAATAAACATTGCCTTGTTTTGCTGCTGCTTGTTTCTCATAAATTTGCACATTCATGTTACATGAAGATGAGAGGGCTTACAATACAAGACACTCTCCCCCTCCCTGTCCTGTTGTACTGTACTGAGACACCGCAGACTGTAGCAGTGCTGAGGGGATGAGATAACCGCTCACCATTGTGAGAAAAGGCTGTCAAGGCTTTGTTTTTTCTCTTTCTTCTCTCTCTCTCCCTCTCTCCTTTTATTCCCTCTCCCCATCTCTCCCTCCCTCCCTCCCTCCTTCCTTCCCTCCCTCCTTCTCTCTCTCTCTCTCTCTAGAATATGAAAAAAGCTGGAGTAGTGGTTGCAGAAATAGTCCTGTTTCTATAATTAGATGTAAACAGATGAACCAGACTCTCAAGCTTGCTCTGTCCCACTGGCCCCACGGCCTCCTGGGAAGCAAAATGTGAGAGTCTGCGTGACGTGCTTATATTGTGAGTGTGTGTGTGTGTGTGTGTGTGTACACATGCTAGCGTTTTATGTGTCTGTAATGCACCAGTAAGTGTATGACAGCATTTGACAGTGTGCATCTAGTCTTGCTGTCGCACTCCTCTTTCTGTGTGTCTTTGTCTCTTTCTCGAACAAACAAAGTAACCTTAACTCACTAACGCCAGAGGGGAGGTCAGTGGGCACGCATGGCAAGAAGAGGAATCTAATACAAGCAGCGAGAGCAGACATACACACATCTGTTGCTGCAAAGCCAGTCATTTACCCCAGATCCACGGGACGCATACTGTATCAGAGAGAGGAGGCAGTGTAGCCTAGTGGTCACATCAGGCAGAGGGGGCAGGGGGGGAGATAAACCAAATGAAAGAAGCAGAGGGCAAAAAAACCATCCACTTTAAGGAACTGGGTGAGGTGGTGGTCGTGGTGGGGTGGGGTGGGGCCAATGAATGTAAAAGGGGAAGGAGGGAAATGGAGGATGTGGAGAGGCTGCGGGGAAGGGCAGAAAGTGTATGACATGGATCATCAAAGAGCGTACGTGTAGGCATGAAAGAATTTATGGTGTAAAATGAATGATTTGAACAAAAAGCAGAGGCGGAGGAAGGGGGGGGGGTATCTGATCAATGTCAGGCGAAGTTCACGATATCCATACAAGAGTGAGAGCAAGACAAGAGGGGGAAGAAAAGAGAATAAGAAAGAGAGACAGAAAGTGCAACAAGTCCCTTTTGGATCGAGGACTTGGCATCTGGTTGGATGTTCCCAAGAGACTTATTAAAATGGAATTCCTGATGTTAATCTTTGTTTTCTCACAAAAGGGCTGACACATTATTGAGAGGCATATGACGTGTGTGTGTATATTACATATATATATATATATATATATATAAAATTATAATTATTCTAGTACTGTACATCACAAACACCTGCTTCTTTTCACTGGCAGTCCCTGAATCTTGGATAAAGTTTATCTACCAATTTGCCATATACTATTATTTATAGATTACAGTCATTTGAGATGGGGAAGCTCAAAACACAGAACATATAAAGTGAAAGAAATAAAGACAAATTCAAGAGAAACACTATCAGTTGATGAATTGCACCACTGTTTCAAAATAAATTCCAAGCATTGCAACACGTTAGTGCTAAAGCAGAAAGTGAAGCCTGCACAGCGAGCCCGAAAAACTGTCATATTTCAAAACTCCTAATTTGTGTGGAGAAAGAACAAGTCATGGGAGCAGTGTGCTGGTTCCTATGAATGCAGCATAAACTTGGACCGCTACACGAGCTGCGTCGTGGGCATAAAATTCTGCCAGGAGAACTAACATCAGGTCCAGCAGGGACAGACTCAGACGTTAGAGGGTTAACCATGCACCTGTCTAGGCCTCACAGCCAACCACAGGGTGCCTCGGCTCTAGTGGGGGTGGGGGTGGAGGGTAGGGGCAGTTGTCTGAAGAACACTGCCCGAGACACGCACACACACACACACACACAAACCCACCCACCAACCCAAACATAACCACACACACATTCATAACACTCATGCGCTTGCAGTATTGTCACTGACCACAAATCTGCTAACAACAATAGGGCAACGGCCCTTTTTTGTTCTTTTCACTGAACGATTACAATAATAAAATTGAAATTAAAAAACAGTAATCTGGATTTTCTGCTTGAGCCGTTAATAATGTCTAACAGCTGTCACATGCAATACGGCCATGCGCTGAGGTGGGCCTGGGGCTGCCTGATGAGAAGCAGCCTGATACTAGGAGGAGGAGGGAGGGAGAACAAGGGGAACAGAGAGACAGGAGGGGGGGAAAAATAAACCAGAGAGAGAGAGCTGAATCACAAACAAAATAGCAGTGGTTGGCTTTGGACAACTACATCAGTCTATTTAAGCTTGCAACAATACTTTTTTTTTTATGAATTTTGTTGTGTGTGTCTGTGTGTTCATCGTGGGAAGTGAGCAAAAGCTTTGCTGGATTCTTAATTCAACTTTTCACTTCCTCACATTGAATGTTAAAATAGACCAGAGAGTTTTGAAATCGAGTGCCCTGAAATCCAATACAGGAAGGTATTGCCCTGCTAGTCACTGTCACCCACGGGACTCCTTTGTGCTTGTCCTGTGTACACGCCCCAAGCTTGAAGCGGGGGTTCTGTGGCATCATGCCACATGGTGTGGTGTGGGTAGCGGCCTGACTGAAGCGCCTGTATCTGAGGCAACATGGGCACTAGCTAACCAAAATCCTCTTCAAAAGCCAGATCCCTTTTTTCTTTCCTCCTCCCAGGCACCCAAAGCTTTCACTTTTTGTGGACAATTTTGCTGATGAGCAACAACATTTAAATCCTCCAACTTTAAAATCAGCTGTTCAAGTTATCTGAGTGTAATGAATTCCAGAGGCTGTTAGTGACAAAACATTTGCGAGAAAAATTCTCATCTCCGTTTTTAATGATACAGATACACTTAAAACCTGGTAAGTGCATGTTACATATTTGCAAAGGTATCTGCAAATATGTAAGGGGCTTACCCTTTCACAGACAGTTGACTGCCCTTGCCAGTCAGCTGGGTTTCCAGGGAGAGCGTCAGGGGGAAGGTGACAGATGGCAGCTGCACAGGGCAAGGTGCTATTTCAGCCAGGTGTAGGATGCCAAGCAACACCTCCACTATTCAGGGGGACTCCACTGACAGCATGTCTGAACTGTGTCATCACACAACAATCCACAAATGAGCCCAACAACAGGACATGGTTCTCACTCTGTTTTGCAGAGCTGCAACATAAAGCCAAATGGAACTTGGCCTAAGACCCATGCTCTGTCACTGTACATCAACCACAGTGGCTCCTGTACAAGTAGCCTTTTAATGTAATGCTCAATATATTCAAGATTTATGTTCACTCAGAAGTCACTCTAGCCCAAAAGGTTTTGACTTACAGAGAAAAGACTGGGGACAGGCCTGAGCGAGGCTGGATGCTGTGCTGCTAAATAATTACACTGACCATGAAACACACTCCAGCCACTGCTCTTGTCTGGGGTCAACGAGGAAGGGGAGTGGGTAAAGGCAAACAGGAGCTGGGTACAAACCCAGTGAGTGTTCAAAACACTAGAACTACAAGGCCAAGAAGAAGAAACCTCTTTTCCCACAAACAACCTTCACTCACTCACTGAAGTTTATTGTTTTAAAGACCCCGGTTGTAACCAGCCCCTTGCGAACTCCACCAAACACCTGTGTTTGTCTTTGAAGCCTCTTCCCAGCATCCACAGACCCATGGGACAGTCCAGCAATGAGATGTTCAATAAAAGTCCCAGTAAAGTTATTTATTCTCCTTTGGGGGGGAAAAAAAATGGGAGAAGCCAGACAGCATGGCTAACCTTTGAAGGAGGGTGCTGCTCAGATATCCAACTAGGACATAAAAACCAAGGGAATGACAGGGACATCCTACCAGAAAACAATAAAGGGGGTGGAAGGGACTGTTTTTTATCTTTAACAGCAGCTGTAAAACACACACAAAGCTGTGGTCTACAACAATGGCCCAGGGGCAAGGGAGGGTGGCTAAAACAGAAGTGGCAGGAAGACCACCACTTCCCAGACACAAGAGTCTTCCTGCTGGAAAGAAAGGAGACTGAAAATGGAAGGGGAAAAGAGAGAGAGGACAGCCTATGGAAAGGGAGACAGGGCAAATGCAAAGGAAGAGGCAACTGAGCGAGTGAGATGACACAAATATGACCTTTGATTACATGGGATGTTTAAAGCAGAGCTCAGCCATGGACAGCCTCTGAACCCCCTGCTGCTTTCACACAGCCACACCTCAGTCAGAGCACACTGATCAGAACAATATGGCTGAAAGATGAGCCCACAGCCATAAATGCCAGCAGTAAAGACAGCTCCACTGTGTCTCCTGCTCTGACACTATCCAACATCTGAATCTTGGCCTCACAGCCAAGTGAAGACCGTCACCATCTCTGCACCGGAGCCAGAGGAAGATAAAATTACTATTTCAAAGTCCTTGTAAATGAACTGGCTGAATTAAACTGCATTAGAGGAGTTTACAGGTCTGTGTCTAACTGTATCAGCAAGTACAGGCAGAGAGAAGTTGCTCCAATGTCAGATTCCCAGAACGCAGTGCAAGTGTAAACTGTAAATCGACCACCTGACATGCATTACAAATGACTGGCTTGTAGTATGTGAAGATGGACAGAGGCAAATGCAAACTGACAGAACCTCTACCTGCTCAAAGTAACATGGTTCAGTGGACAAGAAGGTGGAAGTGTGCGTTTGTTCTTGTCTGACTGCAACCAAAATTACCAGCGTGTGGAAAAGAAAGAAGAAATTTTCCCAGAATAAATGCTGAAATTCCAAAAACCCTGTTTGGAACAATGCAAGTGGAGAGGGCTGCAACTGCCATCACTCTTTTTAGCAACAAGGGTGAAGGGAGTGCTCACAATAAATACCTCCGCAACGTCAGAGGAGCCCTTTCAAGGAGCCACATCAGAAACTCGCCTTTGAATGCATTTTTACATCAACGCTGAAATATTCATGCTCTTTGTAAAGTATTCATGTGAACCAGTGTGCAAGTTAGTCCCCGGGGGTAAAGTGAAGAGAAACTGAACACACTCAGCAAACAACACGCTCAGTTGTGCTAATGTTGCCAGCACGCAGGACACTTGAAGGGACACTAATGACCTGGCCTGTCAAGAAGAAGCGTCTGGAACGGTTTGGTTCGACGCCCTACAAGCTTCTAACTGTTCTTAGATATTAAGACTTTGCTTTACTGTTTTGGGGAAAATGGAAACAATTTACTTGAAAAATAATTGCATTAAAAAAAAAAACACTGTTCTTTCTTAAATTTGTTCAAAATTTAAAAAAAATAATAATTTTTTTTTTGGTGTTGACAAATATTTTTTGCTCTTTTTTTACATTCCTCAATAATAATAATAGTATTAATAAAAAATAATAAATGATACCACATATAGTGTTTCAGTCTTAACAGAAATGTTTTCACAAATTGCCATTTAAAGAAAACAAAAAATCCATAAATAATTGTTAAATTATGCTTCATGTCTCATCCACATATTTGCATTATGGCATGCTTGACATTTTCAGATATTATTGAAACAATAAATCAAATGCTGTATGTCAGCAGAGTGCAATAACAAAGTCATTCTAATGGAGGCCAGAGAAAATTTTGAAATTATGTCAAATTATTTTTATGTTAATTCAATCAAATACTTGAAATATAAAGAATAAAATCATTTTGCAGATCGCGAGGATATTAGACTGCGCCGCTGTCACACCCATGCGCTACTGACAAGACTGAGGAGAACAATAAACCACCTGTGTTGCTCATTGAACAGTGATGACATTTGGAAGGTAGGTCTTCGTGTGTGTAGCACAGTACTACGAAAGACACACTAAATGTGGTGGGGGGGGGCGCACCTGTGCCCTGTAGCCAGCACTGAGCCTTTGTACTCTCAACAAAACATCTGTAAGAAGGAATAGTAAAAAAAATAATAATAATAATTTTTTAAAGGCATATGGATGCAGGCACTGTGTGTGTGTGCGTGTGTGTGTGTGTGTGTGTGTGTGTGTGTGTGTGTGTGTGTGTGTGTGTGTGTGTGTGTGTTACTGCTGCCAAAACCACACGTGAATGATGAGAGATGAATGGTGAACAGCACCCATGAATTCTCCTGAATGGCTAATTATGCCTCATGTTTTGTAGGATTTTTGCAAATGAATGCAGAATTTTGGTTAGGATCTGGTTAACCCATTACAATACTGCCTGCAGTGGAAGAGTTTATTAAAATATCTCAAACATAAATAAACTGAAATACATAAAATTATGTAATTCAGGACACACACACACAAAATTATATTCAGGGGTGACTTGCATGCTGAATTTTTTTTTACCACCTACACTGAGCTCGTTATAATTTTAGCAGATAGAGTATATAAAATAACTTTAAAGGGTTCAAATATTTAAATATTCCTTTGCTTACCAGTAACCCAAGTCTTCTCAGCTGCATCATAAACATGTGTTTTCAAGGACTGCATTAACATATTTTCAAAGGAGATTGTTTCAGAAGTGGAGCTGTTTGATGCAATCAATACGCCTCTGTTTTGACTTATTGAAATGGCTTTTGTTTTACATGGGGTGGACAAAATAAAAGCAGCAACGTGGATTTTGTGATCCAATCCATTAAAACAGCAGTGCAATATAATTATATTATCTTCTTATTCTAAACTGAAAATTTGCCTTTATATATTTAATTAAATCCAGCATCGTGTGTGCTTAAAACGGAACATGTGGCCACAAAAAGTGATCACAAATCAAGCAAACGTGCAAATATGAGCGTTTTCCGAGGTTTTGTGGGGCTGCAGGACTGCGCAGGATTTGCTTTTATTGTGTTTGTAAAACATATCAGCTGTTAGAGATAATTCTGTTCGGCTGTAAATTTTGTCTGCTCTGTGCAGACACAAATGTGCATACTTACGTTTGTAAAACATTCGCATTTGGGTTCACATGAAACCCAAGTCACTTGTTAAACCTGATGCATGCACTGTGAACACATTTGCACCCCGACACTTCAAAGCCCAATATAGGAGGAGGATTAGTATTGCTTTCCTTCCTATAACCTTCATACGCTATAACCCACGCAGACCTGTTCATCCATCCATTCCGTACTTATGGCTGTGGGTATGGCCGAGGGTTTTGGTTAAGTGATGGCATCAGTGTGACACTTTACAATTTAACGTGAAGTGACAAAATCTCATTTCAGATTCAGCTCGCGAGCCAGCAAGAAATCAGTGTCAGCATGCTCTGTCCAGCTTCCTACGTGCAAACTAAAACAGCTCTTAAACACATGGCATTTACCCATCTTATCAAATCACTATTTGTTTAACAAAGATGTCGTCATTACCTTTGAGATAAATGTTGATTCAGCTTAATCAGAATTCCTGCTTTAAGGCCTTGTGTAAATCAAATCCCTCTTGATTTATTAGCTGATATTTGCATAGTGGATTCCTGTAAACAGTCACACCTTAGCAGCCCATATTTTAAAAACAGAAAGCTCCTTCTATTATTCTCTTTTGTGCACAAAAATAATCAGCTTTGTACGACGCCATACATGCTCGACACCGTCTTGTATTCAGGCTGATAAATGCATAGCTGGCTTTATGGCGCAACAAAATGTGAAGAGTGCAGAGGAAAAGAAAAAACACACACACACACACACACACACACACAATATGTTTGACTAACCTGAGTGGGGAGCCATTGGTATGTGTGAGGGGTAGTATTTCCCCGGCGGGAAGTGACCGGCGTGCTGCACAGAGCTGTGGCCCGAGGGAGCGATCCGAGAGGCGGCTCGGTGCACCAGGGCGCCCCGCTCTGAAAGGAGGTGCGCCGGAGCAGCGAAATCCCGTCCTTCCATTCCGAAGAATGTTTAGTAATCCGAAATCCGGATAGGGCAGGTCAGGAAAATCAAATGCAACCCATATAATAATCCTTTCCCTCGTGTCTATGTGTTGCATTCAGTCGATCGCAGGCTTCTCCAGCCAAAAACGTAGCCCCCAATCATCTTTTCTGTCAGTGGAGAAATCAAAAAAATGTTCATTATATGGAAAAAATTTGAAAGTCCATATAAGATAACACGATGCAAAACACTATTGCAGTCGAGCACTATAAAAATGAGAGAAAACACATCATCAGTACCGCTTGATTTATTTCTGTTGAAATATCCTTCCTGTCATAATAAGGATATATATTTTTAACATTGCTGAAAAGTATCCTTTTCGACTTAAAACTGACTGCAGAATATAAGTCACCGCAGACACAAACGGCTGCTGAGGCGACCAAAAGCTCACTGAGCCGGGCTCAGCTTCAGCTCTATTGATCAGCCTGGGATACAGGCCTAAATTTGGAGCGGAGTAATTCAGATTCCACAAACACAGACACGCCGAGCAGGCTGACACATTTCAGGTTTCTATATGTTCAGTTTTGCATGCAAAACATTACAACGCTCATATTATACCCGAACCTAAACATTTCATTCAACATCCACGACAGCAGTCACCAGATGTCACCCGTCTCTCTCAAAGCACAATGGCATGAAATATAATGTTTCTGATAAATTGTGATTTCTGCAACAATCTGACAAACCCTTGTAGTTTTGATAGGGAGAGGAAATGTGCCGTCCTGTTTCGGAGGGTTAAAATGATGGAAGCCTACTCAGCCTATCTCAAGGTGAACAACGCTGCCTGCCTTCTCCAGCTCGTCCTATTGTCTCGGGTTGATGCATGGCGTTTTTGTGCCTCTGTAATCTCCATCCACCTCTCATTACACATCGCACCGTTTTGCACTATAATGATATTAAGTGGCCTGAATAGCGAATATATCACGCAGCATTTTCACGCTTAAGAAAAAAAAAAACACACACACACACACACACAGTTCTTAATAATAATAATAAAATAAACTATTTTATTATAAGGAACCTGCGCTGTCAGTTCACAGTTTAGAGCCAAATCATAAGAAGGTTATTTAAAATAATAATATTAATAATAATAATAATAATATACTTAAAATACAGCTTCATAACAGAGATGCATCAGCTCCTGAAAGGCATGGACTGACTCTCCCTCCCCCTGAGTGTGAGTGTGCATGCTTGCACGTGTGCGCGCGCCCGCGTGTGAGTATATGTGTGTGCTCCTGTGAATAACTGCACTCTCACTGTCTTCGTCTGCCTTGACCTATTTCAGGTCAGGTAATCAAATGGAGTAGTAAATACATTACAGGCTACATCCTCTGCCATGCCACAAAAATAGAAATATTTAGTCTGGATGGGAAAGTGGCCCATTCGCAAAATTAAAATAAATTGTATTTTACTGTAAAAATATATTATCTGGATTTAAAAATAAAATAAGCTCTCCAAAAGGGATAGCTTATATTTTGCATCAGTGTTGGCTGTAATTAAGGGGGGAAATCCACACAAGGCAGATTAATTTCCAATAATTTCTAAATTATAAATAAATTATTCCTTTTATATTATAGATTCTCCATCTGAGGTCCCTACTGGGTTTTTCAAATAGATTGCTTTCGATCCCCAATATAGTATTCAATATTTGCTTCTTAAATGTAATAACTAAAATAAAATAAAAACTCATTTAGGCAACATCTAATAGAAAGCAGACATATCATTTAAGCTATTTCATTTTCAGCACCATTATCTACCTATGCTGCCAGTTATAGCCTTCAATCCAGTGCCACACCAACAACAATAAAATCGCTCCATACCCAGGTCCTTGGGAAAAAAAAAAAAAAAGAATCGCATTGACCGAGCCTTCTTGAGGTAATGTGTGAGCTTGCATGTGAATCCTCAACGTGAAAACGTTAAATAAGCCCTGCTATAGCACACATGACCGCTGAAGCCCGAGTCTGTAGGCTGCAAAGCGATCCAAGGTGAATGGCCGCTCGTCAGGAGGACTGCCTTTGTTTCCACACTGAGAAAGTGCTTTGCAGTCGGCCATTACCTTCCCCTCGCCATGCTGTTACATTCAGCCTTTCCTGTGTGCCCACTAACGGCCTGTAAGAATAAAACTACCGATCCTTTACTAGCGTTGTAAATATTCCAAAACTGTACGCACGGCATTTATATTGCTGCTGCGTAAATGTGCTTGGCTGTTCGCTTTTTATTTTAGCTGAAAATTTACGAAATCCTGCATCAAACAATCGTTCGAATAAGAAAAAGAAAAAAAAAAAAAACTTCAAAGGATCGACGACCCTAATGTAACCGATTAAGCAAATGTCAATTACATTTGTAGAATCGAGTCGACAGCAGAAAAGCAGATTGTAAATCAAATTACGCGATATCGGTCGGATCGTGCAGCGAGACAAGCGGCCCTCAGTGACTGAGCTGGCCGGCAAGGAGTGCACCTCGGCCGGGGCGTGTGAAGACATTCCTGCCGTTCTCTTTCAATGCAGATTTTTCGCTGAATTTATAAGACTGGCAGCCATAATATACACCCACCGACAGGTATAGGTCTATAGTCTAAATAATTGATTAAACGATCTTTTTTTTTTTTTTTAAATATCCTACATTAAAAATAATTTAAATAATTTATAACAAAAAACAAAGATAAAATACATATAAGCGTCTTGATAATAAAAAAGAGCTCCAAGGTCGTTGATCAGTAATCATTTTATAAAATTACAATACAATGGAATAAAGCTTCTAATAATAAAATAAATAACAACAACAACAACAACAATAATAATAATAATAATAATAATAATAGCCTGTTTAGGTAATGTAAATGTAGGGTATAAAATTACGATTTATTCCTCGGAGGATACACATAATCTTGTTTTGTTATTTTGGAAATTATAACAAGGCACTCGATAATGCACAGCATGCCACATACAGCCTGGCATTTTTTACTACATTTTTACTACACCATCTGTCATTTCACAACGAGGAGACAGGCCCTGATATGTTTTTATTAAAAATAAAGAATATCAGGTATATAAAATTACTACTTACTGGTATGTTAAATCCTTGCATAACCATAAATTATAAAATCACAAAATTCAAGGAGGAAAGGTGCAAGGCCAAGTGCGACGCCCATTTAAAATCAAAATCTGAAATAAACCATGTGGCTAGAGTGTAATCCTACAGTAGACTATTTCCATCTGAGGCTGTGCAGTAGCCTGCTGGTTCACTCTATGGAAGCAGTGGGACCGGGGCTTCCGGCCTGGCTGGATTGCGGCTCGGATCTCCGAGCAGCGGTTTCTCTCCCGGTGCAACTGCGTACCTCGCGTCTCGAGGGCAGGGTAAACACACCCTCCCATTGGTCGGATACCTGCATGTTAATGAGCTCGTGCCGCCCGCCTGCAGATAGGGAGGGTTCCGATTGGCTGGCAGCAGAGACCAATGGTGTGGTGACTGGCAGTGCTAAACAGAGTGAGAAGCGCCAGATTTAAAGCTGGGATGGACAAATCACTACAATAGAGCGCAGTGCACCATCAGCACAGCTTGTTATGTATGGCAGATAAAACTCTCATAGAGAAGAGCTTCATAATAACGTAAAATCCAGAGTTAAACTGCAAATATTACATTTATGTGTGGTAATTGTGTATAACAGTGCTCCAAACTATTTAACAGAACAGGGGAGACACACTCAAATAAATAAAAAAAGAAGCTGTTTTAGCATTTACCAAGATTTTAAAGCCACAAATGAGCAGCAGCCAACATAAACTTAAAAAAAAAAAAAGAATGTAAACTAAAGCAAAATAAAAAGGCTACATTATTAGAGGTTCATGCTTTTAAGATGACTCGTTTCATTCTAAATAGAGGTCACATCTTTGCCTACAAACCATCTGAAAAACCCTTCAACCACTAAAACATATAGTGTCCAAATAATCAAACAGGAGGAAATTGACAAAATATTAAATGAAATTTCAAAATATATAAAAAAAGAACAGTTTTAAAAACAAAACCTTGCAGCACCAGCTACAAGTAGACTATTTATGGTATAGATCAATAGCCTAGCTATCTTCCAGCTTCTACTTAAAGCCCCCTTTTTATATTTTTGTTATCAATTCAAGGCATTTAGCCATGGACATCAAATGCCATTCTTGTGTTTCTATTTCCCCCTTCTTTATAGCCATTAGAGGCTTTTTGACCAATGCTTGCAAAATCAATTTATCTAAACTGTATGCCGAACATGGAGATAAGACAGAAATTGCCCCTTTTTTCCCCCTTCCACACACACTATTACTATGGATTGGTTACTGCGTTATTTTAAATGTTTACAAATGAATCCCCCCCTTGTATGTCAGCTTCTGATTGGCTGGCACGGGGCCAGAGCATTGTCAGTCACAGAATGTAAACAAGACTGTGATTGGCTGTTGGCCAGTCCGCATTGGGCTGTCCGGGAAAAAAAAAAGGCAATAACTGGCCCTGCAGTTTCAAGGCGTCCCGGGTTGGATGATGAAAGGGGATAAGAAGAAACGGTTTCAAGGCGCCCCAAAGGCGGACCCCTATTGGCCCTGAAGCCATATGAGTCAAGCGTGAATCAAAGGGAATACTGCAGAGAGGGGGAAATTATATGTTGGATATTTAAAATAATGGAGGTTAGTTTTCGTGTAAATGTCGACTAGTGACGCCTGTGCTTTATGAAAAGTAATGAAAACAAGTGAAACGAGCCTCGAAACGATTCAGGTTATAGGCTGCACGTGAGGGCGCTGGGAAAGGGGGGCAAAAAAAAAAAGAAAAAAAGCTCCGGTTTTGGATCACCCCGCCGAGGTCCGCTTTAATGGAGAAGAAAATCTGCATGGAGTCTTTCAGCGTTTTAAAGTGTGGCTGCATGAGGTTTGTCGTGGTCGGGTCAGTGCGGTGATAATAAAAATCCTGCGTGATTTGTTTGAAGGAAATTTACTTGGAGTTAATCGGATAATAGCGTCGCATGCTGTTTGTGTGGTTTTCGGTAAATTCAGATTGGGGTGCAAAAGAGGCGAGATAGCGGATGGCTCTGTGGAGAGAACGTAGAGACGATCGTGAATGTGGTGCAGCCAAAATATTTGGCTTTAAAAGAAAAAAAAAAAAAAAAAAAAGGAAAGGAAAAAAGAAAGCGGTCCTGTACGTCTCTGTTACTATTCCAGCAATAATTTGTTGACTCAAGGATTTACTGAAAATACTCTTGATCCCCCTGCTTCGCTGCTACCTACGAGTGTTTTATTTTATTTTATTTTTTTAAATTCAGGCTTTATTGTAAGAATAATAAAGAAGCGAATGGTCATGTTGGGGTTTTTTGGTTTTGTTTGTTTTATTTTTGGCATAATGCCTAATAATAACTTTTTTGTTAAAATGTCGACTTTAGGAAAATCAAGGATATCAATTTATTTATGGCAAATATGAAGGATTTAGGCTGAATTGTTTGTCTGTGTGTGTGTGTGTGTGTGTGTGTGTGTGTGTGTGTGTGTGTGTGTGTGTGTGTGTGCGCGCGCGCGCGCGCTAGTAACACATCCATCTAAGAATCTTTTATTTTTAAATAGGTGGTCAGACAAAAATGAGAAATCTGCTTATTTATTTTGAGCAAAAAGAAAAAAAATACACCTCAGACTGGTTTGGGTGTCAGTATAATTCAGAAAGTCTGTATACGTCAGCCCTCTGTTGCTACAAACAAAATATGTCCTATGCTGAGCTGGACTTTGCTAATTGTTTTTTCTTTTCCTTCTTCTTCTTTTGAGTCCACTCAGTGTGTTTCCAGTGTGCACTGCCCTGTGTGAGATCTCACAAACCCTCGGCCGCATTGCTTGAATACTAACTTGTATTTTAGCAGAAGGTGCTGGAATTTCATCTCATCATGAGCTCTTCTCAAGTGAGTGCGTGCAATGCGAAATACTCAAAGGGTGGTTAGTTGCACACAGGAGCGCACACGCTAATACGCGCGTGTGCATGCACGCCCACACACAACAGGCGGAGTGGTAATTAATGCGGAGTGAGATTTCTGCAGAAAAAAAGGACCCATTTTACGACGGGGATTGTCCTTGATCAATGAAGCATTAATGATTGACAGTCTGTAGCCTCCCACCCACATCTACAGACGGATAAAGGGCCCTTGGATATTAAGGACAGAAAAAAAAAAATCTCCATATGATTTTAGTTCCACAGTGAAATACCCAGAAACATTACAAGCAGCTGATCATCCGGGGAATTTTGAGCATGATACAGAATCCACGTTAAGAAAATATCCGTGTTTGGTCAATTTGGGGGGAAAAAAAGATTAAAGTTGGCCGGGCAATTTTAAACTGATTTTCTTTACAATTTAACCCCATATTCAGAAAACCGTTTCATCTGAGTTTTAACATAAAACACGGAGATTCATCCCTGAATGAATTTATGACTCAGGGTCGCTTCTATGCTCCTAGTTTGGTCAAGTTAAGCCTTGAAACCACATGCAGCCTGAAATAATACAGAGATGGCTGAGAACAGATGACCTTTGACCTGTGTGTGTGTGTGTGTGTGTGTGTGTGTGTGTGTGTGTGTGTGTGTGTGTGTGTGTGTGTGTGTGTGTGCGTGTGTGTGTGTGCGCATACTTGTGTGTTTGTAAGGTGCTAGTGCTAATAACTGTGAATTGAATTGTGATGGCATATGGCATCACCAGAAGCCTACTAGGGTTGGCACGCTATTTAAAACTGCCCCCCAACATGGCTCTGCCTTCACTACAAGGAGAGAACTCTGGTTTTACCACACTAATAAAATGATTTCAATACATTTTATTCTAAAATACTTATCACATAGATCTTATTCTGGCTAAAGAAATGTTTTAAACCAGGACTTCTTCATTTGCATCTTATTGAAAACAAAGGCTTGCTGAATGAAAGTAGTGCAGTTGATGTCTACAGCCAATGCGAAATGTACACACACACACACTTATCCAGCAAATGTCTATGTTTAATGAAAAAGTACGTGTTGACTGCTTAAAAAAATAATGCTTAATAAAAATGTGAAAATAAATGTTTCAGTCAAAATAGCACAGAGTTCGAAGTCAGAGTTTTGAATCATGCAGGACATTTGTTTATATAAATGCAAGATCTAATCTTTAGGTTCACTGAACCTCATGTCATATTTTAAAACCCTCATTACCTCGGTGAGGATTACAGTAGAGCAGAGATGTTTCCCCTGTCGCCCCACAGGCCCACAATAGAAATGATAACATGTGAAGAGTGCATCGCCAGTTGTTAGTACGATTCCATGCTTCTGAAGTAACACGAAGGAAACGCACTCAAAAGCTAACTGAGTTTCATGCTCATGTATGTGCTAAAAACTAAGAAACTGTTGCGAGTAATGAATTCAACTGACAGGCTGCGCATTCGGTAATGTGAGCAAAACGGCTGTTGTTACCAAAAAGCTCTTGTCTGGGAGAAGAAAAGAGGGTTTGTGTGTTGGGTGATTGATTTTCACCCCAGCCGCAGGTTGGAGGACATAGCATAAGCGTCACATGATCAAACTGGGCAACGATCATGAAGATCAGTTAGGGGGGTCCCAGATGAGCCTGGTATGTCCCAGGCCAAGGTTTGTTCATGGCAAGTCAGCTCAGCTATTTGGGCTTCCTCTTTTCATTCAGGAGCTCCTTCTTCATTCATTACACACACACACACACACACACACACACACACACACACACACACACACACACACACACACACACACACACACACACACACACACACACACACACACTTCTCTCTCCCTCACAACACCAGGAATCCTTGTTAGGACTGGTTTATTAGGATATTTTTGGTTTCAATAGGCAGTTTCAATACTAAAGGATTTCTGCCGGCTGTGAAATAGCTCAAATGAAGACTTTTTCCTGCTTGCTTTGTGATGTAAGAGAAATTATGTTGCAAAGCCCGCTTTAAGATGATTGTTAACACACTGATAAAATTCTTTGCATGCAGATGAGTTTTAAAATGATAAGAGCCCAGATTAGCTTGAAATTTCACTAGAATGAATGAAAAGCAAAACAATTATGAGCAACAGTTTGGGTTAAGCTTCTCTTCACTGTGAATCAGCAAAAAAAACAAAAAAAAAAACTCTCATAAAATGATCAAGGTACCAGATAATAATTACCAACACATATAAGTCATAGAGAAGCCTCAAATAAATCAATAATAAAGCACACACACACACACACACACACACACACACTTTATAGCTTACAAAAATAGTAAAACAGTGTCGTCACTACAACACTCCATTATGACTTTACTACAGCACATGAAGCAGTCACTATTAGAGGCTGCAGAGCGGAGCATGTTTAAGGCCAGGAAATGAAACCAGAGCATAACACGGAACCGCTGCTGAATCAAGAAGATGCTGAGCCTGAGCCCCCAGTTACTGATGAATGATCAATAGGGATTCAGTGATTCAAGCCTCGCAGCACAGCAGGCTGCGGCCCCGGCTAAAACTGTGTGGCTTTTAGTTGAAGTCAGGACATGTTAAAAATGGCATGACTGCCAATAACAGGCAGAACAACTGGAGTAAAACTAAGCGTTCCTTCACAGCTATCTGATGTGGTGCATTGATTGTAAAGCAATAACAAGAATATAATAATAGTGCCCGCGTGTCTGCCTTTGATTTATTTTCCTTCTAAGCATCTCTCCTTCTTGTCATGTCACTGTCACTCCGTGTGTCTGTTTGTGGGCTACTATAAATCCATTCAGCCATCATTCCAGCAAATGAGTTTATATGACATGTATATATTTTTTGCATGAAGCATCCAATTAAAAGTGTCCACTGCAAGGCCTAAACCAGTTTTCCTGCATGGTATTGTGGTCTCCAATAGCAGATGGCCCTTCTGTCATAATAATTTCACATCCCAATGGCCAATTGGGATTCCAACATAAAAGTGAGCAGCTGTATTTCAGGGCCCTGGCTAATACAACTATGGGGGCAATATGGGGGCCTTCTTTATGGATCTTCAAATATGCAGCTATGATTTCCTGTTGCTCACCTGACAAGCCTGCAATGTCTGCCAAAGATAAAAGTTTAACAGTGCCAGATCCATTGCAGCAATGCTGGAGCAGAAAAAAGCAGAAATTGCATCAGACGCTGTCAGTTCAATAAGCAACATGTGCTCTAATATCATCAATAACCCCTCATTTTTAAGAAAGATTGAATGTTATGAGATGCCAAACCAGCAGAGTCACAAAGCAAGAGACAAAGAGAGAAATGATTTTTGTTGTTGCTGTTGATGATGATCTCACTACGAACTTCATATAAATGGGCGCCCTTTCAGAAAGTTAGTGCTTTCACATTTTCCTGAACTGAGCATGTGCTAAAAAAAACAAACAAAAAACTTCATTTAAATAATTTTCCAGTATATACCGGGCTGACTTTAAATGCAAACAGCAAGTGTAACTTTAAGTATAACTTCATTTGTGCCTCTAGTGTTTACATATTTTTTTTCTTTCCTTATTAAGTGGTCATGATTTTCAAATTCAAACAATGCTGTTTGTTTTTGTTTTTGTATGTGTGAATGTGCATCACCCCCCCCCCTAAAAAAAAATATATATATATATATATATACATTTATTGCAAAAGCAAAAGGTTAATATTCTTATTTGCTTGAATATGACCAGGAAGCCACCTTCTTCATCCTCAAGAGGACATGACACATGGCCTAGGCCAGAGAATAGAATAATGTGTGGTGGAGTGAATGGCTGCACATGCTCATTAGTGTCATTAATCACTAGGGACAGAGATGCCTAATGATAGAGGGAGGAGGGGCTTCACAGAGAGAGGGGAGAAAAGGATATGACAGAGATGAAGGATTCCTCAAGAATATTAACATTTGGAAAATATAAGAAGATTTCACATTCATTCAAATTTATCTATTTTGAGCACTCCTGGGTCTGGCAACATCGCAGGGATTTCTTGAAACAAAAGGAACAATGTAATTAATACCAGGCTTAATTGTCACTCTAAATTGTCATATAATTCTCACTCCAAGTGTGAGAGCAAAGTGGGCTGTGCCTGTTCCCTTGTGGGGAGGAAAAAGATCTCTTTTGGGATCAAATGGGTGTGCGACATTTTCTCACAAACGTTTGATTGTGAACTGATGGATTTTTCTTATGGGGGTTCTGCTCACTGCTTAGGCCTTCGTTACCCTCCGTCATATATGGCTAATGGGAATAACTGAGCCTTGAACCAGATCTCGGGGTGGAGAGTGTCGAGTGGAGCTGCTGGCTCCTCTGTAGCCTGTGCGGTGAGAGCAAGAGGCCCTGAGCTTGTCCATCCCTCTGCAGCAGCAGAGGCTCCGGGGATAGTCGTACACGGTGAGGGCAGACTGTTTGATCAGCACATATTTTTAATTGGCTCGAGGCACCCTGGAGTGTCAGCATTGCCATGGAGTAGACTCCTACCGCACCTTTTCTAATTAAAATCATTATAAATTCCAGGCGCATCATAAAGGATTAAATGAAACTTGTGTGTGTGTGTGTGTGTGTTTTATCTAGTGGTGTGCCTCTGCACGGGCGCGTTATCTCCTTGATAGCTAACACGTATAGCTTAATTGTTTTCTTCTTAGTAATAGTGAATGAGAGAGGGCTGCCTGTAATCCTGGTCCACTAATCAAATTACAAGAAAGGGGATCTCTCAATATATTCACACTGAAATGCTGTGATGGAATACGTGTCATCGAGAAATTAAACGCAAACACCAAAAAAACCATCTTGTTGGAGTGTTTACCTGCAGTTTTGTATCTTTTATTGAATATTCACATCTGTCCTGCTGTGCAGAGTAGATTCAACAAGAGCAGTTTGCCTTATAAGAAATAAGTGATGTCAGACAAACTGTGCAGTTCCACAGAGATTTCTGTCTGAAAGGCTTGGAAAACAAATGAGCTCAAGAAAACTTCTTTAACTTCAGTGGATGTCTTATTCCCCACTCTTTTTGATGGAAACATACCTTGCCCATCTTAATCTACAGATGATGAAAATATTGTATTAAAGCCCAGCTGGTATACTGCGCTTTAACGGGAAAAAAGAAGGAGTGGCTCCAGTCTCCTTGACAAAGGAGGCTTAAATCTCTTAAATATCTAGCACTGCCACTCTGCCCTGAGGGAGCATAGGAACAAGGGAGTGTTTCTTTGGTCTGATATTGGAAGCTAGAGTTCATGGGAGCAAAATGCAAGCAAAGACTATAGACGGATTTGAGGAGCTGGCTCTGTTCAAAAAACATGCACCCAAAGCCTTAACATACACCCTGAGATAAATTTAAAAACTGTGACAGCGAAAACTACTATCATTCATGAATTTAATAATCATGTCTGACCAACATTTACGATGAATATCTCAGTCAGGAGCAGTTATAAAAACCTCTGTGGCATTCAGGAACAATATGCAAGTGTTGGAAAGTAGCTTCAGAGCCAAGAGTTATGGAGATTTGGATTGATAATGGCTCTTTTGGAACACAGTGGGTCTTTTCACATCAACAACCATAAAAATACAGCAACTTGTATAACAGTTAATAGATGGCATTTTCCAGCAATGAATGACTCTACTATAGGTATGTAGATACAACAAAAGATGCCATACAGACAGTCAAAGTTCATTCTAACTCTTCCTTTTGGGGGGTGTGACTGCTAAACTGGAGAGAACTGCATGTGTTTGGCTGAAAATATTGAAAAAAGGCTGTACAAAAGGAGAAAATGGATAACACGTATTTAGGGATTTTTTTTAAGCTCCCTTCATACAGTCAAAGTTTGCAGAAAATACATTTTCTCAGTGTTGCTCATGACCAACAGACTAAATATAGACAAACGGCTTTGTGAGGATTCAACTTTGTAGAGAAAATATGAAAAAAAAAAAAAAGCAAACCATCCTTTTGAGGCCTATTTTTGTGGAACTGGGTTTCCATTGATGCAAAGAGGACAGACAACTGAGAGACATGGCAGATGCAAGAAAGTGAAAAATGGATCGGAAAGACGACTGAGGGTGGGGTGTCTCTTCAAACATGGACGCTTCCTGTCCGGAAAAGTCCATTCATCATTTTCACGTCTTCGTGTCGTGGCTTACTTTAGCAATAGCCAGAAGTGTGGCAATGATGACACAGAGGATTGATGAGGTGCAGGTGGGGGTGGCTAGCAGGGGTTTTTGGGGTTGAGATGGTCAAACCAGATGTGGCAGGAGGTGGGGCTGGATGGACCGAGCGGGAACTGATGAAGGTCACAATGTTACCTATTGCTCCAATAACCATATCTGTTTGCAGACCTAAATGAATGTAGGCCGTCTACAGCAGCTGCACTATGTAATCTGGTGTATATGCAAAAAGACACACCAACGACACTCTCCACTCCCATGTTTCCCTTCAGAAGACAGGGATGCTTTAGCCATGTTATGGACAATACATCAGCACTGCAGAGAAAACATATTTAAAGTGAAAAGAACAGCGTTGGGAAATTCTCTTGTAAAATAACCGCAGTACTCTAACGTTTGCAGGCGATGTGCAGTATACAAAGCTACTGCTGGTGATGCACAAATAGCCTCTTACATTCCTGCACAACTAAACTGCATTCTTTATCATGCTTTGAATGAAAGGCAGCAGAGGTATATCTTTCTCAGCTGGTGTGCCTGTGTGTGAATGCATTGTCTTCTTGATAGCTAACAGATTTCTTTTTTTAATAGTAGTAGCAGCTGCTCCTGCTACTAGAGAGCTTTATATTTGAAAGAGGAGCGTGTGGAGGTCAAATGCAGATCTTTCACCCGGGCACCAAAAGTACTTGGCAAGGTTGATTTGATTATGGTTTGATGTGGTTTCACAGCATTAGCCATTTTTTTAGAGACTAATCTGCTTTTTTTTTTTTTTTTTTTTAATGGTTGACAGTATTGCCTTGTGTCATTTAAAAAAAAGCAATTTGAGAGAAAATATATCCATCAGTCTTCGTCTGCTTATCCAGTTCAGGGTCGGGGGGCTGCAGCCTATACCAGCTGTCAAAGGGCAAGAGGTGGGGTACACCCTGGACAAATTGCCAGTCTGTAGTGGGGCTGATACAGAGTCACAAAACCCATGCATGTTTTTGGATTGGGGGAGGAAGCTGCAGTACCCAAAGAGAATCCACAAGATCTCCAGCTTCATCCAAAAATTTCTTGAGGATGTATTTCTATATGGGAAGATAATTTGCAGATGCCTGCTAAAGCTCCTTGATCAAAACAATGGTACACAGGTGTAACCCCCCCAGGGGGCTTTGACTAACTACCTTTAACATTTTCATGACCCATCCCTAAAACCAAGGACGGTCAGCAATAGCACCAGCATGCCCACTAATCCTGTGAGCATTTTTTTTTTGTTCCTTTAATACCAGTTTAAATACTATTACACTGTATGGTGAAGACCAATATAAAGAGAAACCTAACAAAAGCAATCTGTGCCATTTAATACAACCCTGCAGCTTAGGTGCAAATAATTTGACCTCTTTTGAGTCCTATTTGTCCTTAGGTGCTTTAAAAACTCAAACCTGTTGATCGCCAAATGATATTAAAGGCTACAACATAGGCTTCTAATTATCCTTCAAACTACTGTAATATTTTGGAAACCCCCTGTGGATCTGTTCATGAAAAAATGCATTGATATTCTAGCTAACATCAAACCTGAAAAGATCTGCCCATACTTTAGTGATGAAAGCTCTTGGGCCTACAGAAGCAGCAATACAGGAATGGGTATTACCAGACTCCCCCTTGTGGCAGAATATCACAACTGTAAAAGAATGCAGTCTGCCAGACAGACAGCGACACTCAAAATTGTAAAGGGGCAACAGAACTCAAACTGAATTTAATTAGAGCCAAGGGTGATATCAAAATGTGTCCTCTCTTCCTTCTCTCTCCATCTTTCACTCGGCAGCATACCCCTGCTGGCACAAGGCGGACTCCAAAGAGTGCGGTTCTCCCAACTCAGTAGCTGATCAAAACCAGGTGGGAAGGCCTCCATGTGCTTTCCATTTGTGCAGGATGTAAATGGATTCAATTAGATCCAAATGCACAACCTGTCAGCCAGGGGGAAGTGGCAGACTTTCAAAGGCCATTAGATTATGGACAGGATTTGGAATAAAAACTTCACTGGTCGGGATTGCACCATTAAATTGGTTGATGTGAAACTACTGAAGTGATTTGAGCTCGCATGCTGACTGTGCACTGTTCATGTAGGTGCAAATTCTGTCACATACACCCCCTTCCTAAATTATCATTATAAGACCCCCCTTTCTTTTTCCATCTCCTTCTCATGTACGACCTCTCACACATGCGAATGCAAACACACAAAGGGTATATGCCTAAAGCAGTAATATGTTTTCAAACATATTGCCAGTGGCCTCATAATCTTGCCTGCATAACAAACAGGAGCTCCTACAGCTTTAAAGTCAAATGGCTCCATCAGTCATGGCTATTAAGAAGCCCAGCCATAAAAATTAAAGACTTCCAGCAAACTGACCAACTGTAACACATTTCCTTTGTTTTGATTGGCTACAATAAGATGATGTCTACTGTGCACATTCGCTAACACTCACCGGTCTGTTTAAAGGTGCAAAATATTGTAAAGTCTGGAGGATGGTATATTTTAAAAAGCAATAATATAAGATAAAGCATTTTCACACTTTGGTTCAGGAAGCCTTACAGAAATGAATATCAGCAGGCTGTGCAGATGCGTTAACTACAAACCAGCTTCACTTATGATGAATTAGAGTGGGGGAGGGGCAGTCAAAAACAAAGGACTTGCCAACCCGATACAGGCAAAACACAGAGTAGGAGAGACTGTTCAGTTGATGACCTGTGATTTTAATGAAGAGAGAGCCTTTACTTTACTAGCCTGATACAGGACTGAATCAATGAGACATTTCTAAGCCATTATTATCAATCACCATTGCTTAAGACAACCTAGTGAGCTCATTAGATAAAATGAACACCAGATTGATTGCAGAATGTGGCAAGTAAAAAGTAAGATGTAGAGTAGTGGGAGGTGATGGAGGAGAAAGGAAATGGGTCTCATGGATCTCTCCAGAAAGAAGAACTGGGGAGTGAAATTAGACGACAGGTCGTGTGTCTTGAACCGTATTTGAGTTTCCATGTTCTTTTTGTCCCAGATTTAATTATTTGCATCTTTTCAGTCTATTTAAAAAAAAAAAAAAACCTGCACAGACCTGACCATAATAACTGAGATATTTTTTTGTTTGTTTGTTTGTTTGTTTGTTTTTGGAGAGGCAGAGTTAGCTTCTGATGGCAAGATGTCATCAAACGGAGTGACAAAATGACCACAAACCCTCGCTGCTTTCAAAATGATCTTGTGTCTCCCACATACAGCTATCTGTATGTGTTCCATGCAGTTAATTACGAGTCACCAGCCACTTTTATAATATGTGGACATATTATTAAAGTGGGGGAGGGAAATAGAAAAAAAGGTGTGGGGGGGGAGAGAGAGAAATGAGAGAAATAAAGCAGAAATAAAAGAACAAAGAAAGAAATTTCAGTGAAGTCACACAAGCAAGAAAACAAAGACGAGGAAACAATGCGTGTGAGAGTGTAAAGTATGTGATTTGAGCAGACATTTGTTCCCCTTGGGCGAGCGTAATAGACTGCTCCGCCTGAATAGGGGGAAAGTACGAGAGCCCCGCTGGTGTAGGATTTTGGCTGTTGTGGTGCTGCAGTGGATTGAAAAGTGAATATATGTAAAAGAGGGTCAGTATAAAAGCAGCAGAATCCCACTCTGTCTCCACCTAGGATGGAACAGATGTGCCCACAACTCCAGCTGTTGCCAGATGTGGATATAGAACCATCTGCATGAGCTGTTACCGTGTGTGCATGTGTGTTAAAAAAAAAAAAAAAAGGCATGCACAGAAAGCTGCAGCTTATATGAGTCAAACTGAGTAATGTCACTATTTTTGATGATTTGATCCTGACAATTTTTTTTCTCCAATTATTCTCTCTTAGAATTACAGAAGATCCTGATAGCCTCGAGGTGCACGTGGGCTGTTTTTATGGGAGAGAAAAACAGCTAAATGTTTAATTACTGGAACATAGTTTGAAGTGTGTACATAAAAAAAGCAGATCATAAACTGTAGCTGTACAAACACGGTTTGATCTCTCCCATGTGACTGTTTCTATTCATTAGTTTAACCATACTGACGCACATACAGCATTCATAAAAGACATATTTCTTTCTATTTCAGTGCAATAGTAAGTGCACGTCTTTCTTAAGTCTTGTACTGAAGTGTAAAAACAATACTTCAACTCTTCTTAGAGCCTCATAACATCATCCACTCATTTAGCTGGAAATATCTTAAGAAAAAAATTGATGTGACTGAAAAGCCAAAAAGGAGATCAAAGACATAAAAAGCGGAAAGTCATCTTTTGTATGATCGTAGAATATAAAACCTGATGAGACATATAAAGCCATAAAGTGTTATGAGACCCCGGGAGATGGCAGATTAAAATGTGCAAGGGCAATTTCCACCAATAAAGTCAGAGACAGCGGCTGCTCCACTGCTGTGCTCTGCTCCACCAGGCAAAGAGAATGGTCTGAATAGATTTCAGCAACCTTCATAAAGCCAGGACTAAATCCACTTTACAAACGGGAACAGAAAGCAAGCCAATCAATTAATGCCCCCCCCCCAACAATAACGAACACAGACAGGTAGAAATGCTTTCAGACCCGGTGCATGTTTGATACTCGCTGGGTTCCAGCGTCCTGTGGCATTGAGCCGGAGAGTCAGGGTCTACTCTCTGCATGTTCATGGCTTCTTTCTTTGTGTGTGTACATAGGTCTGTGTTCTAATGTATCCGTGTGTGTGTCTGTGTTGAAAAGCTCACTATTGAATGAGTACATTCAACAGAGCGCTGTGCTCTTTAAATGCCAAGGAAAATAAAGAAAGGGAAATTGTAGGCACTCTGAAGCAACAGGGAAAAAACCAACAGAGCGAGACAGAGAAAGCAAAACCTTACCGTGCCAATAGAGACTTCATAAGGTTTAGCAGCCCTCCACTCAAATATATAGGGGCCATAAATCCTCCACTTAATGTCCTTTGGGCTCCACTTTTTATGGGCAGTGACAGCGACAGTGAGTGACTTCTTTTTTAAAAATGTTAATCAACACAGCAAATTTCAACAAGGCTGTCTGGACAAACTCCAGCTTGTACTCTCTGAAAAACTCCAATTCCAGTAATGAAAGCCGACATTACGCTCTGTTGCACTACACAAGACATCCAAAGGGATGTAAAAGATTATGTTTCCACTGAAGTTTGGAAGGAGTAAATCATTAAATAGAAACTGGACAGCCCAATACATGATACTGCACTATTTTAAAGACCACACTTGAAGAAATAAATGGATTATGTTTCTTTCTGGGCATTCTTTGGAGATCCTATTTTAGTCCTAGGAATTAAATTTACGGCAACAATTCACGTGCAACCTTACAAAAGAAGTTGCACTTAAGTATCAGCTGTAAAATTTACTACTCAGGAATCAAAAGTAATAGTCATCTTTGTGAAGAATGGTCCTTTCCGGAGCGATAAATTATTAATGCGCAAAGCTGTAGGGAGGATTTTAATGTAGTTGTGCAAACTATTTCAAACAGTCTTAGACAGTCTGAACACCTATTATCATTTCAGGAAAAGTAGGGTTGTCAGTGAGAAGGGATGCTGTTCACACAGAAAGTCCAACATTTTGGGAAACATTCGTCTTTTGGTTGAGTGTTAAATGTGAAAAATCAATATTGTCACGCTTGTCTAGGAAATATGAAATTAGAGCGAACAACTTCGTCCAGGATAAAGATTCAAAATGGGGTCAAATAGACAATTATGGCTTTGTTTAAAAGGAAGACAATACACCTACCAGTACTACAGATTAACTTATTTTTGTTTGTTTGATCTACAACCAAATGAATATGTCAGTATGTTTTATGCCTTGCTGTTTTTTTTTTAAGTAAAATTGATGGCTTTGAACATATTCTTAACACAGTATGAATGGAATATTGAGCATAGAATACAATAACACTGTGAACGGCTCAGTGGTCCAGGTCAGTAAATCGAACAAGCTGAGGATGCTTAGCAGAAAGCTGGGCCTAGTCAGCACCACTTGTCACATAAGTGTTCATGCCCATAATAGTGAATAACTTTAAGCCTTAATACAATGTAAACAGGTAAGTTTGCTGTAAAGTTGGGCACATTAACATGGCAGTCTGTGGGGACTGACCACAGACTGATGAACGCAGCCACCGTTGATGTCACCCACTGGTTTTGGAGTTCCTTTTGAAAGTCTCAGCTTTAGCATTTTGTTGTTGCTGCTGTTTGTTTGTTTGTTTGTTTGTTTTTAAGCCAGAAGTTACCTTGAAGAAGAAGATGGTGGCGTGCCAAGATATCAGCTGATGTTAGCAAGGTGATGCACATACACTCAGATCTGCTAATGAGTGTTTACAGACTAATAAAATGCTAGAATTTCACTCGGCATAACTGAGGCACAAACTTGAACAGGCTGCAGACGATTATGCACCATCGTTCACAGTGACATTTAGATGTTTCGACAATCATGTGCATGCCCAAACCACACTCTGTCCAAGGATTACTCACTGCTTTCTTTGGTGAGATGACACACAGCATGCCATATTATTTATCAGATCATTCAATTAAAAATGCTCCAAAAGGCAGAAAGAGCACAAACACATAATGCACAGTTCAGTGGAGGTTTGGCCTAGCAAAAAAAAGCAATTAGCTACAACTAGTGTGTTAGAACACCTGTCAATCAAAGGGGTGTGCCCTTTACTCCACAAATTCAAACATTCTCCAGCTGTACAGCTGTTATGATGTGGAAAACTACCCATGGAGGTCAAAATCATTTATTGTACCAAGCTGTAAACTTTTACTTTTTTTTTTTTTAATGCTGTTAAAGAAGCAAGTCAAATCAAATGGCCATTCGGAGGATACTTAAGAGTAGAATAGGACACGGAGCCTTCAGCCTTCTTTTGTGGAACCAGCTCCCAGGTTGGATTCAGGAGGGAGACACCCTCTCTATTTTTAAGATTAGGCTTAAACTTACCTTTTTTGATCAAGTTTATAATTAGGGCTGGATCAGGTAAACCTGACCCTTAGTTACACTGCAATAGGCCTAGGCTGTTGGGGGGGGTTCCCAAGATGCACTGAGTATTTATTTCCACTCACCTCTTTTTACTCTGTTTAGACACCACCCTGCATTTAATCATTAGTTATTATTAATCTCTGGCGCTTTTCCACAGGCTCTTTTGTCCTGGCTCCCTCCCCTCACCCTCGACCAGTCGTGGCAGATGAGTACCTCTCCCTGACCCTGGTTCTGCTGGAGGATTCTTCCTGTAAAAGCGAGTTTTTCCTTCCCGCTGTCACCAAGTGCTTGCTCCTAGGGGGTCATTTTAATTTTTGGAGTTTCTCTGTAACACTGTAAAGTCTTTAAGTTACAATATGAAGTTCCTTGAGATGGCTATTTGTTGTGATTTAGTGCTATATAAATAATTATATTGAGTAGAACTGCAGTTTCTGACACTGGAGTCACTACAGGGTGACTCACTCAGAAAATTGAAATCAAGTCAGCAACAAAGCATTTGAGTGATAAAAATTAGTTAGAAATTGACCACATTTCAATTGCTGCTTGGGAGTTACTCGTCTTTGGTGTCGGTCTTTAGATTAACAATTTTTGGCACTTTCAGTGTGTTTTTCAGCCCAGGAGGTTGTGCTTGCAAAACTCCATCCATCCACCCATGCATCCATCCATCCATCCATTCCCTGCTGCAGGTCCTGGTTACAGATGCAGCAGCTCCAAAAACTACATTACCCATCCTGAAATGAGCAGCCTTTACAACCACCATCCCCATCTCTAAATACCCACTTTGTTTAAACATCTCACCTCCAGTTTGTAATGCAAGCTTTTTGTTCCAAATATGAAGTTGGAAGACCAAACCAAAAGAAGACATTTTCAGGGTTATTACCGTTTCAAGTTGAAAAGATCACTTCACAGCCAAAGAAGGCAGTAGGTGGTTTAGTGACTCCTTTAAAGGCACAATATTTTTCTTTTAATTTCCTGGAATAAAGTCTCATGTAGTAGAAATAGTGAAGGACAGTTAAATCAAACAGAACTAAAAATAAATGCACTTAAATATATTCGAACTCTAGTAACTTTAGTCCAATTCAGTTCCCTCAAAGAATTAAGAATGAGTCTTAGATGTTGAAATATTTTTCTTCATTGTTATGGATATTATTAAAAGCTTTCTTTAAAAAAAGAAAATCCTGCGCATATATGTGTATACTGTTTGTGGGATCCCCTTTCTTGTTTAATGATTACTTGTGGTTTCACACCCTGTCAACTTGTAACCAGTCCAGGCAATTATGCACCATCATTCACAGTGACATCAAGGTGTTTCAGCAATCATGTGTGTGCCCAAACAATACTCTGTCCAAGGATTACTCATTGTTTTCTTTGGGGAGTCAGTTTGTTTTTCTGTTTTGTCCATATATCCATGACTCCATATACCCAAGCTCTGTGATGTCAGCCTTTTCTCTCCACGTTTGTGGTTGCTCAGCATCGGTCTTGATGGCTCATCAAGTTGTCATGGCCTTGTAGCTTTTATAGCATTCCTTTCTTTATGTCCAAGAGGTGATTTTTTTTTTTTTTTTTTTTGTGCACACTAACTGTTCTGTAAAATAAGCCTGTGAATAGACCAAACGCTTTGAGCTGCACTCAAGGCCAGGTATGCTGTGTTGATATTAGAGGAGTACTATTTTCCCTCAGAGAGTGATGCCGCTTTGGACCTGGCCTTCCTTTTGGGGGAAACAGTGGGAGGTCACAGTCTTTGAAAGTCTGCTTTGGGTTTTGTATGTGTGAAAACAAAGGGACTTGTGCTACATGGAAGAAAGCTGCATGGGAGAGAAAAAAAAAAGGAGCAAGAAGAGGAAAGTTTGGTCACCGTGGCCTTGGCTGCACATTCAGGAAAAGAGTGATCATCAATGGTTAAAGCAGTAGGAGGGAGAGATGGTGACTGAGTGATTAACAGCCCAACAGATGTGATAGATGTTTTTAATAACCTCTGGCTGTTTTCTTAGTGTCCTCAAGGATTTGTTGTTATTAAGAACCAGGTCTTATTATGATGACCACCTCTCTCATCGTCTCCCACATCACACTGGGCGTCAGTCCAGACAGTCAAAATAAACACTAGTCCAAAGCCCCCCCCCCCCTCTGCACTTGCGCTGATGTGGCACTTGTTGATGGTGCCAGCATGTCTCAGTCCTGACCAAGGCATATGTGGCCTCACAATAGTCAGCAGTGAGGAATAAACAGAACATCGTATCACCTGTTGAGTCAGCTGGAACCTGCACTCCATGATCTAGCATCACTGTACAACAGGGTAAATAGCAAAAATATGGTTAGGGAAGTGGTGTATAATGGTTTTTATAGGCATTTCCATTATTGGAAGGAGAAGAAGATAAAGGAGCTCATTAGGAAATGCATGTTTGACCATGGGAGCCATAAGAACTCGTGCTCATCACTGCTGAAAAACAAAATGAGAACATTTTATTGGACTTCCACTTCTCCTCCGAATAAAAATCACAAACACTCTTTCCTTTAGTGTGTCTAAGTAGCTCCAAGCTCTATCACAGACATAGAGTTGGTGAAGGCCCATGTTTTATTAATTTGCAGATGAGCTCAGCTATTGATGGTGTTGGCCGCCCATGGGTTCAATTAGTATAATACAGGGAGAGGGGCAGATTATGGGCGGCTATTTAAGTGAGGGTATATCTCTTCCTGACAGTTATAGTCCAAATGCAACAAATTGCCCTTTGGTGGCTGTGAGCGGCGCCATATCGGTCCTCTGGTGATGAAACATGCCAGTGTGGCAGGTCAGCCGTGTTGAGACGACACCAGGCTGCGTGAGCCGTGTAGCTTGTCCTCTCTGAACTAACAACACAGGCCTGAGTGCAGCCCATTTCCATTCAGTTAATAGGGTCCATTTAGAAAACAGCAGTCTATATGGTGGTGTGCTGAGTGCATGTTCTACCCAGCCAACCCTAAACAGTCCCACTTAGCACGACACTCTCTAAACTATTGCGCTTATTCTCTGCGGAGCTCTCTGGGTTGAAAGGTTGCAAGCATTGACAGCTCAACAGAGCAAAGCCGAACCACGTAAATATCACATTTTACAAATACAAGACGGTGTGGGTGAATATTCTCCCAAGCATCCATAAAAGGAGGAACAGCTGCAGCCTGCATGCGACACACAAAACTCTTTTCTGGGATGAACGTTTATAGCGGCTGATCGGGGCCTTCACTCGGCTGTGCAATGAAAAGCTTAAACTGTACACTGCCCGTGGAAGGTATTGTGTGAAATTGAATATGGAGGCCATAAAGTGGACTGGAGACAGTGACCCAATTATGCAGAGCTGGTTATATTCTGTGTCTGGTCAATCTGTGCCTTGACTGTGCTTTCTTTTGCTAAGCGACATGGTAACTGTGTCTCAGCCGCATCGGAGCAGCATGTTTAGGCTACACAGTCACTGAGATAACGCAGTCCTCCTCTCCACATCCTGACAGCAACATTTGGGAAAAGAGTTTTGGGCACTCAGTTTTGAGCAAGTCGTTTCAGTGCGAGTGCTGTGCTTTAATGGCCATGCATTCTAAATTTTAACGACCTCTGCCCTGAGCTGACTTTCTCTCCTCCTATGTGAAGAGTCAAAGAGTGTATTTTTATTTCCTGATATTACAATAATTTCACTTTGGTTTTAAAATTATTAATAAAGGCCAACTGTATAAAGACAAACTACTAAACATTTCACGATCACCTGAAAATTTATTCATCTCGATTCCTGTAAAGTACTTTATCATCCCGACACACTAATCCTTCCCTCTCCTTGTTTGCCTGTCCTGGCTTTCCTTGTTCCCAGCCCCAGCCAGGCTGGGGCAATAGGGCACTGCTAATGTGCTTGGTGGGTCATTAATCCTTAGGATGGCCATAGGGGCAGCAGAGCAGGCAAGCTTTGTTGTTTGATATTGGGGGAAATGGTGATGGGAGGCAAAGCAGATGTTTGTGTTGGCTGGAGAAAGAAAACAGCAGACTTGATGCCAACCCAATCACCATTTCATGCCAGGCAACAGCTGCCCAAATACATTTCAGCCAAAGTCTGGCAAACAGAGGCAAAGGTGACCAGATCAGCTTAACACACACTTTTGCTGTGTTTTCTCATATTCCCATGTTCTTCTGGTCCTTCCATATATGTTGCGTATATATCAGAATGCCCCCTTACTTGAAGGACTGGCCTGTGAACATTTTTTAAAAATTATTCTAGGTTTAATATTTGCAAATCTTGAAGTTGAAGGTGAACCAGACACTGATGAATGTAAAACACGCACACATTTGTCTGTTTGCCTGTACTGTTGTGTGTAACTGGTGTTCACTGCGCGTTCACCTTTAAAGAGCGATGGGAATCAGCAGAGAGGACACACAGAAAAGAAGCCATAGACTAACCCAGATTTTTTAGCTGGCCATGGTAAAAATATAACAATGTATGCGCATACATAGACCACAGAACAAGGACAGCACATTTAACTCTCTCCTGCCTCTCCACTCAACTGATAGGAGCCATTCATCATCGCCCACCTTCATGCTGCAAGGAAAGGACTATGTGTGTATGCGTGTGTGTGTCTCTAAGTGTTTTTGTGTGACAGCAGATTCAAGATAAATATCTTCTATATAGCTCACGTCTCGATCCTGCTGAGGAGTTGTTTACCGTTTATGAGTTTCAGACTGAGAGACACAGTTTTTGTCTGGCTAACAGAGTCTGCTGCCCTCTGCTGCTCCGCTCGTGAACATCTGTGCTGAGAACATCTGCTCCCACCACAGCACCCTGAGTGGGATGCATGCTCAGTGATACTGGGCTTGTACGAACAGCAAGTTAGTTAGGAAGCAGCCATTGGGCTTTTGTGCCTCTGAAATGATATTTACTGTTTAATCAGAACAGTAAATAAATAAAGTGCATGCTTGGTTAAAACAAATTTTCCTTGGCTAAGATTTGCTGCTGTATTACTTCATTACAACACCTTAAAGAGGGCCTACTGATGGTGTGCTATAATCTGCATTTTCACATGCAGTATTTCCTTAATGTGCTTCTTTCCTCATACACATTCATAAATAAAAATATCCAAGATGCTGGTAATTAAATCCCCATCACAAGATACAAGAGCACATTCAAAACATTCTTCAGATGATGTTTAGATGACAGGCTTTATGTTGCTGTACTGTAGTTAGGAAGCCACGCACCTGAGGAAGGAGGGGTTTGCACAATGCAGGAACATTTCTAACCCATTTGTCATCTCCAATTTAGCAGAGGTGGAGTGGGGGGGGGGGGGGGGGGGGGGGGGTCAAAGGAGGCAAGTAATGAGCACCCACAGTAGCCAGTAAGGTAACCGTGGTTACATGTGGCGCATTAATGTATGTAATCTATTACTGTGTGTGTGACAAGGACACAGTGTGCTAATTAAAGAAACCTTTCATTGTGCTTCTCTTGGACACAGGTCATGTCTCATTAAAGATGGTCTCAATGCATGGAGAGCCATTCATTACTGGATATATGGGGGGGGGGGGGCTGGACAGAGGGGATACCTGTATGCAGACTTTACACAGTGTGCAAATCTGACAGCATGAATAACCAATAAAAGACATTCCTTCCAAGTACCAGGACAAACTCTGCACTCTTGTACTGAGAATTAAGAGTTGATATATTAAACCAAACCATGCCCTGAGTTTAGAAAGTATTGTCACGAAATTTTAGCACAGACCAAGGGCCAAAAAAAAAAAAAAAAAAAGGAGACAATTGTTCAAAAACAATAAATTTTATTTATGAAATGAGGGGATATTCACAAAAGAATCAGTGCGACATTAATATCATGTACATTACTAAATACAAAAAATATAAAATTGAACAAAAATAAACCCCATCTTCAAAAGGCTTTCATTTCCTACACGCCTGTTAAAAGAAACAAAAAAAAAAAAACACAACAACAGCTGAGTTTGCTCCTGGGACAATGATTCAAATAAATCAATCCCAAAAGGATGTTAGAAACCCACCTGGATGTTTGGTGCACAGAGACACTCATGCAGCAATGTCTGAATGGTAGTAACAGAGGCAGAAAGACTCATCTTCTGCTCTAGAGCGGTTCCAGTAATATTGCAATACTAGCCTTTTTTTTTTTTTTTTTTTTTAAATTATTAAAACCTAAAGGCTGCACTGCAACTCTACCTGGACAGAAACAACTAGATGTCCCTCAAATGCACCATTCACGCATCCAAAAAAAAGGCTTCTGGAAGGCTGTAGAGTTGATGGGTGTTATTATTATTTGGATTTCTCTTTGTGGTCACGAGATAAAAAGTATGTCATGCTGGATCACGTTTCCAGGGTCACAAAACACAAATGATCTTTAGCTTGTCTGAGCTCACCTAAAAATCATCACAGTACTCTTATAATACTCAGCTTTGTCTACTCATTAATTTTTACATTAACCAATCTATACTGTCACTACTATAAGAAAATTCATAATCCACAAAAACAAGGTAATCTCAACCAGATATTTCTCCTGATGACTGCCACAGGTGACCGGCCCCCCTTGATGGTTATATTGATATATGGGATCTTCATTTGGAAGCAGTTTCATCAGGTCATAAATATGTCACTGTTTTATAACCAGTGCTCCTTATTATAGATGATTTTCCCACATCACAGTCTACAGTAAGGGTTGGATGATCTAGCAATCTTATTTCTTCTCATATGAATTGTACAGATTGTTTTATAAGAAGGTGCCATATGTTGGCATATTATTTTAGGTTTAATTGCTGTTAACCATCTTACCCCAGCTCCTCTCGTACTTCCATCTTGGGAATAAAAGACCTACTGAAGAGGCAGCTGAAAGGTTCAGGAAAAAGGTGTGACTAGCTAGTTAGCAGCAACTGAACTTTCAAACTAAAATGCTTAAAGCATCTGAAAAATAAGTAAAAATCACTGGCCAAATGTACTAAGTAAACTTAAGTAAAAGAATGATTTTTGTGAGAATGTGAGAAACAGAAACGATCAGTTTCAAAATCAGGATAAAATTAAACGAAGTAAAAATGAACACAAGAAGGCAATGGCAGTGAACAATAGTTTACCAATCAAGCTACTGGACATTTTCTGTGCTGGAGTGTTATAAAAGCCTTCAAAAACACGACCCTCTCTGTGAGCCAATTCAAATACATTTGAGATGTATTTACAAAACTTTAAAATAATTGATTTACTATCTCAGGGTGGAAAACACGACCTCTTTTGCCAAGTTAACACCCATGGTTTCTACAGCCCCCCATAAAGTAGTCCCTGTCTGAATATGAAAGCAAATGAGCAGTCCAAGACAAGTGCAAATCCTCCCTGAGACTGGTCTATGTACTTACACAGACATCTGATTCAGCATTTTACAACCCAGCTACCCTACTAGAAGCCTAAAGCAGTCACACTGACCAGCCTAAAATTGTGTATGGTGCCACTTTGGCAGCTTGCCTGTTTTCACACAACATTAAAGACAAAATACAAGGATTCATCATCATCATCATCATCAAGTCACAAAAAGGCTTCCAGAGAAGCACGTAAACCAGACTGGTCAGAAAATAAGTGGATCAAAAGAATGGTTGTTGATCACAGTTATTATTGCTAATATGATTATCATTATGATTTATTTTAATGATGAACCGCCCTTGGATACATGACCAGATGCTGGTCTCCATCCACACATCTATAGAGCTGTGACATACCACAGTAACTGGAGATGGGTGGGGAAGAGCTGTGTGAAGTGATTCAGCATGTGATGCTCATACGTGTCTCAAGGATTCAGTCCTCTGGCGGCAGACAGAGGTACCCTGTTGTCACGTGTCTCTCGGCTGACCTCGGTTTTGAATGCTCTGGAAGTGGGCCTCCTTCAGGATGCGGTTGATTTGCAGGTAGGACACCGGGTTTGTGGGCTCTAAAGAGTTGCCCGCGCTAAGGGGACTGCAGGGCCCCTGAGCACACTGACTGATGCAGCTGGCAGCTGCATGTTCAGGACTGCTGATGCTGCTGCTGCTCTCACTGTTGGATGACTGAAATGCAGATATCAACGTTAGTATTAGGATGTTAAAATCCAGGGTCTACACAACAGAGAGTTTAATATCATACAACCTAAAGCGGCTTCTATTTTAAATTTGCATCTAGTAAAATTCAAAGCCTCAAAATTGATTATAACTTACACTAAACATTACAAAGGTGAAATTAGCCACACCTCTACACAGACTAATATTGGAAGACAAGGGGACTTTCATACTAACCAGGTGGGCATAAACAAACATATTGAAAGACAATGCGGAAAAAAAATTATCCTTAAAATAAATCTATGTCACAAATCTATAATACCAAGCATGATGGCTGTCCTGCCACTGACCTGAAAAAGCCAGCAGAGAAACATATCAGCCAATCATGGTGTTGCACAAAGGAATGCACACAGCAAAGGTCCTCAACCGTTTCAGCTGCATAGTGGCAGTCTCAGCTACTCATTATCAATGCAGGCAAGTGCACTTACTGTTTTCTTGCTTTACTGTATCTTCTACTACTCCTGCACAAGATTACAGCATCACTAACGGCTCAATCAAGTGCCCACCATCTCTGTTCCTCCTATCAGAGAACTGAACAAATGCCATGCTAATTTAAGTTATACTAAATGAATAAAGAGATACACCTGCTAAACAGTGATTAACCTCTACTGTGGACAGTAGGTCAGTGTAACAACATGCCTGGCTAATATGTTACCGTTTCAGTTGTTGATTGACTAAAGGTGGAAGAAAGCCACCAACTTTTATCATGTTAAATTCTTCCATATACAGTGCTGTGAAAAGTATTTGCATCATTCCTGATATCTTAATTAGTTTTTGCATATTTGTCACATTTTTCAGATCAAACAAATTCTAATATTACACAAAGATAACCCATGAAAATACAAAATGCAGTTTTTAAATCATGGTTTCATTTATAAAGGGAAAAACACTTTCCAAACCTATCTGGCTACATGTGGAAAAAGTATGTGGTCCCCTTTTTAAAATCATGAATTAACTGCGATTGACCACATTTTCTGGAAAGCTAAGTTCATTTTCACTGGCTACACCCAGGCCTGATTACTGCCAAGAACATGTAAAGAACTGCAGGCCTCACCTGCATCAGTCAAAGCCAGTGTTCATGATTCAACAACAAGAAAGAGACTGGGAAAAATGGTATCAATGACAGAAAGGTGAAAACAACTGCTGACCAAAAAGAGCACAAAGGCTCATCTCACATTTGCCAAAAAAAAAACAAACAAACAAACAAAAAAAAAAAAAAAAAAACATCTTGATGATCTCTGAGACTTTTGGGAAAATATTCTGTAGACAGATGAGACAAAAATTGTACTTTTTGGAAGGTTTGAGCCCCATTACATCTGGTATAAAATAACATTTCAGAAAAGATCATCATACCAACAGTCAAACATGGTGGTGGGAGTGTGACGATCTTGGGCTGCTTTGCTGCTTTAAGACGACTTGCTGTAATTGATGGAAACCTGAATTCTGATCTCCACCAGAAAAATCCTAACAGAGCATGTCTGGCCATCACTTCATGCTCATGAAGCTCAAGCACATTTGGGTTATGCAGCTGAACACTGACCCAAAACACACCAGCAAGTCCACCTTTGAAAGTTTTGGCTAGTTAAAGTCACGACTCAAATCTGACTGAGATGTTCTGGCAAGGCCTTAACCAGGCTGCCCATGCTCAAACCCTCCAATGTGGCCAAATTAAAACAACTCAAAGAAGAGTGGGCCAGCAATGTGAAAAACTCATTGCCAGTTATCGCAAATGGTAGACTGCAGTTCTTGGTGCCAACTGCTTTTTCACACAGGGCCAGGGAGTTTTGGATAACACTGTTTTCCTTTAGTAAATAAAATCATCATTTTATAAAACATAAAAAAAAAAAAAATCTGTCTTATATATGATGATCTGAAAAATGTAAACGTGACAAATAGGTAAAAACAAACAAACAAACAAACAAAAAAAACCCAACAACAATTAAGAAACGCTTTTTCACAGCACTTTACTTCTATTTAGGGTTCTATGAGTGTCACGTTACCTTACTCTAGAACACACTTGATGCAAATTATTGGTTAACACTGGTACCTCAGAGTCCCAGGCATCCCGGCCTGGTTCCGGGGAGAGAGGATGTGCTCTGTTCTGCCTTTTGGGTTGGGGCACCAGGTGGCCATTCTCCTCATCACCACCACTGTGCTGCCGTTTCCTGCTCAGGTAAAGAGCCAAAAAAAAAAAAACGTGCCCTTAATTGTAAGCTTGAAGTTTGTAGGCAATCATTTATCCCTGCGGCAGTGTACACACAACGCTTATTATGCAAAGTCACTGCAAGCTGCCATTTTTACATTCAAAACCAGCTAGCTGGCTCCATTGTCAACGCTACTTCAAAGACAACAAGGGCAGACGCAGATACAGTTGTTATATCAGTACAGCTGCTCTGACCAAGTGCTGTTACTGGAACCAAGATTATTTTTTGTTAGCACAATCACCATTATTTTCGTGGGTCCTGCAATAAAGGCCACGGAAACGTCGAGCCACCCCTAGTTCAATCACTATCTACTCAAATAGTGTTAAATTACAAGCTCACCTGCTTTCAGTCAACATATGATATCACTTGAGCAACCTAGGCGAGCTTCTTCTTTTTATTTTCTTCGGAGCAGACAAGAGGAGCCGGCTGGCTGACGTTATTTGCTAGTTAACGCGACTCGTTTCCTGTTAGTCGATGGCCTGTTAGTTAAGCTAACCTTGTCTGGTTAGCTAATTACACTGAATAACAATGTGATACAATTGCCCATTTCAGTGACAGTGTCAAAGAAATCAGCTGGCGAGATAAGCCACACAGACACTTCAAGGCAACGTTAATTGGCTGCCAACAAAAAGATCGGGCGTCTAGGTAGTTAACAAGCCTGTCCTGAAGCGCTTTATCATTTGTTCCGAGCTAAATGCTAACGTCACCGCAAGCTAACGCAAACCCGCTTATCTGATGTTAGCTGACTACAGCAAAAAGTACACTTTTATTTCTTCTCAGGACTATCGATCTCTTAAACCCAAATAAAATTACTAGGGTTCAAACTCTACCTCGCTAGCGATACTTGCTACTGATAACCGCAACTGTTGTGTTTACATGGCATTGCGCCTGCGTACAGATCAGTAATGGTGCCTTTAAAGACCTATTGGAAAAAAAGAAAAAAACCCCACTTACTTCATATCTATTGGAGAACAAAGCAGTTTTCTGTGCTATCATAGATGTAAAGTGTAATAATACGAGCGATGAACATAAAGTTATCTTATATAAGATACTCTTTTGCTTTTTTTTTTAAGCAAAAATGTGAGTGTAAAGGTAACTTGGGAAGAGAGAAAGGATGAAGCATAAAATAATACCGGTGTAATCATAGTGTAGTGGTGTACACATTCGCTTAGCAAGCAAAAGGTCACTTATTTGATTCACAAATTCCTTCGGATTTGCGTAAAACTGCCACATCGAAACATGCGGAACCACCCACTGTGGCGACCCCCTTGCGAAAACGGAGCAGCCGAAAATAGCCTGTGTAATCAGAGACTTAAATGCTAGGCAAGATAGCTTTAGCCAATTAACGTTAAACGCCACAGTATTTTTAGCTCTAAAAATATACTTCGTCTGCGCACGCCAACCACCCCTGTAACGGTCAATAAAATATTAATTTAATCAAAGGATGTCGCTGTTTACAGAACACATTTATTGTTTTAATTGTTGCCTTAAGGGCTGAAAATACCCAACACCAAAAACTGATCAACAAAGCAACAGGCAGTGGGCTGAAGTCTATTTCCCCATAAACCACCTTATGGCTGTGTTATACTAAAGAGTGGACTTGAATATTAGGATATAAATCATATTGTTTTGTGTGCATTTAAACAAAACATCCACTATGAGTGAGTGGCTGGCATCTTATCAACCCGGAAGTTGCACCCTCTATTGCAGCCTGCTTGTCCAGCCAGCCAATAGAGTGAAAAACCGTCTCCGCCAATGACTCAAGCGAAGGACGGAGGTGAGATTATCAGGGATTCTCTATAGCGGCGGTCTTAGATGTATAAAGGCAAATAACCGCAATGGGCAGCACCGACTCTAAATTGAACTTCAGGAAGGCAGTGATTCAGCTTACGACCAAAACACAGGTGGGTTATGTGCATTTTATATGTATATTCTATACAACCAAATAAAGCGTTAAAAAGACAGGGCGAGTGGGCGCACCGAAGACCATCGTCGACGAGATGACGGGATAACGCTTGCGATGCAGGGGCACAATATAAAACAAATACAAAAATAAAAAAGAAATGAACGGTTGCTGTGTTGCATGCAGGCTTTTCAAGTCACATCTGTTTATTATTTTGCAGATTGTAAATCTGAGTGTAGCGCACCAAATAGGCCTATGTCATATTTGTCTGGATTAAATTGTCGCTGATCCTGCTTTGTGAATCACCGTAAATTTGTGTTTTGTTTTGTTTTCCAATGTTTTGTTTTCCAATGTTGTAAATTGACTGTAAATTGTGGCGTACAGCAAAATTAAAGGTGATGACGCAGGTCTCGAAATGACAGCGTTTGCAGATGCGGCAGGTGGACTGTATCGTCACTGTCACAGATATTGTTTCCGCTGCTGCTAGAGCAAGCAATTGTGTTTACATTGCCATTTGCTCGGATTATGTATGTAAGATATGAAAGCAACTATGCAGACCTTTGTATTAAGATAAAGAGGTAAAATACGATTTTAATGCTGTGCAGTGCAAAAGCAATCAGGCTATTGTAATTTAAATGCTCAGTTTGGCTTAAAAGGGATATGAAATGTGCACATATTTTCTCCAGCCAGTGGAAGCCACAGACGATGCCTTCTGGGATCAGTTCTGGGCAGACACCACCACCACGGTCCAGGATGTTTTTGCACTGGTGCCAGCTGCAGAGATAAGAGCTGTTCGAGAGGAGTCCCCCTCGAATTTAGCGACCCTTTGTTACAAAGTAAGCATCAAACAAACTCTCAGTGCATTTGTGTTACATAATGGAATAATGTTGTTTGGAAACTGTGCATTATTTTGATTGTAGAGCCCCGCATAGGCTCTTAGATGTCTGAATAAATGAGTCAGCTCCCCTTCCCTTTCCTTTTGCTTCCCGTCTCTAGCTATCAGCTTCCGTTTTGAAGCTGCCTGTCAGAAACAAAACATACTGGGGCCCACAGCATAACTAAATAGAGAGGTGGGAATGAGAGCCCTTGAAGCTAAGCAAATTCAGAAGGGTTGTTACTTATTTTTAGACATGAGCTTTTAAATTTAGATAATGAATCATCAAGTAAATCTTTGTTAAAAGGTCCAAAAAACTGCAGATACTCAGTGTAAAAAAGAAAAAAACAACAGCGATTAAGTATGCACACATTTTAAACCAGAATTTGCTCCTTTTTTTTTAAATTTTTGATTTGTTGATAAGCTGAGCATGATGCCATATTCATTGACACATAAATGAGCATGGCTTAGTACCCTTGATGACTGCTTTTGTTCATATGTTATATCTTTATGCCATAAAATAATAAAATCACTATATCAAACTGAGAAAATGATCAGTAGATATAGATGCCGTGTTCCATACTCAATACGCTCATTCACTTATAATGTTTCCTGATACTTCAGGCTGTCGAGAAGCTGGTCCAGGGAGCTGAGTCTGGCTGTCCCTCTGAGAAAGAAAAGCAGGTAGTCCTGAACTGCACTCGCATCTTGGCCCGCATCCTTCCCTACATCTTTGAGGACCAGGACTGGAGAGGATTCTTCTGGTCCACAGTGCCTGGTGCAGGGCGTGCTGGTGTGAGTGGGCACAGCAAAACAGAGCCTATTTTCTCACCATTTAATACTATAGATGGCTCACAGAAGTTCAGAATGGATAAAAATATGTATAAACATACTGATCACATGTAGAAATCACTCTTAACACAAAATATTGTTGTTGTTTGTTTCTAAAAATAAGATAGATAAAAAAACCGTGTGTCATCATTTTACATATGTGATAATGCGTTCATCTACCAAAAGCGTTATACACTTGGTGTTTTGTTGAATGTGAATCCTACACAAAAACACAAAAAACATGAAGCAGCAAGGTCATTTTAGTTGTCGCTGAGTTTTTTCTCCTGTAGCATGGAAACAACTTCAACCAATTAAATAATATCTTTCAAAAAATATGAATATCTTCATCCACATTTTTCAGACGGATGAGCTGGATGATGACGAAGGAGCGCGACCACTGGCTGAGTCGCTGCTCCTGGCTATCGCTGACCTGCTCTTCTGCCCTGACTTCACTGTGCATAGTCACAGGAGGGGCCCTGTGAGTAACCGCTCTCCTGACACGGTGTCATTAATTTGTCATCCCTCCTCCATCCAGTAGAAGTAGCTACTGCTGACTCAGCAGAGCAGCACAGATATTTATTTCTTGACCTTACCCTAGTAAGCTGTTCCAAAGGTTGCACATATTTCTTCAAGTACTGTTTCCTTCTTCCTAATTTTCCAACTAACTTGTCACTCAAGTTTAACACAAGCACCGGGTTTTGGTGGCTGATACACTCTTAGAGGCAAAAGGAAGAATTCCCAGTGTTTCACATCAGCCTGGAACTTTGAACTCCTCACTGCTCTTCATGTAATTTCCATTCTAAAGTACGTGTCGGAAAAGTCTCTTATGGCAGTGAAAATGAAATGATCTGTTATATAAAAACTGAAAGTAACAGGAAATTATACCTACCTACAGTCTGGATGGTAGTGACAGAATATTAGGATTCAAATGCCAGAGTTCACGCTTCATATCCCTTTGCTTACCAGGAGTTAGCATTGCCCAAATCTTTACATTATCTACAACTGATTTTAAGTTACCTAATAATTTGCTTAACAAATGAAAATCCAGGAAATGTTCAAGAATCATTTTAGAATCAATAGCGGTGCGTTAAATATGCTTTGCATAAAGGTATTTTGACTAGAATTTGTTGTGACTCTCTGCAGGACTCAGTAGAAAGCATGCAGTCCATAGACAGCTGTGAATACATCTGGGAAGCAGGGGTGGGATTTGCACAGTCCCCCCCTCTCAATTACATTCATGACCTGAATAGGTGAGTTGGCCTGTTGTGTGCATCGAAACTGCACTCTCATTTTTGTGTGTGTGACTTATTTTCTGTTTGTTTGTGTCAACTTCCATGCTTCAGGACAGAACTGTTGAGACTGCTGCTAACCTGCTTCTCTGAGGCCATGTACCTGCCTCCTTCATCAGACAACACCGTCCTCAATCCTTGGGTGACATTCTTCTGCTCAACAGAAAACAGGTAATGGAAAATGAAAACACATCCACACATACAGTCATTGTAAAAAGAAAGTACGCAATCTTTAAATTCAGGTGTGTGTTAACACGGTACCAAAGATCAGCATTGATCTGAAAGAAGCGCTTGTTGTGACAGAGTTATAAAGCCATTTCAAAGCAGTTTGAAGTCCATCCTTCTACAGTGAGAAATATTATTCACAAGTGGGAAACATTCAAGATAGCTGACAATCTTCCCAGGAGTGGACATCCCAGCAAATTCACCCAAAGATCAGACCGTGCAATCCTCAGAGAAAGAGCTGTGGCTCAGAGAATACAGGCCTCAGTTAGCATGTGAAATGATAAAATTGCTGTTGTTTGGAAGGGTTGCCAGGGGACAGCCTCCTCTCTCTAAAAAGAACATGGCAACACTGCTTAAGTTTGCAAAGCTGCACCTGAACAAACCACAAGACTTCTGAAACAATGTCCTTTGGATGGAGACCAAAATTGAGATGTTTGCTCATAATACACAACTCCGCGTTTGGAGAAAACCAAACACAGCATCTCAACACAAACGCCTCATTCCAACTGTCACGCACGGTGGTGAAGGGGTGATGATTTGGCTTCGTTTTGCAGTCCTGAGCACCTTGCAGCCACTGAGTCGACCATGAACTCCTCTGTATGCCAAAGTATTCCAGAGTCAAATGTGACTCCACATCTGTCTGGCAACTAAAGCTTGGTTGAAAGTGAGTCATGCCACAGGAAAATCGCCTAACCTTAGCAGCACATCTACAACAGTATGTTTGAAAAAGGAAAGAATCAGTGTGTTGCAATGCCCCAGTAAAAGCCTTAACCACTACTAGTATTGAAATACTGTGGTGGGACCATAAGCGAGCTGTAATGCCTGGTATAAACTTTTTGGGTGTCACAGAATTTAGTGACATTGTCATCGTGGTTTTGTTCCTAGACATGCCCTACCTCTGTTTACGTCTCTGCTGAATGTGGTGTGCGCTTATGACCCGGTGGGTTATGGCATCCCGTACAACCACCTGCTCTTCTCTGACTACCGGGAGCAGCTGGTGGAGCAGGCTGTACAGATCCTCATTGTGACGCTGGAGCATGACGGAGTGGTTCCCCACCCTCCTGCCTCTCCATCCAGTGTAGAGGAACAAGATGTAAGCCAAGACTGTGACAAAGAAATGTTATGACTTTATTGCATGTGCTTAATGTCACTCAAATAAATCTTTATGAATTTGTCTGAATCAGTCTACAGGACCTGAAAACCTGTTTGTGAATTATTTGTCAAGGATTCACAGAGAGGAGGTATGCATGTCAGTGTTTCATAAAAATGCCTGAATATCATTACTGTGAAGACTGCAGGTGCAAATGTATATTTGTGCTCTCCCAATAGGACTTTGACTTTGTACTGAAAGGCCTTGCTCGTCTGCTGACCAACCCTTTGACTCAGACTTACCTGCCTAACTCCACCAAGAAGATCCAGTTCCACCAGGAGCTTCTGGTGCTTTTCTGGAAACTTTGTGACTTCAATAAGGTTAGAACAAAAAAAAAAAAAAAAAAGGGAAAAAAAAACACCTTCTTTGGGGAGGTGAAGCATTAAAGAGTGCTTTCATTAGACACCACAATCTACTTTGTGTTCCCACTGCAGAAGTTCCTGTTTTTTGTCCTTAAAAGCAGCGATGTGTTGGATATTCTGGTTCCTATACTGTACTACCTGAACGATGCACGGGCTGACCAGTGTGAGTCTCCTTAGTTGCTTCACTGCACACACAGCAAATCTCTACTAGAAGCATGCATTTATTAATTTCTGGTGTAATTTGTCCTTGCTGCAGCACGTGTTGGACTCATGCACATTGGTGTGTTCATTTTGCTGCTTCTGAGCGGTGAGAGAAACTTTGGTGTACGCTTGAATAAGCCCTATTCTCTCCATGTGCCTATGGACATCCCAGTGTTCACAGGGACTCATGCCGACCTGCTTATAGTGGTGAGACAGACACCTGCTGCCAGTTTTCTTGACGGCTACCTAATTAAAGTACAGATGAGTCTCACAGCTGTCACTCTGTTTGGTTTCTAGGTGTTTCACAAGATAATCACAACAGGCCACCAGCGTCTCCAACCTCTCTTTGACTGCCTGCTAACCATTGTTGTAAACGGTGAATATGCAGTCTGTTGGACAATACACAGATTTTGTTTGCAACATAAGCATGTAATAAGAATTATTTGTTACAGTTTTTCTTTCACACCGTTTTAATACTCCACCTGCTTCTTGTTCAGTTTCCCCTTACTTGAAGAGCCTGTCCATGGTAGCAGCTAATAAACTGCTCCACCTGCTGGAGGCCTTTTCTACCACCTGGTTCCTTTTCTCTGCAGCCCAGAACCATCACCTGGTTTTTTTCCTTCTCGAGGCTTTCAACAACATTATCCAGTACCAGTTTGATGGTAAGAGAAAGCTGGAGAAATTCAGGGCATATACATTTAAACAGATTTTGTTTAAATCTATATGCCTTGACAGGAGTGGCACCTGCTGTGCTTTTGTATCTCATTTGTTGTGAGATGCACTTTTTCAAATAAGTGTCCATGTGTCTCTCCCTGCCAGGTAACTGTAACCTGGTGTATGCCATAATTCGCAAACGTAATGTGTTTCATCAGCTGGCCAACCTGCCCTCTGACCCCACTTCCATCCAGAAGGCTTTGCAAAGAAAGAAGAAGTCGCCAGATGTCATTTCCCGCACCAGCTCCCAAGAGACTGTATCCATGGAAGGCTCACACCCTGCAGTACCGGCGGAGCCTGGTACACTGAAGGCCAGCCTGGTTGCTATGCCAGGTAATGACTCTACATGCTATTTTAATGTTGTAATTAGAGTACAATCTATTCACTGTGCGGTAGATGCACCACACATAACATGTGCCCTCGCCAGACACTTTATTAGGTACACCTACAGTAGCTAGCACTGGGTTGGACCCCTTTTTTTCCTTCAGAACTGTTTAAATTCTTCATGGGACAGATTCAAAAAGGTGCTGGAAACATTTCTCAGAGAGTTTGGTCCATATTAACATGATAGCATCACGCTGTTGCTGCAGATTTGTTGGCTGCACGTCCATGATGTGAATCTCCTGTTCCACCACATACCAAAGGTGCTCTTTTGGACTGAGATCTGGTGACTGTGGAGGCAATTTGAGTACAATGCACTCATTGTCATGTTCAGAAAACCAGTTTGAGATTATTTGAGATTTGTCAGATGGTGCATTGTTCTGCTGGAAGCAGCCATCCATCAGAAGATGGGTACGCAGCTGAAAGTTGTCTGGCCATTTTATTTTGACCTCTTACGTCAGCAAGGCATTCCAGAGCACTGCTGCTTACTGGATATTGTTTGTAAATATAGATGGTTGTGTGGGAAAATCCCAGTAGATCAGCAGCTTCTGAAATACTCAGAGCAGCCCATCTGGCACCAACACCCATGCCACACTCACCATTCTTCTCCATTGTGATGCCCAGTTTGAACTTCAGCATCCTGTTTTAACCACGTCTGCATGCCTAAGTGGACTGAGCTGCAGCCATGTGATTGGCTGATGAGATGCTTGCATTAACAAGCAGCTGAACATATGTAACTAATATAGTGTCAGATGAGTGTATGTCATGCACATATGCACATCTTGCACATGAAAAGAGCTGTGAATATCTAAAATGACTCAGAACTGGCAGGTTGAATTAATATGTCCATAATTTAGGCTGAATTTGTTTGGTTTATTCACCACACCAGATTAGTTGGTGTTTAGTTTTTCAGTAAGACTATAAAAAAATGAAATAATGTCCTGTGATTTATGATGGTGGTTTCCTGTAGGCATTGATAAACTGACTGAGAAGTCTCAAGTATCAGAGGATGGCACCATGGTGTCAGTTCCAAAGACAGACTCCCCTAACACAGTCCACCCAGACCAAAGTGCAGTCGCTGGGACCAGTGACACAGAGTCTAACTCAGGCAGAGACAATGAAGTAAGTGCCTTTTTTTTTCTGGGTGCATTGGTTTGCTACAATATATTTGCATATTTCTAATTTTATTTCTTCACATTATCAGGATGTTTTCTACACTGAAGCAGAAATGGAGAGAAGACGCTTGTCGAGCGCATCTTCAACATCTTTTTGGGTTCCCACACCAGAATGGGTCAGGATACTCTTTTGCCCTCAGCCTCTCCTTCAGTTTTTGGTAGTCTTTGGATATTTAGGAGAATTAGAACATGATTTAGATTTACTCATCTTTAATTTCAGGTCCTCTCTTGGAAGTGTAAGCTACCCCTGCAGACTATCATGAGACTCCTACAGGTGCTGGTGCCCCAGGTGGAGAAAATCTGCATCGACAAGTATGCAAACACTTTTATAAATTTTTTGGTCAGCCTACAAAAGTCACATCCTAGCTCTTTTGAAATATTACTAAAAACGTTGTAAATGTCCTTCTCTATCTAACAGGGGTCTAACAGATGAATCAGAGATCCTGAAGTTTCTACAACATGGCACATTAGTGGGCCTGCTGCCAGTTCCTCACCCCATCCTCATCAGAAAGTATCAGGCCAATGCAGGCACTGCAATGTGGTTTCGCACCTACATGTGGGGCGTTGTTTATTTGCGGTGAGTCAAGTATTATAGATAGTGATATCCTTATATGATGATGAAAACAAATCAGTTATTTTGTTTTTTCTGTTGTTGTTTTTGTTGTTTTTTTTTTAGCAATGTCGACCCGCCAATCTGGTATGACACTGATGTTCGACTATTTGAGATCCAGAGGATGTAGAGAGAAGACGTCATCACTGAAAATGAGACCGTTCTGGCTCTAGGGTTCTTCGTCCCTTCAGTATCTGCTGGTTTTGTAGAAAACCTCATTGTGTTTAAACTATCCTTGTGATCCTGTTGTTTGCCCCTTACACCACCAAACTGGGCAGGGGAGTCATTCAGCTGAGTGGAGTAGAGATTCCTCTCGTGTTAAGATGGAAGGTGTTTGAATTATCACTAGCGTCCATAAACAACTGTGTTTGTAACCTTAAGACCACAGAATGTCTGTCAAAGCACTGAGATGGCTGGAGCATTTGCTAAGGGCTGAGGCTACTTTTGGCAGCATTGTTTAACTTTTCGTTGAGATTTGCTGGGGGGAGATATGCTGCGAAGGCCCGTAACATATCTCGTATAGCTCAGTATTACTCGTTCCACATTATTTGTTGTACTCGCCATGCTTTGAAGTGAACTTGCACCTTTTTTGAGTCGTCTTTTGTGGTTGTAGTTTATGTGATGATACTTTGAGACAGTAATACAGATTCGATGTATTTATTTATATATGACCAGGTTTAATTTTTTTGATCTGGCTAGAAATGCTTATAATGCTCAAAGCTGAAATTGTATTTTCATTAACTTGTCCTGGAAAATAAAATAAAATAAATATATGCATCTGCAAATTCTACATTGGTCACGTTATGATTTATCTAAGTTTTTTTTAGAAGAGTAGCAGGAGTTCTGCACAAAGTCCAAACCTGCCATTTGTAAAAGTGGCACTTTCGTACGTAACCACTAGATGACACTATGCTCCTCCTCACCACTCAATCTGCTAAAGGTTTGATATTTGAACAAATTTACTTTGCCACATATGAAATCACTTTACTGAATCCTTCCATAGCAGTCTACAAGTTTGCAATGATGTACAGGAGGAGAACACATGTAACTCAACATGTCAGCTGTTTTAATGTTGCAGCTGTATGTGGGAATTTAAGGAAACTGAAAACACAAATGTTTGTTTATTAAATGTATGACATGTTTTGATACATAAAACTATCTAGTTTCTAAAAACATAAATTGAGATAATGAGTGCAGCTAAGAGATTGGCTAACCTCTTAAATACACTTCAAAGAGACTGGCAACAGCATGCATGCGATAGAAGATTCCAAAAGGAAGTCCAATATTCACAATTGCGTTCCACATTGTGTATTTGTAGAAGTATATCTCAGCGGAGTGGTCAAACTGCGGACGAGCCCCAAACGCAGGCATAATCCATAGCTGCCAATACAGAAAACAGGAATTAAATAGACATTTTTACAGAAAACATCAGTAGTCTGTTGCACTCGTAGTTAATGCAATAAAAATAAATACAACTTACAATTATATTTGCCAGGAGTAAAAAGGCACACACTTCCTTCAGAACTCTTCTTTTCCAACTTGTCTTCTTAGGAGTCGAGTGTCTGGGCTTATGGCCGTCTGCTACATTGGTCATTTCATTGTGTTCTTGAAATGCACGGGCATTTGCCTGCATTGTGTGGACGGGCTCCCGATGGAGGCCTTCAATAATGAAATAGTTCTGCAGACCAATCTCGAGCACCATCAGCACGGCCCAGGCCAGGTTGAGGCCATTTAGGTAGCCCTTGGCTCCCGTTGCCACTGTAGCCACAATACTAAAATAGCTAATGATGAATTGCCCCAATGAAGATCCCACCAGTAGTCCCACATCCAGGCTGCGAGATGGGTTTTTCTCTGATACATATTCTCTGTGGTCCAGCCTGTAAAGAATGCAGCCAATCACAGTGGAGAGGGACATCAGACTAACTATCACTATGTTCATAATGAAGTGAATCAGCAGGGCCGTATTTCTTTTGTCTCTGTCTTCTTTCAGTATGTTAACCTTGTACAGTGTAAATGTTACAAGTCCTGCCGCCACCACGAGCAGTCCTACAACAGGCCCCACAAAAACATCTTTCACATAGACTTTAAATTTGTAGCGCCTGTTGTGGTCAACAATTCTGCCCACGTTTTTCCACATTATGTAGGCCATGGCAGACGCAAAGAGGCTGTATTCTATGTTGAAGGGATACAGGTAGTAGAAGGCCTCTTTGAAGGTGTCACATGCTGAGTGACTGCATGTACACTTCTTGGCACCATAGTTGGCTGCAACAGAAAGACCAGCCTTTAGTTATTTTTCCTCTTAAGCACTGACCTTTAAATAAAAACACAACAAACCGCAACAAAAAAAAAAACCTATGCCTTGATACCTCTGTACAACTTGTGCGAGACACTTATATTTAGATGGGTTATCTCAGTTTGGTGTATCGACTCTTCAGTCACTGCTGCCATCCAAAGCACAAGGTTAGTTGAAAATGTAAGCGTAAGCCCACACCTGAAAAGGAAAAAAAGATGAGGATCATTGAAATGAGTAAAGAATTGAGGAAAGTCAGTATACTGCTCAAAAAAAAAAAAAATGAAAGGAAAACTTTTTAGTGCATAAATTAGAGTATAAAGTATAAATTAAACTTCTGGGATATTGATCTGGTCAGTTAAGTGGCAGAGGGGGTTAATAATCAGCTTCAGTGATAATGAATGATTATCAATTAAATTTGTATTAATGAATTCACAACAGGTGCACTAGAGGGGCAACAATGGGACAACCCCCCAAAACAGGAATGGTTTTACAGGTAGAAGCCACTGACATTTTTTTTCTCCCTCATATTATCAGATTTTTTTTTTTTTCCACTAGTTTTGGTGGGTCAGTGGGTCTTTGTGCAAGAAAATGACCTCCAGCGTGAAGGTCACATCATGAGGGTGGCCTGAAGGCCTGATGTCCTCTAGTGGAACTTAATTTAATTTGCCGTTGGCAGGCCCACTTCTGGTGCCCTGTGCTTTTCACGGATGAGAACAGGTTCACCCTCAGCGTATGTCACAGACGTGGAGAATGTTATACTGGCTGTAACATCATTTAGTGGGTCAGTGATGGTCTGGGGAGGCACATGCATGGAGAGATGAACATGCTACAGGCTAGGTAACAGCACCCTGACTGCCATTAGGTAATGGTATGAAATCCTTAGACACATCATCAGATCCTGTGATGGTGCAGTGGGTCCTGAGTTCCTCCTTGTGCACGACAATGCCCGGCTTCATGTGGTGAGAGTATGCAGGCAGTTCCTGGAGGATGAAGGAATTGACCAGCCCTCACGCTCGCTCGACCTAAATCCAGTGGAACACTTCTGGGACATTATGTTTCGGTCCATTTGACACCACCAAGTTGCACCTAAGACTGTCAGTGAGCTCAGTGACACCCTGGTCCAGATCTTGGAGGAAATCCCCCAGGACACCATCTGTTATCTCATTGGGAGCATACCCTGAGATTTTCAGGTATGCACACAAGTGCATGAAGGACATACAAACTATTGCGGTGCTGCAATGAAATTTCAGCAAAGTGGACCAGCCTGCCGCATCATTTTTTTTTCACTTTGATTTTCAGGGTCTTTAAATTCAGCTCTTTGTAGGTTAATAATGTTCATTTCCATCAAACAATGTGGCATGCTTTCATTCCTAGCATAATGTGCTAGGAATGAGTCCATATCACTATAAATACCCAGCATATTGATTGTCCCATTGAGATCTGAGGTGTTTCCAAAGTGTTTCTTTAACTTTTTGGCAGTGTATATAAAATAATTTACCGTGTTATGTTGGTGTGTAGCTGCACACAGTCCCTTGAATGAATCCACAGGAAGTAGGTCTGAAAGAAACAAGTTTTACTAGCACAGGATGCAATAATGACCACTCGCAACGCACAAAACAGAATTTTCATTAACATGCAACAACCTGGAAAAACAAAAACACAGCTTGCAGAACAGGGAAGGCTACTTTAACAGGAGAATCACAGTGAAGGTAGCCCACATAAGTGGCAATCTTGAAGATGTCCATGAGGAAACTAAGCAGGCCAAACAGCACGAGCCCAGCTGCAATGTAAGAAATTAGGAGATTAAGATGTGAAATGACCCATCAAAAACAGAGCCAGAAAGTACTACTCAGAGTTCTCACCCTTGAGCCATACAGGCCCAGCATGGCAATCTTTAAATAAGACTGCTCGTTCCTTCCGGGAGGTGACGACCATGTAAAACAGCATCCACGACATAGTGAGGAGGAGGAGGGTGATGAGGAAGATTTGCCGGTGGACTGCTGTAATGGTCGTAATGTTGAAGGCACTGCTGCTGACCAGAGCACAGCCCAGCATCAGGATGTTGATGCAGATTATGCCAGAAAGGAGCCATCCACTACCTTGGGGGGGCTTCTCCTTAACTACTTCCACATGGTGTCCATTTTCTCCAGCACCCTCCACATTGGAACGATGGGAAGGGCTGGATAAATGTTGGATGCTGTCCATCTGTGTTACTGTTGCACTATTAGATGGATGGGCCTTCATAACATCATTTGGCATTTTCCTACAAAAGATCATGTGCTTTAGCTGAAGTGAAGCTGTAATAATCCTGTATCTTAACAAGTCAACAGCTGATCAATACAAGATTGTTTATGAGCCCACTAAAGAGAATGCACTCAAGTGTATTAAACATCCAGAATCTTTTAGTGTAGAAAATAATGACACAATATTTTTTTTTTCCTCCTTAGCTAAAGGGTTAATTTTATTTTAATCCACCGCTCCTTCAAGTGTGAGTTGTCTTAAAAAAAAAAAAAAAAAAAGCTGAATTTCTGAAGTATCACCTACACTTTACATGATGTACTTTCAAACAAGTGTTAAGAAGCGACAGGGTGTGTGTTGCTTTCATGTTAAAAGTTTTTCCGTGAGCACTGAGTTGGAAAACACGATACAACCTAATTGGGGCAGCGCTCTTGTTTATGCAGGTCAGATTGCACATAAAGCCTCAGCAGCGCGCAACTAAACGAAGACAAACAGGTGCAATTAGTTTTGGCTGATTGTTTAACCTCGTTTCTCTCACCGCACCCAAAGTTGACTTACACCACATTTTTGGGGGACTTTTCCCAGTGATCGCTTGTGCTGGTCGGGTCCTGTTTGCCACGTATTTTTTCGTTATTCCATAAACAACTCGCGCTACTAGCTCGCAACACTGGCGCACGTCAGGCACTGCCTGGGGGGGAAATCCGAGTGCGACGAGTGCTTGGGTATGTTTAGTATGCAGATTCAGGCTGCTTCCAAGAAGCAGTTATTTTGATCTTGCAGGCTGAAAGTTTAGCCCCGTTAACCTTAGGCATTTGAAAATGCAAAAAGCAGTAAATGAGCTGGCCTTCTTGGTACTCTGACTCTCTGCTTTGTTCGCATTTGAATACAAGATAAATAATGTGCTCAATATGGATATTTATTACATTTATATTAAGCATATGAATCTGGGAGCTGGTTCCAGAGAAGAGAGGCCTGAAAGCTGAAGGCTCTGCCTCCTATTCCACTTTTAAAAACCTCTAGGAACCACAAGCAAAGCTGCAGTCTGAGAACAAACAGCTCTATTGGGACATTATGGTACAATGAGGTTTTTAAGATGTGATTGGACCTGATTAATTAAGACCTTGTATCTGAGCAGAAGGATTTTCATTTAAAATCTGGATTTAACAGGTAGCTAGTGACGATAAGCTCATGTGGGAGAAATCTGCTCTCTCTTTCTGTCAGCACTCTCACTGCAGCATTTTGGATCAACTGAAGGCTTTTTATGGAACTTTTAGAACAACCTGATAACAATGAGCTACAATAGTCCAGCCTAGAAGTAATAAATCCATGAACTAGTCTTTCAGCTTCACTGTGAAGAGGTTTCTAATTTTAAACATATTGCGCAAATGAATGAAAGCAGTGCTACATATTTGTTTAATGTGCTCACTGAGGGACACGGACAAAAGTTTCCTTACAGTATTACTGAATTCCAAGGTAATGCCATCCAGAGTTAGTATCTGGTTAGACACCATGCTTATAACATTTTTAGGACCAAATCCAATATCTTCAGTTCTATTTGAATTTAGGAGCCAGAAAGTAGAGGTTGTCCAGATTCTTGTCTTTAAGACATGCTCAGATAGTTGTTTTACAAGAATTTAAGAATAAAAGGGAAAAATCTGACAAGACAGCGGGGTCAAGTAAAGGTAAAGTAATGGTTTAATTGCCACCATCTTAAAAGCCTGTGGTACATAGCCCATTAGTAGAGATGGATTGATTGAAGCATTAATTAATGGTAGGATGTCTTTGAGCAGGCTTGTATAAATGGAGTCTAACAGACATGGTAATGTTAGGAGGAAGTAATTAATGAAGTTAACTCAGAAAGATCAGAGAATCAAAAAACATTAGCGAAAAAGAGTCAAAATAAATATCAGCAGTTTTAAAAGTTGCTTTACTGAATGGTATTTTTGTGGGACGTTCTAAATCTCTTTTTCCCTCTATTAGATAAAAATTTAATTGTGAAGAAATTCAAGAAGCCATTAATAGTTAAAGTTAAAGGAACTCTAAGACCAATAGAGCTCTGTCTCTTTGTCAGCCTGGCTACAGTACTGAAAAGAACCCCAGGGTTATTCTTGTTTTCTTCAATCAGTTATGAATAGTAAGATGTCCTTATTCCAATAATATTTAAATGCCAACCCCAGCAGAAGGAAGAGGGAGGCCCATCCAGAGCCCTCACAGCCAAAGGGTAAGAGCACCGGAGAACCAGAGGCAGCATGCAGCCAACCCTGCCAGAGCTACCACCCCAGCGCAAGCTGAGAACAGGGCCCAAGGCCTCAAGCGCCCAAGAATTGCCCGGCCACATCCATCCGGCACCAGTTACTAAAATCAAGACTAGCCCAGTGAGGAGGAAAAAATATGTTCCTTTTTTTTTTTTTTTTTTTTTTTTTTTTTTTTACACCAACAAAAATCTGAAAAGTCAATTGAAGGCAGGCTATGGCACAATCAAAAATGATGACAAGACTCTGCTTTCATGTAACATTTTATTGTTTCACATGCACAATTGTGCACAATTGCGGTGTCTCCATAAAAACCGTCAGCATAACAGAGAAGAACATGTATGTGCAAGAATTGCACATCACATTATTAAATATAGCATAAAGTTGAAAGGAAAATTAATCGTTTCCCCCTATGACACATCTGGGATAGGCTCTGGTCAAATGTAGTTGATGACCCCTGTCCTAAAGGGTTCAAGGCTCAGCAAATCCTAGACCCAGGCCCAGCCGTATATACACACACACACACACACACACGCGCGCGCACACAAAGATTCACACCTATCCACATCGATCCCCCTCCAAGTGACGGAAAATGGATACATCCAGGGCCAACAGCAGCCCTGGATGTATCCGGTTGTTAAGGGATGACGTAGAATTCCATTTCCAGGTCCAAACTGTCATGTGATCAATATGCTGCAATGCTGTGTCCCTAGTTGTTTTAATGATCCAACTTGAAAAAAACACACACAGTTGTCATTTTACCGATGAGAAAGAAACGGAAATGGCTGCAGTTGATAAGGTATGTTATTATCATCTTTAATAGTGAACAGTCATTGGTTATGCCATTGCTGTTTATTTACGAGCATTTGGACCCGGAAATGAAGTCAGACTGGATTGGAGCAGTGACTGAAAGCCAGAAACAGAAAATGACCTTCACCAGTGGGCCTGCTGGAGGTCATTTTCTTGCACAATGACCCACCAAAACTAGTGAAAAAAAATCTGATAAGATGAGGGAGAAAAATATCAGTGGCCTCCACCTGTAAACGTCAGTGTCTGACCTCACAAATGCGCTTCTGCAAGAATGGCCAAAAATTCCCATAAACCACACTCCTAAACCTTGTGGAAAGTCTTCCCAGAAGAGTTGAAGCTGTTGTAGCTGCAAAGGGTGGAGTGACATCACATGAAACCCTATGGATGCGTGTGGAGGCAGACACACATATTTTTTGGAATGTGTAGAAGGGCCAGGAAGACAATAGATGCAAACAAATACAACTGGTCTTTAAGTATTCCAGGTAGATTGGAAAAGGCTAAGAGTCAGGGTTTCAGATGAGTTAAGATTCTGTCTACGTCTTTGGTTTATTAATAAGCTGACGTGAAAGATTTCTGCCTCACCTTCTCCTTCACCTGTCCTTGGAGGATTCTGAAAGTCTAGCTCATGGGTGTTGATTCATTTAAACTTACATATTAATCCCACCTTAAGTACTAAGAAGACAATAGATGCCAATGAATACAACTTGTCTTTCAGTTTTCCAGTCAGGGTGGACAAGGCTAAGTGTCACGCTTTCAAATAGTTAAGACTGTCTGAGTTTGGTTGCTTAATAAGCTGGCGTGAAAGATTGCTACCACGCCTCCTTCGTGGCATGTGTTTTGAGGAATCTGATAGCCTGACTCATGGGTACTGAATCATTTAAACTATCATATTCTGTAACCAGGTCTCTGTATAGCAGAATAAATTAATATATTGATCAATTATTAAGTCATTTACTAACAGGGATTTAGAGGAGAGAGACCTAATGTTTAATACTCCACATTTAACTGTTTTACTCTTTGGTGGAGTTGAGGATCTTATATTATTCTGTCTGTGTGAGTCTTAGTGAGTTGGTATTTGTGTGTGTGTGTGTGTGTGTGTGTGTGTGTGTGTGTGTGTGTGTGTGTGTGTGTGTGTGTGTGTGTGTGTGTGTGTGTGTGTGTGAGCGCGCGCACGCGCTTGGTCTGCTTTTTGGTGGTCTGGGAGCAGACACAGTCTTATAAGTGTGAGCGGTCTCTTTACAAAATATTATTATTGCCAATTTAAAAAGCCAGTGAATGAGTGCTTGGATATTTTTTATTTACATGTTTTAACTTTCTTACATCTATTTAGATGAGTTAGTTTACTTATAGCCAGTAAAGAGGGAAGAATAGAAGAAATCCCACATCTGGATAATGAGTGAAATATTCCGAGGACACACCACCTAAAAAAGGTCAGAAGCATAAACCTAATAAATTCGTTTCTACTTTACTTTCCAGAAAAATGAAGTGGAGTTTTGGATTGATTAATAGAACTGGTTTGTTGTTGCAGAAAATGTAAATGTTTTACAAGTCACCTGCTTTAGCAGGCTGATTTGGTTTAGTGCCCTTACTAAGCTGTATGCACTTGTGCTAGTCACAAGGTTTGAAGCAAAGGTCATGCAGTATGCTCTCAGCCTGTCACAATTATTCAAGATGCTGAAAACACCAGACATGCTCCTGCTCTTCTGTCTTGTCGGGGCAGCAAGTGCCATGTACAAACAGTGGATTCCTGATACCAACTATGAGAATAAGACCAACTGGGACAAAGGGAATGTTCCCTGTGGCAATGACATAATTCAGTTTCCGGCTCAAAGAAAAGTGTCTGTGTTTGTGGAGACCACACATGCTGTGCAGGAGATGAGGATGCCACTTGATGGAGAGTTCATCCTAACCTCAGGGGCTGGATTTTATGTTGTCGGTGGACAGGACCCAGACTGTGGAACGGGTGTCACGACTGAGTTCAAAGATTCTGAGTCACTTCAGTGGTTCAATCCAACTCTGTGGCAGACAGCTGCAACTCTGAATGACCTGCAGCAAGGAAACTTCCTCTTCTCGGTCCACGACGAGAGCGTCCCCTGCCATTATGACGATGTTGTTTTTAAAGCCCTCTCCTCCTTCAGAGTGGACACCAGCTCCAGTCATTCTAGCATTGCTGTCAAATCTGTGTCTGTGCTGGGGAATACATTTACTAGCCAATCGGAGTTCTCCCAATATCTCAGCTCAAGTTCAGGCAGACTGCAGTTTCATGGATCCTCTGCTGCCACTGTTGGAAACTCAGGCTGTGAGGATCCCTCTGGCTGTGACTGTGGGAATTCTGTACACCATCAGCAGATCTGTAGCACAATAACATGTGACTCGCCAAGCTGCAAGAAGCCTCTTCGCCCCATAGGACACTGCTGTGATGTGTGTGGTGCCATTGTTACCATTCATTTTGAGGAAGGTTTTAACCTTCAGACTTACAGGGAACGAATCCGTCACCTTTTTCTTGCCCTGCCACAATACAAATCCATTAAGCTGGGGATGTCAAAAGTCTTAAAGTCACAACGGCTGATGGGGATCATCAGTCTTGGCACGTCATCTGAAATCCAGGTAGTAATGCTGGATGGAGAGAAGGGAATACAGTCTGCAGCTTTGGCTCAGGACATAGTGAAGGATGCTCATTCTCACGGCTCTATCATGGGAATCACAGGAGCTGAAGTTCAAAGTGCTTCCGAGGAGCAGTCTGGAGGCAGTGCAGGGCTGGTGGTTGGAGTTGTTTTTGGAGTTTTTCTACTGATTACACTCATTATTATCTTGGCTGTATTGATTCGTAAGGGGGTTGTTCAAATGCCAACTCTGAGCAGATTTAAGAATAACAGTGATATGCCAGATCTTGGTGGGCCTCTTGACTACGGTTTTGATAATCCTATGTTTGACAAGCCCTCGATGATGCCCGATATTCCTAGTCTATATGGGACTGGAGCTAATAATTCAATCTCTATGACTCAGACAGCTGTGCACTTTGTAAATCCAGTTTATGATGAGAATGAAACAGATTTTAATGTCTGAAGTTAAACATCAGTTAGCACTTAATGACAGAGCACTTTCAAATATGGTGATTTTAAAGCCCGTGATATAGTTGCTTACAGTTTTACAACCACGGAACAATGCAAATAAGTGAACTGACAGGCACCAAATCTTCGAATAACTAAATTAACGTGTAACACAAATAAATGAAATGTTGGCAGACAACTGTGTGTTTTCCCTCCTCATTCATATCACATTTAAGAGCAATAAAGTTTCAAAATGCTGCAATATATCCATAACACATCATGTGCTGCATAGTTTCCTCCGTGTTGCACATTTACCACCACCAACTGGTATTTAACCTTGTATGTAATGTGTGTGGGGAGAAAAAAAAAACCTCTTTGTGTACAATATCTTTACAAAGCTTGTTATGTAACATCAATAAATACATTGTTTCTTTTCTTTTACAAGCTAACTGTGAAGTCAGCTCATAATCTGTTAGCAAATACATGATTCAGTGTTAACCAGAGAAACTACATTGTCTGACAGCCAGGCCAGAATGTATAAAGGCTCAGTGAAGTCAGCCATGTATAAATGTATGAAGCAATTTAACATGGGGGATAATGAATGGCAAGTAACGATGACCGGCATGCCAGGCAGAGAAACCTCTGCTGTTCTTTACCACACATGCAGCTGCTGCCTGGCTCTCCTTTTCCATCGATACTCTTGTATGTGGCACCTTTATGTGAACCTTCCCCACTCAGCTCTCCTTCAATATAGTGTCTTCCCAAGTAAACCCTCTCTGAAGTCACAGCTTAATACCAGCATTCAAAGCATCCAGGATGTTTGAGTAGCTGTGCTGCCAGGGGCTGGTGTTGATCAGCTTTTTGTTGTTCTCCATCACACGCAGGAAGTGATGTGCAGTGTTTGGGTCAAAGGTCAGACTTCTTGAGTCTAAAAAATGATGAGATGCAATGTCGATATAAAACTAAGATTTGACAGCAGGGAAAAAAATGATGTATTGAAAGGTTATTTAAATTTCAAGAAGTCTTCTTGGGTCTCAGAGTTAGGCAGGTTAGAAAGTTGAGATTCGGGCATTGAGGATTTGGTCCCTGTAATTAGGCACAGAGATTCTTCATGTGGATTTTCACAGTGTAATAACTATTAACTTTATGTGGCTGTACTACATCAGTGCTCTGAGCTCAATGCTAATGTTAGTATACAAGATGAGCGCACAACAGTTATAAAGAAATTAGCTGTGTGAGGTCACAAAATGGGTCGCTGAAGATATTTCAGTTCATTCTAAGGGCAACATGAATGCTTGCAAACTTGTAGTGTTGCTCATGACTCAACAAATTAATTGTCACAGACAACCATATACTTTTTGCAGCGCTGTTTTAGTCTGGGCTAATGTGATCAGTTTGCTGACGCCGATAACCCATCAAGTGTCATCTCTAGTTTCATGCCAGAATAAAAAGATCACATTGTAAGATACATTGGACAATGTGTCTGAGGACGTTCTTGTGTAACTAAGTATTAAATGTGGAACAAAGCCCATGCTGTCAATGAAACTCTCCACTTTTGCACATCATGCTCAGCTTTTCGCTGTAGCAGGTGAAAATCAGGTTGCATGGTTCAAGTGTAATATCAGTTACTATTGTGGCTAAGAGTGTCCATGTAGTTCATGTTTACAGTGGGCAGCCATACATTTCGTTCCTTTCTTCTTTCCTGGAACAAGCCAATTTCATTCAATTTCATTATATTTGGCTATCAGGGGACGTTCCATTGTATGGTAAGACCATAAAATATTATAAAGAGAAGCACAGTGATTTGCTATGAACGATGGTGGTGGCAGCAGAAACAACAACAACAAAAAAAAATCCCTCAAAAACCCTTTTACAGGGAAAAAAAAAAAAACCCTCTGGACAAACCAGGATCAGGGAGAGTCACATATGCCTTGACCGCTTGGTTATGGGAAAGTAAAGAAAAAAGCGTGTGGGGAGATGACACACAGCAAAACATTTAAGAATTATGACTTAGCAGCTTGGTGGGGGTCATAACTGCAGATCAGGGACATGCAACCTGATGTATTTATTGTCAGTGATTTTTTTTCTCTCTTTGCATTCCCCTCCCTAGTTGCAGTGGATGTGAAATTTCTTTTGTTTAAAAACCAAAATACAAACAACAGAAACATTGTACTTCTTTTATGTATAAAATATCCCAGAAGTTGAAATTCCTGCTCTGAGTGCACTGTCAACACAGCAGTGTCCAAAATAAACTCTTTGACAACTCTTTGAAAACTTTGTGCTATTCCAACAGGCTGTGACACTTTTGGCCAAAATGATTTCACACTCACTTGACTATATAAACTCCCCGTACCTGCAGGAAGTCAACATCGGACTTTCAGCTGGACATTTTGTTTATATGAGCCGATGTTTTTGTCAGCTCTGCTCTTTTCTGCTCCAGATTAAAACATTATGCATTAGAGCAGGGATCCTGCATTAGAGTATCACATCATCACATTGTTAAAATAATGGCGTTAAGTCATTTTTTTTTAAATGAAAGCTTTATTTCTGCCTAAATCATCATATTTTCGATGTTTTGTTCTTTTTTTTTTTGTCTTTTCTGAAAAACGTGAAAAAAAAAGACTTAGGTCATAATTTTAACAAGGTGACAATATTCAAACCAGAGTATTGTGCTTTAAATTAGAAACAGAAAGTAGGTTATGATGTAATATTTCTCTTCATAAGGTTACCTTTATTAAATCATCATTTACAGTTGCTGAGGGACTCTCACGGATCTCCCCCAGTTTCTTCTGGAGCTCAGCCTACATGTACAGTCTACAACACATACTGTATCTGCCTGCTTGCATCTGCCTAAATGAGCTTACACACTAAAAACATTGTTCAGCCATTATATTCCAAGTGATTTTTACTCTTTTTTTTTTTTTTATCCTGTAAAGAAATTATACTTCTTTTTGACCTCAATCTGCATGCATGCTTCCCCCAAAGATGCAGCTGAGTGCCCCTTGTGCTCCTCTCACAGTCGAGACACATCAAGCAGTCCTCTATCAGGAAGAAACCTTTGAGAGGAAGCTCATGAACCTCACAAGGGATCCACCAAGCAGCAGTTTTGAAATTGATCTGAGATGTCTCTGGCAGTAGGAAACCAGACAAGTCAGGCAGGATTTTAGGGCTTTGCTGGGGCCGTCTGTACAGAAGTCGCATACCACGTCTTTTAGCAGTTATGTGCTGGATGTCTGAATTGCAGGATCTTCCAGCTCAAACACTCCTCAGTGTTACTGCTAAGAGTTTCCATGGTTCAGAGTTCTTCTAAACTTGATCCAGTTGAGTTTTGCACTTACAGTAGTTTCCTTTTCCTGCCTTTTCTAAGATTCAGAGATTCTCAGAGTGCATAAGGAATCAATTGAGAACCACACCTAAAGTATTTTGTACCCTCTCAATTTTCACACTTCCCTCGCTTTGCACTTCATCCATCCTCTCCAAGTTTAGGACAGAGCTGATTGCACTGAAAGTAGGACATAAATGTATAATTGAGCCAGCCAGAGAGGGGAATGCATATCTGCCCAAGTTAGATTCAACTCATTGTCATTGTGCACACAAGGCACACAACGAAACGATCGTTCCAGATCACTCGTCCAGAGACGAGCATCTGCGGTCATGCAGCCAGAGACCGGCACTACCGTTAGGCAATGTGGTTTAAGTGTCTTGCCCAAGGACACAACGCAGCACAGGGACAGGGGCTCAAACTAGCAACCCTCCAGCTGCGTCTATCCACTGCGCCACTGCCACTAAGGTCAGACTAACTGCACAACTGACAGGTTATTGTTAAAATATAACAATTTAAAAAAAATGCATCAAGATTCTGTTTTGAGTGAGACTAATAAATTATGCACCAATATCCTTTATAGATTACATCTGAGCTGATGTTGAACATCTGTTTTACCCACAGGACTTCTGGTAAATGAGGACAGTCTCCTTTTTCTTTTGTTAGACACATGAAGATAGCATCACTTATCTAGAGTACATCCTCCTCATTTCCTGTCATGCAGCACAAAGGCAACAATGGCACTTGGGAGCAGCAAGTGGAGATTATCACTATGGCCAAAACAATGGCTTTTCACTCTGCACGTCTCTCTCAAATACAGACCCACACACCACTGTATTGTCAGAAGCTTAAAAAAGTCACTGTAAACAGGAGATGGCCAAAACAGGATGTTCAGTGTCTAGTAAAAACTGCATGGTACAACATTAGTTAACTCGGAACTCAGCATATTTATGTGACGCATTCCCAGAAATATGAACTCAGGCAGGAAGTTAGTGTCCCTAATTAGAGTCAAGGCTCTGCATCATACAGTAAACCTTTATTCTGTAACAAGAAGAAGTAATGCAGCAACGGGGCGCCCAGGTGGCTTAGTGGTGACGCCAGCGACCGCATACATATCATATGCCACGTTGTGGTGCGGGTTCGAGTCCCGGCCTATCACCAACTTGCCCGCGTGTCTTCCCCCCATTTCCTGTCTCCCTGCCCTGATGATAAAAGCTGCTGTAGCCAAAACTGCAAAAGAAAAAGAAGTAATGCAACAAGTTGAACATGCACACACCCTTTAAGCAAATTACAGCATTGAAACATTTTTTTAATAGCAGTAAATTCAACTTACATCTGTTTACAAAAGTTAAGAGAGTGAACATTAACATGCTACTGTGCAGAGGTTATTAAAAATAGTCAGGGTAAAAACAAATACAAAAAAATAAAAAATAAAACATTTTCAAGATCCTGCTTTAGTCTAATTCCACTGTGAAATGCTACATTGTGTAGTATACAATTGTTTAAAAATACTGTGGTATTAGATTTTACAGTAAGTCAGAACAGTAATCACAACAACAGAATTGGCCTTCATTACCAGTAACCTACTCTAGGCCTGATGTGGCTTCCTGTTTGAAAACAAATACAGAGACAAAATACAAGAACACAAGTAAATGTGAATGTGTTTAAAAGGCTGTTGAATTCATACCCATGTATTACACTTTTAATGCACAGGCACAGGCAATGCAGGCACACGAGATGCAGTTTTACCCCACAGAGGAATACATGTTCAGGGGACACAGACCCCCACAATCATGTCTCTGTTAACTCTGCCAAATGGCACACAATGACAGCACACAGTGCTGCACTCAGATAAATGTCTTTCAGTTTGTGAAACCATGCAGCGCAGGTAACACCAAGCAACCAAACAGAGACATTTTTGGTGATCATCCTGAGCTAAAAAGAAACTGTAAAGGAATCCCATTAAGGATTTATCTCATGCTTGACATACTCATCTTGACATCCAACCCGCACGTGACGTTCACTTCACAATGCTCCACTGACCTTTAACTCTTGATGAGCACACAGCAGGACGGTGCTCCACATCTTTTATTATCTGCAGGAAAGAATGAAACCAAGAACAAGAACCAGTGTTTGTAAATGAAAGATTTACTCGGGAGTCAGAACAATAAGAACAACAAAATGTGCAAAAACTGTCAAAAAACATTCACAATTTTGTCTTTTTAGGTTTTGGCTCTGCTCCAGTTCGTGACTTATTAGCTTAAAGAAGGCAAGCATTTCTTGGGGATGGAATGTTCTTGTTTGGCAGTTGTCTGACTTTAGTCCAAACTGAGCATGTGTTTCACAGACTGAAGACAAAAAAAGTATCTTTAATCAAGAGTAATGTAGTAGCAGAGTAAATACAGCAGAGTAGCAGTAACTACTAGAAATAATTTTAATAAGTAATGTTTTTTAAGAATATTCTGACTTGGCTCATCCATAAGCTCAAAGGTATTACAAAGCAAAGTGGCTGGCTTTGTTTCAAACTGTTCCCAACATTAAATATTGTGTTTAGAAACGACCGTGACTGACACCGGGTTGTGAAATCTGTGTTTGAAGGCTTCTGTAGTCCAGTATTTGAAGTACAGCAATAACATGACAAAGAATGTGTGACTGTACAAGTACTGCCTGAATATCCTGTGTAACTCACAATTCGGTGTCCTCGATGCAGTCAGGCTCCTCTAATGTCTCTCGCCGCCTCTTACAGGCATCTAAGATCTTTTTCCTTGGTCCTAGGGGAATATGGATACTCTTAAAGTCATGATCAGAGCACAGCAGCAGCGCTGCAAGGTCGATCTTCTCCCTCTTGAAGACAGAGAAAAACTCGCTCATGCTCTGAGTGGCGAGGAAGACCTCCAAAGGGCTCGTATCAGGCTCATCATCATCATCCAGCCCGAGTTCAACCTCTTCCCAAGGCACCTCCTCCAAGTTTCTCCCCTGTAGGCTGCTTGCACTGCCAATGCTGTCTTCGTCTAGACTCTGGTGCTGCTGCAACCGACTGGACAAACGCACATTATTGCCTGACCGGGCCAAACTGGCTGCATCTTGTCCGAGGTCAAACATTCCTCCACTCACATAGTTCCTCCTAAAGACCATGGTGCCAAGACCGGGTCGGTTGAAAAGGGAATCGTGTCCAGAGTCGGTGCTGATCTCGGAATAGTCCACATCTGGTCCGTGCAGGTCTGGCTCACTGATGGCACGTGAAATGGCATCGTCATTGTCTCTGGGAAACATGTCACGAACATTGCGCCGGCCTCGGTCCTTTGGGTTGGCATAAGTCCCTTGTTTGACAAACATGACATCATTACCCAACTGAAGTCCAGAGAGGGAGCGTACACTCTTCCTTCCATCTTCGTAGATTTTAAAGGTGCCATCTCCTTGTTTTTTCCTCTCCAGCTTCTTCTGGATCTTCGTCTTCCCTCGGCTTGTGGCATGGAGAGTTGCCTGACATGATAGAAACAATGCAGCAGTGAGGCACAATCAGAAATCAAAGCAATACATCTGAAAGGCTTTTGCAGATTTGAGACAAATATTCTTAAAGCTAGTATCTTCCATATTTTATTAATGACAAATTTTAACTGATTTATAAGCTGTTGCTACTTTTTACATTGCTTTTGGCCTCAGTTGGCATCTAGGCTTTCAATTCTTGGTTGCACTTCCATCCAAACTGAAATATAATGGATAGACTGTCCAAGAGCCCAATTTTGATGCACCAATTTTTTTCTTTTCTTTTTTTTTTTTTTGCTGCAGTTTATAAAAATTTGCATCTCAAAACTGAAGTTACGAATACACTTAAAATACATTTTCTGTGGTTTGAAAGAATTTTGTCCAAATGTTTTTCATTCACAATTTTGAGGGATACAGCTATGACATTTCATTATCTAGAAAAAGATGTGTAAAAAAGTTATTTACTGCATTCTTTCAATTATTTATTTAGTTACTATGGACTTCTTACATATATATTATTAAAAATTGGGATATAAAGGTTGTATTGGTGTATAGCATGTTGAAATACTCCAAATAACATCACTACAACAAGATGAGCTCTGGTGAACTTGTCCCATGGTAGGTTATAAAGGGTTAAAGGCTGGTTTGACGTGAGGACAAATTAATTTTTAAAACGAGTCAACCCCGGACTCTATATCTTCTGCAAGAAGGTGAGGGCTGACACTCTGGTTGGAGGATATACGACAGGCCTGACAGAACCCTCTGTGCTTGTTTGAGTACAGATCGCTCAGGTGAGGAACACGTAAATATGTAATCAGTTTGTTGGTAATTTCTCAGTGACCATGCTAGTTTTTTTACTTAGTCTACTCAGACTTTGCGGTTAAAAGAGGAAAAATCTTTTTAGTTGACAACTTATTCATGCAAAAGTCCCCCAAAAAATTAATAACAAAAACAAATGACAACTAACAAACCTGGGAATATGGCACACTGACAGTGGCTGTGTTAAAGTTGTGCAGCTTGTGGCTAAGAGAGCTGCTTGTGTAGCTGGAAAAGCTCATGACATCTGATGCAGACATCTCAGAGACTTCCTTGTAAAACTTTCTCTCCATGCGTTTGTGGTGCTTCTTCTGCATCTTCATGCATTCTTTGATTCGCCGCTCAGCATCATGAAACGCCCGGTCCTTCAGCTTGCTGACCAGCTTGGGATTAAGGCTCGTCTGCTTGGCAGCAATGGAATCCAGGTAGCGAACACAATCCATGTGATTCTTTGTGGCAGCCATGTCCAAAGGCGTGTGGTAGTCATTGTCCAGGCACCATATGTTGGCACCAAAAGACACCAGGAAGAAAAGGCAGTTGAGGTGACCATTAGCAGCTGCAAGGTGGAGTGGCGTGTTGCCCCATATGTCACACTTGTCTGGGTTTCCCCTGAAGATCACAAGAAAGGTGTTGGACAGATTTTAAAAATCATTTAGCAAATATCTACATGTAAAAACATCTGAAAATTCCTATTCAGAACATGAGGACAGAGGCTGGCTTCTGCCTGACGTCTCACTCATCAGCAATGTGATTTTTGATGATTTCATCATTGATTGACCATGCGTGATTTGTTAAATAGACCTTATTTAATAATTTAAACCTTAAACACTACATTTAATTGTAGAAAACAACTGCTCATCTTCTGTAGTTTTGATTAATGGAAAAAGACTGTTTGGGTTAATGTCAACCCCCCCAGTGAAAGGACTACATTGAAATGAATCCTTTAAATAAAACAAAATTTACCCTTGGCTGACATTCCACGACCTTAGGGTCACCTCTATCTGTATTGCAGTGGTGCTGCCAGTTTGTAATATGACCATGGGCTTGTCAGTTCCACAGATACACTACCATTATCCTCTTTCAGGGAAGACTGCAAAAAGAATGCTTTTGCATGGATGGTGACATCACACTGAAGGACTCAAAGCAGAACATATTGTTAAGCTGGTTAGGTGACTTTGAGGACACATTTTCATCGAGGTTTTTTTTATTGTATATTACGAGTGTGCACATCTGTTAAAGCTGTTTGTACGTTTGCTCATTACTAACAATTTTTACAAACAAGCATTTCAAGAAGCAACTTTCTGGGAATGCGTTAAAAACATTATTTATTCATAATATATAATTTCTGTAGAGCCAAACTGAGGTTAATATTTCTACTTTTTCAGTATACAGCCCTCTTGTTGGCATCACACTCCCTGTATTTACATGCTTAGTGACCTGTTTTGTGTCTTGTCCATGTACCTCGACAGAGGTACTCTGTGTCCTTAGCAGCTGACTGTGACTGCAGCTTTATTTACACTTATTTCATGAGAAAAACTACATTTATTGTTACACAGCAGATGATAAACTCTGGTTCGCTGCTGGGGCATTTCAGGAAGACACTGACTTTAAAAATAAATATGCTTAACATTTCTTTAGCTCTCACAGTTTGCATACAATGGAGTAAGAATTAATGAGAGATGTTTATGCCTTTGAATTTTTTAATCAGTTGAGCAGATTCATAATGGCCCCTTTTTTGGCAGGGCTGGCATGCAAACCAGGTCAAGCAGATATGATGAGAAATGGGCTGTTGCATGCGAACACCAATCACATTTGTAGATTGTGCTGAATTCTGGCCAGCACTAAAGATATAGCAGCCCCCTAATAAGATCTTATTTTTATATTTAATTTGATAATTGATTTTCCCATCTCTGGGATTAAATTGTGGAAATATTATAAAACAACCACAATAATATCTCTAAGTCAAACTCTGTTTTAAAGAACTCGTGTACTGTCATCATCATCATGCAACCATGTGAGTCTTTTATGGGCAAATATAGTTTTTCGTTTTACATGAAATACTCAGGCAGTTCTACAATGTAAAGCATTAAGTAAACCCGCCACACCGTCTGAGGACCCTGAGCAGTGCCATGACTTTGAACAGCGTATATTTATGATATATGTGAACATCCGACTCCAGACGGGTCAGTGCCTCCGGTACCCGTCACAAACCTCACCGCACGTCACTGCCTAACAGTATATCTGCATAGTTGTCAAAGACAACAAATACTGATCAAGTGTTATTTCGGTGCCTTTTATACTCAAGTAATGAATACAAACATTTAAAGGTTGTGCTGCGAAACTGGGTGTAGTTTAAGCTGAAATGTGATTTTCTGTAGAAGCACGCGGACCACTATGGATACAGTTTATGAATAACATTTTGCGCGTATGTTCTCATAAATCATACACACCCCCTCGCAATGATCAGTCGCAGAGCTTCCAGATTGCCGTGATAAGCGGCCCATAACGTCGGTGTCATGCCATCCTCATCCGGTGCATTGAGATCCTTCCGAGTTGCCTCCTTTAGCAGGTCCAGGTAGCCGTCCCGGGCCGCCTTGTGGTACCTGTCATTCATGGTGCACAATTAAACCACGCTGCTCGACTCCATTCCGATTCATCAACGTTCCCACCATCGTCTTTGTGCGTGAACGTAATGGAAGCAAAGCAGCTACAGGCCCAGTTTGTCCTTCTAATCACTCGGAGCCAGTTGGTCGCTTCGGATCACAGAAGGAGCGCCAGGCTGAACGCGTCGGTGGTATCTAAGGACGCCACAAAGCGCATATTGTGTCCCACAGTGCTTCCTGTGGCCGAGGTGGTCCGAAACTGAAATACCTCTTTTGGTCTCTAAACAACAAAAAGAAGTCCCACCCTATATATATATATATATATATATATATATATATATATATATATATATATATATATATATATATATATATATATATATATATATATATATATGATAAAGAGTTTCTAATCACACTTGTGTCTTTTCATATAACATATTCTGATATTCTAAAATGTTATTAGCATTTCTGCAACTTTTCTTTATTCCTTTGAACTAATATTTCACAGAGGGTAATAAATCTCAATATAAAATTATGAATCAAATCCACCAGATGAAATAATTACAAACGTAATTACAAAGTCACGTCTCATGTAGCTGGAACATAGAGGGGGGAAAAAAATCCGACACTCTGTTGTCTCTGTTTATCCTTTTGAATAAACCATTGTTCTCACATTAAACTTTCCATTGCACACAAAGAATGATTTCATTAATACAAAGGAGTGTTGCAAGAACGAAGCACCTCACCTCACACTCCACCCTGAAGAAAAAGAGCAACGCTGTAACATAAGCATGCATGTTCTTAGTCGTACTACTCAGCTGAAGCTTCCATGACTAAGGGTACATAACTTGACCAGATGTGGTACACCTGGGAGATTTAGATGTTCAAATATTAAGGTAATTTGCTGTATTTCTTTAATAATAAATAAAAACAACAACAACAACAACAACAACAAAAACATAAAACTATGCAACTACAGACTAAAAAGGTATTCAATACAACCTGCAACCATTTAGAGATCATAGCTTGTAGCTGCTTACAATCTAAACCAGAAGAAAGGATTTATTTTAAAAAAAATGAAACAGTGACAACATAAAACCTCAAAAGTATTTATGAATACAAAAATGTGTAATATGACATAACATAGTGTTTTTCATGTACACTATTTACACACCCATAGCATTCCTTGCATAACAATAAACTGTATAATATCAAAACACAGCTGTTTATCAGTAAATGAACTAGTTTCTTGTGTTTAGTTTCTTTTTTCTCTGAAATGTCTTTTGAACTTTACAGAAATATTTTGTGCAGTACACGGTCTGTTTGGAATGTGTACGCTTGTAACAGATTTATTGACATTTATGACACTTTGTAGAGCTCATGCCTGTGTTTTCCAGGGCACATAAATGCCATGACTGTCTAAACTGTTCTCAGAATCTTGTTAAGACAGATAAGCTTTCTTTTTTTTTAACAGGATAGGTCCTTGATAAGGGCTATTTTTGTATTATTATGCAGCTGTTTTACCTGTTTTGTTGAAATTCTTTAATTAGATGGTAATAGATAGTGTTGATGAATTAAAGAAAACTGCACAGCTGACTTAATTATAATAATTTTCCTTCAGGAATTTCATCTGATTTTGATGCTAAACATGTTTGCTTGTTAAACATGTTTGTTTATTATTATTATTATGCACACAGTGTTAAAACCAGAAACGGGTGTTTAGAAATGAAATTTTGTTTGTTGATTTGAAATTGCTGTTTTGTGTAGCATCAGAAAGGAGAATGTTATGCTGATTTGGCATTAATGGAAAGGTTATTTCTGGGCAGGATCAGTCTTTTATTGGAAATAAATACAGGGTGTGGCAGCGACACCTGTGATGTGCTACATAAAAACAGGTGCAGCAGACAACTCATTTGGGAACAGAGCTCAGAGAAGAGCAGTCATGTGTTTAAACTCTGGCTATCAGTGTAACTGTCTGACCACTGGAAATCTATGTGAACCATGCAGGACGAGAGCTGAAGACATGGGAACAGAGGAGGTCAACCCATCAAACCACATGAATGCAGCGGGTCAGGAGAAAAGGGCAAGTGAATCCGAACTGAACATCTCTTCAAGCAATGTTGGAAATGACCATGGCCGAAACTGGGGATGGGTGCTCTCTGGGATCATATGTGTAAACATTTTGATCCTGGGTTGTGTCTTGGTCGTCGGAAGTGCTTACGCTGATATACATATAACAACCCCTAACCTGCAGGTTTTCCTCATCATCATCATCCTACTTACCTCTATCTGGATGGTTTATTATAGCGTCTTCACAGCGAGAGAAGAAAACGCTGTCAATTACAAGGATGCCCACGCTGGGCCTGTATGGCTCAGGGGTGAGTAAATGTTCAGCTTGTTTGGATATTAGTCTTTTCATTCACAGAGCATTGGTAGATAGTTTTATGATTGCTCATCTATTCCACATGTTTTTGTTTTCTCCTTCAGGAGGACTTGTGCTGTTTGGGCTCCTCGGCATTATCATGGACATTTTCAAGATAGTCAGCTATGTGGGATACCTCCACTGTGATTCTGCTGTTAAAGTCGCTTTCCCTGTGGTGCAAATTGCTTTCATAATTGTGCAGGTAGGAATGTCAAAAAAAAAAAAAAAAATCACTTTACAAGATTTAATCTGGTCTTGATGGTTGCAAAATAATTATTGTGATCAATTTGCAGACATACTTTTTGTGGTTCCACGCCAAAGACTGTGTGCAGCTACAAAAGAACACTTCTAGGTGCGTACTTAAGATATTTCCTACTCCTTTCTTCATCACTGACCTTCCTGGGAGTATCTATTTCGGTCCTGGGAAAGTAACCTACTTTCAGTAAAATCTGTTACCCAAGAAGTTGTGAAAATATGAAAGTAATTTTATACTGAAAATTCTTCTGCCATGACTTAAGTTTTTCACTGCCCATGATTCTTTGTATCATTTACAGACCTTGTGAAGGTGTCTTTTTTTTTAATGTTGTAATAAGACTATTAACAACAATATTAAAAAATTTAGAAAGGACAAAATTAACATGGTTGAACTGAATCTGAAAAATCATTTATAAAAAGGGAAGTTAGTTTCCTGTAAGAATCAGTAAATATTTAGATTTGACATTTTTGCTTTAAACAGTATTTAGCAAGTTTATTAGTCATGGTTTAGCTTGAAATTGTAATACTAACTTGAAACTTTATACTCAGAGTTCCTCTTTGTTATGTTTTATGCTGTCATAGCTGATCGCAGTTTTGATTGACCTCCCTTTTATCCCTTCATTTTAGCTGTGGGCTGATGCTCACCCTCTCCACAAATCTGGTTTTGTGGATGTTTGCAGTAGCTGATGAGTCTGTTCACCAAACAGTTGTTCCTGAAGATCTGACCAACATCACTAAACTCTCCTTCCGAAGCTTGTACATCAGTAAAGGTAATTAAAGCACATTAATTAAAAAAAATCTGACTAGATAAAGGAGTTGGTTTGAGATCACAACATAACAGTTTTTTGGTCATTTCATGTTTTACAGCGGGTTACGGAGACGATAAGTGTAAGTGCAGCCACACTTCCTGCAGCATCTTCAACCAGACCTACTTCTACCTGTACCCTTTCAATATCGAGTACAGCATCTTTGCCTCTGCCATGGCCTACATCATGTGGAAAAATGTTGGTCGTGTAGTAACTGAATACGCCCACCACATCAAATTCCGATTTGAGGGCATATTTATCGGTCCTATTTTTGGACTTGTGTTAGTATTCGCAGGGCTGGGGACATTCATTGTATATGAGATGGAAATGCAAAAAGAACATCATGATAACCACAAGACAGACCATGCACTGATGATGCACTTTGTCATGAATATAGTCATAGTTAGCCTGATGTCTGCTGTCACTGTGATCGGCAGTGTGATCTACAGGGTTGATCACAGGGATCGTGTGTCACAGAAAAACCCCACACGCAACTTGGATGTAGGGTTGCTGGTAGGAGCCTCACTGGGCCAGTTCATCATTAGCTATTTCAGCATCGTAGCCATGGTTGCAACAGAAGCCAAAGGTTACCTGAGTAGGCTTAATCTGGCGTGGGCTATAATGATGGTGGTCCAGCTTGTCCTGCAGAACATTTTCATTATTGAGGGTCTGCATCGGGAACCCTTTCATGAAGTGGACGAGTCAGTCGCTGTGTTTGCAAATCCTTACGTGCCGGAGCCAAGCAAAGATCATTACAGCCACGAAGGCTCAAACACAAACACAAACCCCCACCCAGAGCACAAACTGTTGTGGAAGCGACGAGTGTTGAAGGAGGTCTGTATGTTTCTGCTGCTGGGCAACATAATTGTGAGTATTTCTTTCCTTTTCTCCTTTAAATGTGCTGTTTTAAATTCACTAAATAGTAAGCGTGCATTTTTCTTTACAGCTGTGGATCATGCCTGCATTCGGCGCTCGCCCCCAGTTTGACTACAGCATGGAAAGTGAATTCTACAAATTCAACATATGGGCCGCTGTTGTAAATGTGGGACTTCCTTTTGGCATCTTTTACCGAATGCATGCTGTGGCCAGCCTTTTTGAGGTGTTTCTGAATGCGTAACATGGAAGCATAAAATGTGTACAGATGACTGTGTGGATATTATAACCATAAATAAACTGTGGTTTGTTTTGATGCTTTTCTTTGTTATTAGTCAAAACTGACGAATGAATGCTGCCACTGCAATGTCTCTGATTTAAAAAAAAAAAAAAACATAAACAGTGTATTTATAATGTTTTCAGAAAAATAATTTGTTTCTAATCTTGTAAGACTTGGTTTCAGCTTCAGGCATATATGTACAAAATAAAAGCATGCAACAAAGGAACATAAAAGATAAAGAATTGTTGTTGTTGTTGTTGTTGTTACTGCAAATCTAATAACAGTATGTGTGGCTGTAGCAGACCTAAAGCAAAACTAAAGCTTATTTTAAAATGTAATTCTTTACTTCTTTAAAGACAATTTAAAGAATTGATTGAAGAAAGTAAATCTGCAACTACACTGACAGCCTAAGTCATTATTAATATTTTCATTTCTTATGTTTTATTTTTTATTTATGGTTAACTAAATAGTATTGGTGCTCTGAATTTAAGAGAAAAACAGCTAGCTTAAAAAAAAACAAAAAGAAAAAAAACATACTGGCATTGTTTTCCTGATTGTATAGACTAAAACATTAGTAGATAGATATGAAGAAAACATCACTAAACTGACGACACAACGTTGTAGTGCTTTTTTCTTGACCACAGCCGCGAGATGGCGCTGTGATATCACTGCCGCCATCGACCTTTGGCGTCTTAATTTATTATGACTGGATGACTATTTCTAATTCGGTCAATGAAACACTAAACTTTGTTAAATAAATTTTAAAAAGTAAATAAAAATGTATCACTATTATCATCATTATGGACTTAAATAAATGGAAATAAAAGCAGGACAGAGTTTATAGAAAACATTACGAGTTTATAGAAAACATAACAGGGTTTCTCCGATTAGTCAGCGCCTCTCGTCACTTTCAGTTATTTGCCAAATATCGGTCAGAATTTCGTCATTTCCAAATTTACAAACAATTTAAAATGTGCCAGTTATTATTATTATTATTATTATTATTATTATTATTATTATTATTATTATTATTATCTTTCTATTTGAACATTAAGAAGTTTTCTAATGACTCACCTGCGCTAACTTGTGTCGGTGTTGTAATATAACGACCGGTTAGCGTTTGCATCTTAAGTTCGTTGCCCTTATTACACTTTTTAGAAATTACAAAACAAATATAAGAAATATAAGATAAAATTCAGCAAAGAAACCCTTTCCCAAAGGCTGTACAGCAGGCAGGTTACTTATTAATACAACAACCTTAAAACATAAATGGGTAACCTAATTATTTTTCAGCGGATGTGCTTACCTTTAAGTCTGGCAAATTCAAAGCCACACCTTCGTGGGGTCCTTAGCACACGGTTTTGTTTACAACACGTCACCAGGAAATAAAGCTTTCGTGTCGAAATGCATAGACAGGTGATGGACCCTAAATTTGATTTTTATTAATATTTAGGAGCTATTATTTGTTGAAATATCTTCGCAACACGTCTTAATCGACGTTTTAGATTTTAATATTCATCACATGTCCGACTGAAATAAAACTAAAGGGACGTAGCAGGTCCTTTGCTCGGTGTATTCAGCATTTAACTTTTTCTGTTTTCAGGACTCCCTCGAGGCTCCTCTTTTTGGAGAAGATGATGAGAATAACCAGGTAAAAAGGCCAAAAATGAGGTGAGATGTTCTACTTAATGTGTTTATAGCCGAATCTCCTTTAATCATAAAAACTAAAGTCTCCATTGGGGTTTCAGACATCCTCTGGCCTCCTTCTTCCATCTGTTCTTTCGAACAAGTGCCATCTTGGTCTATCTCCTCTGTGACATCCTCAGCAGCCGTTTTGTAGTCTGTATGGTCATCATCATCCTTCTGCTGTCGTGTGACTTCTGGACTGTCAAGGTGGGTGATGTTTCACCACAGGGTCATTACAGAAACCAGTTATATGAACTTTAAGTGAACCTAATTTTCACAAATGACCACTAAAGCAGAAAGTATGCAGGAATACTTCTACATTGAGGTTATTATTTTTTGTTTGTTTTGTCATTATTTAGAAAAAAATACCAAATCATCTAGGAAAGATTACCTTTTGGCTTTTAGAATGTATCTGGCAGATTGTTGGTGGGCCTTCGATGGTGGAATCAAGTGGATGTAGATGGGAAGAGCCACTGGGTGTTTGAGTCAAAGAAGGTAAGTAGGAGCTCATCAGGTATGAAAGGTATACACGACATGACCAGCTGGTGTTTGCATGACTCACTTTTCAACTCATGGAAAAAAAGGAAACAATAAAAAACATGTCTTCTCACATGTAACAGGAAGCTAGAAAACAAAAACAAATCGTATATACACAATCACAGCATTTAGTCATGTGAAAAAGAAACTTTCCTCGCCCTTAAAGTTTCCACTGCAATCAAGATGGTAAGTAGCAACAGGTTGCTGCAAATCAAATACACTTGATTGAGTAATAATTAGCAAGTGTGAACACTTCTATGAAAACAGATGTTTTGGTAGTTCTCTGGAGCACTCAGTGTGTGTTAACACAGTGCCACAGTCTTTCCAAATTCACCCTGAGTTCAGACTGTGCAGTAGTCAGAGAAACTGCAAAAATCCCAAGAGCTACATCTCAGCCTCAACAGACCTCAGCATGTTAAATGTTAAAGTTCATGAAAGCACAATTAGGAGACTGTTTTTTTTTTTTTTGGGGGGGGGGGGGGGGGGGGGGGGGGGGGGGTTGCCAGGAGTAATGCATAAAGCGCAGCACCACATTTGGCAAAACCCAAATACAGCATATCAGCACAAACACCTCATACCAAGGGGTAGAGGGGTGATGATTTGGGCTTGTTTTGGGCACCCTGCAGTCATTGAATTGATGGTGAACTCCACCGTATACCAACGTAATCTAACATCAAATGTGAGGCCATTTGCCCAACAGCTAAAACTTGGCTGAAATTAGTTTGTGCATCAGGGCATTGAGCCCAAGCATAAAGAAAAGAATCAGGTGTAGCAATGATCCAGTCAAAGTCCAGACCTCAACCCAGCTGAAATACTGTGGGTGAGATCTGTCCATTAAAATAAACAATACCGACAAACCTCAGTGAATTGAAGCAATATTGTAAACAACAATCTGAGAGACTGCTGAAGTTGTGCAGAAAATGATTGTTTCAAATTCTTTAAGCTATTGTCATTAAAAGTGGTTCTACAAGCTATTGAATCATGGGGTGTTCTAGGGCTGGGCGATATGGACCAAAAGTAATATCTCAACATTTTCTAGCTGAATGGCATATACAACATATATCTCGGTATATAAACAAAAAGGGACTTCAGAGTCAAAGCTACGTGTCCCAAATGTCACACACATTTTTATTAACATTCAGCTGTAGATATACATGAGAAATTGCTCAAAAATCAACTATTGGTATATTTAAATAATAATGCTCCCCAAATAAACTACACTATATCGATATAAACTATATTGGCTCATCTTGTATCGCGTATGAAAATAGATTGATTTTTTTTTTTTTTTTTTTTAAAAACTGATATATCGCCCAGCCTTAGGGTGTACTCAATTTTTCCATAGGACTGCATAAAGTTATGAGAAAACTTCCTTTTTCACTTGACTGTATGTTGATGTAACGCGTTGAATATTATGATGTTATGATCCTCATGTATTTCATTAATTTAAAAAAAATCTTGTGTGCCTTTCTTAACAGACAGACAGCAAAAACACAACACCCAGTGCTGAATCACGGGTATTTTGGCTCGGACTTATTGTGTGCCCCATTTTCTGGATCCTTTTTGTGTTGAGCACCATCTTCTCCTTTAATATTAAATGGCTGGTCAGTTCAGAGTTTCAACATGTCAGATACATTTCTGACTACCTATATAGCGGCTAATTAATGGTTGACATCTGTTTTTGGGTTCCTCCAGGTTGTGGTAGTAATGGGCTTGGTTTTACAATGGGCAAACCTGTACGGTTACATCAGGTGCAAGCTGGGTGGAAAGTCTAACCTGAGAAACATTGCAAAGAACTATCTTGGTGTCCAGATTTTTAAACAGGTATGTGAAAGATTATCTGAACTCTTATGTTTTTTGTAGTTTTTCTGAATATTTACGTTGATTTTTTTTTTTTTTTTTTTTTTTTTGTAACAAAGGCAATGAAGAAACCGGAAAGACTTTGAAGTCAGCACTGGCTGTTTCTTACTGAAAAAAGTGTTCGGTCATCTTTCAGAGTCTATGGGTTATTTAAATTTCACTTAATTTTCCTATCAGGATTTAATTTAATTTGGATAAAGAAATCTTTCCTTTTGGTTTGAGGGTGTGCCACTTCTGTAGCTTTTTACAGCTCGGCCCTTTCTGCAACCTCATTAGAAATAGTTTATGGTGCATTATTGGGGGGAAAAAATGTATGCAAATGACTGTTACCTACCTTTTTTAAGAAGTTTGGTATGACATTATGGTAATGTAAAGACAAAGTGCAACTTTATAAAATTAAAAATATTTTGGGATAAGGGCAGCTTGGGTAGAATTTTATACCAAAGTTGGTAATATTTAAGGTATGTCTATGTTATGGTAAATAGAATAATATATGTTTACTGTCATTTTTGAGTGGAAATGTGAATTTTACCAATGGAGCACATATATTATTGAGGTGTTAATTTTATATCTTAATAAAGCCTTAAACAAAGCCTTTTGTCATGTGGCCCACCAGATTGTATAAAGCCAATGATGCTTTTCTTGTGGTGTTTTCTACCAATTTGAATGTCAAAACTATGGAAAAGGTATCCACTTTATTAGGTACACCAACTGCTTGTTAGTGCAAATAACTAATCAGCCAATCACATCAATCACATGGCAGTAACTCAGTGCATTTACTCATTGTAGACATGGCCAAGAGGACCTGTTGAAGTTCAGACCAAGCATCATAATGTGGAAGAAAGGTGATTAAAGTGACATTAAATATGGCATGGTTGTTCGTGCCAGACAGGCTGGCCTGAGTATTTCAGAAACTATTGATGCACACGATTGAAAATGAAAACGATTAATTCATAGATCATAAGGCTACTGTTTCAGAGCAATAAAAACACCAGAAGTGTTTCCAAAAATGTCAACAAATGATCAAACAAAGAACTGAAAAACACTTGAAACATATTTACATATGATCTGATATAGGCTCAGGTTCGTATGGCCCATTGTCATGCCATGTTGATTCTCATGTTGTGAGACATTGCTGTCATTCTGTGTGTGAAACTTCACAAAACAGTTCTTCTATGCTGTAAAACAGAGGTGCACATTACATTTTATACACATTGCTTTTGGTGTTCCTGTGCACGCATTAACCTCCGTCTTCCTTTGTTCTCATGTTGTTGGCCAGTGTGATGTACTGTCCAAATGGATATCATGATTTGGAATGGGGGCCATGGGTCCCTGCTACTTCCTCTTCTCCTCATGCTTTTGAGATATCCCACCTCACCTCTGGTTTGCCCTCTCTTGCTTTCTTTTTTGGATTTGCACACAATTTGTCCAACTTGGGCTTGGAATCCATACACATACATGTGGCCACTTTTTGTCATCCCATTCTCAGTGCAGTCCAGTCTGTAGAGCAGCCAGCATGTCACCATTGCTATGTACATCAAAGGAAAGGCAGTGGTACCACTGTTTTTTGAGTGTTAGGGATACCTTACGTTACCTATGGTACCCGAAGCCCAAGTCTCCCTCTAGAAGTACCCCTTACTGTGCAACGAAAAAAAAAACAGAATTTCTGAAAAAGCAAAATAAAAATCAAACCCATAAACCTGACAAAATCCCTCTCTACAACTTCATAAACACTCCTGCATTTATTTTTTATTTTTTTTTTAATTTAGGATTTATATCATTTTAAATGATTACTAGGACAATTTTTCTTACCTTCTTATCACACCACGTGCTTCTCGGACAATGTGTCAGAAAAAGATGTCGCACCTTCAAATCATGTTTGATAGTGACTCCAACATGTTTTTGTACTGAAATTTAATACTTTCTAAAACATTCTCATTGGTTTGCATCATTTAAGTTCACATGTACTGGGCATGGGGCTTAGAAAACCTTTCTGTTGCTCCAGGGCAACGCTGTGCTGTAGAGGGACAACTTTGCCTGGTCTGATGAGTCTCAATTTCTGCTGCTAATGGTATACGGGATAATTTCTTGGCAGACTTTTGGCCTCTTAGTACCAGTTCAAAGCTCAAATGATCTCAACCTGGTTTCTTGAACAATTAGTTTACTGTAGTCACATGGCCTCCATGGTCACTGGTCTCAATAGAGCAAATTTAAATGTGGTGGAACAAGAGATTGGCATCATGGATGTGAAGCCAACAAATCTTCATCAACTGCGTGATTCTATCATGTCAATATGGACCAAAATGTCTGAGGAATATTCCCAGCACCTTGTTGAATATATGCCATTAAGAATTAAGGCATTTCTGAGGGCAAAAGGGGGCCCAAGCCAGTACTAGGAAGGTGTACCTAATAAAGTGACTGGTGATTGTATATTGGCCCAAAGTTGAAATATGAACATCCTAATGATTCAAGTAGTGTTATGGACATTCAGCTACTTTAGTAAGTCTCAGAGTATATCTGAGTACCTGAGTGGAAAATCAAGGGGAGGGTAGTAGAGTGCAGCGTCAGCAGTATTCAGGAATGATTCAGCCACTATGTGGCAACAAAGGAGCAACTGGGTTTAGCAGATTGTCCAGTAAATCGTCTCATTTGTCATTTCTTTACTTTTGAATATTGGTTTAATGTGTTGATATTCTCGTAATACTAAAGTCCTAAATAAGATATTGTGGAACCTTGGACAGTTCATCAAGAATAAATAACCATATTTATTATGTCATCAGTGAAACAAAAGTTATTTATTCCTCTGATAATAGAAATATACAATAACGTATTTTTGTTAAATATCAAAAGAGAAACTACAAGTACACACAATAACTGGGATATTGACTGTGTGATTTAACTAATAAATACATTCAGAGGTTTTCATCACTCTGCATCTGAAATATATCTTAAATTTGCAATTTCAAATAAAAGTGTAGATTGTGTTAATAAATGGTAAATGAACTAATTCTTATATAGTGCTTTTCTACTCTACCTGAGCTCTCAAAGCGCTTTATGCAACACTTTGAGTAATACACATCAGTCATTCCAGAAATCAAAATGATCAACGTTACATTTAAACTTTGTCATAATTACAGTTATAATAACAAGGTATCCAATGCCAGCAATGAAATAGATCCAGAAAAAAGTCTTGTCCAACAAGTTGGCAAAGTTGTTTTGTCTCTCCTTTTCTGCTTCGTTGGTATTATGAGCTTCCAAGAATTTGGCCACCTTTCTGAGTATCTGAATGTCCTCTGTGGCATTTAGCTGGATGGTGTTAATATCAGCTTTAGTTTCTGAAAGGATTAAAGGTTAGAGCAGGTCATATTTACTCTTAAAAAAGAAAATAAAATCAAGCATCAGTGAGCATCATACAATTTAACAATGTACAGTTTCAATATTTGCAGGATTTGCTCAATAATCAAGCCTTCCTTACCCTCATCCTTGATCGCTTCCTTGTTTTCTGTGATTTTGCGGGCTGATCGCATTGACCAACAGCAGAGAACCAGGTGGCCTTCTTGGGAGATCCGTGTAGTTAACATGGACACCAGCATACTCATGATCAAGAAGATCAGGCAGACACAGAAGTGCGGCCCTGCAGTACAGGCAAATTAATTAGTCAGTTATTTAAACCCACTGTGATGCTGTTTGTGCAAAAATCTCTGACTTACGGATTATTGGACTGCATTCGCTGTCTCCAGGGAGCTTATCATTGAGGATATTGATGAAGAGGATTAAGCTGAGCACCAGAGTGACCTTAAAAGAGTTGCGTTTTCCATCTCGCAGTGGCAAAGCAAAGCTGACCATGTCAACAAAGATGAGCAGATAACTGGGCAGCATCAACGTTAGGAAGGGGTTGGCAGGCTTGAGTTGTAGTCCCACCTCAGGAGTATAACAGAAAGCACAGTGAGATGAATCTGAGTTTTATAAAGTGGCTTTTTTTTTTTTTTTTTAATTTGTGAGCAATGACATAATTTTTTTTGTGTCTGTGCATGATAGCCGGTTTTCAGTGTAAATATGAAAGGGACACTCTATCTGTGCTGGTACCCGCTCTCTCACACTAGGGGTCCACTTATGGTGTGCGTGCGTGCATGTGTGCGTTTATGCGTGTATGCACAGCTGGGCCTGGGTCTGTGGCTTGCCGAGCCTTGGCACCTGTGGGAGGGGCGGGAGTACCTCCCTACCGCTCTACGCTGCTCCCCACTGATTGTCACTGCCGCTCCTGGGGTGTGGGTGCCTATGTGTCCCGGGGTATATGGCCGGATGTCTTGGCATGGTTTCTGACCCGCTGCCTTGGCGACTGTGGCCTGGGGGTGGCTTGGGCCTCCTTGGCGTTGGGGGGGGGGGCTCTGCCGGGTGTCGGGCCAATCTTGGGTGCTTGGGGCCTCGGGGGCCGCATGCTCGGCTCGTGCTTTCCTATTCGCCTCTGGATCACGGGGGGCATGGTTGCAGTTTCTTACCCTCATTGAGTACATTCCATGACAGGGCGCATACACACACATTACTGCAACAGCAAAACTGTGTGTATATGTATATGCATAGATACGTGAATGCATGTATGTATATCTCTTTCAAGTATTTTTTCTTTCCTTTCTCCCCTTTGCCCCCCCCCCCCTCTTTTTTTTTTCTTCTCTCTTCCATTTTTTTGTCCCTCCTTTCTATCCCTTTCCTTATTGCCTGTCAGGCCTGGCATAAATAACTAAATAAAACAATAAAAATACAAACATTAACAAGAATAGCCTATACAAAACTTATAGAGCTGTTCTTGTAAAAGCAAATATGTTTGGTACATCAGTGCATCCAGATCATTGTTCCGATTGCGAAAACTGCCAGACATGACAGGCTAAAAAAAAAAAAAAAGAAAGAAACTTGTAGCTGAAAAATTCTCAGAGGCCAAGATGACGTAACTAGTTTGCTTAGTTGATCCTAGCCCTTAAAAATATTAGATTCACCATCATGTGTGACAAAGAATAACAGCAATTCCTCCCATCTAAGAGTCTGAGATCATATAGAGTCAGGTTCATAAATTTTTGGACAGTGAGAATTTTTGGATGCAGTAAAGCATTTGCTGATGTCCACAGGTTTAAAAACAATCCTTATAATTAAAATTGATTTTGTCCAAGGATTTTTTTTTTCTGCTTAAAAACAGGGACTGTGTATAAAAATGACTTTAATTCTTAATTCTTCTTGCAATCTCTTTAAATTACAGTTCAAAGTCTGCACTACAATCACATCTATGATGTAATGTATTTGCGTCAGTTACACAAGTCAGTTGCTCTCATTAGGGTTAAATTCTTGTAGCTGAATACGGGCACCCAGTTTAATTACAAATTGCAGGCTTGGGTGGTTCACTTACCTGGATGTAATTTTGTTCATCTCCTTTTTTCTGAAACGCTATATACATTGTTTCCCAGTCTCCATGGCTGCTATCAACCAGCTCCAATTCGTCCAACTTCAGGGTTGGACCACATCCTGAATGAAATACAGCCTGATTTGATGTTGTTTCTTTTAAAATAAAGTCATAAAGACCCTGTGATTTTTCTGTGTTTGAACATTTTGAACTATAGTTGCAAATGTAAGATACAAGTTACATGCAGTAAAACTGGTAACACAAACCTGCAGAAATTGAGTTACATTGTATTACCTGAAAGAACTGCAGTTACCCGTCTTTTTGTTTTTTCTTTATCCTTTACTACTCTATTATCATTGAATGGGTTTAGGGTGTTATGATAGTATCGTAGTGTTAAAATAATTACAATGCCATTCATGTGGTAAGGAATTCTTTTTACATTTTAATTAATAAAAAAAATTGAGCAAAAAGGAGGCATTGTAAGACAAATCTCAAGAACTAACATATATATTTACAAAGTTAAAAATACATGTAGTACATTAGTGAACTTACCATCAGTGCTCCAGGTTTCTATTGGAACAGGACAGACATCATAAGCAAAGGGATAGTTGAACAGGTTGATTTCACAGTTCACCACTGCATTTATGGTCAAACTGTGCTTCACAGTCCCGTTACTGTACACCAGCACATCAGCAGAGGTCGGCTGCACAGTTGATGTTACTCTACAAGTAAGAGATAAGAGACGTCTGAAAAGAATTTTAGCAATTCTTTGATATGAATTTGCCCTAATAATTTGATGTAACTACTTACGCATTTGTTATAAGGAGCTCAGGCGTCCAGATTTTATCTACTGGCAGAATCACGTCATCAAACGTGTACACCGATGTGTCCCAAGCCAACTCAGGATCTTCCCATTCCTGTGTTTTCAAATCAAAATGGATGCTTTCAAAAAACAAAAAAAAAAAAAAAAAAAAATTTTTTCTTCTTTTTTTAAATTTGAAAGTGTTTTGAATCTTACGACTGAGGCTTGCAGAAGAATTTCTAGATTGACATCCTTTGTGTCCTGTTCAAAACATAACAAGTTAGTCAAAGCATTGGTTAGCCTGTGTTTGCCTCTCAAAAATAATGCTTGGTTGGATAAAATTTTTATGACAAGCTGTATATAGTTTTACTTTATCAAAATCTGAACACATGTTGACCAGGTTTGCATTAACAAAACTTGTGTTAAATAAGAGTGATACAAAATAGAGGTGTTTTCAACAAGGAGCTGCCACACAGAGAACCTGAGTCATAAATTGTCACTGAAGAGATCTAAAAGGAGAAATGAAAATTTATTAAACGTTAGCTTCACAACAAATGAAAATATACTTACAACTGCCAGAGTTGTGTACTGTAATCGTGGCACACGGATTTCAAGCTTGCAGCTTTGATTCTGTGGCTGTGATAACAATTTTTTATCTATCAACACAATGCTTAGACATCGGCGACTTGTGCAGTTGCTGGAGAGTGCGCTCCCTAAAATGGGAGATAAATGTGAACATAAGATTGAATATTTTTTTGCAACACTTTTCTAAATCTGGTGCCTCTTACAATATATTTTGTAGGATAATCTTTAACCAAAGTAAGTTAGACTTACCGACAGTTGGTACACACAGTAAGAACACAACCTTCACTATACTGTGGGTAAGAAATTTCAGCATTTTTGAAGTCTGCAGCAGAGCTCACATCCAACTAAAAACTTTAAATCAAGTGACTGCTGTGTGCAATTTTTCCACCATCCCTGTCCTATCGTTCTTGTTTAGGTTTCAGCCTTAAATAACCCGTCTGTGACGTCCGCTTGGAGTGAGCACACTCCAAGACAATATCATTCACCCACAGTAGCGTTTAGGAACACAATCGCGTGACTAATAATAACAGAGGATTGTGTTTCTATGGTCATCAGTGAGCCTGTGTAAACAGTCGGTGCAGTTATTCCCAGTATCTGTGTACCTGCCCAGAGATACAGCTGCTGTTTGTCATCAGAGCTATGCTGCTCTGCATTATAATGGGCTGTGCCTGTCATGAGAGTGAAACAAAGCACACAGTAATATCAACATAATTTTACTTGAACAAGGCTGATCTCCCAGTCATAGATGTAGAGCAAAGATTTGTCACGCCTGTGGTTTAAGTCAAAAAGGTGTGGTTATGACAGCTGCTTGATGAATTCACTCAGGTTATATAATGCTTATAATAATTTCTGTATTGTGCTGTCACAATGCATATTCTTTTTCATATGTAAATATGTATTGTTGGTGTACATTATTGGCCTATAAGATTTATAATTGAAGTATTAACAAAGGAAAATAAACAGATATCTGTCTTTTAAACTACATTGCTGATGTGTGTTGATTTTAATTCAGGCCATCATTAAGTTTCAAACTGTACAACATATTAATTCATCTTATATTAATGATCTATTACATACTTTTCAATTGATATAACTTTTAATTAAAAATATGCATTTGGATCACATAGAGTACTGCTTTGCAAACTCCTGCATTAACCTCAGTGCACTTTTAATATATATCAGCCTTTTCAGAACATATTTACAACTTTATTAGACCGTCTGTCATAAAATCAAGAAAACAAACATTTTAGAAATCTGCCAAAAACCTGTTTAAAAATGACTCAACTGAAATCATGTTCTTATACCCAAATTTGAGTGGGTACATTGGACTTCTTTGAGAAATCAGAAATTAACATTCAGCTACTAAAACTGAATACATGAAGTAATAACAATGTAATTTTGTATTTTCTCCTTTATTTGTGTAAATTTGAAAATTCATGAATAACAATAATAATTACAGTTTTGTGCTAAAAATATAGGTGGATTAACCGTTACAGCAACATTAAAAAAAAAAAAACATTTAATTACCAATACTTTTAATTTAGGGCAGCTGTGGCATAAACATTACATTGAGTGGTGGTTTAATAAATTTGTTAAGCAATGAACTTACTTTTTTCATTCATTGAAGTGACTTAAGCCATCACCTCTATGATCCTTCAGTTAATTTAATTAGCATCATAATTCAGGCTTGTGTCCTAAATATCAATTAATGTGCGCCCACATAGACACACAAACACACTGACTGTCAGTATGTGGTTGCTGTTGTGGTTTGTTACATTTTCTTTGTCCTGTGTATGATTATCCGTACTTGAAAATGTTTCTTTACTTATTTATCTGATCAAAATGTTCTTTTAACCCTTGTGTGGTGTTCATATTTTTAATGCACAATAATGTGGACCTGCCATATTGTTGTGTCATTAAATCAATACACCATAACAATTTATTGCAAAAATGCTCAGCAGATGTTTAGTTTATGTGAAGTTCTTCAAGCAATTTTTTTCCTGTTTCAGTGCCAGCTGTAACTCTGTTAACTGCATTCTGCCATTATGGCTAGTCAATCCTGTCAATCCTGGATTGAAACTAAGAAGCTACCTAGAGGGGAAGAATGACCTCACCCTAGCCACCCTCAGACAAATATTAAGAGCCTGCTATGCAGAAACGGATGCAACTGTGTTATACCAGCAACTGACTAAAGCAGTGCAGGGACCAAATTAAACAGCACTCGGGTTCCTCATCCGTGTGCTTGATTTGCATCAAAAGGTCCTGTTTGCATCTGAACGAGCCCAGTCTGGCCTGAAATACAATAAAGAGTTAGTCCAAAGCCAGTGCCTTCAATCTGTCATGATAGGTCTGTCAAATGATAATGTGAGGGCAGAGATGAGGAGCTATCTGCAGGATGTGAGCAGAAGTGATGAGTCGCTGTTACAAAAAATGCAAATTGCACAGCGCAATGAAAGTGAAAGAGCTCAAAAGATTAAAGCCACAAACAAGGCCACTTATACAGCAGGCCTAAATTTTGTGGAACAGAGCAAAGGAGAAGACGACCGTCCAACAACTCCTGTCTTAGCCAAACCTGGTAAATCCACAAAGGAAAACTCTTTATTTACAAAAATAGAGGAGAGTAACATAGCAATCAGAGAACTTACAGGTCACTCTTGCAAACTGTCCAACCTGACAGAAAAGATAATGGTGGTGGTCAAGCTAGGGTGAATGTAACTGTTTTGAAGAGACTAAAGAGACGCTGTGTAGCATGTCAGCAGACCCGAAGTGACTGCAACCATTGCTTTAAATGTGGTAGTGAGACATGCTGGGCAAAGGGGTGCAGAAGCAGTCGGGAAACTGAAGGGGGTTGTGACTGGGGGACGTGCCATGATCTCGAAACCAAAGTCCCAGAATAAGCAAAATCCAAAGCTTACTTCACTCAGCAGCCAGGTAAGCCCACATAGTAAGCAGGTGGCAAAGGGGAAAAAACTAGTCAAAATCTCTCAGTGCCCTGTGGGTCTGGTGGTAAAGATGAGGAACAACCACCTCAGTTATACATCCCTTATGCTAAACGTAAGAAGGTGGCACAGTTAATAGGTAAGAAGTGTCTTGGTTGGTGTAAGATGAAAATCACTATGACTCAGGCTCTGTGGGATACTGGAGCACAGGTATCGATTATGAGTGAGGCATGGAAGTCCCAGAACTTACCTGATGTAAAAGTTCGCTCCATCACTGAGTTGCTGAGCAGGGATGAGCTGCTAGACTTAAGAGCTGCCAATGGGTCAGAAATTCCCTTTGAAGGCTGGGTTGAGGTTAACCTTAGTCTGTATGATCCCAAGGCTAAGACAACAGGGTCTGAGGAGATTCTCGTCCCAGTACTAGTGAGCAAGGACCTGGTACAGAAACCAATAATAGGGTTTAATGCCATTGAGGAAGTAATGAGAGCACGAGAGAAGCAGAGTAAACCTAGTGAAAGAATAGTGTTACTCAGAAATTCTCTAAGGCTAGGGTCAAGAAAGGCAGAAGCGCTGCTGAACCTCATCCAGGGGGCAACAACTGAGAATCTTACATACCCTATAAAGACTGGGTGTGCACCAGTTGTAGTTCCAGGAGGAAAAACACAGCGCATTAGCTGTTCCCTTTGAACAGATTTGAAGGTGAAAGCTGAAATGCTTTTCGAACCCGAACAGAGTCTTTTGTGGGAGGAGGGATTAAAAATAGACTGTCAACTGATCAATTTTTCCTGCTCAACAGGCAGAGCAAACATCTATGTAAGAAATAGCACACACCATGACATCACGGTGCCAGGTAGGACCCTGATAGGGAGCATAAAGAGAATAGCAGCCTGCCACCCAGTGTACACAGAAGAACATCAGGTGAATTCAGTAGTGGTTGAAAACATCCAGACCCCACCTAATTCAGCCAAAGAAGAGCCTCAGAGTGACTCTGAAGGTGAACTGTGGGATCCACCGGTCAGTGTCAGTCACTTTATCAGTGAACAACAAGCAGCCGTTAGGCAAATGCTCAGGGAGGAGTCAGGTGCATTTGCTAGGCACAAAGATGAAATAGGCTTCATTAGAAACCTAAAAACGGACATTAAGCTAGCTGATGACATTCCAGTAGGCAAACCATACAATGCCATACCTCGACCACTGTATGACGAGGTAAAGAACCGCATCCAAGACTTGTTAAACAAGGGCTTCATCCGCAAATCCACCTCCCCATATGCATTAGCAGTGGTTTGTGTTAGGAAAAAAGATGGGAGCCTACGACTGTGCATTGACTACAGGGGGCTAAATAAAAAAACAATCCCAGATAGGCACCCCATACCACGCATTCAGGAGATACTTGATGGGCTTGGTGGAAATGCATGGTTCAGTGTGCTGGATCAAGGCAAAGCTTATCATCAGGGTAGCATCAGCGAGGACTCTAAAAAGTTCACAGCCTTCATAACACCATGGGGGCTGTATGAGTGGAACAGAATCCCTTTTGGCCTCACAAATGCACCTTCAGCTTTTCAGCGTAGTATGGAAGAGAGCCTGGAAGGCATCAGAGACAAAATATGCATTCCATACTTGGATGATGTCCTGGTCTATAGCAAGACATTCTCACAGCACGTAGAGGATGTGAGGTCAGTTCTTCAGCGTCAGCGAAGCTGGGGAATCAAACTAAGACCAGATAAATGTGATAAATGTTGGAACAGTGATCTCTGCTGAAGGTTAGAGAATGGATGAGAAGGAAATAGCTGCGGTACAGGCACTCAAAACAAACCCCCCAACCAACATTAAAGAGCTGCGTAAGCTTCTTCGGTTCCTGGGGTATTATCGAAGTTATGTCCAAGATTTTTCTCGTCATGCGAAATGCCTGTATGACTTGCTGTCAGTGAATGGGAAAACAGGCCCTGATACAATGTCAAAGTGCCAGGCAGCCAGGGGAGGGCAACCGCCCCCAAACCAGAAAATAACTTGGACTGATGCTATAGATATATAGCAATATAGATGCAGACTTTCTGTCCCGCACACCTGTGAGTATGGAGTCATACATGAGTGAGTGTAAGGAGCACTGCCCTCTTGAAGTATTAGGTGCAATATTTAGTGCAGTAGAGACACGGGACCAGTGTGAAATGGACTGGATCTCAGCTATCACCTGTAGCCAACAAAGTCAGGAGATAGCTGCTCATCATGGGCCAGACATAAGAATAAAACACTCTGAGCTGTTAGGTGCACAACTTCAGGACCCTGCAATATCACATGTCCTCCACCTGAAGAAGTCTGGGGGGAGACCCAAGAGGGGGCTCGTAAACAAAGAAACTACCGAAGTCAAGCAACTCTTACGTGAATGGAACAGACTGTGTTTCCCACGATGGTCTGCTGAAGCGCAAAACAGCAACATGCACTCAAATTGTTCTGCCAAAACAGTACAAAAAACTGGTGTACCAATTTCTTCACTGTGAGATGGGTCACCCTGGGGTAGAGCGCGTTTTACATCTTGCTAGGAGCAGATTTTACTGGTCGGAAATGCAAAAAGACACTGAATTTTTGTAATAACCAAAGTTTGTAAATGCAATATTCAAAAACAACCCACAGTGTTGAGCAGAGCCCCCATGTGTCATGTACCTGCAACAGCACCATTTGAAATGATTTCCATAGACTACCTTCACCTTGAAAAAAGCAGGGGTGGGTATGAGTATATCTTGGTGGATATTGACAGCTTCACAAAGTTTGCCCAAGCCTACCCAACCCGTAACAAATCAGGCAACACTGCAGCAGAGAAAATCTTTAATGATTTTTCCTTGAAGTTTGGGTTTCCTGCTAAAATACACCATGATCAAGGCAAAGAATTTGAGAATCAGTTATTCAGACAGTTGCAGAAATATTCAGGAATTGGGAACTCAAAAACAACTCCCTATCATCCACAGGGGAACCCAGCAGAGAGATTTAATCGTACTTTGTTATCAATGCTGCGGACCCTGGATGAGGAGAAAAAGGGAAATTGGAGTGACTATGTCAATAAGGTTGTACATGCCTATAACTGTACTACCAGTAAAGCAACTGGGTATTCTCCATTTTACTTGCTTTTTGGAAGGAATCCCTGTCTCCCCATCGATCTGATCTTTGGCCTCACTAACGAGGAAGGATGTAACTCTCACCAGGAATATGCTAGAAAATGGCAACAGCAGATAAGAGAGGTATATGATATTGCATCAAAAACATCCAAAAGACCACAGCAAGGGGGAAGGCATACTGTGATCAAAAGAGACAGAGTGCAGTGCTCTCAGCAGGTGACAGGGGCTTAGTGAGGAACCTGTCAGAGTGGGGAGGGCCGGGAAAGTTGCGCTCCTACTGGGAAGATCAGATACATATTGTGGTCTCACAAAAAGGGGAAGGTATCCCAGTGTATGAAGTGAGGCCTGAGCGTGGCACAGGGAGGATTAGAATCCTCCATCATAACATGTTGATGTCATGTAATGCTTTGCCTTTTGAAGAGCCAGCACAGCGTATTGGGGAAAGTGAATCCCATGTTAAGCGGAAGGAAAGGCAGTATGCCAAAATGCATGAAATTGCAGAGGACCCAGTGAGCTCAGATGAAGAGGAACAATATTGGGCTCAGAGGGTTGTATACCGCCACCACCGGTCTGGAAAGCAGGATGTTACACCAGCAGTCACCCCGGAAACTCCTGAAACAGTGCATCAGTTTGAGCAGGGTGCAGAAGCAGAGGAGTCCACAACGGAGACTCAAGTACAAGTGTTTTTGGACAATACCAGCACTGGAAGCGATGCCACAGGAGCAATACAACCTGGTCAGTGTGCAGGTCTGCCCAGTGATCAGGAGACAGACTTGCCTGACACAGCCCTGCAGGTCCCAGAGAGAGCGATGACCTAAGGAGACATTAACATGTGAAACATTAGGTCAACCAGTTCATCGCGTGGTAGGGGCTCACACCAATCCACTGTATGTAAATGCACTGACACCATCATTTGGTTATTATAATCCACCCTGGGTACTTCCACAGATGTTTGGATCACCTATAATTTATCCTATTCTTGCCCCAGGATACTGCTAAGAGAAAGGCAGAGAGTTTTGGGACAGGAAAGTGAGAGAATGGACAGGATAACATGCACTGTTTGTAAATCTAGTGGTTACTGGTGATGTGCATTTTCAAAGAAAAGGGGAGAGTAACTGTTGATTTGTTATTGGTAATGTTCACCAAGTTAAAATTACTGAAGAAATGTTCTGGTTATGCAGATGTTAGACTCAAACTGAGACATGTCAAATATGTAAATGGGGTGTTTTCAGATCAGTGTTATACCTTTTTGTGTCTAACAAGAGTTAACACGGGGAAAAGCCGTTGCACTGCTGGAGAAAACTGAATATGTCACACAGTGATAGTAATGCACTAAATGTCTCTGCCTTACACCTTATACTGTCATATTTTGTACTGTTGGGCTTTTTAGTCAATGTTAAACCGCGAATCAACACATATGTTGAGGACAACATTTATTTTGCAGGGGAATGTGGCCCCTGTAGAGTGTATTTTCTTGTATGTTCAAATACCTGTCTGGTGTTCTTAAACAAGGTTTGATCCATTAAGTAGTTTAGTCATTTATGCCATGTATATACTTGCCAGCAGGGGGCAAGAATGAGCTGTTGATGATGTTTTAGGGTTCAGAGTGTGGGTGGGCAGAAGAAGTGTATGCCCCTGAACTTGTCTTGTCCAGCTTGCTTCTTGTGGTGTGAAGTAATAAACTAAATGTTATCTACACCTAACGTCGTCGCCGTCTGAGTGGTGTAACACAAGCTCATACAAACTATAACTATAAACTAATAATAAAATATGATCACATGCATAAGTAGCTGAATGATTTTTTGTTTTGTTTTTTTGGCTACTTAACCCAAGTGTTAACTGCTTTTTCACTTAACCTTTCACCTTGTAAGGTCCAAGCAGGTCCACAGTTGTAAATTCAAAAGGGTTGGCTGAACATGCTCTCTCAGGGGGGAGGTCACTCATGATTTGCTGGCAAAGCTTTTTCTCAGTTCTAAGCAATACAGACCACACATGTGGTTAATATATGTGGTTACTGAATAAGAAATGGACCAGACTCATAGCACTGTATACAACTCAGCCCCACTGAAAATTATGTCACCCTGTGCAACACATGAGTGTGTGTGTGTGTATTTCCTGTGCTTGTATGCGTGTATACTGTCCATAATGGATCCACACATATCTAGAACAAGAAGGGCATTCAGGGTCACCATTTGTTAACACCCATATTTCTCCACTTGCTGGCTGCTGATGGGCTTGTTTTGGAGCTGACTGATGGTCAGTCTCATCCTTCTTCAAACTCCCTGTCAGACTGAGGTGCTGTTATAGCTCGCCTGGTAAAGCAAGTGGCCCATGTACTGAAGCCTAGCATCCCCACTGCAGAGACCTGGGTATGAGTCTATCCCAGACCATTTCCTGTGTGTCAGTCCCTGCACCACCGTCCTATCCAATAAAGGGAAAAGGCCTCATTTTCTGAAAACAACATCATCCAAATCTCTCTCTCTTGCCATCTTGATCGATAAGGACCGACACATTCAATACTATTTATTGGTTGTATCCCACCCACAGTTTGCTACTGCGATAAAGTGTGAGAAAATATAGAGTAAGTCTCAAGAAACAGTGAGTAAAATCTTCAGGAATATAGGACCAGACAGGCGTTGGTGCTTGACATGTAACTATATTGGAACCTTGTGCTGGAAAAGCAGGAGCAGAAAGACAAAACGCGCACACACAGACAAACAAATGCGCGGCAAGACACACACACACACACACACATACTGGGCTGTGTGTGTAAAACCCAAAACAGCACACAAGGGTTAAATATCTTGCATTTTCAATTTTGCCTCATGGTGCCCATACAGGGCATTATAGGCTTGTTTGCATTACAGTTAGAAAATCGATCATGGATCTGGATGCCATAGTTTGGATTGTTGTGTTTTAGTGTGGTGTCTTGTGAGCCCAAAGAGCTTGGCATACTGCGGTGCAAGAAACCTAATTAAACCAATAAACTAATCAGTATAGTCTTTTGTACCTTTCATATTTGCATACTATTTCCTGTCTGTTTTCACTTATTCATTATAAAGCTGCTACCTATAATTGACACACTGATTGTCTTTCTTTCCCGGTTATCTCTCAGAGGAATGTCTCTTATCTCTGTGTTCACACAACATTTTACAAAGTCAACACTTGGTGAATCAGGCAGGTTTCGAAAGACACGGGTGATTATGTTCTATTTTTGAACGCACAAGGTTGCTCTGCTGTTGTTGTTGACCTTATTGCAACAGCCAAATTTGCTCTTATGGCTGCAATAAAAGTCTTTCAAAAGTTAACGAGTACTTGTTGTTCACTTGTGATCTTCCTTGTCTTATCAGAGCTAAATTGGGGACAATTGAGACAAAGAAAATTTGTGTGCCAGTGGCAGCGTCTCCACCTGATTGAGCAAAGGTTAACTTCCTGTTGAATGAATCATTGAAATCTGAAGGAAAATGACTTCAATAGACATACCTGAAAAATAACCCATGGAATAACCTTTAAATCATCAGTATTTCTCAGCCTTTATTGTCTCATGAAGAACTATTCAGACTGCACAACTTCTGTTTCAACAACCGGGAACAGTCAGAGGAACTTCTAAAATATTCCCTAGGTCTAGATCATAAATTCTTCTATCCAATGAGATTTCGAAAAGACAAGTTAGCAGTGATATCAGAACAAAATGGGACTTCGCCTCAGGACCAGGCCAGCCCCCTGCAATGTCATTCTCTGCAACCAACTAAATGTGAAGGTTACTGCAACTTGGGCAACACATAGTCTAAAGCTTGGTGGAATTGATGGACACCTGACATCCTCTGATTTCTACTCCGCAAGTAAGTTGTGCTTGGAAAAGGGCTTATTAAAGGGATACTTAAAGTGCAAGATAGCTCTTCTAATTGTAAGATTATATTTTTTTGAATAAAAGAATTACCTTTGTGATCTACAAAAACAAAGTTGCTAAATGGAAACAAATGCGTATAGCATCTTTTACTTTACACTGGCTAATGCTCAAAAGACAAGAGACTCTAAAAGTAAAATTCACAAATCTCACAGAAAACATGACATTAAATTAGGAGGACTTCATCCCAAATAATCCTTTTCATTAATACTTCTATAAATGCAATGAATTTATCTGGAAAGACACAATTTTCCCAGCTGGAGCAAAAAAGCTAATATAATGCAATGATGCAAGAGTGCCAATTAATTAAGAAGTAGGACTCAAATTTACTGGTTTAATGTGCTCTCATTCAGCACAGACAGAGTCTGTGGCTCTTAACGTAGTCCTATGCAGTTCCCCACAGAGAAATTCACAAGACTGCAAATGAAAAATGGAAAGGGAAAAAAAAAAACATGTAAACTCACAAACAGAAAAATAAGACTGTAAAAATCATCCTGTATGCACACAAACGTTGGTGGTAAAGTGCTAACTCAGCATAGGTAGTTTCTGTAATTTTAGAATTGTTTTGTGGAAGTCCTCAAGCGGGGACAGGGTGGTTTCAGTTACCCTTTTCCTGGACTCGACTGTCCTTGTCATTTGACATGCAGTGAACAGTCTTTGTGTGCTGCAGCAATCATCAGTCCGGCATTCACCTACTTATAATGCATGCAGACTATGTACTTACTTTCCTCTGCTTTTTTTCTCTGTATTAATTTATCATATACTAACATGCAGATGCTACTTTGACATAGTTTTCAATGGAACAAGACTGAGTAAAGATTAGAAATAAGCTACGACAGCTTTTTTTTTTGCATTTTTTAAAGCATTTATTAAAATTCTTTATGCATGACAGTGCATATTTTGGGCAGGCATTTAGACTGTCTGGAACACTGTTTTAACGACTGTGATTGGCACGACTGTACAAACATTATAACCAACAGTAATCCACAATTGTTTGGTTATATATTTAAACCACAGAAGATGTAAGATTTGACCTCTCGAGAAGCCATTTATCTTAACACGAGATAAACATCAGCTCGCATTTGACTGAATTAACTAATAAAAACTGACTGGAAGGACATGGGTTGTTGATCGGTGACTGACTTCCTGAAGCACAAATCTGGTAGCGAGCATTTTATCAATGGCACTTGAAGCTGTACAAGAAAGTGATCTAACTGTCCTGGCTTTTTATTTTATGTGTTATTGAAAAGAGGTTGGCATGGTTAAAGTTTGACAGCTGAGGTAACATTTGGAGGTGAAAGCTGTTAGAGGTTGTTGGTGAGTAATAATTTACCCTCATGAGGACAAATGCTGATTAATAACTACACCGCACTAAGGTCAAGATTTTGCTTAATTAACCAAGACTTACATTCTTAGGACCCAAGTAAAAACTTAAAGTAGTTGGCCTCAACCTTTCCTGACTTTAATTTCTCTGATGTCATTTTCACTCTGCTGTCAAAAGACTGTTCTCTGCTGGCCATTGTTCTGGGACACATCTGCACGACAGCAAACTTGGCCAAAACTCAAAACTAAAGAGATAAGCCAAACCGATTAAAACGAGGTTCTTCACTGAGGAAAATAGACTTTCCTGACCCAAAGCTTTAGTTAATCTTGTCAGATGGTCAAGGCTGAATCTATATATAATCAACAAAGTCTGTTAAAATGATTAATTTTAGCAAACGTATTAAATTGAATGAAACTGCACAGACAAAACAATAAAGACTGTGGATGGAGCTTTATGAAAAAACTGGGACAAATTTGTGACAGCCACACAAAATACAAAATGACACACGGCAACAGTGGGTCTTTGTGTTCTGGGATGCCCACTTAAGCTGAATAAGTTCATACACAACATGTAACAATTTTTAATCAGTCATTAACAATTATAAAAAAGAGAGCAAAAAGAAAAACTGATCCAAGTTGAAGTTAATTACTTTTCTTAATGAACAAGTGAGTGTTATAGCATCAGCAAACTCATGTTTATGAAAATTTATTGAAAACGTACTTTTTGCCATCTGCAAGTCAAAATTTTTTGTTAGTATCAAAATTTAAGTATCTTCAATTAAGTATCTTGAAATTTTGTCTTAGTAACTCAAAAGTTTGAGTTACTCCAAAGTAACTTCAAAATGGTAGTTTTTGTTTGTTTTTCAGTGGTAGAATTAAACATGCATATTTGCTCCATTGGGTGTTTGTTCATTTTGTTCACTTAATCCATGCCCCACCTGCAGTGGCTTTGTACCCCACCAGTGGTCCCCGCCCCATAGTTTGAGAACCACTTCACCAAAGCCTGCAATGAAAAGAAGCGAGCGACCTAACGAAATTTAGCGGGGCTAAGTTTTGTCTAAGACAAAAAACATCATAGGAAGAAGGCAGCATGTGGTTTGATGAATGACTGAATAATGACAGATTTTTAAAAATATCTGCTAATGATTCTGACTGGGTGAAACCACAACTTTATTTCTGATGCCTAACTAGATTGTAAACGGCTTTATTTTAGTGCTGGTAAGTTAACTGAAGTGAAAATAAAAATTCACCCTTCTTTATAATGTAGCCATTTAGGAGTTTATTGAGAGCTCTGTAATGGAACTTCTAGTTAATCATCAGCCAACAAGAAGTTGGTGATCATGAAGTGTATTTTTTCACACCTGCTCATTTTCTGCTAACAGCCTGGGGCACAGAGTGACCGTGGCTGCTAAAACATGAAGCTTTGATTTAATAAACAAATCTGAGAGCCTCTTACAAGTCACATGTAATGACTGAAATGCTTTCCATACCAACCATGAATGCAGTGTCATGTTATTCAGCATAAAAATATAATTGATGCCATGGTCTGTGTCTTGATCTCATCCCTGTCTTTCTGCAGGAGACTGAAGCATAGATCTAATCAAGATGAGCACAGAATGGCGCGAGCCGGTCATTGATACCTGCTGCAGCACTGTCCACACACTGGACAGGCAAAACGGAAAGAAGGGAAGGAGGCCCCGCTACATGGAAAAAGATGGTAGATTCGCTGTAGTGTTTCATCAAGCCCCTGGAGACTGGAGCACATATTGGATGGACATCTTCACCACTCTTGTAGAGATCCGCTGGAGGATGATGTTCCTTGTTTTCTCCCTTTCTTACATACTCTCTTGGCTCTTTTTTGGTCTGTGTTATTGGCTCATTTCCCATGTAAATGGAGACAGTGACAATGCCGACGATGATCTCTGTGTTGCAAATATGCGCGGCTTCACTGCGGTCTTTTTGTTCTCAATGGAGACCCAGGGAACTATTGGTTATGGCTACAGGAGCATGACAGAAAACTGTATTGTGGCAATTATTGTGATGACAATTCAAAACGTGTTTAGCTGTCTTCTTGACACAATTGTCATTGGCATAGTTATAGCTAAGATGGCATGTGCTCGTAAGAGATCCCAGACGGTGGGTTTCAGCAGATGTGCAGTGGTCAACTTGCGAGACAGGGTTCTGTGCCTGTCGTGGCGCCTCGGGGACTTCAGAGATAATCACATTCTGGAGGGGGTCGTCAGGGCCCAGTTAGTCCGCTATGTCAAACAGCCAATGGGCTCAATTGTGATGTCTTACCAGGACTTGGACATACAGGAACGGGACATTGTACTCGCCACACCAACCACTATTATTCACAAGCTAGAGCCTGGCAGTCCCCTGTACAGTATGGGCCCTGATGACCTGCTGGAGAATTATTTTGAAGTAGTAGTTTCTTTCACCTACACTGGGGACTCCACAGGAATGCTCCACCAGACACGCACCTCCTACACACCAGCAGACATCCGCTGGGGCCAGCGTTTCCAGGACATGCTGAAAATGGGCGCAAAACACTACAAGGTGGACTACGGTCTGTTTAATGAGACCACATGGGTGCCAGTGCCTTTACTCAGTGCACAGGAATACGACAGGAGGGGCCATCCTGCAGAGGGCAGCACACTTTTACCATCAGCCAAAAGAAATGGACACACTTGTCAGGTGAATCTTGACGTCAGTGAGGAGGTGATCCTGCAAACTGTTTTGTAGCTTAAACAAGTTCTTCAGGATTGTGTGATAAGTTAAACTTTTGTAAATATTCTTAAGAGCTTGAAAAAAGGGGACTGGACCTCTTTAAGTTTTTAAGACATTTCACTTCTCATGCAAATGGGTTTCTCACTTCTGAAGAAGAGAAGTGAAGAGGTCCACTTGCCTTTTTTCAAGCTCTGAAGACTACCATGACCTGGATGACAAAAAAACTACCACAAATTTATGTAAATATATTTATAGCCTATATGAAATCAAATAATCACTAAAGAAATTCATGTTTGTTTATGCTATATATGAAAATATTGATGGCCACAAATAAAGTGAGTGAAATAAAGTGTAAAAACTCTGCTATTTGGTCATTTTAAAGGGGGTCTTATTTCCATTTGTATTACACTAATAATATTGTTATCAGTCATAAATACCTATTTGATTCCAGCACATATGTACATTTAATCACTTTTTGTAGCTCTATACCGCCACCTTATGTTCACCCACTCAATATTATTACAACCCTACAGATTTTGTGCAGGTCATAGATACATTCATATTATTCTCACCCTTTTACTCATTTATTTACTTAAGTCATGAACACCGATTGACAAACGCGTTACCTCATAGCCTAAAATCAACTATAGCCTGCTTCATACACTGTATTACTGTGAGCAGTGCATGTTTGTTGCTTGCTTCCAGTTTCAGCATCAGGTTTTACAAGTGACGCTGTCTGACTGTCCCAGTCAGCCAAATAAATCAATAAACAAACAAACAAGCATGACATAAAACTTCTTTGTGGACTAGAACCTTTAAACAGGCGCTGCGGCTTTCCATTGGCCATCACTGCCACAGGGGCGGGGAAATGCGCACGTGTCGTTAAAGTCTGTCTTTGCAACCCCAAATATCTTCTTCAGTATTGCTGGAGAGGGTTATGGCTAGAATTTACAGCTCCACACGAGAAACCAGGAGAACATAATAAAAGAACCTCAAAATTTGATTTAAAAAAAAAAAAAAAAAGGACAAAGTGCGCATATCTGGCGCGCATATGGGACTTATTACAACAATAAAAGATCCAGTTTGCTCCGCAAGGACCAACAGGTAGGTGAAATGAGCGGGAGTGTTGTGGGAATGTTATTTGTAATTAATATAGCAACATTAGGAGTAGCTGAATGTGTGCAAGGTCCTTAAAAACGTGAAAAGTCATGACATAAAAGTAATGTCAATGTCACTTCTAAAAAACAACAAAAACAAAAACCGGCTTCCGGTGCTATATTATTATTAAATATATTATTATTATTATTATTATTATTATTATTATTATTATTATTATTAGTTGAGTCTGGTTTATTGTAGGAGTCTGTAGACCAAGATATTAATAAAGATTATTAACAATGATAAGTGAAATTGCTCAGATATAATATAGTGCCCTTCTCTCCCCCCTCTCTCTTTATTTATATATATATATATATATATATATATATATATATATATATATATATATATATATATATATATATATATATATATATACACACATGTGTGTGCCATTTGGCTATACTTATTGATTTGTGTAATGAAAAATGGAGCACCTTTATGTAATCAGTTTCCATCTGCCTCAGCTGTTAGCTCTAAATGAGAACACATGCAAAATAAACAATCCCAGGTTGCGCAGCCTTTGGAAGCCTTTTCTGTCACCATGAAACAACTTGCAATAATAAGTGATTTTATCTAGTGAGCAGATTAAGGCTAACTGAGCAGGAAAGAACTGAATAGTGTAATGAGTGGAGCTTGCAGTGCACTCAGTATAGGTTTTTCAGCACTTGCAAAGCTGGAGATCTGATCGTAATCAAAAGTAAGTGTTTGAGCTACAGTAGTATGATCACTTAAAGAAGATTCCCAGCAAACAAACAAACAAAAAAAACATTATAAATGTAAGACTAGCATGCTCAAAGTTTCTTGTAAAGTAAATACAAAGTCAAATATATTTAAATCCTGAAACCATTTAAACAAAATATTTTGGCATGCTTCGCTCTGAATGATGCCACATATTGTGAGTATTGCTGTTTCTAGTTGACCCCACAATGACATCATAAGTTGAGAAGAACAGACATGATGCAGGCAGACCACGTCCAGCAAATCATCCCATGTGACCTTTGACAATATCCAAACAGTTTAAATGACTTGTGCTAACCAAGGACTTTGTTTTTAACATGCTGCAATTTAAGAGTTAAGTGCAATCTGAATATGTACTGAAAAGAGCTCTGGGCTTCATTTATGATGTGAGGCTCTGATTAGATAGTTTAAAAAATGGAGTAGCGATTTATTTTGGCACTGGCAGAGCATGTCTGGCTGTCCATAACCTTTTGTAGCCTGTGGTGTTGTATTTTAATGGACCTCTCATGCCACACACATCAAGTCAATAGCGTTTCTAATTTAGCTGTCCTTGTTCTATTACATATAAAGCAAGGCAACTGGTTCATTAACTATGGTTCAGGGCAAGTCTGTACTCACTCAGTAATGAAATGTAATAAGTTGTGAATGTCCTGTAACTTTATTGTTATGTCTGTGCTGGCCTGTAGCTTGTACTGTATTTTTGTTTGAGAGGCTCACTGAATTAAGATGAACTTGATCTATAATTTGACTCTGTTCCCCAGGGATGGTCTGCCCTAATTAACTCTTATATTAAGCAGTGTAAATGTCCTTTCCTACTTTGGCAGCTGTCTAATATTTTCCCTTGATTACTGTTATTCTACACACATTCATGTATTTTCTGAGTTTACTATGCAAAATACTATACTATACTATACTATACTATACTATACTATACTAGAAAACCTTGATGCTGATCTTTGTTGTGTCTCTGTCTATAATTTCCACAGCCCACTTTACTGATGAGGTTCAAGTCAGGCATCAGAGAAGAGTGACCTGCCCTCACCAACAGTGCTCAGCACTGGCAGAGAAGCACAGGCCTACTCCCCTACCCCCGTCCCTCACAGGACTGAGTCCTGTTGCCCAGATTTTCTGCACGAGCTTGTCCCCAGGATCATTTAAAACTGTTTCTCCAACGCTTCTACCAAAAACTTAGACTGTTTTCCAAAGCAGAATCGGCCCAGCCCTCCCAAGAGGAAACTATGGGGAGTGTGAGAGGCCATCGTTACAGTATTGTGTCCTCTGAAGAAGATGGCATGAAGCTAGCCAATATTGCTGTACCAAATGGCTATGGCAATGGCAATGTCAACAAGGGGCATACAGAGCACCAACATCAGAGCCGCTTTGTCAGGAAGGATGGCCACTGCAATGTGCAATTTATCAATATGAGTGAGAAAGGCCAGCGTTACCTGGCAGATATCTTCACCACCTGCGTGGACATTCGCTGGCGCTGGATGCTGGTCATATTCTGCCTTTCTTTTCTGTTGTCGTGGTTGTTTTTTGGCCTTGTCTTTTGGTTAGTGGCTCTCTCTTATGGGGACTTAGAGACTGAGACTCAGATGTGTGTTTCCAATGTGGACAGCTTCACTGCTGCTTTTTTGTTCTCAGTGGAGACCCAAACCACAATTGGCTATGGTTATCGCTACGTGACAGAGGAATGCCCCATTGCTGTTTTTATGGTAGTCTTCCAAAGCATTGTAGGCTGCATCATTGATGCTTTTATTATCGGTGCTGTTATGGCCAAGATGGCAAAGCCCAAAAAGAGGAACGAGACGCTGGTCTTTAGTCACTACGCTACAGTGGCCATGAGAGACGGCAAGCTTTGTCTGATGTGGCGGGTGGGAAATCTGAGGAAGAGTCATCTGGTGGAGGCCCATGTAAGGGCCCAGCTCCTCAAGTCCCGCACCACTGCGGAGGGAGAGTTCATCCCTCTGGATCAGGTAGACATCGACGTAGGATTTGATAGTGGCATTGACAGAATCTTCCTGGTATCTCCAATTACCATTGTTCACGAGATTGATGAGGACAGCCCATTTTATGAGATGAGCAAACAGGAGTTGGGAACGTCAGAGTTTGAGATTGTGGTGATACTGGAGGGCATGGTCGAGGCCACAGCCATGACTACTCAGTGTCGGAGCTCCTATGTCGCCAGCGAGATCCTCTGGGGCCACCGTTTCGAGCCAGTGCTCTTTGAAGAAAAGAACTACTACAAAGTGGACTATTCTCGCTTTGACAACACCTATGAGGTACCCAGCACTCCCAGTTGTAGTGCCAGGGAACTGGCTGAGAAGAAGTCCTCTGCCTCTAGCTCGAGGAACTCCTTTTGTTATGAGAACGAAGTGGCTCTTGAAAAAGTTGAACTGGAGGATGAGTTTGAAGAGGAAGAAAATATGGTAATGAAGGGTGTTGAGGTTTGTGCACTCGAGAACACGAACACAGATGAAGTGTTAGACTCTGAATGCAACCTGGACTCTCTGCCTTTAGAGTCGAGGCCTTTGACGGCAGAATCAGAAATATGACCACAGGTTAAATACTACCACAGGCGTATGTGAAGTTTCCCATGACTTTGGTCTCGATTGCTGTGTTTAAAAATCCTGGGCATTGTGCAAAATACTGCAATTGGATTATAAACTTCTCTGCATGCAGAAACTCTCACACAAGACATCACATAGAGACAGACATGTTGTGCATGGTAGCTGGTTGCATGGCACCAGAGGGATCAAATGGGTTAGATTCCTTCATTTACACACTGTGGAGTCCATGTCCACGCACAATGCAGAATATTATCCTCGGTAAAACGTTTTACTAGAATAGTCAGTTCATTTAATGACTAAATTTGCCTATTAATCAATTGCATATTCCCAGTTTGCACTTTTTGCATTCGGTTCATCTGTGGTGTAATACCTCTTCCTTGTGGAATAAATGTCACGAGGCTGTGATTAGCTAGAATAATGTTATATCTAATTATATATATATATATATATATATATATATATATATATATATATATATATATATATATATATATATATATATATATTTGAACCACAGGTTTCCATCATTCTTTCCAACGCCAACCCAAATCACAACATTTTTGTTTAACAGGCTATAACATTTTTACAAGTTCAACCACAATTAAATAAATAAGGTATCATTTGTTAATGAGCTGGTCTCTTAGCAAAGTGTTCTTCAGTGTGTTGGTCTGAAAGCACGATTGTGGAAAATTGTGTCTTGCACAGATTACAAGCATAAGTACACTACTGTCCTCAACCTATCATCTTGTCTATAGAGAATCTCTTGCAATGTGTGCCTTAACAGAAGTCTTAGTCCCAGTAGAGGCACTCAGGTGGTTTGGCTTTGACTGAGCACACAGTGCATTAGATGTAACCAGAAGCAGTAGCATTAAGATGTGATTCATTGTGCAATATACTGCAACTTCTTACAGGTCTTTGTGTTGTAATGTGCAATACTGTTCAGTGGTGGAAAGTGACAGGAAGCTCAACCTTGAGTCAAGGCTATGAATGTTGATGATAAATGCTGCTAAGTTACATATTGTATGTCAGACAGAAATCTAGAAGCCAAAATGTATTATTTGTGTTTTAAAGTGTTTTCAGATTTTGCAGATGCTAGTTTTATTAGCTAGTTTTATTTCTAGCTATAGACAAGCATGATTCTGTTGGAGTGTTTTCCAAAGCTTTAGCGCACTTTCTTCCTCACTAGAGATTTTCTCCAGTAAAAGCAGAAACTGTTTTATTACCAAAAAGCCAAATGTGTACATATTAATGACAGACAACTGTAACACATCTGTTAGTTGATTTGAAACTTGAACTTTTCCTCATCTAACAGAGGTTGGCTTTTGAAACACTGAATTATTTGAATTGTTTTTACCATTTTATTTTAACATCAGTGTTCTTGGCAAGGTAGATTTTCAGCATTTGGACACATCCTGTTTAACCTTCTGACATCCCCACTGTGGGTCTTGTGAAGTTATTTGTCATTTCTGAATGGACCCCTGCTTTGTCTTATGAAACATCAGAACTGCTAATAATTCACTTACAATCAGAAATCCTGGCTGGATGGAGAGCGCTTGACTTCAGTCTTACATAACATTAAGCTTTACCTATTACTGTTGGAGTTACTATGACACATTCGAGCACGAATAATGTCAGTGGATGCCAGAACACTGTAGTGCTTCTTTGGTATGGAAATCTCATATGGGCAGTTCTCCTGTCTTAGGTCTTTATTTTTTTACCAGAGTCTTCCCACCTTCCTGCACAAAAGACAGACTGAACAGATTTTTTTTTAAACTTTTGTAAATTATAATGCAAATACTGTATATTGATATTGCAGTTGTTGAAAACAGTTTGTCCTTTTTTCAATAAAAAAAAGAAATCATCATGAAGTTGATGCATTAATTATAAACCCCACATCATGATGATATTGTGTCTGCATGATCAGTGAGCTGATTAACTACCCATCCCGCTCTGTTGCTTTTTCAAGAGCGTGCATTTTTGACTGAAGACGTGTGACATCTGGAGCCGCTGAGTGAAGGCCTGTGGGACACAAATCCAAATACTCCTAATAATATGGTGCTGTGACCCAAAATTTCCAGCTTTTAAAGGCTAAAACCATCAATTTCTATAATTGAGCAAACTGTTTAACTCCATTTCTGTGAAATCCCACAGAGGCAGGTGGCTTTACTGGTTGTAATTGTCAGTGACAGCAATGGACCGAATTTCTCCTTCACTTTAGTTGAAATGATACAAGTGTTGAAAGAGACTACACAGCGACACTGATTGCATAACAAACCAATATTCTAGATGAAATATGCAGAGAGGATATGCGCCCTGTAAGTCCTCTAATTCAGCATTAACATGCACAAAATGCTGTCAAGTCACAGATGTGATCAATGTGGCTTTATCGTAGATGAACCTCTGTTTGCGGGTTGACACGTCTGTCTGGAAATTTAGCTATTTTCCATCCACAGAATAGACTCCTCCTGGTCTCATTCATGCCGAATGCAACAGATTGATCTCTCACATCCGCTGGGAGGCAGTGGGCTGATTTGATTTGTTTCTGCATAGGAAGTGGCCCCTGCCTCTGGGCTTTTTCCACATTAGCCAATCAAAAAGCCACAAAGCTCCAGTCTGGGGGCTATCCCTTTTTCCTCCATAAAAAAGAAATTTCAGTTAATTCTCTGTGAAAATCACAAGGCCTTGCTGTTAAACAAAACCAATTAACTTTCATTTTTATTAGCTGAAAAATACAGAACCATATGAAGCCAGATCCATTTATGATTCATAGCTTCCTTCTAAAAATATCCTCTTGATTTCACCAGTATTACCTCTAAATCTTTGCTATGTTTGCAAAGACATTTAACTGAATGATATGGTGGCTGTTCAGTCCATGCTGGCTGCTCTGTTTGAAAGAAATTGACAACCAGTGCTGGCCAGAGAGCTCCTGTCAATGCTTCTGATGACGTCTCTCTGGCGTATTCCCTTGAACTGGCTTATTAGGAACAGACTGATCAGTTTGACCTTCGGATTAGAAGGGTGAATGTAAACATAATCAATTCACCAGCAGAGTCATCCAACATATGAAAGGACATATATCTCACTGTTTTATGCTAAATACTGTTTCAACACTTTGAACAAAAAACTCTGACATAGTCCATGTTTCAGATCTCAGCTTAAATAAAACCAAAACATATGACCTCCTGTCAAACTTGTGAAAGCAGAAATGTCCCTGGATTGTCTCAACGATTATCCCTTTCTGAAAGTTTATACTCATAATTTTAAAATGTTTTACAATCACAGGCATATTTATTGCTCAGGAGGAAGGGTGTCCGTAGTCTGGACAAAGTTGGCTGTGAGCACATCTAGGAAGGGAATTATTTCTGAAAAACTATTTGAGTCAGAGTCTTATGTGGGCCACATCCACAGCTTGTTGCTTTATAAATAGCTGTAACAGTATGTGTTTGGCCTGCATTAATGTCCTGAGCGTCCTGGTGAGGTCATCAGGTGACATCACTACGGTTAATGCTGTAAATCAGATTTATAAAAAGAGGGGATTATAGAAGAGTCTCCTCTTTATTATGAAAACAAATTGTAAAAGTCCAAGACAGTGACATGTGTGCTTTAGCCTAATTAAATGAGTCCCGTCTCTCCGGTTTCAAGGGGTTAACCTTGAATCATGAGTTGTAGTGAGCTGCCACTGAATGCCACTTAATTTGCAGCTGTGAAGATGTGAATCTGTGTCAGTTGTTTCCGCAGATTGTTTCTAGTTATCTAACAGGCAAGACATCTCTGTTACAGTCACATCAAATGCAGGTTTAGCTCAAGCAAGTCACTGAGTCAAGCTGAGCAATAATCCTGGTAGATCAGCTCATGGCTCAGCTAATATCCTGGCAAATCTAATATAGGGCATGCGACCCACCTCCATCCCAGGTGCTTCTGAAGCTGTGCTTGACTTCATCAGTACCATATATGTTGTTGTTACTGACGCCTGCTCCATTTGTAAAGTGAGTCAAGTATGACAGTGGCTGGGGCAGGGCATAGAGTGGAGCCATATTGTCAAATATGAATTACTGCAGGTGCTGTAAGCTTTCGGATAAGTTTTTTTTTTTCCCCTCTGATGAAACGGTGCCTCTGGCCTTGGATTTTACAAGGGTATAACTGAAGTTACGTGATCACTTCACAGAAATGTCATAAGCAAAGGGCTGCTGCAGTCTGTGATACAACACTGTCACATAACCTGAACAGGGAATGCCACAATATTTCAGGAATTCAGAGTTATAGTTCATAATTTTCAACAGCCTTCTATAAATCCTTGAACCTCAGTGTAAATAGAAGGGGGGGCATGACACCATAATGGTGTTCAGTGAGTGCATCGGGATTAAATTAGATAATTATATAATTCTGATGACATAGCAATTGCATAAGTCCCGTCGGTAGGTCTGGCAGCGCAGCGGAGGCTTGCTGTTCAGCATGTTAGTCGATGGTTGCAGGGTGACTGATAAGGGGCAAAACACAGATACTCACGTGTTGCCTTTAAATTGCAACACCAAAGGTGATCATGTTGCCATATTTCTTATGTGATGCTGCTGCTGCAGAAATGCTAACTCAATTATGCACAGAAATGCAATCTTAATAGTGCAAAAGCATGTGACCGGTAATGGGAGTAGCTATTATGCAAGCACACAGTATCTAGCATTATATAGCAGAGAATTCATTTTTTTTTGTCTTTACGTGACATTTATGATCTACTACCCACAAAACTGATGACCAGTGGCATTTAGCATTAAACCAGCTTAACATAAACTTGCTGGTATTATGATCGGTAGCACAGTGATTTGAGCATTTAGCACAGAGCACCATTCACTGGGGCCATAAGTAATTTTTAATATCTGAGATATTAGAATACATCCAGGACTGGATTTTTGTTGGAGGCACACAGGTGTACAGTTAACTTTAAAGTGTCAGATCACAGATACATGTGTCACACCAAGGAGCCAACAGTAAACACACCTTATCAGAATCTTCTCCTTTTATCAGCCTTGATATTCCAGCAGAAATTTCTTGTGTGTTATATCAGCTGTTATTTAAGTTTGGGTGTTTCTTTCTACCAAGAAGATTTCAGAAATGTTTCACGTTACATTCTCATATGTTCATATTTTTCCACATCTAAATATTTAATGCATCTGGGATATTTTGTATCACATTTCATGTAATCCTTGTTAATCTTTTATGTAGTTTCAGCTATAATAACCTTACACATTTGCACATACACATATACACACACACACACACGCAGCAACTGACACTCAGTTTGGCTTCATCTTTGACAGCTGAGTGTCTCATGACACTCAGGGGAGGAGTAGGAGAATCCATCAGGTACAATATGCTGGATGGGATTCAGGCTTTTTCCATTCCCCGAGCCCGGTGAAAGACAATATGTATATTTATTCACAGTGGGTGTGTCTGGTCACACAAGCAGCAATGAAAACCACATTCAGCACATAGCAGCAGTCATGTTTATGCACCGTCAGTTTACTTTACTGTTCCTGCTTTGCTTTCTTTTTTCTTGCAAATGTATTTTTTTGCAAACAATGTCATTAAGACAGAATACATGCACAGACTTGGAATCATATCTCTCATATCTCAGTAAATGCTTGTATTAATACCTCTGATCTTCTGGCTCTAGCTCCTTTGACCTTGACAAAGACAGCCAGAGCCAGGAAACAAAAGCGATTCCAACTTCATGCTCATTGTTGGCTCTTGACCAGTAGCACCTTGTATTTAGAGACTTGGCTGTATGTGGTGTTTTGTTTTTGTTTTTTTAGATCTGTAATACAGGTGCTTCAGAAAGCCTTCCTGTCCCCCATTCAGCATCCCCTGCTGTCTGTGTGGATCTGCTCGCAGGGAACAGCTCAAATGAATTACTCTTCCTGAGGTATTTTATAGCATAAACAAGTGCAGCTTTTGAGACTTGTTTTTTTTGTCTTATACTTGTTTTGTCTGTGATTATCCCACCTGCATCAATACCAGGTCTCCCCTTAAACTTAGTCAAGCCTGGAAAACAATAAAATAAATCCTGTGTGATTTCATAGAAGGAGAATTTAAATGGAAATGGATACTTGAGAAGGGTTTGTTTGTGATGACAGCTGAGGAGTGATGGATTCCTCTCAACTGTGTCCAGCCCTTGAGTGATAAAGGTCAACATCAGACCAGTCTTGTCAGCCAGCAACTCCTGTATATTCATATACAGAGCACCGCCAACTGCAGCTTTCAGTGCCAGACAGCATATTGCTTATTTATGTCAGCAGATATCAGACCAAACTGTGTTGGCTGTAACACAAAGAACATTTTCTTGTTTACTACGAAGATTCAGATCTTCTTCGTAACGTTTTCACAAAATAAATGCAATTCCACATATTGTCACCACATTGTTTGTACACTGAGACTTTTCAAGAGATATAGGAGAGATAACCCCTCGCTGGCACCCATTTCGACCACAAGCCTGTTTCTTTAAACAGCGCACCAGCTGGCTCCATGTTAAAGGAATCAAACTGCTCATTCAGTGTTGTAAATCTGTTTTTTGTGAATGGTGCTGTTATCTTTCCACTGAACGTGTGGCACAGCAGCTCCCCGAGGACAAAGCAGCTTCCATACCTAAAAGAGCCAACAACCAGGGTTACCATAACGACATCTGGGCAACGAGCGACGTCAGCTGCAGCATGGATCCCTCAGTAGGACAAATAGAGTCACAAAAGAAACATGGACTCCAACTCTTGTTGTTTGTTTACTGTCTGGGACAGACGAGGATGAAGATAGTATATGTTTAACTATTTTTAGGGCTCATATGACAACCCTCATGGCTGAACCTTTGCTCCTCAGTAGATCTCTGCTGCTGCTGTGTAACTATGTTTATTTGATTTGCAATGAAGCACACAACATGTAACAATATTTGACTTTTTTATTATTATTATTATTATTATTATTATTATTATTATTATTATTATTATTATTATTATTATTATAAAATTACCAGAGGGAGCTGTTTTTTCACCAGACCTAAATTGTGGTAACCTAACAAATGTTGGATAAACAGCCATGAAATTTTTGTGTAAATATTTATGTTTTCCAGAAGATGAATCCTATGAAAATTATTTGATTTGACCCACACTGGTGGATCTAAAATCTATCTCAATAGACAGGTCAGATTTGACCTGGAACAGCCTCAATGTACAAACATTTATAGCACCCATACAACAGTAAATAATGTTTTAATTTTTGTGTACTTTGGTTCACTTTGGGAAAAGTCATCAAATATCAGGATAAATGAATGGCATTAAGGGTATTTTTGCTGCTCTCAGATGTCAAAACAGGACAAATTTGACCCAAACATTACTGTAATCATGATAACAATCATCCCAAAGTTGTGCTGGAAAGGATGGGGGTTAAGGTCTGAACTCTATGGTGGCCAGTCCAGTCCATGCTTGAAAATGATGTCACATGCTCCCTGAAGTGCACTTTCACAATCTGAGACCAGTGGATCCTGGCATTGCCATCTTGGAACATGCCTATGCCATCTGGGAAGGGAAAAAAAAATCCAGTGATGGAAAAATCTGGTCATTTAGTGTCTGTGTAGGTTCTCAGTCATCCAGGTCATAGTAGTCTCTGGAGCTTGAAAAAGGCGACTGGACTTCTTTAAGTTTCCTGAAGAGGAGAAACTTAAAGAAGTCCAGTCGCTGTATATTTATATTGAATAGACACTACTCAAAAACTAAAGCGATCTGATGAAACACATCAGATCTCAATGGGAAAAAAAAATCATGCTGGATATCTATACTGAAATTGACTAGGTAATGTGTCAGGAATCAAAGGATGCCACATTGTTTGATGGAAATGAGTATGATCAACCTTCAGAGGGCTGAATTCAAAGACACCCCAAAAATCAAAGTGAAAAATGATACAGCAGGCTAGTCCATTTGGCCAACATCTCATTGCAGCAAATCAAAATGGTAGTTTGTATGACCCCCACGTGCATGCGTGCATGCATGCATCCCTCACAACGTCAGGGCATGCTCCTAATGAGATGATGGATGGTGTCCTGGGGGCTCACTGAGCTCCTGGACAGTTTGAGGTGCATTGGCAGCATTGGATGGACTGAAACATAATGACCCAGAGGTGTTCTGTTGGATTTAGGCAAAGTAAACATGGGGGCCGGTCAACTGTTCTTCCTTGCACAATGGAGCAGATACCAGTCCTGCTGATGGGTTAAGGACCTTCTACCTATGGCTCTCTCTCTCTCCTGGAGTAACTACCTGTCTCCTGGAATCTCCTCCATGCTCTTGAGATTGTGCTAGGAGGCACAGCAAACCTTCTGGCAATGGCACACATTGATGTGCCATCCTGGAGGAGTTGGACTAATTGTGCAACCTCTGTAGGGTCCAGGTATCGCCTCATGCTACTAGTAGTGACACTGACCCTGGTCAAAAGCAAAACTAGTGAATAATCAGAAAAATGTGAGTGTCTTCCACCTGTGAAAAAATTCCTGTTTTGGGGTTTGTCTCATTGTTGCCCTTCTAGTGCACCTGTTGTCAATTTCGTTAACACCAAAGCAGCTGAAACTGATTAATAACCCCCCTCTGCTATTTAACTGACAAATCATATATTGATGCTATACTCTGGTTAAAAAGTGTTCCTTTAATTTTTTTGAGCAATGTACTAAAGAGCTGACCTCGTTTTTTTGGACACGTAATTTTGTTGAACCTTAACCTGACCAACTGAAGTGACCCCAAATCATAACACTGCATCGCTTTGTCTGCCTCTTTTCTTTCCCTGATCCATCATCACTCTCTAAAAGGTTAAATCTGGACTCATCAGACCACATGACCTTTTTTCATCATTCCAGAGTCCAATATTCATGTTCCCCAGCAAATTGAAGTCTTTTTTTGTCTCTTTAGTTGTTTTTTTTTTAGCCTGATGCAGGTCAATAATTTGATCCTTCTGAAACAGAGTAGCATCTTTTCCATGGGCACAGGATATGTCTTCTGACACGGTTATTTAAAATGAGAAGCTACTCGCTGCATGAGTTAGGGTTAAATAACCTCCTGCCAGCCAAAACATATTAATCACTGTAGTAATTATTCAGTGGAAGGCTCTTACCTGTGGTTGCTGACCCAGCTGGTTTCTGCTACTGAAATTAAAACTCATATTTATATTCATTGAGTGTATTCATCTGAAATATGCTGTTGTGGTTTGTTGGTGAATTCATTTGCGTGCATCTTTATAAGCCACACTTCCTCATGTATGAGCTTGTACAATGGATACAAAAAACACCTTAAACATTTTGTTTGAACTTAGATCATCCTGGATGTCTATTAATGCCAGATAGAAATTGTATCAAATGATAGAGGCAGCTGTCTGACACTGTAGCTGACTGTTAATCATGGGTGTGAGGAAGATGAAGAGTTGCAGCAACACGCACACAAACACAGAGATGTGGGGCAGTGAATGTGATCATCTTCCTCTCCGCTTTAAATTTAATTCACGCAGAACAAGATTAGAGGATCCAATCAGTAGTGACACTGAGCCTGGCACCCAGTGGAATGAGACACCGGGGAGGCCTAATCATCCCCATGACTCCACTTTGCTGCAGCAAGCCAATCAAATCCCCTCCAAATGAAGCAGATGGTTGATATCAGCTTCTTTCTTTTCTAGGTGAGATTATCGCTTCAAACCTTACAAGTGCATGTTTACTGCACTGGTGGCCTTTCTGCCATCCGGCTGTGGGACACTGATGTTTCCCACTGCTGTGTGAGACCCAAGATATACAAAAAGGGAAAGGGTCACCACTGTTCCCAGTGTGATGCAGTGAACATCACATCTTGGTTTGTATCAATGAGAGAATCGTTGAGTTTCTATGTGTAATAGTTTAGTGTTGTAGGATAATGAAGATGATCATTTGAGGCTATATTAATAAAACTGCGCTGAACTAAATTTAATGGAAGCTACCAAGGAGGAGAAAATTTAAAGAGCAAATAGGAACAAGTGCTATATGCTACAACTTTTTTCTTGAGTCCGGAAGACACTAAAAGGTATTAACATATTAACATTTAAATAATTAAACAGCATTTCCATTAAAAAAGAATTAAATAAAACACACACACTCAAAGCAGTTTCCTCATTATGTTCGGGCTGCTATTTCTCCAAACAAGAAGATTATTTCTTACGTCACAGCACAATTTTCTCTCCTGTCCTGCCCGTCCTGAGATTAGAGAGGTAGCTTATGCTTGATTAAGCAGGTCGCCCCCTAAGGAAAACGATGCAGCAAAAGCTCAGCACGAGATGACACGTGACCCCTGATTAGAAACTCAAGATGGGAAATAGAAAGGGAAAGATCAGGCCAAGGTTGACATGATGAGACTTTTTTTCCCTTTATGGCCAGTTATCAAAAATATTAATGTAACACGTTAATGTTGCCAGCTTTATCAGTTTAAAGGCAATCTGAAAGCTCCACAATATATCACTAAACCAGTGACTAGAATGGAAATTGCTGTAAGACAAGTGTTGCATATGACAATGATACATCTGTGCACCTCTGGAACAGCAAACAAAGTAATACAGTATTTCTTGTAGCATGGTACCAAAGTAAGGACCGGCTCTCCAGTGCAGTCTAATTAATGTGATGTAAAAGAATCACAAGTGTAACAGAAGCTACTGTATCTCTGCGCAAGTAGAGCATTGAAAGCAGGGCAAGTTTTCTGTCCAAAGAGAGGGACAGGTAACAGAAGAGGAGCATCACACCACTTAAGGACATTCTCGTGCCAGAGAGAGGGATCAGCTTTACACTTGAGGGTGAGGTAATCAATGATGTGCCCTGATCTCTTTACTTTCTTGTCACATACAACACTATGGAGGCAGCACAAAGACCTAGCCAGGAAAAGTCATCCTCCTGAGATCAAGACAGCAAGATTTAAACAAGTGAAAGGGAGGGGAAAAAAAATGAAGTGACCGGCCAGAATTTTGGTTAAAATAATGTGCTTGTGATGCTGCGACCCCATGTGAATGCATGTGACGCACTCTTTTGCCAATTGAAAGATTACTTTGAAAAGGAGGCACAGCACATACACCATCATCCTTTTCCCAGAAGCCAGGATTATTTGTGTCATTTAAATATTGGCAGACTTTGAAATAATCTGGACAAAAGTCAAATGCTTTGCCAAGTCTATTTTAAAAACAATACATCATCCCTTTCATGAGGGACGATTACTTTCCATCACTAATTTTTTTTTAAAAATGGTAGTAGTGGTGTGTGTGTGTGTGCGAGTGTGTGTGTGTGAGTGTGTGTGTATGGGGGATATTGATGTTAATCACTTCCCGGTGGATCTACCAGAGCCAGGGGAGCAGGATCAACTGACTGGCTGTGCCCCTGAAAGTGAATCATGTCACCGGGAAGAAAGTCATTCCATTTTTTCCACTTCTCAACACGCAATGGCTTTCATCACTGAAAAATTGTTTTTGGACACATTAGATCTCTACTTTCTTGTTCCTAAACTATGAAACACAAACTTTATTGTATGAATGGATCTTGTGGGTTTGTTTTCATCTGGCTGACTCGAAAGTACTTTCTGCATATCTCTTGCTACTCAGTAATGATAATATGGTAACGGTGGCTCTGTAAAGATAAAATGTGATCACGTGTTTCATGATCAGACTGTAGGAGATGAAAATAACTTTATTTTTCCTGTAAAAGTCTAATTAAGACACAGAGAGGCAGAGAGGTGCCCTTAATGAGAAGCATCTCTCTGCCCTTGCTCCCACTAGGGACAGCCAAAATCTGGGATGTAGTGCAAAAAGTTAAAAAAATATAATAATAATAATAATTACAAGTCATCAAAACCCCCATATTTAAGTTAAAATGTCTATGAAATTGTATGCTATTCTCATTTTGAATTTAATACAAGACAGGAGAAAGGAGGACAGAAAAAAAGGGAAAGCAGTTGGTCGAATATCTCACAACTAATTAGTTAGTGCAACAGGTCAATAACATGATTTGGTGTTTAAAAAAAAAAAAAAAACCTCCTTGGGAGGCTGCGTCTTCCAGAAGTAAAGATGGGGAGAGGTTCACCTTTTCCACCAATGGCCTTTTTCACTTCAGCAAGAAAATAAATCCCATTTGGAGCATAGCTGCTGCACTGGCCTCCCTAAACCTGAGCCCTGTTAAAAAAAAAATAAAATTAACTAAAAATAAAACAATGGAGGCCAACTGCTGACCAATGGGAAAATGGCTTTTAAATCTTCAGCAGCTGGTTCCCTCAGTTGCCAGTGCTTAAAGGCTGCTAAGTTAAAGAAGAGGTGATGACTCATAAGATGTTTTTATTCCCAAATTAGACTGGCAGCACTGAAGAAATAAAGATTCATCTTGAGATAATCTCAGTTAATTAATGTACTATTTGTGCATCGGTTCCTGACAGCAATGTTGGTGCAACAGTGATGATGCAGGCAGGTTGTATTCTGCTTTAGATAATATTGGATACATTTTTTTTGTAGGCACATTTGTACTTTAGCTACCACTCTGCACATTAAAAAGCAAACTTGCACACAAAAACTCCTGTTTGTGTTGTCGTCTGCCAGTCGCTTGAGCAGCTACTTAGTGTGTGGTTGACAGATCCTGTAGGATAAGGATTAGCCACAGGAATGTATTTGGTCACCATGTGGTTATTTAATGTGTGTAAATGTATCTGAGCACTAATTTTAGTGCAAAGTCGATTCATGGGTGTAGCACGCACTCACCTCTTTTCTCCTTTGTCCTCCGCTGGGCCTGAACACTATTTAAAGGTTCACAGAAGAGGCCATGGATGAAACACGGTGGGGTTGACATTTAGGGAGTTTTTAGGTGTTTAACTGGTTATTAGAATCACATTGTAATATAAACTCATTATTCATCTGTGGCGCTGATAGTGGAAAATGTGTAAAATTGATACATGGCTTAATTGGAATTTGTGGAAAATAGAAACACCCAAGCAAAGCAAGAAAGGAGGAAAAGGTACCTTTTGCCCAGTTAGGCTTGCTGTTTATAGAGGCCACAATTGCAACATAACCCCTCCATTTTTGAGCTTTGTAAATTTAATGCTGAGCAAATAAATTCCAACATTTTAAACACCACTTCCTCCTCACTAAAGAGGAGAGGGACCATCCAGCTTGTCATTTCCGATCCAGATGATGTCTTTTTCAGGTAAGGCCTAGCTAGAATCCTGTATCACACAAGAAGGGGACAACATTCCCACCCCAGCGTCCAGCAACTGGTCTCCTGAGTTGCCAGACATTTATGAACTGTTAAAAGAATTCAAGATGCTACACAGCTGCAAACATGGTCCTGTCGCAACTTTTCTGAAATGTGTTGCTGCCATCAAACTCAAAATGAGCTCATATTTTTCATGAACTAATAAAATGTCTCACCTTAAACATTGTATGTGTTTTTATTTTTTATGTCCTATTGTGAATTTAAAATGGATTTATGAGATCATTGCAGATGTCATTCTTTGATGTTTGTACATTCCCTTGTGTCGCTGTCTCGATTTTCAATGTAGAGGTTAAAAAGGGTACATTTTATTTCATACAAACACTGTACAGTAAATCCATAAAGTGATGGACTAACTAAGAGACACTGCACAGAACCATGATGGCTTAAAAGTCAAGAGTTGCCTGTGCTGGCTTGTGTGTGTGTGTGTGTGTGTGTGTGTGTGTGTGTGTGTGTGTGTGTGTGTGTGTGTGTGTGTGTGTGTGTGTGTGTGTGTGTTTGCAGGCCACAGTCTTGACACAGGCTGCAGAAAACTCTCGAACATGCTTTGCTTTATTTGGGAATTTCTAGCATTTTGAGTGGCGTTACCAGTCTGCTCATTTGCCCAGCTGCCTACCACAACAAAACTGGTAGATCAATAGTTGCTTGTCAGTATTGCTGGAGGTCATCAATGGAAACACGGAAACACATTTACGTAATCAGGCAAATGGGTAACGAGGGGTCAAAAAAAAAAAAGCTCTTTTCTTCTTCTTTTGGTCTGGCTGAAGTTCCCGTGTGTAAGCAACAAATTAAATGACCTGGACTGGAATAAATATTCATCAGTGAGGTTATTATTCCAGATTTGGATGGTGAGGGCTCTGCCTTCAGCCGTGGTTTGACAGGAGAGGCTGCCTTGTATCACTGCAGCTGTTCAACTTGTTGACATCAGCTCGCAGCACTTCTGCTCCAGCAGTGATTGTGAAGATATTAGATTTCATCTTCTTTGGCTGTCCTGAGTTTTTAAATAGGCCAAATGTTCCCAATCATGCAGTAAACAACACACCCTCCTGGTTCTCTCAGCAGTGTAATCCATCATAGCAGCAATCTTAGCAAGGGGCTATTACTGATATGATTATGGTCTCTATTAATGTTTCATACTTTATATGGTGGAAGAATCATTGCGTGATGGCTTGACTAAATACGACTGTGTGAGGATTACAATGCTAAGCAATCCAAATATCACACTCACCTGTTTTGGGTGTTTGTAGTGGATTCATTTTACTGAAACCAGAAACAAGCACAAACATTAGAGCTGAAATATGATTGCAGAAACCTTTCCCAGTGAATAGATGCACAGAACCTATCTCAGCTTTGCAGTTTGATTAAATACGCTGTCATCTCTTTGTTCATGAGGAGCACTGATGACAAATATTTGCTTTAATATGGTCTCTGCTTATTTAAACATGCACTTTATTCTGCACAAAGGAAGCAGCGCAGAGGCACACAGATCTCCTCTCAGACTGTGCTTTGGCGGTGTTATTTAGGATGGACGCTTGCCATCGGTGCATCAGGGTTTAATTACAACATGCTTTAATCCAGGCCCTACTATCAAATCACTAATCTGTCAAGGTATCACCTTCAGCCCAAGAAAGAAGTACCAACATGCACCTAAGTACTGTTTCAGGACAAAGTAAGGTCAAGCTGCTGTATGAATGTAATGTAATACTATATTGTTGATTTCCAGCAAGTTTAGCTTAAAGAAACTCTGAAGTAGTCTCAGGATATCCAGTTCAAGCAAATCATTCTGTCAAGATGCCAAGGTCAAGAAAAATCTCACTAAAACAGCTGCTATTCATAGTGTAATGCTTCTATTAAATCTTTCATTCAGTTTGCCCTCACATTTGATATGCAGCACTGTGACCTTGTACCTGATAGCATGTTAGAGCTGTTTTCAAGGATGGATTACCCACTAGGCAAAGACCTACAAGGGCCCCAAAAGCCACTGGTTTATTAAATATAATATCTATCACATTTTTTTTTTTTTTTTTTTTTTGTAGTTTACACTTATTGCCAGTGTTATTAGTTGCATCTTACATGATTATACAAGCAGTTGTGGATATATTTTGGGTAACACCTTCAAGTAGCACATCTCTCGGTCCACCCAAAGGTACCACAACAACATCACATCACATCACGGTGTGTTATCCTACTCAAAGTAACCGATAAAAGATGGGTACACTTTGGTCAAGGTTAGACATGGTCACCAGCAATACTGTGGCATTTAAATGATGCTCAACTCATGATGATGCTGTGCCAAAAAACATCTCCCCACACCACTGCACCAGCCTGAGCTGTTGATGCAATGCAGGATGGATTCATTCAGAACCAACATTTTTATTTCATTTCAGCAGTTTCTGAAATGACCCCAACAGCCTCCATCTTCATTGTAGCTTAAATCACATTTTCTCTCCTTTTAGGTACCTTTGACCATGTCGTATCCTTTGTGAAGTTGTGATTTATTGAATAATGTAAGTAATTAACACAGAAAAACTTGTTGAAATGCAGCTATTATGAAGAAGAGTATCATTAAAATGCAAACAAACCAAAATAAAATCAAACAAAAAACTATCAGATATTCACAGCTGCTACCACTTATTTTTTTGACTCCAAGAGTTGCCAGATAACAAAATTATTTCCAGCTGTGATTCTGTGGTCGCTGGTTGGTTGGCGAGTGGGGAAACATTAAAATCAACTTGTATTCAGAAGCGTCGAAAGGGCCAGTGGGGAGGTTAATCTGGCCACACCGCATCTGTAATACTGCAACCCTGAAAAGCTGGAGAAAAAAAAAAAAGGTACAGCAGTAGACATTCCCAAGCCACTGGCTCTTTTTGGTCCCAAAAGATCTCACCAAAGTGTAATTATGTAATTGCCTCGTCCTGTGCAAGTCGCTCTGAGACGTTTTCTTTTCTGCAGATTTATTTATGGCCGAGCGTCTGCTTTGTCACCCAATCCTTTGACTGCAGAGAGCACAGAACTCCCCCCAAGGCTTTTAACAGAAAGAGGAAAGTTTACATCCTGCGATGCTATGCTGCACTCCGGCATGTTTGCATGCAAACATGTGCTCTGTTTTGTAGAACTGTTTTCAGCCCTCTCCACATACTGAAGTGATCAATAACCTTTATGTACTCTTCAGTGGTGAAAAGCAACTTCTTGAATCTACTGAGGTACTCGTATAAATAAAATACTCAATTACTTATTTCTTATTTTGTTTTATTATTATTATTTTTTTTTACATTTTAACCTTAGATGCTTTTATACTTTCACTGTGCTACCTTGGACAGGGAAAATTTACAAATTTTACTAAAAAACTATATTGATTTTTTCAGATGTATTTCCTAGTTACAGTAGTAGTTTGCACCCAACACCCAGCAGATATCAACTGACTAACATTTGTTGCATGACCACTGGTTATTGCTTTAAAAGGCAGCATACATCCTTAAGTAACAACCTTCAACAGACTCACATTTAACTGCAATAATGATTACTTACACTTTTAGGCACATTTTCCAGAAATGCTTAAAGACTAACGGTACACCAATACTGAGGATGGATTTTCCATATGAACTCTGAGGATTCAAAAAAGAATATTGCATAAGATCGTGATGTCTGCCCAGGGCTTAGGAAGATCTTGTTCCGTAAAGGTTCTTTCACTCGTCTCAGTAAAATGACCCTATTCTAACTTCCCACCACAGGCCACGCTGTGTTATGCCTGTCAAAGGGAAACATACACGTCATCTGCTTCTTGTGCATCTGCCCTCTAAGGGCACAGTAATGGCCACATTTTCCCTGGCAACGAATAGAGAAAGAGAAGGCTGCAGATTCAGGCTGGCTTGATGAGGGCTGATGTCCTGAGTTTTCTCACAGTTCTCATTATACTCATTAATTATGATATTAATTATGATAATTAGCAGTTATAGGCAGGTGGTTTGATTGCATGGAAGAGTATACATGTGTTAGACACTAATGAGTTGTTTGGTGGCTTGGAAAAAATTGCCACTTGAACTTCCATCTGCAGGACACAGGCAGGTCAGGAGATCGTGAGATCTGGCATGAGATTAAGAAAACATTTCTAAAACGGAGTGCGCATACTTTGTCTTGTCTGGCGTTCTTCTGTCCATCTGTGGGGCTCTTGGGGCCACAGAAAGAGTTCCCAAACTTTACTACACCAGGCAAAAATAGGCACGAATTTAATCCACTAGTGCTTATTTGTTGAATGAGACCTACCAGAGAATTTAAAATGAAATAGTGAAGGTTGAACAGAAAAGAAAACAATTATCAGTGCAGAGCCTGAAATCTGCCTGCACAGCTTCCTTATGATTGATATCTCACAGGAGCTGCTTGCATTGTTGTGTTTGTGGTGCATTGCACTTTGGGATAAGCACTTGTTTGCCTGCATTTTAAACTGCTAAAAATACTTAAACATAAAAACTATAGTCTTTCCTAATTAGTACCTAGAAGTTATAAATAAGTCAGGATTGTGTCACAACCTGCTTTGGCATATTCGCTTCTGCATCACAGTCCACTTTCAGCTGAGCTGGGACAGTAATTCAACTGGATGCTAGCTTTAACACCCCCCCCCCCCCCCCCCCCCCCCCCCCTTCACATGACAGTCTTTTGTGTAGCATTATATAAGTCATCATCAAAAGCTTTCTTTCATAAAAAGAGTGTCTTTAGCTTGGCTGACAATCTCCCTCCGCTGCACAACACTGGACCTCTGCCTGCAGTCTACTGGCATTGAGTTTTCTCATCCTGGCGTGAAACCATAGGCCTCTGCCGCTCTGCTGCTCAAAGTGAGCTTTTGTTGATATGCACTGTTGACACTCGCTTTAAAAAAATAAAAAAAGCAATCAGAAAGAGCCATCAAAATGAGAGAATTATGTTCACCACGCGCCCGTTAAGGGTCGCCGGGTTCCAAAAAGTCTGCATTCACGTCAGAGTAATTACATAAGGATGTTTACACAAGTAGAAACTGCAGTGTTACTGCCACAGGCATACCCAAAGAACAAAATGTGATATCTGAATTCGAAAACTGCCGGCACTGGAAAGTGTGAGACATTTAAGCCTCGTTTATCATAACTTGCAGCTATTAGAGGTGATCAGGCATATAAAAGGTTTGTGTTTTTTAACTCCACTGAGCAAGAAGACAGCAGAGTAGGAGGGAATGCATGCGCATCTCTTGTCTCAGTCATATAAAATATAAAGTGTAGGAGGATGGAAGTCTTGATGGCAGGTGTTTTAGAAGAAAGGGAGCGAGCTGGAAGCTGCTGCAGGTGGAAAATCAGAAACTTTGCTCCCTTATCAACTGGATCACTTTAACTCAGGGCTCTTCAACTCCAGGCCTCGAGAGCCCCTGTCCTGCAGGTTATAGATGTGTCTCTGCTTCAACACACCTGAGTCAAATATAGAAGTCATTAGCAGGACTCTGGAGAACTTGACTGCATACTGAGGAGGTAATTCAGCCATTTGATTCAGGTGTGTTGGATCAGGGACACATCTAAAACCTGCAGGACAGGGGCTCTCGAGGCCTGGAGTTGAAGAGCCCTGCTTTAACTCATCAGAGAGCGCAGGGCTGCAGGAACAAGCGTCTAAAGTGGAACTGTTGGTAACATCAATGTACAGTGTACTGCAAGACATATCTACAAAGAGATGGGGGGGGAAGGGTAAATCTGCATTTCATTTCAATGCATTTTAAGCGTAAACTATATATTTTAAAAAAAATGAAAGGATGAATCAGCTCCTGGATTTTAGACTAAGCCTTGATTGAGCGATTTAGCCAATGTCATCTTTATTTTATTTTATTTTTTTAAACTTGACGTGACAAACGATGGTTCTGAGCAAAAAACCAAAGACACCGCCTGCTCACACAGTAGTCGTAACATATTACTCTAAGACCACGCTTAGAAATGGACACGTTTTATTTCCCATTACTTGAAACTACTGTTTGGGGACCATAAACTCATAAGAGAAGAGCTTACTGGCCTCACTAATCAAGTGAGCAATATTTTCCTCACAGACCTCTGAGCAATCTGACTTGTTTTTGCACCACTGCTGGCCATTACAGGGAATTTAGGATTAAGACAGAGTTTGTGGTCCATGTCCATCTTTTTACCCACAGTCTGAATAAATGACACAACAAACAACTTCCTAGCCCCTTCTTATCACCAGCATCTGAGTCACATTTAAACTTTAGGACTGTGTTGTAATGTTCTTATTACCCTTGCAAAGTTTTATTGGCACGCACGCAGGAATAATGACGTAAAAGTTACAATACAGTTACTGAACAATAAAGCATTTTTTTTTTTTTGTGTGTTTTGTTGCTACCTTTTCTTTATTCTCAATCATAAATACTAACTTCAGCAACTTAAAAAGGTAGAACTACAGTGTAAGCCATAGAGGCAGCGAGTGCTAGCCATCATTGATATTGCCTTAACAGCCTCTGAGGGGAACACTGCTACATAACAAGGGCCTCTTGCTGTGTGTCCAACCATGCTCTGGATAGCATGGTCTAACAGAAGAAATACTGTAATGGCTGCCTGCCACAGACTGAAATGAGGATCGTGGTCCAGTGCTCAAGAACACGATGACCTGGGAGGTGGTGGGGCGGGATGGGGCCATCTTTGAGTACTGTATAGGAAAGCCCAGAAACCCGAGCAGTGGAGCCTGACAGCACGTCAGTCCTGGCCCAGTCAGTGCTTGCCCTGCGTGTTTTGTGTGCACACGTATCACACTGCATTAAAACCAACATCAACACTTGGTCTGGTAGATATAATTGAGAAGCAGACATAAAATGTGAGTCACAAACAAAAATCGTCTGGCTTTTTGCATTCTGAAGAGAGATACTGAACAAAAAGAAAAACAACAAATTAGAGTTAGAGGTCATATGTTTTCACATTGGATAACTGCTCACACAGGAAGCTTGTGAGAGTGAATTAATCGTCTCCAGTTGACCGTACAAGCTCATATCACCACCACGCTGCAACTCCAGTCCTGCTGGGCTGCTGTCAGTCTTTGGGTCACCCCCCTTTGTTGTGTGTGGGGACATTAGTCTGTCATTTCAGTGAGTTTTCAAAAAAACAGAAAGAGAGAGAAAAGAAGGTAGGCAATAGGTTTGTTTGTTGAGAGGTCCCGCCTACCCCTCATGAGGCGTAGCCCGGAGGACCCCATCAATCATCCAGGATGACCTTGACAAAACTGGCCATGCCTGCCCTATTGGAGTCATGCAGGGTGAAAAATTGATGGTTTCTATAAAAATAAGTGGTACTACTACTAATAATGATAATTTTTCAGAATTACAGGAAATCATTTTACTTATGGTTCTCTTATTACATGCAAAATGCGCACACACTGTAACAGCTTTGGAGGCTTAAAATGATCAGGCTGCCCCCTTGTGGGCAAAAACAAGAATCAAAGACAATGAAGACGCGAAAGACCAGAAAGACCAGAAAGACAAGAAGGGAGTAAATTTGCATTTCACTGTTAAACTATAGCAAAAATAAAATAATGCATTTTAAGCTTTAAGTTTAAAACCTGACGTGACTGAAAAACCAAAGACACCGCCTGGTCACACAGTAGTCATAACATATTACTCTAAGACCATGTTTAGAAACGGACGTAATGGAAGTTTTGCTTTTCTATTACTTGAAACTATTGTTTGGAGACCATAAACTCATAAGAGAAGAGCTTACTGACATCACTAATCAAGTGGGCAGTATTTTCCTCACAGACCTCTGAGCAATCTGACTTGTTTTTGCAACCAGAGTTGCACCACTGCTGGCCATTACAGGGAATTTAGGATTAAGACAAAGTTTGTGGTCCATGTCCATCTTTTACACACAGTCTGAATAAATGACAATTTCCTAGCCTGTTTTTATCACCAATATCTGAGTCACATTTAAACTTTAGGACCGTGTTGTAACGTTCTTATTACCCTTGCAAAGTTTTATTGGCACGCATGTAGAAATAATGACGTAAAAGTTAAGATACAGTTACTGAACAATAAAGCATTTCTTTATTTTGTTTTTGTCTGTCCATGGCTCAAGTTCATAATTTTTGAGTGTGGGTATAGGAAAGTACATAAACCTGAGCACAACGAAGCAGAGCCCTCCCTTGACAGAGGGATGGTTTCAACAGTAGTGGTGCAGCAGCATCTGTGAGTGTCCTGGATATGGATAGGGGATGCTTTCTGGTGTCGTGCACATTTGTCAGAGCAGAGAATGGCCCCATTTCACTGCTGCCTTGCTCAGTTTCAGCAGACTGCATTTCCAATGATCTTACAGTTGTTGGGCATGATGGCATCTATGATTGCTGTAGTGATGAGAGCCTTTCAGCCTTAAACTCTCTCTCACTGCCTGTACATCACGTCACTTCCAGAGGAGGCTGATGATAACCACATCTTGCATGTTAGCTCTCCACCCTTGGAGGGAGGCCGGGCTGCTGCATTGGGGCTCTCGGATTGGGAGGGTGTCGTTTCACAAGGTGGTGTCCACAGACGCCTCCCCAAGGGGATGGGGGCCTCTGTGCAATGGCACATCAGTAAGAAGACTCAGGACCGTGGCGCAGCATGAGCAACACATCAGTCACTTAGAGCTCCTAGCTGCATTTTTACCTCTCAGTCAATTTTGTCGATTTCTGATGGGCCAGCATGTCTTAGTCAGCACAGACAACAGTGGTCTCTTACATAAACAGGCAGGAAGGGACATGCTACCTTACCCTGTTAAAGCTGTCTCACTCTCTGCTGTTATGGTGCATTGTTCATTTTCCACCCATGTTCTGGGACACCTGAACCTGGGGCTGGACCTTCTCTCTGGGGGGGTCCCTGGTGAGGTAATGGAGGTTGGACCCTTTGGCCTAGAAATGGGATATATTTGGTGAGGCAGAGGTGAATCTGTCTGCCTGGAGGGCAAACACCCACTGCCCCCTGTTCTTCTCCATAACCAACCCATGATGCACCCCTGGGGATAGATGCACTAGCACATCTACGGCCAGACATGCTCCTGTACGTATTTTCCCCATTAGAAATGATACCACCAATTCTAGAGCGAGTCCATCAGCAGCTCCTCGCTCTGATTCTTAGGGACCCTTGGTAGCCAGCAAAGTTGGGGTATGCAGAAATAATCAGTCTGCTGGCAGCGAGGCCCTGGCACCTTCCTCTCCGCAGGAACCTTCTCAGTCAGCCGGAAGGAGAGGTGTTTTATCCTTGTGCAGAACTGCATGCTTACCTATTGAGAGGTCAAATTTGATGGCTAAGGGTCTGCCCCCAAGTATGGTGGTGACAATTCAGAGTGCCAGGGCTTCATCTGCTTGTATGCATATAAATGGTGAGTCTTTGTGCAGTGGTGCCAGGACTGGAGATTCTCCCATTACAGTGCTCTGTTGGAGATGTTTTGACATTCCTGCAGGAGCAGTTGGATAAGGGTCTTTCCTCTTTTTTACAATTAAGAGGTATCTAGCAGATATTTCTGATTGCCATATTGACTTTAAAGGGGTGACGCCAGGTACACATCCTCTTGCCACATGCTTTTTGAAAGGAGTTTGCCCACTGAGACCTGTAGTTAGGTCCAGTGTCCCCTTGTGGGACTTGACTTTGGTACTGCAGTTCCTTTGAGGCCCCCATTTTGAATCCACTGAGTCTATAGACATGAAGCTTCATTCAGACTGTGCTTCTTCTCACTTTGGCTTATGCAAAGCAAGTGGGTGACCTTCATGCTTTATCTGTGGATCCTTCTTACACACAATTCTCTTCTGTTGGCCTCAGGGTTGTTCTATCCCCAAATGCCACCCATCTACCTAAGGTTATCCCTGTAGCATATAGCTATGTAATTTGAGTTTCTGAATTTTTGCCCCCTCCTTTCACATCTGAGAACATGAGGAGACAACATTCACTGTCTGATGTGTCAGCTACATACCTACAGTCACTGCACTCAATGTGTTTATGTGACCAGTTGTCCATTTTGCTAACCCAGCTAGAAGTCTCTCTAAACAGAAGATCTACCCCTGCATTATGGTGCCAATCTCCCTGGCATATGGCACCAAAGGTCTCACCTCAGGGTGTGAGAGCGCATTGTACCAGGGGAATATCAACCTCATGAGCCGTTTTTAAAGGGGTTTCTGTGAGTGATATTTTTGCTGCAGCTAGTTGGTCAGCACTGCACACTTTTGTTCAGTTCTATCATTTGGACGTGACAGCCCCTTCAGTGGCTCATTCTTTCCTTTCTGCTGGGTCTGCCTTGCACTATGGTGCTGGTGGTCTGACTCCAGTTCAGTGGCTGCTCTGCGGGGCATGCATATATATCCCATACTATGTGTGTTGTATGCAGTGAAACACAGAGTGAAAGCGAATGAACAGTTATGTATATAACTTTTGTTCCTTGAAGGAGAGGAATGAGGTACAACACCAGGCTGACCCACCACGCAGCTGGGCTTGGTGAAGAGCGGCTATTGAACTGAGGGATGACTGTGATGATGGGCTATATGTGCGGGTGAGGCTGCACATATTTCGATACAGATAATCTGCCTTCAAGACATGAATAGCGATGTCTTCAGCCAGGACACGCAGGGGTGTGATACCCCATACTGTGTGCGTTGTACCTCATTCTTCAGGGAACAGAAGTTATAGGTATAACTGTTCATTTTTGCAACTACAGTGGCCCACTGCTGGCCATTATAGGGAATTTATGGTTAAGACAAAGTCTGTAGGACATGCCAAGCTCTTACACACAGTCTGAGTAAATGACATTCCAAACAACTTCCAAATCCATTCTTATCACCAGCATCTGAGTCACATGTGAACTTCAGGACTGTGTTATAATGTCTGCATTACCCTTGCAAAGTTTTATTGGCACACATGCAGGAATAATAATGTAAAAGTTAAAATACAGTTACTGAACAATAAAGCATTTATTTAATTTTTTTTTTTTGTCTGTCCACTGTTCAAGTTCGTCATTCCCACCCAGTGACGAGGTGGCAAACAGAGTGAAGGATTAAGAGGTAGAGCAAGTGTTCCATTCTCATTGTGATCAGCGTAAAAAGTCACTTTTACACACCAAGGGAATGGCCATGCAAAGAAGGCCGGGAAAAAAAAAAAAAAAAACAGAAGAAAACAAAAAACAGCAGCTTCTTTGTGGTGTTGCTAGCTTTTCCCTTATTCACAATCATAAATACTCCTAATTCACTAACTTAAAAGGTAGCACTACAGTGTAAACCAGAGGGGCAGCGAGTGCTAGCCATCATTAATATCACCTTCACAGCCTCTTAACACTTGGAGTGGGGAAAACTGCCACATAACAAGGGTCCAATGAGTTCTGCATAGCATGGTCTGACAGAAGAGATAATGGCTGCCTGCCATGGGCTGAAATGAGGATCTTGGTCCAGTACTCAAGAACACGATGACCTGGAAGGGGAGGGGAGGGGAGGGAGGGGGCCATCTTTGAGTACTGTATAGGAAAGCGCAGAAACCTGAGCAGTGGAGCCTGACAGCACGTCAGTCCTGGCCCAGTCAGTGCTTGCCCTGCGAGTTTTGTGTGCACACGTATCACACTGCATTAAAACTAAGTAATGCAACCACTACCATTCATCTACACCGGGACAGGTTGGGACAGTGTCATCTTACATTTAAAAAGAGGGAAAAAAAAAAAAGGATATTTACATCTTCAACACATAAATTATTTCCCTAACATACTGCCCCTGTAAGGCATATAAAGGTCTCTAAAACAAAAACAACCTATCCAAAGACAATGCTGATTCCAAAATCGATAAGATAGGCAACAGGGGTGGGGGTTGGTTTAAAAAGGTTTGTGGGGGGGGGGGGGGGGGAAATCAGGCCAGAACAAATGCAAAAAAAAAAAAAATAAAAAGGAGAACATAAATTATTTAATGCAGTAAGTCATGAGAACGATTTGCAAAATGGCACATAGAAGATGAAGCTGTGAGCTTGATTAGGAAACCCCTGAAGACCATCAGGCAGTAACAATGGCAGCACAGGAGCCAACTGTGTAATACCCAAAAAACACAATGAAGAATGATGGGGTGGGTCACTGCATGGCTCAGACCTGTGATGATATGAGACTCCACCTGCCCAGAATATGACCTTTGACATTTCTTGTTTTGTTTCAGGCCTGGAGCCTCTCACAGCCTGGCCTGCAACAACTGCAGCCCCTGCACTGACCAATCACATGAGGGTGGAAACCAGGTCAAACCTGATGCCATTTGACAAGTAAGGCCCTAGTCTGGTAAAATTCACACTTGTCGATGATCTACAGTATCAAAACTCTGCATCATGAGAAAACATACAAACGGATATGCAAATATAGCTTTCAGTACACAACAACATACATATTAACTGTTGGTTTTGCAGATATAATTGAAAGTATGCATAAAATATGTGTGTCAAACAAACAATGGCGGGCTCTGTCCATTCCAAAGAAAGATTTTTTTTTTTTGGGGGGGCTAAACAAGATAAAACTAATTAGGACGAGTTCATATTTTTTCATATTGGATAACTGCTCACACATGAAGCTTGGAAGAGTGAATTAAACGTCTCCAGTTGACCGTACAAGTTCATATCACCACCACTCTCCAACTCCAGTGCTGCTGGGCTGTTGTCAGTCTTTGGGTCACCCCCGCCTTTTGTTGTGTGTGGGGGCATTAAGAGTCTGTCGTTCCAGTGAGTTTTCAAAAAAACAAAAAATAAAAAGATAGGCCATAGGTTCGTTTGCTGACAGGTCCCGCCTACCACTGATGAGGCGCAGTCCGGAGGGAGCCCATCAATCATCCAGGATGACCTTGACGAAACTGGCCACATCTGTCTCTTTGGAGTCATGCAGGGTGAAAAATGGATGTTTCTGCATCAAAAAAATAAATAGTAATGTCTCAGATTTACAGGAAATTATGCAAGATACACACAGTATAACAGCTTTGGTGGCTTAAAAGGATAAGGCTGCCCCCTTGTGGACAAAAAAAGAACCAAAGACAGACTGAACATCACAGCAGGAACCTTAATGGTGCCAAAGTTGCCTATCACATATTAAGTTGGGTGTTTTTGAGGAAGAAATAAGATATTTAAAAAACAACTAACCATCAGTTCTGTATAAGCTGGTCTTTCATTTGGCTTCTTTCTTAAGCTGTTAAAAAAAAAAAAAAAAGAAAAAGGAAAAAGAGCACAAGTGAGAAAAAACATAATACCAAAATGCAATGCCATACAAATCACATAAAAGTACTAAAATATGTAAGCACAGTCTCATGTCGTGTAAGAACCCCCCCCCCACCTCAAAAAAAAATCTCTTTCAGCGAAGAGGCTGTAAACACTGACCCCTGCTGGTAATGACTGTAAACTATTGTGACGCTCACCACTGGGAGATGAAATCTACAAAATCTGGAGAGAAACGGTCAGCGGGCAACTGTGGAGAAGGTTCATCCACCACCTGTTTGAGCTGCTGGAAAGGAGTTCCCCATGAGTCATAGGGAAATTTCAAAATGGCCAGTTCAATCTAGGAAAAACAGAAAAAAGGATAATTAAACAAAGACCGCACATGTACAGCTGAATTTCACGACTGCATGTCATTTGGCTCAGTGTAATGTTTGTGAATGTTAGTTACAAATTCAACATATTTGATAAAATTCTTTCCTGCAGTATTTTAACATTGCACTATTGTATTATTACACTTACTGGCCACTTCATTAGGTACACCTGTTCAATTGCTTATTAACGCAAACATCTAATCAGTCGGTCACATCACATCAAATTCAGTGCTTTTAGACATGGTCAAGAGGACCTCAACTTCAAACTGAGCATCAGTGAAGAATGGAGGAAGAAAAATTAAGTGACTGAACGTGGCTCAATGTAGCAGTTGGTGCCAGAAAGGCTGGGCTGAGTATTCAAGGAAACACTGTTGATCTAATTGGACCTTCCAACAAAACTAGCGTTTACACAAAATGGTTATAAAAAAAAAAAGAAAAAACAGTCAGCAACCGTTCTCTGGGTGAAAATGCCTTGGGTGCTGATGCCAGAGGGCAGAGGAGAACGGCCTGACTGTTTTGAGCTGATAGGAAAGCAACAGTAACTCCAATAACCACTTGTTACAACCAAGCTATGCAGAAGAGCATCTCAACACTTTAAACCTTGCAGCAGATGGGTTACAGCAGCAGAAGACCACAATGGGTGCTACTCCTGTCACTTAAGAACAAGAACCTGTGGCTACAATTCGCATGAGGTCACCAAAATTGGACAACAGAAGACAGGAAAAACATTGCCTGGTCTGACGAGTGTCGAGTTCTGCTGCGTCATTCAGATGGTAGCGCCAAAATTTGGCATACACAGCATGAAAGCATGGCTCCCTCCTGCTTTGTATCAGCAGTTCAGGCTGCTGGTGGTGTAATGGCGTGGGGAATATTTTCTTGGCACACTTTGGCTCCTGTGGTACAAACTGAACATCATTTAAACACCACAAACCACCTGCGTATTGCTGCTGACCATGACCACAGTCACCAGATCTCAATCCAATTAGAACACCTTTGGGATGGAACAGAAGATTCACATCATGGATGTAAAGCCAACAAATCTGCAGCAACCGTGTGATGTCATCATGTCAATATGGACCAAAATGTTTCCAGCACCTCGCTGAAGAGTTTAAACAGACCTGGAGGCAAAAACCGGTCTGACACTAGCAAAGTGGAACTAATAAAGTGGCCAGTGAGTGCTAATGCATTTCATGTAATTAGATGTGAATTCATACAACAGTTTTTGGACAACTGAAATAAAAAAAAAATAAAAAAAGTGATTCAGCGTAGGTCTTATAGAATGGAGGGTCATTAGAGCAGTTTTCACTGAAAAGCCTGTCAGTGCGAAATGAGTTAAAAACCAGCATGAGCTTCTAATAATCTGGGATGAGCATGGCTGTTAACAGAATGGTCACCATGACTCAGCATTAGCTGGCTGCGTTGTATCTTTTGAAATTGTTACTTATACAAAGCAACCGGAGGCAGCCTGCCATTGTTTGCATATTCTCGCTCATGTATTCTGCAACCTCGTCAAGAAAACCGACGTGTAAATAAACGTTTATCATTTCATTATTGTGATACACAAACTGCTGCGATCAGCAGGGCAATGGAGAAAAAGGTGATTACCTAAGACTGAGCTAACATTTAGACACTGGTGGTTGCCATTGGTGTCACTGGTGTTTATCTAAAATACACTCAAAGCAGCAAAGCACATACAAGCATTTAGTGACCAACAGAAAACGGATGATTTGGGACTTTCATACATGTTTTATCCACATTTAAGCTGTTACGTTAACAGTAAGTCAGTGGATGCTCTGAGCGCAGCAGTACTAACAGACTTCTGTAATCATTTACTGCTTTTTGAAAACATTTTTCTGTGAGTGGGAGAAAAAAAAAAAAAAAAAAACTTTTCAAAAGTACAGCTCGACTCACCATTGTGATACCAAGGCTCCATATGTCCGACTTGACACTGTAGCCTTTCTGGTTGAGGTCAGGGTTGATCCGCTCAGGCTGAAAGGGAACAGACACAAAAATACATGATGATCAGTCTGCACTGTCATTGGCTTTTTAAATAAAATAAAAAAAAAAAATGGCATGAATTAGAATCTGTAAACATTCTCAGGCGTTCAAAATAAGAAAACTTTTGAGTAAGTTTGTTTTTCTTCCTGCTTCCGCGGAGCAGGACGCAGAACAGTGACGTTGGTCGAGCATCAATGAGGTGCAGGTTGGATGAATGCGACCTGGCCGTACAGACACAGGTCGCATTTGAAAAGATCGGATACGTATCAGATTTAGGACCACATATCCAAGTGGCCTTTGTCGCATTTGAAAAAAATCAGATCTGTGTGGTTCAGACTGGCATGAGAAGGTCAGATACAGGTCACATAAGGGCAAAAAAAAAAAAAAAAAAGGATTTGGGTCACTTCAGGCTGCAGTGTGAACACAGCCTTAGACTTTAGGACAGTAGAGGCCTGATCTGTGTCAGACTGGCATCCACATCTGAAAACAGTTATGGAGCTCCTGGCCTGGAGATTTCTGGCTTTGCGCCATCTGATGAGAAGCTCATCAGACTCAGACACAGACCAGGTCTTGCTCAGAGTTCCTTTCTAAAGAATCCTCAAGTCTCAGGGAGCCGCTTCCAGAAGCCTTCCCCAGTCCTCACTCACCGCCATGTAGGGCTTGCAGCCCGCATCCATCGTTTTAGCCACAGAGTCCACCAGGTGGCCACTAATGCCGAAGTCGCACATCTTCACTTGGCCCTGCGTGTTGATCAAAACATTGGAGGGCTTCACATCTGGTGAGAGACATTGTTAAGAATGTAAGAGAGCATATTTCAAAATAAATGATGAGAAACATTAGCAGGAGAATAAAATCTGTACACGTGTGATTTGATCTGTTGATTACCTCTGTGTATCACCGACAGGTTACTGTGCAGATGTTCTAATGCCTTTACAATCTGTAGAGTGAATAAGAGAAAATTATTCAAGAAATATTCAAAAAAAGTCAGATTTCAATTACACTGGAAAAAAAAATGTTATAAATTATTTTGTTAGTGTCAAGTTTGGCAAGTTATCCAAAAACAGAATTTCAGAAAGCATCAATTAAAGTGCAAACAGTGGCATAAAGAATTAGAGCAGCTGTAAGGAGAAAACAAAAAAAAGTTTTTCATTGTTAAGCTAAGACAACAGAACGCAGCGCTTTGCAAATCATTTAAATCTTTCAGCTTAAGCTGCTGCCCCCGAGACCCGGCCCCGGAGAAGCAGAAGAAGATGGATGGATGGAAGTTTGAAAAGGGAAGGAACGGGAGCAACAGTTCAGGGCCACATGTTTCACATTTATTTCATAAAGCTGCTGATGAGTGCTTTTAAAGGCTTTCTGAAGTGCTGCTGAGCCCATGCAGTGACTTCTGCCACATAATCATATCCTTTTTTTTTCTTCTTTTTTTTTTTAATGCAGCACTGCCCAAGGGCCCAAAGATTTTGGACTTATAACCAGATCACTCTTGACTCTCTGAATCTTTGTTACTACGTACTGTAAATAAAATCCCGTGATTATCTGAAATATTACACTGAGAGTATTCTGCTGCCCCTTTTGTCACTGCCATCAAATTCAACATACTTTTGAAAAATAAAACATCTCATTTGCTGTTTAAACTATTTTCTCATCATTGCATTCGGCTCTTATCTGTATTTTACTGTTTTTGCACATATCAAATGTTTTCAAACCACACAAGCAGAGAAGTAAAAAGGAAAGTCTGCGGTAGTGCAGAGACTCTGGACCATTTCTTGACAAACACTTATCTGAGCATCCACGCTGGGCATCTCTAACTGTAGCGCTGACTGACTGACAACCTCAATATGATGGCAAGCTTCCAGAGAGTCACTACGCCCAGCCCCTGTTCACTGCCAAAACCGCAAACTGGCATTCTACTTATCTTCCTCTTAGAAACAAAGTGTTTCTTCCAAAGAAAAAAAAAAAGTGAGCTCTTCATTTAATGTATATGCATCCACTTGATATCTTAGTGATACCGTTTCTAAAACATGGGGGGGGGGGGTATGACTTACCGCTACTGTGATCTTTCCCAAGATGTCCTCAGGAATCGTTTTGCCCTTTTCAATAACCTTCTTATAGAACTTATCCAAAGACGTGTCCATCAGTTCCATGCAGATCCAAACATCACCCTGACAAATAAATCCACCAGAAATAAGGTGAGAAACATAAAGTGCAGCACCACTGCAGTCATACAGAAATCACACTGGCTTCACCTCTCGAAACAGGGCGCCATAGAAAGTCACAGTGTAGAAGCAGTCCACTGTCCTCATGGAAATGTCCAAGTCCATCAGCAGCCTCTTCTGCTCCAGAGTGTTTACTGTGGCACGGATCCTCTGGTGACACACACACAACAGATTTGCAGTTTCGTCATCAATTCAATTTTTTTTATATTCTGCCACCTAAAGGCGCTTTAAGGCAAGGAAAAAAAAAAAAACTTCCTCTTAACATGGAGAAAGCTCCAGAAGAACCAGGCTCAGGGAGAGGCAGTCATTGGCTGGAGCTAATTATCCCTAACAAGCCTGCAGTGCTCGTCTGGGATAATATGATACTGTGAGGTCTTTAAGATATGATGGTACCTGATTATTCAAGACTTTGTATGTAAAGAGGAGGACCTTCAATTCAATTCTGGATTTAGCAGGGAGCCAATGAAGAGAAGCCAGTACAGGAGAAATATGAAGTCTTTCGTGTCCCTATTAGTACCCTCGCTGCAGCATTTTGGATCAAGTGAAGGCTTTTAGGGAACTTTTAGAACAACCCAATAATAACCCACCCAGTCTGTCATTGAGTTGGAAGACCTCCAAATGTTTCCAAGCTGTGATCATATACCACATACATCTATCACTTGTAGTACTATTTTAAAAGCATGATGCATTTACAGAAATCAGGAAACCAGAGCAGCAGCTTCACAGCCCACCTTGACAGCCATGATAACACCACTGGGCACGTGTCTCATCTTGTCGACCACACCATACGCTCCCCTCCCCAGCTCTGCAATCTGCTCCAAGTCATCTGCTTTCACCACAAAGTTCTGGACCAAGAAGGGAGAGGTTGCGATAATGTATGTTTTCAGCTCAGCAAATTAAAAATAAACAGAATGGCATGATTCTGGGAAACACGGAGCCAGCTTTACCTGATCACCAATTGTGACACAAGCTTTAGAGTCAAGATCTCGAGGGGGCCTGCAGGGAAAAAGAAAATAAATGAGCCACAACAACTCTATGCTCAGTTATAATATAACTGGCAGGAAAAGGCACTGATGCAGATATAGACACATCCAACAAAGTTATCATTTGACCCAACTTTGAGAAGTATGGGTGCTACCACTATCCCAATGAAAAAAGCCTTACGCTGTTGCTGCTGGTGGGGGCGTTGCAAAAACTTCTTTGGCCAGCTTCAGCCCAGGGTTCTTCTTCTTCCCTTAGAGCGAAAAAAATAAAGGCATCTCAATACAGCATGATCAATAAAACTACGCAGCAGCAACCATAAGCTGTATAATACTTAGCAGTCTTTGTAATACTGCAATTATCCATCCCATTTAGTGAAATGAGGATATTTGGTACAGACTATAAAGTTGATTTTTGCCACAGAGGATGCAAGTTCAGATTCAGAACACTTAGCTTCAACTAAATGCACTTTCTTTGCTTTTATTAATTCCCATTTGCTTATATATATATATATATTTTTTTTTAACTGTTCTTATAGTAAAGAGTGCTTTAAAAGCCAATCAATTTGCCATAGCCTGCCACTTATGCAAACTAACAAATGACCTGTTATCTAACTGGAGATTAGGTGTGCCCAAAGCTAAGGCCCATAGAGTGGTGGCAGACTAAATGACTAATCAGCAGTGGTATGATGACTCAAATAAAGTGGAGGAGTGAGGGGGTGCGGTGGAATCAACCCTTCCTTCCTGGTTTGTTTTGTGTGTTTAACCATTACAATTATTAATACTTTTAACCCCCACTTTTCTTCATGAGAACAAATTTGGGTTCTTTTTGCAGTTTTGTTATACTGGGAGTAAACTGTGATCCAAACTGTGCAGCCTGCAGGAGCATCTGTGTTCATTCGGCAACAGCCATCCATTCATAAACACAGTTTACCAGCAGCCTCTGGGACTTCCCACAAGAGGCCGAGTCTCTGCCAGAATGACACAGCTACCGAGCTTCCGAGGAACAACACGGGGAAAAATAGCTTTCAACTTTTGACACTTGTGTTGAGCGTGCTTGCTCTTGTTTGTGGCCTGGGTGGAAAAACAGAACACCTTCTTGACTTTTATCTGCATGTGCTAGGACTGCGAGGCCACAGTTTCACCAACAAGGATATGATGTAATTATTCTAACCACAGCTCACAGAAACGAGTCCGATGTGCAAACAAGTCACCTTCACTTTTAGAAAGGGAAACTAGCAACAATCAATGACAACTTCGATTTTTAACTGTCATTATTACTTGTCTCCGAGTGAGTCACGCCACTCCAGTGTGAAGGAAGTATGTTTGGGTAAACCCCTGCTTTGCTAGCTCAGGCTGGAAGGGAAGTGAACTTTCTACAAAGATTTTAGTTTTCTATAGCCAACCAATGAAACCTAGACACATCCATTTTGTGTTGCAACCCTAAAATAAGCCTGTAGTGTCTGGACAGACTACAGTAGTCTCATGTGGCAGGGAGAGATTGAGTGTGATTTACTCACACATGCTCAGTCAAAAATAGATTTTGCATTTCCTCTGTGTGGGATAAAGCACGAGCACTCAGTGTTCTGATGACCTGACAAATAAGACAAGCCTTTCCTCATGCAACAAAATTAGGGCAACATGGTGGTGCATTGCTAAAACAGCTGACATACCAAAGCTGTTTTACAGCTATTAAATATATGTAACAATGAATTCCTGCAGGAGGGAAAACTTTGCAAACAATACAATATATGTGCATGTTATAGTCTGAATTATGTTCCAGTTAGTGACGTTTTAACCGCTTTGAACTACTACCTCCTGTCAGGTAGCTGTCTTGTTTGGGGACACAGCATGTGGTGTGTGCAGTGACCCTCTGGCCATGGCTGGGGAGTGGGATGTGACTCACAGCCAGGCAGACTGGACACATCCGCTTAAACACTCAACTGACAGGACCCTTTGGGAAATATGAGGTCATTTCAGCTGGTCAGCTTGCTGCCCCTGTTTCAGTTTTCTGTCACAGGACTCACCTGGTCTACAAACTAAGCCTCACAGGATACAATAAGCACCATGACATCAACCACAGTCGAAGTATATTAAGCTGCATGGGGGAGGAAAAAAATTATAGAAACATACATCATTTTCTCAGAAAAGCTCTGAGTACAGAGTATTTCTAGGGAGTAGGTGATGCAGAGGAGAGATCCTAGCACTTACATGGATTTCATGACTTCTTCAACACTATCAGTGTCTGCACTGCAGACTTGCTTTATAACCAAATATTGGATGCATTCTGAAAATTGGGAAGGGAAAAAAAAAAAAAAAAAAAAAAAAAAAACCCCAAGTGCAGTAATTTTTTTTCATACACAGGAAGACGTTTGAGATCAGACACTGCAGCATAAATTCTTAGAAATCCAGTAATGTTCAGTGGAAAATACCCAGAGAACAGCAATGCTATACGTAATGTGAACAAGAATTTCTGGATTGTGCATGGGATCAAAGTGTCAGTGGCTGTGTGGCGAGTCACCATCAGGAAGTTCCAGCCTTAGACTGGGTCCATATAAAGACAATGATGACTCATGCCCAGATAATCTTCCACACAGCCCTATCAGTGTGTTAGGGAGAACCCAATCTCCAAACATGTCTTCACAATGCAATGCACTTAGACCCACTCCACCATTGAGAGGGAAGGTACAACTACTCCGTGCAGTGGCCAGAAGAAGAAAAAAAACTTTCACAACCTGCTTTGCACGCAGTAATAAGAGCACAGAACCTGTGTTGCGGCTATCTGGTTGCAGCCAGCGAACTGTCAACAGACTGCACTAGGTTAGGTGCTGCAAGTCAAAACATGCCACGGTAGGCCAAAGGCTGAGGCTGCCTGAACAGCACGCAGTCTAACACAGCCCTCTCAAAAACAATCCCGACCATAGTAACACCAGCACGATTGTATAAGAGCACAAGCGGCCAACTTGAAATGTAAATTGACATCATCATCACGCCTTGTGTGTGTATGACGCAGAGGAAGAACCTTGATTTTTTTTTTTTTTTTTTAGCAAACAGCACAGACATGCTGACCCACGGTGCGTGATAATGGATTTGGTTGCTTGGCCTCGCCGCCTGTTTTAAAAATAAAATACTTTCCAGAGTGAGGGGGGAAAAAGTGTTTTCATGGACGCGAGGCTAAAAATACTCTTGCGCTAACAGACCGGCCAAAACAAAAGGACCAGAAAAAAAGAAAGAGAAAAAAAAAAAAGATCGATGTTTCAATTGTCGGAGGGGCTAAAAAATACAAACACCTGTAATCTCAGTGTGCTCTAATTTACAGAAAGACAGTCGGTAAGCGCAGCGTGGTGATTTCCAGCTAAGGAGCAAGTTTGGCAAAAGTCCTTTATTGTCGTTAAAAAACGGTGTTAGCTAACCACAACACGGGAAGTTAACGATGCTACGCGATGGTATCCTATAGCCAAAATATTGATGATAAAGTATAAAGTAAAAGCACCTTCAGCAGGTTAGTGATAAACAAGCTGCAATGAGATACCAGGATGTCAAGACTGCGTATAATGATAGAAAGCTGAAGAAGAGACATGCTGGCTAGCTTCTTTTCCCTCTTCTCATACATGCAGCTCTCCACCTGGTAAGGTTACATTTCCTACACAGAGCTAGCTAAAGTCCTTCCCCACAAACTGCACGTCGGTATTTCCCATAAATGCACCGCTATCTTTATTTATTTTATTCTTTTTTAAAAGATCAGAAACAAAGACACTTACCTCCTTTGGACAGAGACATTTCCCCTTCGCTTTGATGAGGGGGAAGGGAAGCACAAAGACTTTTGCCTTTTTTTTCCTTTTTTTTTTTTTACTCCCTCCCTCCCTGCATCTACTCTTACACCCGTTCAGGATACGCTGGCTTGTGTTGCAAGACCCAACAACGATTAAAAACGACGCGCTTCGTCTTCGTGCAAGCTTTGTACTTCACCCGCCAGCTCTTGCGCTCAAAGATCGGTTAGCAGACGAATGCACAACTTTAAATAAAGTCGCAGAGTTCGCGTTAGTTTGCTAACAAAACCTGCAGGGTGGCCAAAGTCTGACAGCTAAAGGTTCCGATGACGTATATCCGGCTCCACCCAAAGCATCATGGGAAGTGTAGTTTGAAGACAAATTGCCCTTAAGCAAAGTTTTTTTTCCTCCCACGCTCCAATAAATCGACAAAAACTGACATTGATTTTACTTTATCAAAGTTTATTTTGTCCTTGCAGGTGACCACAGACACTTTTTGAATCTAATTGTGTTTTTTTTTTTTTTTGTTCGAGGAAAATCACACAGGGGCTTTAAGTTTCTTTAAAGGCTTGGTAAAATTATGTGTAACAATAAAACGAATAGTAAAACTCAAAGGGCTGCAGTTATGCTATAGTACTGGCTTGCAAGTCAACTACATTATTCTAAGGAACACTCATAATGGGATTTCACTTGAATTTACACGTTTTGGTATGCAAGATCAAACAGGGGTCTACTAGAGGATTGAGTGCCATGAACTAAATGTTTCTATACTGACCACTAAATGAGAAAATGCATTAAAGTAATATCAATAACAGTATTTTAAAGAAAAACTTCTACTGATCTATGCAAAAACATTAAGCTTTTCCTCTTTTTTTTTCAGCTGCTCCCTTTAGAGCCCACCACAGCAGATCATCTGCCTCCGTCTCACCTTGTCCCTAGCATCTTCCTCCTGCCGCACCAGCCCTTTGCTTATCCTCCCTCACTAAATCCATGAATCTTCTCTGTGGTCTTCCTCTTTTCCTCCTGCCTGGCAGCTCCATATTTAACACCCTTTGTCCAGCATGTCCACCATGCCTCCTCTGCACGTGTCCGAATCATCTCAGCCTTAGCTCTTGAACTTTGTCTCCATTAAGATCACATAGATTTAATAAATTTAAGAGGAAAACTGCCACACAAAAACATACAAATACAGTACAGTGATTTTTTTTTCTCAGAATGCATGAAAATATGAAAACCCATCATGATTACTTTGATAATCACTGCTGAGCTGTTAAATTTAGCATCCTTTATTTTACTAGACACATCCTTGCTAACTAGTTGGAAGACAAGAAAATACGCAAACGAATCAACAATGAAGTTGTCACAGATGTGACACATACACATGTACTGCGATATGAGTGTACTTTGGAATATGTGCATGTGATTGTGTGGGTGGATCACCGATGATGAGGCCTCACTGAATTCCTGTTCCTATTTCTTGGCAACAAGTAGGGTATGGTAGAGAGGTTTTATTACAATGTGCAGATAGAGGGAGCTGTCAATTAGGTATTCTGATGCACGCCGCTGCAGATCAGCATCCACCAGGAAATCCCCAGCCTCCTCTGTGCTTTGGTGGAAGTTGTAGACATGTTTGACCACCACTTTTCCCTGCTGCTTTGTCATCACAATTACCGTCTTCTGGAAACTCACACCCGCAAAGTCAGGGCTAGAAGTGGCTGGTGTTACAATGATGCGAGGTCTACCTCCCTCTGTGCGGGTGGGCTGCATGGCACCCAGTTCAGTATAGGTTGACCTGGCACTGAGCGGGAGCCAGCGAGGGGAGAACAGGGCATTCCACGTCACTCTCTTACTGGAGTCATGGCCACTGGGTCCAAGCTGGGTCTGGAAGCTGAAGCTCCGGTCGTCACGGGTGGGGTTATTTATGATCCAAGGTGAGCCCCAGGTGGAGGACAGGTAGTTACGGGGAGTGAAAATGCTGCAGTTGACATCAAAGTACTTGGCAAGTTGGATAGGTGATGCAGAGTGAAATTGGAAAGCTAGGTAGAGGAGATCGCGGATAGACTCATAATACTTCACCATGAGAGGGGATTGCTTCTGAAGACGGAAGAGATGCTGAGGAGGGATCATGCCATATCGAACAGCTCTTAGAGCGCTCTCCACCGTGATACGGACAGGCTGGTTCTGGTTAATCCATCCCTCCAGTGCCTCGTAGAGTTCCAGCTCACTCTGCAGAATGAGGTCAGAGCGCTGGAGCAAGGAGAGGAGAAGGTCTTCACTGATGGAGCCCCATTCTCTGCTCTGCAGCACAGAAGACAGGTTCCAGGACAGGTACTGCAGACAGCTGTCCCGCAGGGTTATGTCCCCAATTTGTAGTGCATAGTTGTACCAGCCAACTACGTGGCCTGTGGGTGAATCACTGGAGAGATGTTGAGTCATATATTGGGTCAGACCCTGCTGCAAGCCCCACACATGGTACTTGCTGGCCAGCTTATGCAGAGAAATAACCTGATCTAGCCGCACAGAGATATCACCACAGTACAGGTACCTGCAAAAGAGATTTTTGAAAGCATTGTTAAAAGGAAGGAACATTTCTGTGGGGCATACTATATTTCAAGTTTTTTTTTCTCTGCACATCTGAGTCACTGAAAAAAGCCCACACTCTCTCATTTTAGACTGCAAGCCTCAAAGAGCAAGTGTAATTTTAGAATAGAGATGGAGATGGAGCATTTCACTTATCCAAAAAGAAAGGAAAAAGGGAAAATTGTGAGTGCAGATTTGTAACTTTTTACTTCTGGAAAATACAACAGGCATCTGCAAACTAGCTCTACAGTTTCTTTCATGCTTCTATTGATATGATCCAGTAACTCTCAACAAATGGTGGCATCTGACAATCCTGCTCACCTGACAAACTTCTCAAAGACAGCTGCACAGTCAGGCGTCTCCCTCAAAACCACAGAGCTGCTGTTGCGGCTGAGCAGCAGCTCCTCAAACACATCACTCTGCAGGGTAAGCACCAGGCTGTGAGCCAGGATCACCTTCACCTCGTCAGTGTTGATGGTCTCCACACGGAGAGTGACATCACTCCCGTTTCCCATGGCCAGCAGGGTCTCCATTCGATGCACTAAATTCATGGTGTGATTTAACACTGTGGCTCCACTGTCCAATGCCACATCATGCTTCAGGGCAGCTGTGGAAAAAAAATAAAATAAATGTGATGTCCACTTTTCAGAAACACTATTTAATGAAAGGGGTCATTTTACATCAGAGCTGCTATGTAATTGGCGCATAGTTTTTTATTCACCTCTGAGTTCAGACTGAGTCTTTCTCTATTATTTCCTTACAAGTTAAATCATATTTGACACATCTAAAACTGGAAAGCACACCTCTTTTGACTAAACCACAACTGACAAAATGCACTGGGGGCAAAGGCAGACTTGCACATCCTTCTCCTCTTCTGTTCTCAGTTAATAGAGAATGAGAGCAGCAAGCCAGGTGGCTGACTCAGAAAACATCAGATACCAGGTGCACAAAAAAGAATCCTGAGTTTGCAGCCCCATTGCAGATGGCTGCTTCTATGGGTCCTCTTGAGCATAAATACAAGTGGCACATACTGGAGAATCACACATGAAAGACTCAGCATGACAAGTCGCTGTTTCCATTCGGCACTGCCACAGCCATCGGCAGCCTTCTTGGCCTGTTAACTGGGGGTTTAATGAGACACAAGGGGGAGCACACTTGGCTTCCCGGGATGCATCACAGTCTTTATTTCTCCACTGCAATCAAGAGCTCCCACTTCAAAGTAACCTTTTTTTTCCAATTAGCCAGCCAGCACACTGATCCAGCTGAGCAGAGTGGAGTATATGGGAGCGTGTATTGACAAATGATTCTGGCAGCAATTGGAAAAAAAATTTTTTTTCAGATTTTCTAAAAAAAAGAAGAAAAAAAAAAAAGAAATGTGAAATTCAGTTCAAGTAATGTGGCATTCAATAACTTTGGTCATGATCAGTCAAAGAGCCTTTTTTAAGGAGTAAGAAAGCTTTCCCTCTCAGCACTTGTACTCTGCTGGATTACTGGGCTGGCACAAAGCCTAGCGGCAAATGGACTTGCCTGTCTTTCGCTGCACCCAGCAGACAAACAGATGAGGACAGGATGAGTGGAACAGATAAATACCCCTCCATTGCCTTGAGGCTGGGCATGAGCCACAGATTCATGCTGTGCCCTACTACCCATGACTGTATGGGGGAAGCTGGACTGAAATAGAACAATACAGCTTCCCTTACAATGTAGGATGTTAAAAAAAAAAAAAATGTGAAAGCAAGGAGACTCTTTAGTAGCAAAATTCAAACTACTGATTTTCATTTGTTATCTTACCTCCGCTAACTGTGACAGAGTGGATCAAGAGTAGCAGAGTGCCCACATAGACCCAGGCAGGAATCTCTTGTTCACATGAGCGTACCATATCTTCTTCAGTTATCCCCTCCTTCTCTTTCTTTGTCCTTTTCCCCACTCTTCCTTTCTTCCTGACCCTTCTTCTTCCCACTGCTTTGCCTTTGTCGTATGTGTGTGCAGAAAGGTGTGTTGCCCTGTGTGCTGCCCGGCTCCCTGTCCTGGACTCTTTATGTAGGACGCTGGCCTTTCCCTGGCGCATCTCACAACCCCACGGACTCCATTGATTGGTGGAATCTGGCAGGGGCGTTGCTATAGCGACAGCTTTGATTTTGAATTTCTCCCTTTTGGATGCTACATGGCATTGATCCGCAGCACCGGGCCAGCCAAGGACTCAGCTTAATGTTTTTTTAGTTTAAAAGTCAGTGGGGGTTGCCACTATTAAAAATCAATAACAACACAGTTCCACATTTTAATAGCACTCAAACTGCAGCAGATCTATGGGCTGAAATTTTTGTTTTATGGTACCTAAGTTCAGTATAATCTAAGCCATGTAATTTATCAGTTAATTACTGCAGGTTGCCATTGAGACTATCTGTCAAAAGTAATTGAGTTTCTAATA